>NC_083630.1:19962015-20566390 GCF_963584025.1 Labrus mixtus | reverse complement strand
AGAGCAGAGAGGAGACCCACACCACTCTGCGTCCAGACTGCAACCAATGCAATAAGCTTTAGTTTTGTATTTATTTTCTTTGATTACATTGTTTAAGTTGAGAAGTACATTTACAATAAAAGTGCGCTATACACCACTTTTTAATTCATTATTGGATTTTGCGTATAACAATGCGATTAATCGTGATTAATCACAGGAACTCATGCGATTAACGCGATTAAAACTTTGAATCGTTGCCCAGCCCTAGTTTACAGACAAGCTAATGCATCCAATCACAATTTACTAAACATTTTATTCACCGCAGCAGTATGGTAGCTTTTAGTAGCAGTTCCTGTTATCTTATGAAACAGTCTTTGACGTAACATCCGGTGATTCCACGGCAACGTAGGACAGATATTTGAAAATGTAGAATTATATTGTATATTTGTGGCTGTAAGCTCCTTCCTACATGAAACTGGCATTCACTAGATCAGAGAAATACTGACGGCGTCCTCCGTTTCAACATGGATGACAACAAGTGTTCATATTTATCAGCCAAGCGATCAGACGAGCTGCCGGGGGAAACAAAAGCAGAGGGTGAAAAAAGACGAAGAGGTCAGAGGTCAGAGGAGCGGCTGGAAAAAAAAAACAAGATTAAATCAAAGAGAAATCGAGGAGGATTCTTTCTGTCCCTCGACCTGCTCCACCCGGAGACGATGGGATCCTCGGAACCTGGATTCAGATCCTACTATTACCGGAAACTGCCGATCAGACAAATACCTCACAAAGGGAGATTGTCAACATTGGATGCACTGTCACAACATCCAAATGACTTTTTTCCAACACTCGTTAAACATGGTTTTGGGTGTATCAACAACTGAATTATTAAAAAATGTATCAATGAAGATGTGTGACACCCTAATTTCAGCAAATAAATCTGTGAGTGACTAATCTATCCCTTAGAATAAAGGCACTCCTGCATGGTATGTGCGTGGTATAATCCTGTTTATATTATTTAATACATGCAAATTCAACGGTATCTGTTAATCCGTCGACCGTGCCGCAGATGCAACATGAGTTATACTGATAACTGAGTTATCAGTATTAAAAGTCATTAATCCAGGAAATCCTCGTTGTTTACCTGCAGGCAAACCAGCTAGAGCTTGTAAAAGGCTTTGACAACCATCACTGCCTCCTTCACTGCTGCAACCTTTCCCTCTGCTGACTCTCTGTCCACATGACTCTCTGTCACTTGAATAAAGCATCACAAGACATCAGGCGAAACTGATCAAGAGAAGCGGAGGGAGACAGGACGACACACACGCCGAGCGACAGAAGAATCAACAAGCGGGCCGATGGAGGAGACAACAAACATGGAGATGTTCAGACACACACAGCAGAAAGTGCACTAGCCATGACGGTTCACATCCCTTTACCACATTCATCATGACACTGTTTCATAAGCCCTGGCCTGTGGCGAACGCAGCCCAGTGAAGCATACGGGCCTGGGTATACTGACTCACAGAATCTAGCCCCTCATGCACACTCCGGTTGTGTTTGGCCTGGTGCGGTGCGAAAGCCTTAATGAGCCTCTGAGATCCAAAAATATACAACACGGGAAGACGTTTCCTAGACAACAGCAGAAGATCAT
The DNA here is from genome assembly GCF_963584025.1 of Labrus mixtus. NCBI lineage: Eukaryota > Metazoa > Chordata > Actinopteri > Labriformes > Labridae > Labrus > Labrus mixtus. Next base: position 20,564,760 of record NC_083630.1, on the reverse strand, counting down.
TTTAGGCTAAGAGACATTTTAGGAGATACAAAGGTTGTGGAGTCGACATAAGACTGTGGTAAGTAAGATTCTGTGTTGAAAACAAGCCTTGCCTCGTCTTGCGAAATTAAATCATAAACTGGGTACTCTGCAGAGAAGAGATTCACATTCAACAAAGATGAGGAGACAATTAAATTCTGATAAGAGGAAGTGACAGATTAAACCTCAAGGACAGAGCAGAAATTGTTTTCTAAATCATAACATGTGATTACTAAACACAAAGAAAGATGTGTTTTTTCACTACCGAGCATTTTACTACTCGGCATACACACAGCGGCAGCAGGCTAAAGGGGGAAAGCTAAAATGCTAATATCATGCTGTGGGCTACTGCTATGTTCCACTTTGCAATTTTTTGAACTAAAATAGACTTTCTAACTAAATGTTTTAATTTAACTGCTTCAAGATTGATTAGCAATTGTTAGTGAAAGGAGGTTCATATTTCAAGGTTAAACAACAGAGTCGCTAACCCAGTAGCAACTGTTAAACACTAGCTACCTTCTACCAATTTCTAGCTAACAAGGCTAAGTCCAGGTCCCTGTTTAAATTAACCAAAACAATACACTGTGCTTGCAACACCTATTTGTCTTTATTTCAATCAATGGTGTTGCCAAAGCTGTTGCTGTTTTAACCACTAAAAAACATCACTAATACAAGACGAGTCAAAGATCAATACTGATTTGTCTGTACATGTGTCAATCAATCTCTGGTTGCGGCTGTTGCTTAGCTAGCCTAGCTTATCATGTTTACAGGATCCGCTGCATAAGGACAGGCAGGTGTCCGAGGGCTGCTTGGGAGGGCAACTTTGTGTGACCATTACAGGTCACCGATCTGCGGAGTGATACATGTTATGTGGGTTTGCGTTAAAATTAAAGTGTCCCAATTTGGAGGTTGGAAAATGTGATCACCCTACATTACCGCTCCTCCATTAGATGTGTTAACTGATCATTTCCCTTCTTCGAGACAGAACAGCAAGCTTCAAAAACATCCAAATGTATTTTCTATCCATGCAGTTAAGGTGTCTAATTAAATTAGACAGTGAGCAAACCATATTCTAATTTCATGCAACACACGGGTATTATTACATCATGGGTTGTGTTTCCTGCGACCTGGTAGGTGTGATGAGCTTAAAAGGAAACAATTTTTTGCCAAGACTGTATGTATATGTCTGCCATTTACAAGTCAGGGTAATTTGTTTAGCCGTTAGAAGTATACCCAAATAGAAAGGAATTTGTAGGCTGTACCTGCTGACAGAATATAAGCAAGACTGTAAACATGAAAACTCTGTCGGCCGTTTGTGTTCTGTTGCTGTGTTGTGTGACCTCGGCCGAATACATTCTGAGATAATCCACAGTCTGTTTAGCGATTTCCTCATTGAACATTTACAGCAGAAACAGAAATATTCCACCATTCACCAGCTGACGTTAGACGCTAACTGTGTGTGTCTGTCATGAGCAGCGCTGGATTGACTTTGGTTTCCTGTGACCTGAAAAGCGTAATGAATTACACATTAAGTACACTTATTAAAAAATAATTGCATTACTCAACAGTAAATCAAGAAAGCATTACATTACTCAAGAGGTGTTTCCACCACTTAGCATGCCATTAAACAAGTCAAAAGCCATCACATCCATTTCTCTACATATTCTCTTCTATCTTCTATTTCACAAGTTCATAAATAAATAAAAAAAAACATTGTGGTTTATCAAGCACGTATACTGTTAACCATAATATAGACTAGGCTACAACACCTAGTCTATTTTTGGTCAAGGTGGCTTCAGTGTTGACACACTCTCTTACTAAGAAAAATGCTGTGAAAAGCAACAGAAAGAAGGCAAAGCAAGATAGATATGACTTACAGCTAAAAAAGAAGAAGAGAAGAGAACAGTGGGCAACTTGAATTACATGTAAATGAAAAGATTGTCGATATGGGAAGGTGCTAGCTAGCCAACAGTTTGTAACGTGGCTGGTAAGTAGAAGCTAGCGACAGGTGGCGATTAGCAGGAGGCCCGGGATAGCTGGTTAGCATCAGATTCTGCTCGTATCTTCACACTGCATGTAAATTTACCCGAAATGAGCGTGATCTAGAAACACAGTTAAGCAGTGAGTACAGTATGTTATTCTTCTTTTCTCTAGTCCCTCAATTAAACAACTTTTATACGTGAGGGGAGGAGTCAGCCGGCCGTCCTGGCGATGTAAACAAACTGAAGATAGGACTGAAAACTCTGAAAACATCACAGACAGTGGGACTCGGGTGTTACACCCATTGTAGACAGTCATGACTCACAGAGTTATTTTCAGAGGATATACTTGATTTCTATCACATTTAAGTGTGAAAAATTGCATATAAAGCCTTCAAGTGTCAATAACCTACAGTACTAGCTAGCAGCATAAAAGGACATGTGATTTTTGAAAACTTTGAAGATACCAAAAGGACCTAGCTAGCAGCCAAAACAGATATGAAAAACGTTATAGTGCCAGCGGATGCTAGCTAGCAGCATGGACAACATCAAATAGAAAAGCATCAGCGTTACCTAATGGGGCTAGCCACTAAAAAGACTGAGCTTTACCAGCAAATTTTGGTAGATGTTGTAGAATTATGGTCCTTTTTTGGTATGCCCCAAACCTCCTAGCAAGACTACTCAACTAGCTAGCAGCCAAAATATCAAAATAAATACATAGTAGGGCTGGAACTATATTTTCACGAGGTGAATCGGTCAATCAAAACTTTTTTACAAAATTTAAATAGCAAAGACGACAATTTGTTTCTCGCTCCAACTTCTCCAATTGGCATTTGTGCTGTTTTTTTTTTTTTTCAGTGTTTAAGGTTACAGCCGTGGTTAGGAAAATATGTAAATGTTTTATGATTTCTGTCCACTGAGATCAGGTCAGTTATCTTTGCTTGGTCAGTGTTCGCAGTTGAAGTAGGCTAATGCATGTCGAACCAGGAAGAGACTCTCATGTCCTGCAAAACAGATACAGACATATAACACGTTCATTGAGGAACTTACATACAGACGCAGACACAGACTGACTGGTAAAGAAGAAACAACACTTTTAACTTGGAGACTCAGACTGCATTAGCCAACCTACGCAAAAAAAAAAAAAAACCCACAGCAGCTTATTTGTTAGCCTACAGCTTCCCTTTTTAAGAGTGGGGAAGGAGAGGCAGTGTTTACTGGCTGTTTGGTTTTATGCTTCATGACAAGCAGTGGATGATCATTGCTAAAAGCCATCTGTTTTCTATTCAGGCTGCTTGTTTTAAATAATTAATAGATTTGAGTTTGGAACTGGAGACTAATGACCGCATGGCTTTGCAAAAGAAATCAAAGGCAGACTAACTTTACTGTTCATGGAGGCCTTTGTTACACAGCCTTCATGCTCTGCTGCAGTTCCTCCTGTGAGGATGTGAAGGTAACCCCGAGTTAAAGGAAACCCAGCTGAAAAGAGAAGAGGAAGACAACGTGATTCATCGTATCAGAGCAGGAAACACCTGCATAATGTAGGCTGCGGTGGTGGCTGTGTGTGTGTGTTTGTGTGTGTTTGTCTGCGTAATGTGCGATAGCTGACAGCAAGTATGTTGCTTACACAGCTCAGCTTTAATGCTAAACATTGCCTTGTGCATCCCCAGTCGCCGCACCTCTGACCTTTCCCTCACGTCACAGATAAAAACAAAGTGTAGCAGTGTAGCAGCTAACGCCAGCTGTCTTTTTAACGCCGAAAATTAATCTGCGACTCAAGGACAAAGATAGAGAAAATGGGGAAATAAAAATAGAGCTTAGCTTTTAAAAAATCCTTGTGTAATGCAGAGAAATAATGATGCAAAATGTTATTTCCCTTCTTTTCATAAGCGTCATCCTTATTGCACAACTCTTTAGTCACAAAGCGTCGACACAAGCTGTTTTTATATAAAGATGTTAATATACAGAACAAACATTTCAAATGAAAGCTCTAACAACAGATAGATTAATCAACGAGATCATTTTTAACTGTTCAATTTATCATTGTGTAGAGAAAATGACAAACTGAGACGTCTTGGTTTGCTTCTTTTCTCTGTTTTTCATCATCTTAATGTACAATATGTGGAACTTTATAACTTTGAGTTCAAGTTAGAGATAAAAAGACTTTGAGTCCGACACAATATGAAAGTAATTTTATTACATTTATAGTCTTAAAGAGAAGTCTATGTCAAACTGTGGTTATGTTGTTCTGTTGTGTTTATGTGGGAAGTATTTAATTATAAAAAGGACTTAACTTACCTAATTATTATTTATTTTTTTTAACTTCTCAAAATTTTTAGTCCAAATTTTCGTTCATTTTCAGACATCAACAGCTAAAAACCGCCAAATCCAGTTGCTTCTTTGCAGTGTGAAGAGCAATGTTCGGCATCTAATATCAATTTAGAGCATGTGATTCTAATTTGTAACACCTACTTATCCGATCTACAGAGGTCAGGTGATTCCCATAAACACTTAGCCAAGTTGTTATTGTCAGTATATCACCTTTTGAATTGAACTGAATAGTAATAGTCTTTAAAGGTTTTGAAAGGAACTTTGCAGAAGTGTGGAGTTCCCTGCTCTTGAGAAACAGCAGCTGCTTGTGTTTCTAGATCTACAAAACATGGACCTAGTCTCTGAAGGGACATTATGAAGCCTAATAAAGGCGACGGCCATCTTGGAAAGCAGTCAAAGAGGTGGAGCTAAGGCAGACCGAGTGAATATCAACCATCCATACACGTTCCAAACGATGAAAACAACAGAAACCAAGTCGACAGCTTAAGTTCAGTCAGCCTTAAGCCTCCTGGTGAACAGCTGCAATACACTCGCCTGTCAGTCATACAAGCAACGCCCCTTAAATGCCGAGTTTTAAGCCTTAACTAAAATATATAATTCATTAAAATAAAACTCAACCCCAACCCAGAAGTCTTTTTAAACCAGACTGTGACCCTTTGTATTACTGCTATAAAAAAGGTTTTCTCAAATGGGCTCTGATGGGATTTCTTGGCTTTTGGAGCCAGCCTCTAGTGGACACTCGAGTAACTGCAGTTTTTCTGCATTGGCTTCACCGGAAGGCCGTTTGATCTATCTCTACAGAATTTAAAGGCATGGTTAGCGTCATATCCATGTCACCAAAGAGAAGTTTTTTTAGGATAAAGAAACTTTAGCTAGTTAGTTGCACAGCTAATCCGCTTGAGGCTTGACAAATACACATCATTTACTCGCTAATTTGACTAATGCTAAGCTAGCTGTAGTAGCTTATAGTTTTGTAATATCAGAAACATCCATTGCTTTTCTAAGTCAACTCATAAAGTAGGTAAGTAAGTAAGAAACGTTTATTTATACAGCACTTTGTGGAGCAGACGTCACAAAGTGCTTCACAGTAAAAGCTTCAAGTCCAGGATTAGCAGCTTGTTAGCCATAGCTAATCCTACATTTGTGTTACAACTCTGAGGGGTTTTAAATTTAGAAATAAACACACCTTTGTGTTAACTACAAAACACGCTAACCTTATGACCTTCACAGTTATGTGCAATGAGTGTCAGCTATGACGGCAACATCGGGGGATTGCTTGCATACCATCACTTCCTGTTCCCCCCTTTAACCTGCCTGTCCAACATCCCCCACTTCCTACACACACACACACACACACACACACACACACGCACACAAACAAACACACACTCATCAGCTTTGGTAAGCTTAATGTCACTGATTCCCATAACTGCAGTCTTGTGACAGACCAGTCTGGTATTACTGCATTACTCACAGCCTCCTTTCGCCTCGCTTCACACACATACACACACACACACACACACACACCAGACACACACACACACACACACACACACACCGGACACACACTCACACTCAGTCTTCACAGGCCCATTGTCCGGCTGCCTGACACTGAATGAGAGCTGTGACATTCAGTCAGCACAAATAAAGCCTCGCTGCACAGTCACCAACCTGACAATACACGGACTTCTTCAGCCTCCCAAAACGTGAACTCCGCTCGCTCTCAGCGTTGAATTGTGGCAATTTCAACTTCCCCTCATGGTACAGTGAACCAGATACTTCCCTCTTCTCATCACGGCAAACATACTATTCTATTACGCATATCAGAAGCTACAGATGACTCAACCTTACCTTTTTCTTTATTCTCACACGATACGATACACGTGTTTAGTTCACTTTGAGCCACCGCAAATCGATGGTTTTGGAAGTTTTGGCTCAAACTAGAGCATCAGATCTACTGTACAGAGACACAATCTAAAGATATCTTAACATAAATGACAAACAGTAGAAGGAGAGCTTTAAATTACCAACGAAATAGCTTGGCAGTTAAAGACAAAGTTCTTCAAGGGGGACAAGAAAGCGTATCATATTGTATGGTAAGTTCTCAGATCCTAATGTAATTTTTTCAGTTACAATAAACCAAAAACCCTGCGATTTAAAGTTTCCTATCACAGAGGACAAAGAAAAACACAAACTATTTACACTTGAGAGGTTGAAACGTGAGTATACTTGTGAATGAATAAGGTCAAATAGCTAAGTATCTACAAGATTTTCAGACACATAGCTAGAAATATAGAAGAGAAGATTCAAGGATTTTGGATACATACATCTCTGAAGCTTCTGGGCTAGAAGAAAATATTCATGTTTCCCCAAGTGTTTACAGCCTTGTGTTTCTGTATCGTCAACTTGTAACTGTATGTGCAGGTGGTGCAGTCACAGTTTAACTCAAACAACATGACAAAACTGCAAAGTATAGAAAATAAACCACAACAGTTAAGGGGAGAAAAAGAGGAAGTCATGCAAAGTCCAACAATTATTAGACAATTTTTTTTTTTGTGCTAAACCGCTGCCAGCTGAGGACAGACTGCCAACAAGACTCGTGGTGCCTGAATGTGCTGCAGGAGCCTCGAGGTGCAAGTATGTTTCAGGAAAAGTTCTTGTTGCATCATGGTGGAAAAGCCTATGAAACCTGACCCTCGATTTGACATGAACACCTAAAAGAAGTTCTCATTCGTTAATGAAGATAATCGGTGCAAAATGTGCATCAAGTTTGTACGTTTCATTGCATCATGCCAGTCTCCATTAAGGCAGATGTTAACATTTAGGTTTGGCTGTTTGTAGTATGAGAAGGCCTTTAGGATTGAGTGTTTTATCTCAATGTAGACACTTCAATTGTGTTCAGTAGGTCACATGCAGCAACAGAGCAGGTCTTTGACTTATACCAAAAATCTCCCAAACTACACGGCATGTAGTTCTGAAAATTACCTGTGCTAAATCTTTCATCGAGATCATGATGAAACCAGCCTTTCCACTACTCTCTGCGTCTGCCAGCGTGCTCGCTTCTGTCACACTAACCCGGGTGCCAAACTGCTGCTCAACAAAGTCACGACTGTTTGCAGTCCTGAGTACACAATGGAGCAACAAGATCCAAATCGACGTCTAAAACCCCGACATGTTTCCAATCACAGATGGAAAGCTCGTCTGTTGGTCTTCTTTTTGGCCAATTTAAACATCAGTAACAAATAAACATTCTCCTCCCAACAATGGCTCCAGGTGTAGTTTGTGAACCTATTTATTCAAAGTGTTGGAAATAAATCTGCTCGTAATACAAACACCACGACAACATTTATCAAGAGTGGGTCATACTATATCAGAAACAGAGTGCAATACAGATTCACTGCAGTTTCTCCTCTTATCATTCTTCACCCATTTTTTTGTCATCGCTGTCTGACATTAACCCGCTGTCTTTTTCTCCTTTGGCCAACTATCTTCTGTTTACATAACCCTCATGCATGTCACTCTGAGGATTCATGAAGCGATGATGGGGTGAGTCAAAGAGCCAGGGAAATCTTAGGACATTTTTTTTTTTTTTTTTAATATCAATATTTGGCATCAGCGATACAATAATTGCATCACAAAAGTCAGGACAAAGATAGTGCATCTCAGGAAATGTTCAGGAGCTTTGTGCATTAGTGGAAAAAAGAAACACAATATAATGTCTGACCACAAACGCATCATTACCATAAACTTCCTCAGTGCTAATTGTGACACCAAATCGTATCTCACCCTTCAAAAAGGATGCCAACCTCTCTGTGAATGAGCTGTGTTTTCTTTCACAAACCAGCACTGCAGTGACACACTTCACTCCGCATGTTTATTCTGCTGCTATTTATGGAGGGCCTCTGGTGGTTTTTTAATGAAGCGAGCGAGACACCGAGAATGAGGAGAGAACAAGAGAGAGAGCAGAAGAAAAAAAAAAAACGAGGCTATCGCGATTACTCACCCTGACAAAGTTATCTGGGAAAAGCCCCCTGCGTCCGCCAAGCTCGCCCTCCCACCATCCTCCATCATCCCGCCGTATGTTCACGATGATGTCGCCCACCGTCAGGCTCAACTCATCGTCCTGCTGAGCCTCATAGTCGAACTCCACCACGGCCTCCACTGAGACATAAGATAGAGAGAGAGAGAGGGAGAGGGAGCGTGTGTTAACAAAAACCAACATTAAAAGGTCAGACAGAGCAGAGGTGTCACATGGCTCTTTATATTTATTTTCAGGCACAGGGGTTCTGATTAGGTTGTTTGCGCAGGTTTTTATATATTGACTTGAAACTGGGCGTGAAAGAGGAAGCCCTTTACGGATAAACACACACAACCCTTAACCAACATCTATAAAAATCTACATTTAAATGAAATCAATCAGGGCTATAAAACTGCAGAGATAAAGTCATAACTCACACGGTAAATTTAGCATAGTGTACATTTTCTCAGCACCTATCCTGTCATTAAATCGTAGTCATTTTACACTCAATCCTCTGCAGTTCAGTGTTTCATTTTCAAACAGGAAACCAGCTTTCACTCACTCACTTATGTGACCTTGAGAGTTTTCTAGTAAACAAATTAAAGTTGTGTTTCGCATCCAGTGGTTTTTTTTTTCTTTGTGTGTCCTTGAGATCTGACAAACGTAATGATGCATTTCTTCCACCATAAAACCAGGACTTCCAGTGTCTTCCACTTCAGGATGAGTGATGAGCAGGAGTGTCACAAAACAACAACATCTGTTTACAGCCGAGAGACAACGGCCTCAAGCCCACATGGTAGTTATGGTTTGTTCGAACAAAAAAAAGGGCGCTCTATGTGTAGTTGTAAAAGGCCTGCGGTAAGTCTGTCCACTCCTTAGACATACAGTAAGTCGGGTCTTAAGCTAGAGAGCAAGTTGCACAAGACTGAAGACTGAAGTGGTTGCATATGATTAACACCAACAAGGACATGCTGCTCTCCTCTTCCAAACACTCTCTCTTGAACTCTCACAGTTCTGGTTTGATACTTTTAAAAAATCCATCTTGATCTTGTTAGTTTCTACAAACTTGCCTCCCACAGTTTTTAACAAAGTCTTCTTACATCAAGGCATGCATTTACACCCAACAGTTATGTAAACCTGTTTTCCAGGGAACAGACCCCCCCCGATAGTAGCAACAGATCATGATTTAATTGGACTTTCTGGATTGAATGGATGGACGTCATGTTTGGTCCTTTCTCACACATTTTCCAAACAACAGATCCTGCGTCAGTGTTTGGTAATTGGCACCTTAACTGTGTCTGAAAAGATTAGAATAAAGAAAAGGTCTAATAAAAAAGCTGTTTCCAATAAAAGCCTTGCCATAAGTAGCAGCTAGAAAATATGTCTTTTTCTCTTTGTTTCTTATCACACTTGCATCAGCACAAACAACTTGTGACTGCTCGTGCAGCTGATAATACTTTAAAAAATGTTCTGAATGTGTCATATCACTTAGTGGGTCGCTTTCTTAAACCTAACCTTTACACAAACACACACGTGCACACTCATATTGACCGCTGAGGCCTGCGTAGGCTGCTAAATGAGGGGGTGGAGGAGGGAGTTTCAGTAACCATGGGGATAACTGGGGTAGCTTGCGATGACTCTGACGCATTGGCTTCTTCCCCAAAAGGATCTCTGCCTCTCACACATATAGTATCACACATGTTTCAACACATTTAATGCATCAACAAGTAAAAAAAAACCAAAAGAGTGACACGCTAGCCAAAAACAGCAGCACACATTGGGAAAGCAGCTGTGTAAAAAGTGGAAGGTCACGGCGTCTCTGGGAGTTTAAATCAATGGGAAAGGAGGACGAGGAGGAGGAAGATTTCCACAATGCTTCAAAATGAAGCAGACAAAGCAAAATGAATGTGGTCCAAGTTGGCCCCGTGCTCAGATGGGGAGGATATGATTCTGGCTCAAGATAACTAAAGAGATTACCCGCAGATGAGGCAGCGACGTGGCGCAAATACCGCCTTTGTTTTCTATTTTTATTTGTGAGGAAGTGTCAGATACCGCTGCAGCAGAAGAGGAAAGGTTTTAAATTAGGGGAAGTATGTGCTGTGAATTAATATCGTGTAGCAGTGGTCTTGCAAACCACCAATCGTTAGTGCTCTTCTGAGTGGCAGATCGGGAAGAAACATGGCAGTCCTTCCACCACCCACGTCAGTCAACAAACACACAAACTCATTTTACTTACTGCTGAAGAGGAAGAAGACGACAGCTTGTGGCTCAGCACAGGACATTACAGAGTGCAAAGAAGGCTGCACGGTTTAAGTGTCACAAAGTTAAAGCCAAGAGTGCTCCAGTCCAAAAAATAAAACAGGGAACGTATCTGTGCAACAGATGTACAGCAGCCAGCATTTAATACAGTATCCCTGATGGACACAAGCTCATACAATCAACAATGCACTTTACAGAAATGTGCAATGCCAGTAAAGCTGTATACTTTTATGATATTCTGTATTTATCTTATTTGTAATCACATCCTACAAAAAGACAGAAACCATGGCTGAATTGAGAAATCTATTTTCTGTCCTTAAAGGCTTTACATGCGATTTTTTGATCCAGCAGATGTCGCCCTTGAGCACCAGCATGAAACCAAAACAACTTGCGCTGCATTGTTGTGTTAGCATGCTAATGCTAGCGATCTTTATTATGCTCGTATCGTCACACTGCATGTAAATTTACCCGAAATGAGCGTGATCTAGAAACACAGTTAAGCAGTGAGTACAGTATGTTATTCTTCTTTTCTCTAGTCCCTCAAATAAACAACTTTTATTCGCGAGGGGAGGAGTCAGCCGGCCGTCCTGGCGATGTAAACAAAGTGAAGATAGGACTCTGAAAACTCTGAAAGCATCACAGACAGTGGGACTCGGGTGTTACACCCATTGTAGACAGTCATGACTCACAGAGTTATTTTCAGAGGATATACTTGATTTATATTATATTTAAGTGTGAAAAATCACATAGAAAGACTTTAAAACTAGGCTATCGTGATAAAGCCTATTTTTTTGTCCGAATACAATAAATAACATTTCTGTGAGATCATTCCACTAACATGTGCTTTCAGTATTATGTAGGTTACACATGCACACTGTAGTGTATTTAGAGTCAATGCTACATAGGCTACAATGTCCGATCCATGTCTGAAACCTCCTCATCGGTCCCTGATATCCCCATTTCCACCTAACATGCTATCTCAGCAAATGTCTGTAGAGCCCAAATCAGCATAAAGAAATCCCCGACCAGAGAGCTTTACAGTATAAAAACTAGAATAATAGAAAAGCTTTTGTTTGGATGTCATTCAACACACAGATTATATGTTTATACCAGGTGTTGGTGGGGTAACAATAACACACTGTAATCAATGGGGCATGCAGCGAGAAAGCCTGCACTCAAGCCCTTCCAGAGAGGGGGCGTGGTCAAACACAGCTCATTTACATATTTAAGGCTACAGACACAGAAACAGCCTGTTCTGAGCAGGGCGGAATTAGAGGGGTTTAAAGACATGATCAAATACAGGATCAGAGTGGATTTAGAACAAGAAACTTCTCCGACCTCTGAGACTCATTTAAACTTGTTGAAAAGGAGGATAATATTTGACCTTTATGGATTATTTGCACACACTCTAACACTCATGTTTTGTGGTGATACATTGTCTGTTCGGGGATAAAAGTGACAGTCTGGAGGCTTTAACAAGACAAGACGCTGAATATTTGACAGCTTGCAGACAAAACAGAACTCCCACTCGAGCGGTCAATAAAACACACATACAGGAACAGAGCCTCCTCTCTGAGCAGCTGCTGTGAGTTTAGATAAGGGGAAACTACTCGTACAGACAAAGTAAACTCCGCAGAGCGAACGCTGAACCTGTGTGTAGTTGTGGATTCTGTTGCTGATGATGTCAAGAACAGCTGCAGGTTTCTGTCTGTAAAACATTCACGCTGGACTGCGGCCCAATGGGAGTGAAAAACACCCACTCCAACTGTGGATCGGGATCCCAGACTTCAGCACATTCTCCCACATGAAATGACATTTGCAACTATTCTCTGCTCATTATTCTGTCACAGTTTTCTTTTAAGTTACATTTTCACGATTGACTCTACTTCCTCAGCTGCTTCGGTTCAGCAGAAGCAAGAAAAAGATCGACAGTTTTAAATTCCTCTAGTGAAGGTTGCGTTAATGTATTTTTGTGATGCAACAGGCAAACTCGGCTCTTTAACAAACATGTCACTGTTTAACTGTTGAATGTTTGCACAAAAATGGGAAGGATGTGTCGTCAGTTCAGTGGGAGTGAAGGTCACAGTTTTAGAGAGACAAAGTGGACTCTTTTTTTTTTTCTCCTTGAAAACTGCAGCAACAGCACAAAGAGATCATCTAAAAGTGTGACGGTTTGTCTTCATTTTTTTACTTCACCTTAAGGAGTAGACAAAGAAATAACCAAAACAACAAATGGGCTAAAGAGTCCAAGGTGTACTACCACAAGGCTTTTATCATCACGTATTTTTTAAGTAAAATCTCCTTGAATGTTCCACACTTGTTTCATATTGTGTTTCTATGATACTTTAAGCTTTATAGTTTCATTACAAGAGGCACTTTGAATTGCCTTGTTGTTGAAATGTGCTATATAAATAAACCAGCCTTGCCTTGCCTTACACTGCACATGAAGAAGCCCTACAAGGGAAAGTAGCATTAGCTACAAACGCTCTGCTGCACATCAGTTCACTAGAAACTGTTAACTGCAATTCTTTGGCAAGGCAGAAAGATGCCTTCCTGTCTTGTAATTGTTTTATTTTCATTCTTTAGTTGATGTCTTGCCAAGCATCTGAATGCACCCATTGCCCACTTCATTGTGTAAACCAGTGCCATCTAACTGTTTTTTTAAAAATGGTTCTGCAATTTGGTGTTTTCACACACACACAAAATGTTCTGGAAATTTCCTAAAATTTCCGGGTGAGCGTCACTTGTGATGCAAACGGCGGAATATCTCGCCCGACTTTTACCGGACTTCTTTTTTTTCCGGCCAGTCCCCGCTAAAATGTCCGGATGAACTCAGGGCGAGCTGATGAGAAAGCGCAGCATGTAATATTCTTTAACGCTCGACTGGTGCGATCTTCATGCGGATAAATAAACTGCTTTATACTCTTTTCTACTCACCAGTGTGATATTTTACACGACGCTGCGGCTCTTCAAAAGGAAAACTAGTGAACTAGTGTTTACCTAGCACAGGCCTTGTGTTTTGTCACATGCACTAACTACACATCCAGCGTGTGTTATTCAGGGTGGGGATGCCATATTTTCATCCACCATAACGGACTTCTTTTTCACGTCGGGACTCGACTCGTGACAGCGGAAACTTAAATTCAGGGGGGGCAGACTGGACTGGCATTTCTAGAAATCTCCAGGAGTGCATGTGTGAAAACAGCTATTGAGTGATTTTTGTATGATTCCTGTAGAGGCAGATGTTCAATATAATATGTGGTGTTTGTGTATAAGATCTCACAGGGTGACGGTTGTCTATATCAGGTAGGTTTGTTCCACCTGGAAGGAAAAACAGCTTTTTGACCGCTAAGCAGTGGCATGCAAATGTTACAAGCGGGTGTTTTTTTTGGTATCAAGATATGGACACGTTGAGCCAAATGGACAATCCATCTTTAACAGTGACCTCAGTTATTAACATGTAATCAAATGTGCATGCTTAACTTCAACATCATCAAATACTGAAGACTACAAACCTTGTAAAGTTGCTTATTATGTGAAAAACTAGGATGGATTCTTACAGATGTAAATACCATATATAATATAATATAAGTGTTCAGTGATGATTTTATACTTATAATTTTAATGAAGCGATTATGAGGCAACATATTATTCTCATACAGATGTCGGTAAGGATTAACACATGTGATGGCCCTGGGGAGAAATGAGCTTGGCTTCCCACAACACATCGCCACTCCCATCTTTCTGAGCAATATATATGCACCCTGTCACCTTTAGGTTAACACACTGAACTAATCCAGTAAATGCAACTTCAATTTAACAAGATAGTTAAGACTTTTTTCCCCCTGTATTTAGCTAATATGGTGTGTTTAAAAGCCCCTGTGATTTCCATTTCAGTTTATGTTGTAATTTAGTGGTGCATAGTCATCCGATTGAGCGATTCATTAAACTACCACAGCACATAAACACACGAGAATCTGGGGACTTGTGATGGGCTCTGATGGTGGTTAAATTGCCTGATTTAGGTAATCCAGCCTTGACGGTAACTGTGAGTGTTTCCCTTGAGGACAGCTGTGCATTGTTTGTTTACATGCAGCAGAGGCAGATGTCCAAAGGAAAGTATCTGCACCAAACAGGAAGAGAAAATAGGTATCCTGGAGAAGGGCTGCAACCAATGGCTATACACTCATTACAGCTTTATATTGTTAAATGTATTTATGTAGCTGCTTTAGAGTCAAGTTCTCCTTTTGCAGGGACAAGTCATGCAAATGAATGTCTTCTAAATATAAGCACAGATGATTAGAAAAAGGAAGTATCACCTCCGGCCCTGCATGTCATCTAAGAAACATTCGCTACATTTGCCTATACTCGTGCAACCAAACCTGCAAACAATTAATCTTCATGCAATGTGTGCAACAGCGCAGTGCTGTGGGAAACGAGAGAGAGAGAGGGAGAGAGAGAGAGAGAGAGAGGGAGAGAGACGATGGGAGGAGGAATGTCATGCGAGTCAGGCCCGTTTCATCCACAGAGACGGGAAGCTGGAGAGAGTCAGAAACAGTGCAACACAATGGGGCAGAAAGAAAGAGAGTGAATGTAAACGTGTCAACATCTGCAAAGCATCAATGTGACCGGCTGCTTTCCTGAAATCTCGCGGCTGCTGCACACCCACCCACACGCGCGGCTACCTAATCATGAATAAAATCGCGCTGAGAAAGACTGTGCGGTCACTTACAAACAGCTCGGTTATGACTAAAGACAGGCGTCAAGGGAGGGGAGGTAGGGAGGGGAGAGAGGAGGGAAGGAGAGCGTCTGAACCCAGCGCGCATCTGGACCGGGCGTTTATTCCTGCTCATCCAGATGCGCAGAGGCGCCGGAGGCTATTTTTGGGGCATTCTTCAAACCAGAAGCGGAAAAAAAGCGCTACATCTCACCCATTTATGTCTCCCGGTGTGCTGTTAGTGCTCCTGCAGGCTGGTTGGTCCACGGGAAGGGGTGGTTGCTCCAGGTGAAGGGGGGGTTTGAACCTCCTGTTCGCGGTACAGATCCGCTACAGCCGAGCTGAAACGGGAGGAGCGTCAGATGAAACCATATTCCTTCCTCTTTCTCTCTCTCTTTCTCTCTCTCTCTCTCTCTCTCTCTCCCTCTCTCTCTCTCTCTCTCTCTGGTGACACGACAGAGGAGGCAGAGCGAGTATACCCAGAAAACGGAAAAGCGCTGATGAACAAATCTCTCTCTCCCTCGCTCTCTCTCTCTCATGTTGCCTTCATGTGCATCTCGTACACCCCGGCTTCGCCAGCGTTTTCATACAAAGATGTCACGCAATTTGTTGCACCAATACAGATGGTGTTGTCACCGTGTTATGTGGGGACAGCACATCTGATTACTTTATTTTTAAATGAAAACTTTGATTTCACCCAGTTATTTTTAGAATTATTGTATTAATCTTTTAAATGTTTCTATTTAAGAAACAGTATTTCCCTTTTTTTTTGTATTCTATAAATTAACAGTCATTTATTTTCTGCCACAAGGAACAACCTAATTCACTTCTCCTTCTTTATCTTTTATAATAAAAACATAGTGAACAAATAATCTGACGGCTCTGGTTTGTCCACGTCACATTGTTACCTAACCTTTCTTTAGACAGGTATGCTAAATTTGAATAACAATAGTGTGAATGCTGTAATACAGCATTCACACTATTGTTATCCAAATCTTTATTATTATTCCTCTTTTTTTGGCCCTTTTCAACTCTCCAGCAGTTTGTGCTACTTCCACCATTCAACTATCATACTATCCGGCTTCTTCAGGACATGATGGCTATGACTTTTCACTTTTCTACTACTTTTACTTTTTAAGTTATTTCACTTTTTCCATGAATTTTCCCATTCAAATGAATGGGAAAATGTTCCACTTTTCAACTTTCTTCTCAAGCCTTATAACTTTGGCTCTGTTCCGCCTAGAGCAGGGGTGTCCAAAGTGCAGCCCGAGGGCCATTTGCGGCCCTTGACTTCAACTGAAGAATCAGAAGATTTTGGCCCGAGGCCTTGATTAAGATTGGCACATTATCCTATTTTTCTTTTTCATGTTAGCAAGGGCTGAACAATATTCCTAAAATAGAAAATGTTCAGTAACATGTATGTTGTTGTTTTTTTTTTTGTTTTTTTTTTTTAAATCTACAGCTTTTACTATTTTCCACATTTTTTTGTAAACTATGAAAAAAAACTTATGCACAGTTTTTGCAGACAAGCGGACTGTTGTTTAACCATTTAATGACCTGAGCTAAATGCAGAAAGCTTTTCCACGTTACAGCCTTGATTCTGAGAAAAAAAAACAAATAAAGTAGAACGAAGAAATCAAAATATTTGATTTCCTTTTATTAAAGGGTTTCTTTAGCAAGCCTTTCGATTCTGATCTACAAAGCCTTACTATTTTTTCAACTATATTTTAAAAAACAAAACCTGTGGCCCGCGAGCAATTCTACCACGACAATTTTGGCCCACAAGAAAAAAAGTTTGGCCACCACTGAGCTAGAGACTCAAATTTTACTTTAAAACGTTCACACACTTTTCCACTGTTTATACTACTACAGTTTTTTGAATGGGTGTGTGTGTTCTGGAATGTTCGGGGCTAGAGTGAGTGACATCATCGCTAGAGTGGGACAGAGTTCTGAGATACTTTCAAAATCTCCCGAACAAATTGCTCTACTGACCACAATGTTCACCCCACACGAATGAATGCACCCTCAAAATGTAGGAAAACCTGTCCTCTCTCACACATTGAGTTTTCAGGACAATCAGAGCGACGGTTTTTACACTGTGCGCGTCAAAGCGACAGGTGGTCCAGATAACTCACCATCTGGGGTAATGGTAAACTTCAGCCAAACTTCCCTGACCAAACCTCTTGGGACTAACTTTTTAGATCGCTGTGGTTCCCGCATTTCTTGGATCCCAAACATGAAAATCACATCAACGCGTTCGGCCATTTGTCTTCTTGCTCACAAAATCCTCATTCAGCCGCCAAGTCTTAATTTAAACTGTTCTTCTGCTTTTACTACTTTTACTTCTTCTACTTCTTGTTCTTCTGCTTTTACTACTTTTACTTCTTCTTCTACTACTATTCTTCTACTATTTCCTCTTCTATTTTTTCTTCTTCTACTACTATTCCTTCAGCTGTTTCTGCTAATTCTTCTTCATTCAGCAGTGTTTTTGCAAAACATTTCAGCGGTCAGCATCCCCACGCATTTTCCGCAGGTAAATGCAAATTGTCTAGTTGAAACATGTGCTCTCATTCTCAAGATAGAGCTGGAGTTAAGCTGCACCTGATGATAAGTCTGAAGGTGTGAGTAGTTTCATCTTCAGAAAAAAAGACATCAATTCCAGTTGATCAAGGGGGTGTCTTTAAGGTCTCCATGAAACGGATCTATAAAAGTATCTAAATGCTGTGTTGTGACATTTGAAACATGATAGAACCAATCACAAGATAGAAGGTGGGACATAACGTTGGGATCAGGGGCGAGCAAGTTTAGGACTTAAGGGTGCTCGGCTCCTAAAGAGATTGTGACATGAAGTTCAGAGTGTTGAATGGGTTTACTGGTATGATAAATGACATTTGTAGAGGAACATATTTCACTTAAAAAATAGTATTGATTATTTCTGCAGTTTGATCACAATAATGGCTACAAATTATTTTAATTTAAAAGATCAGGTGGGGCACTTACCCCTTATATTTCAGGGGTGCTGAGATTAAAGTGTTTTAGCACCCATAAAAATGGTCTGAAATCATACGGTATAGGGATGAATCTGATTTTTAGTAAGCAAAAAACAAGTAGACGCTCCTTAGTTCAGGATGAGTCATCAGACATTTGAAACATTATACAGGAAGAAAAAATGTGTGTTATTTTGGGTTATAAAGATTCTCAGATAGTGATTTATTGAAATATGTCAGACAAATGAACATTTAACAACGAAACCCATGATTAATGGTGTAAATAGTTTTATCATACATGGGGACTTGAGAAGTTAACTGAAGTAGGTCGAGCCTGTTAAACAGCTTTTATTGTGAAGCAGTCCAAAAAAAGTTAATTAATATAGTTAAATAATTAATTATGTGGTTTATTTGGCCTTTGAATGTTAATTTGGTCAAAATAAAGAGGAACGTCTATTGTTATTAACTTTCATTGCATGTTGCACAGAAACCAATATTTCCTACAGCCTTTGAAGGTAGCAACTGTAAGCACAAAGCCTCGCACCTGTGTAACCCACATCCCGCGATAACTAGGCTAAAGTTAACCCTCGCACTGCTCATTAAGTGAACTCAGACTGACGCTTACATTTTAACAGTGAGCATAATCTAGTGTCCTGATTTATAGACTTCAGTGAAAGATAGCTTAACTATCACACACACACTCTCTAACACACACACACACACTCTCTAACACACACACACACACACACACACACTCTCTAACACACACACACACACACACTCTCTAACACACACACACACTCTCTAACACACACACACACACTCTAACACACACACACACACACACACACTCTCACACACACACACACACATGCACTCTAACACACACACACACACACACACACTCTAACACACACACACACACTCTCTAACACACACACACACACACACTCTAACACACACACACACACGCACTCTAACACACACACTCTCACACACACACACACATGCACTCTAACACACACACACACACACACACACACACACTCTAACACACACACACACTCTCTCTCACACACACACACACACACACACACACGCACTCTAACACACACACACACACACTCTAACACACACTCTCTAACACACACACGCACTCTAACACACACACACACACACACACACACACACACACACACACACACACACACACACTCTCTAACACACACACGCACACACACACTCTCTAATACACACACACATACTTTCTACACACACTCTCTAACACACACACACACACTCTCTAACACACACTCTCCCTGTCTAACACACACTCTCTAACTAACACACACACACACACACACCTTGCTAAGCCCTGCGGTGTTGTTGCTCCCTCTGGATCAAACAGGGAGAATGTGCTGGCAGCAGCAGAATCAGGCCGATGAGATGATGCAGCAGTGGCTCAGAGAAGAGAAAAAGAGAGATGAGGAATCGAGATTTTTCCCAATCAGCTGTCACTCAGGTGGAGTACAGTGACATAAGAAGCTGCCAGGACGACACTGAAGATGATCTGATCTGATAAAATACAGCACAGCTCAGGAATGACATTCATATGACCGGAGATAGTCAGTCAGTATTTTTGTCAATTCATCTCAGGTATCTCTGACGCAAGAGAGATGAAACTTGTGCAACCTTGACTTGAATGTGTAAATGATTTTTTTTTTGGATAGCACTGCAAGCTCTTATTATATCGCCTTTATCCGTGAAAGTGTTTTTCAATGTTTAATACTCGGTTCAAACTCTCAGTACCATTGAAAGCAGCTCTCCTTTCAAGTTTCTATGAAATGAAAAACACATTCCAGTTTTAACCCATTCAATGTTAATTTATCTGCCAAGTACATTTCAATAAAGAATTATCTGAGGATTTTCACAGCACAATACCAGGATTTTCTCTTCCTGTAGAAACATTTTCATTTTCAACATCCTGCACTCGGGCGTTTTTTGGACCAATTAAAAGCTTCAAAATTACCCCAAATTTATGTCCTGACTTCTATTTTGTGATTAGTTCTATCCCGTTTCAGTTTACACCGCAGTTCCGTTTAATGTGTAAAAGTGTCATTACTTTAATAAAAGAGTTAACTGTGCAAACACATATCTGGAGTGTTGAATACACCTCAGTGCATTAAGTTTATTGCTTTTCCTCTGCTGTTATGTTTTCTGCACCCAAACACCATCAGCACACCTGACTAGTTTTGGTTTAATCCCACTGTGCTAACCTGTGATAGCCAGGTAAGCTAACCTTTGGAAAATAATTTTGTGCATTTAATGTAATCACTTATAAAATCGCGACATGCTGATCCCTTCTCACATGAAAACAAAAAGCTGATTTGGATATTTTTATCATGTCGGTGTCATTACACAAGCTGTAATACTTGATATTAAATTGAAAACAAATTTTGCGACACAACTGTCCCGAAAGAACTGTTAGCAATAGCGGTAGGCTAGTAGTCGTGTCCCCAACTAAAGTCGTAACAAACTGCATGGCTCTAGCTTTACTTAAAGGCTTTATATGTGATTTTTCACACTTAAATATAATAGAAATCAAGTATATCCTCTGAAAATAACTCTGTGAGTCATGACTGTCTACAATGGGTGTAACACCCGAGTCCCACTGTCTGTGATGTTTTCAGAGTTTTCAGAGTCCTATCTTCAGTTTGTTTACATCGTCAGGACAGCCGGCTGACTCCTCCCCTCATGTATAAAAGTTGTTTAATTGAGGGACTAGAGAAAAGAAGAATAACATACTGTACTCACTGCTTAACTGTGTTTCTAGATCACGCTCATTTCAGGTAAATTTACATGCAGTGTGAAGATACGAGCATAATAAAGATCGCTAGCATTAGCATGCTAACACAACAATGCAGCGCAAGTTGTTTTGGTTTCATGCTGGTGCTCAAGGGCGACATATAAAGCCTTTAAAAAAGACAGGTACCAGAGTGTTGCTAATAACTCATGACAAATATGTGAAGATATAATTTTGAACATTTTTCGTCATCCGGTAAATACAAGGCTGTAGACCACAGTTTTGCAAGCTTAGCCTGTTCGCAGAGACGAACAGATGTCCAGCTAATAACATGAAAAACTTTACTTTTATTTACTACCAATCAAACAGAAAACATATGACATGTACATTTTATAGTGATGCTGTGACTATACAGGTTGATTTTGTATTAATTTGTCTAAAGCCAGGCTAGGTGTTTGCGTCTGTTTTCGTCGTTATGCTAGGCTAGCTAATGGTCTCCTAGCTAAGTATCTAACACACATATTAGACTGGTAATACTTATTTCAGTCAACTCTGTCACTACAGCTTTCAACCTCAATTTGTGACCAGAAGCTAAAGCAGCTTATGTCAGCGGTTAAAACCTTGAATTGTTGTCATGCTCTTTCAGTTCTTTTTTTAAAATCTGTGAAGTATTTTTGAATTGTACCACCACAAAAATATATTTCAAGATAAGTCTTTGCTGCATGCTTCAGTGGCGGCTGTGGCTCAGTTGGTAGAGTTGTTCCTCTTCTAAGCGGAAGGTCGCGGTTCGAGCCCCAGCGCCTTCAGCCACATGTCCAATGTGTCCTTTAGCAAAACACTTAACCCCAAGTTGCTCCCGCCGCTTTGTCTTGGTGTATGAATATGTACGTGTGGCAATTAAAATAGAAACATTTAGAGTGCTGTCCTTACCGTTTTTCTTGTATGAATATGCACAAATGGGATAAGTTACTTCTGATGGTCACTTTACATAGAAACCTCTGCCATGAGTCTGAGTGGGTGTGAATGTGTAGGTGTGACGTGCAGTGTAAAAGCGCTTTGAGTAGTCAGAAGACTAGAAAAGGCGTTATACAAGCTCAAGCACATTTATCATTTCAGTTAGAAAAAGACACACTTGTTGAGACCCTCCTTTGAAGCAATAATTCACATAGCTGTATTCCTAATCAGCCAACAAAGAAAACAGTGAAACACCATTCTGTCAAAATAGCTGCTCTGAAATGTAAACAGAATGACATTATATAATTTTGTCTCATACAAATATCCTCCCACAGGATGCCATCTTTGCTGCTGCTGAATGCACAGTCTGCCTTAAGAAAGACAAATTGATTCCTCATCCAGAGATGGAGGTTTATTCTCTCCTGAGATTAGAGGTTATTTTCACACACAGCGCTAAGCTGACACCATCTGGGACAATGTTGCTACTGCATGACGTTTTCAGCCCCAATTATAATTCTGCCGCCTACAATTCATGTGGGAACACACACAACCACACACGCACAGTGAGAAGACTGAGAAGTGCAGAATCTGTATTTGTAACACACATCCTTCCTTTTCACACGTTGGTTGTCTGATGGCAGCCGGGTGTATTTTTTGGAGGCTGCAGAAACATTTTCGGACACCTGACGTAATCCTGTGTTTCATCCCAAAAATCATTGAGACATATTATTTGACTTTAACCCATTAACATAGCAGAGTGGATTGTGCAGAACAAGTTTAATATTTGACTGGACTGTTCTGTTAAAGTGAGCAATAAAGCAAAAATCACTGCCAGCTTTTCAAAAGTATGGCGCCCCCTCCTGACCGATCATAATAAATTCCTACATACTGTAAACACAGGTTTCTGATTGGTTGAACAAAGTCGTATTAAAGACTCTTTAAACCTTTTAAAATACCATGTAAAATGTTGTATTCTATGTGTGAACACTAGACATACTATCCAGTCACACTACTGGCCAGTAATGTGACGATGGAGTGTGTAGATGGCTGGACTCTTCGGGAAATTATTCACTCATTTTAATCCACTGAAATGTATGCATAAATTGTCTTTTACTTATTCAAATCAGAGATAGGATTCAGATTTTATAATGTAAGGAAAATACATTTAATTCTATATAATCAGATACCCTATAAAAGGATTAAGTACTGCTATTTCTCCTGACATATTTCTCTTACAGTGAGCATAAATAGAGCTTTATTACAGGCCTTGAGGTACACAAAGGGCGTGCGTTGGCAGCAACAATGCAATCTTTTCTCATACTGTAAATCTGGCACACAAAGGGTTTAATAAAAAACAAATCTAGGGCAGGAGGAGATTGAAGACGCTTCACTGCTCTACAGACCCTTAAAGTTACAGTAACTGACTCAAACGTCTCGACAGTGTAAACCCACATCCCCCATATGTAGGGGAATATAAGCCCTGCAACAGTTTGCACCAACAGATGACTGGCAAGAAACCATCTGCGGTGCCACAGTGGAATGAGATCATGTTACTGTAAATCTCTTCCTCCGCAGGATGATGTTACACGTGTATCACTTCCAATCTAAGGGGATTATTGTCTGAAAACAGTAGCAGTGTCTCCTTCACTGTCAGTTTTTTGGTATTTTTAAACACTTAGATTTCAGGTGGTGCTTGGAATTTAAAGACAAGTGTAACAGCTAAGAAGAGTTAAAGGCACTGCACAGGATTGTCTGTATCGACATTGAACAAGGAGGCCAGAGTAATCTACACCCAGAGTTTAGAGTGTTGGAGTTTTGTTCATTGTATAGAAGGTGTGCCATGTTGGAATAGGAACCTTAGACGGCGTGATAACAGTAACTATGGGAGTAAGCATCCTGCCAATTTAAAAAAAAAAGCTCTCATTGTGAACCATAGATAAAAAAGAAGTGCATATAGAACAATGGAGTGAAAGCTAAGCCTTTGTGGAAGTGTCTTAAACCAGCAGTCCTTCTAATGGCCAGAATCGGGGGTCTACTGGTTACAGGAGAAATCAGATTATTTAGAAATCTAAACAAAAATAATCCAACTCTTCCCTTGATTTATCACCTCATAAACAATTTCCTTCATCACTAGTTTGTACATCTTCTTCAATGAATCACCAGATTTTGAACAAAAAGAGAGAATGATGCAGGGTCTGATTTAAAAAGTTGTTACCTGGGATTGATACGTTGCTGCCGTGGCTGCCTCTCAACCACGCTTGAGCCGAGCATTGTTGCTTATCCAGCCTCTCAATATCACTTTGGGCTCAAAAAACAACCAAGATGACGTCTGCAAAAGAAAAAAGTAAAAAGGGCCCAATGGGTCAACAATGGGTCGCTATGGCTAATTCCAACTATTGTCCATAATGTTTGACCTTCGAGGGAAACAATGAAAAAAATCGATAGCATTGTATAGAAATTTATACTAACTTTGTTTTGAATCTTTATGTTTATCATGTGCAATATTAGGCTACATTTCCATATTGGTCTGTATCATGTCCATTACCATGTGAAATATTCATCACAACACTATCATGTACAGTATCATTTTCTGTGTTATCACGTACAGCGCTTTAAAATATATATACATTAACAACAAAAGTAGTTTGTAATGATTTACAACGACTATGTTTTCAAACAATAACCACATAAAACCAAATAAAGCACATTGGACGCACATTCTGTTTGTCACTCTGAACCCGTGTCCAGCATGAATACAAATGGAGACAAATATTATGTTTAAATAAGGTCCTATTAAAAACATTTTTGATAAATCAATTGGGTGGTTGATTTATTTCATCAACTTGTGTTTGTAGGTTAGATTGCCGAACATACAGTAGTGATAGTTTAGGTCAAGCTGTGGGCTGTACATTTAGCATAATCTGCTTCTGTAAGCGTTATCACCTTGACAGGTAGTAAACCCAACAGGATTAAACTGTGTACCAACATTCAAAGTAATCTTACCTTGAGGAGACTGGGAAAGTCACACAGCTCAGACGTGACTGCTGTCTCCAACTCCACCCACTGAACCGCCTGCCACCGTGCAGTTCACCTGAACGTCTCACCTGCTCCCCTGAACGTCTCACCTGCTCCCCTGAACGTCCCACCTGCTCCCCTGAACGTCTCACCTGCTCCCCTGAACGTCTCACCTGCTCCTCAGCCTCGAGGTTTTAAACTTTGTTATAGCCTCACATGTACAAAATGAACCATAGATACAGAGGTTTCAGGTAACCTAAAGGTCTGTTTATTTCATTTGATAGAGGAGTAGCCTTCTTTGTTTACATCTGTTACAGTCATAAAGTCAACATGTCTGATAAATACAATTAAAAATATAGAGTTTAAATGTTGTTTAACTTTTTTGCACAAACAGTTTTGAACTATCTTGAACTTCCTGGATCTACTTAATCTCTTGTTCAGCCGGTTCAGAGTCATGAGCATATCCTGCAAAGTAAATGCTCGAGATTGCACCAACGATAGGTCAAATGTTCTTGAAAATGGAGCTGTGATTTTCATTGTGGAATTAGTTGCACATCTGGTTATGCACGTTTGGATTTATTTCCTTTAAGGAAACGTTTGAGACATTAGTGGATTGAAAAGTGAAACATTTTAGGATTAAAATTACTCAATAAGCAACACTAATAATATCAAAAAAAGACTTCAATCATGTGAAGAACAAGAAAGAAGCCTATATGTACATTGAGAATAATACAACAATGTTTGCAAATATGAACAAACGCATGTCAAGGGTTAGGAGAGACATCATGAAAACCATCATACGAACCCAACAGCATGAAATGAGACCATGAAGGACCAGATGATGTGAGTAAAAGAGATCAAAACATTAGAAGGGAACGGAGCAATAAAACACAATAACAGCAATAAAAAGGTAAACGTGATAACGAGATCAAGGCAATAACAGACTTGCTTTTATGTGACGTCGTCTTATTAATGTCTTTTCTTACTGGTTTTACTATTTGTATCTTCTTTTACTTCTTACTGTCCTTTTATTTATGCTCTTATCTCGTATTTATGCTCTCGTATTTATGCTCTTATCTTAACTCCTCTTGTGTTTTAACTTGGTAATTAAAAAAATATATAGTATTTGAAAAGATTAAATAACAAGTGAAGAGTGGAATATATTGAATATAATGAGGGATAAGAAAACAACAAGTCTATATTAGTGGGTTTTAAGAAGACATTTAAAAGAAGTGACTTATATCCTAATAATAAATTAGTACTATTATTCGACATTTCTGGACCACGTTTGGGAGAGCGCTCTCACTTTAACTGTGTGTACGTGACTGGTGGGGAGATGACGTATGCGGAAGTGCAGTAACCTCCATAAGGACGGGCTACAGCTGGCGCTGAACTTGTGGCAGCAGCGGAAGACACGGGGTGTTTGCGCGGAAAGAAAGGTGAGATATGACTTGTTTCATTCATTTCTTGATAATAAACTCAGCCTGTTTTGTCGGCTGTAACGCTCGCTCCTCTCAGCTGAGGACTTAATCTTTAAAAAGGACATTAAAACACAAAATGATGTCACCTGTCCTCTACATGTAACATATGGGACCGCCATTCCTCTCGTTGTTAATCCGTATTACAGCTATTATCAACGAGATATTTTTTTTATTCTGTCTCTTTGGGATGCAGAAGTATTATTTTTGACTAAAGCACCATTAGATTTGTTTTATTTATTTATTTTAAACGACCTTTTATACTTTCACCACGCCCCAGCTGTATCAGTCTATTCATCCTTTATTAATTTTACTTATTGCAAAGCTAATAAACGTAATATAAATTAATAAATATAAATAACTAGGCCTAAGTAGGGTTCTTGAAAATAATACCAACATGTCCCAACAGATTCATAAAAGATCTGGTCTGACATGTTTTAATTGTAATCATAATGGGCGTATTTCAATCTAAAATACAGATACTTGATGTGTTCATCTGCTAAATTCTGAACCTTTGCTGACTTATATGTCTAAATTGCTTTAGGTAACCGTGATAATGTTTTCAGCTTTATTCTAACATTTCTGAAAAAAAAAAAAAAAAACACTGGCAGATGAATAAATCCAAGAAACATTAATTGTATTATTTTGGTTGTTATTAATTATCTGTAAGTGATTATATTCAGGTCTCAGACTGATGCAATTAAACAAGATGTTTCAAACTGGTCCAGATGTTGGGAAGAAGAATTTCTCACTAGTATTTGAGATTGCACCATCAGCCAAACCACAAAATGATTCATCAATTCAAGTGAGAGTAGGTCTTTACCGCGTACTTATGAGGTTTAATCTGTAGATTAGTTCCTTGTTTGAAATGGATTGTGTCCACTTTTATAGCTTATTTCATTTTATAATTCATCTGTTTTGTTGTTTAGCTTTTGGGTGGTATTTTTTCTGTGCATTTGCATGGCTTTGTTTCTACCATCATAGAAGCTGTTGGGTTGTTGTCTAGTTAATTGTATGTAGATTGTGTGCCGCCCCCCCCCCCCCAATAAAAAAAACCCAATAATAACACAACATTGTTTTCTCCTTCTGTGAAGCATTACAAACTGTCTAAAACTGAACCAAATAGTCTCCATCTTGCTATCTATTTTTAGTTTTTTCTATAGTTATTGATTAGATCCAATCCATAATGATTCTTGACGTAGAATCAGAATCTCTTACAGCCGCTCAGTAATGAGGAAGTGTTAAGTCAAGCCACAGAGTTCTTTCTGTTCTGTGAAGAAAATGAAAAGGAAAGGCAGAAAGTCCATTATCAGTTACAGGCACATTGTGGGTCTGGGTCTGACGTGTTTATAGCTGAAACAAAGCTGAAAAGAAAAGGTCGTGTTGTCATGATGTGGAAACAAAACCTCAGATGAAGTTATCCGTGTTTCTAAAGCGAAGGTCAAACCGGTTCTTGGATGTCATCCGAGACTTTAGAAATGTTGCATTGAGACAGGATTTGTAATCGTTTCTAGCAGTTTACATCAGAGTCAAATACTGTACAGTTTACAGTGAGGTCTATAAAGGATAGGAATGATGTCTTTATTCAAATAGCTACATTCAAACACAGGGGCAGTTCAAAGTGCTTCACATGGGATGAAGAATGAAACCTGTGTTGAATGAAAAATAAGGCGGCACAGTGTACCATGATTTTGTTATCTCATTACAAGAATTTGCATTGAGCACATCCCACTAGTCTGAAATTATTGCAGTAAATAAGAACTATTTATTTTATGTTTTAAATATTCCATTGAATTCATGTCATTGTAAAACAAAACAGCTTTTTGGATGTTACATGCAAACTCCAGTTTTGAGTAAAACGTGCAAAAAAAAGCAGATAGACATACAGAATGAGTCATGGCTCAAATTAACTTTTGAATAGAGTCAGTTTAATGTTTAAAAATACGATCAAACTAAATCGATGAAGTCAAATATTGTTTCAGAGTATATTAATTATTAGAATAACTTTAAAGGTGTCCAAAGAGACAGAGATAAATAGCAAAGGACAGAAAATATTTAAAGTGTGCAGAATAATAACAGAGGTCCAGAATGATTAACCTCGAGGTGAAAGGTAGCGAGGTTGATCTGCAGAACAGAAAACCAGAAAATCTTCAGGGCCATGAAGGATAAGGCGAGAAAAAATGTAGCTAACGATACACACACACACACACGCACACGCACACACACACACACACAGACATCCGTAATGCCATATAAATAAATAATGTTTCTGACAGTAATGCTGTTTTTGGTTTCTGCCTCAGTAAATAAAAGTCTGTTTTGAGAGGAAACACACCCGGCCTGCAGACTTACAGTAACCCTTAATGGTCGTCTCAATAGCAACTCTGTTTGAACATGACTCACCATGCAAAACACCCTCCTCGCTCTTTCTATTTCCTTTGAACTTTATCATTAATTATGCATTTGCTTTCATATTCTTCTCTGTTTCCTGTTCTCTTTCTTTAGAAGAACATCAGCAACAATGGATCGGATAAGGTCTGCGTTTAACAGCATGGTGAGTGTCAGTTACCTTTTTATTTAAAGGTTGTAATATGAGGCCACCAGTCCTCGCAGGTAGCTGTGTGAGTGGGAGGGATCACAGTTTTCTCATAGTTGCAACTCTTTTCTCTCCCCTGCAGATTAAAAGTGAGCGGTACAGCAGGTTCACTCTGCAGCCGGCAGAAGACGGAGAAAGACACGTGGAGGTCAAACTGTCCGATGATGCCACAGAGGCCGAGGACGGGCAGGCGGGAGGCTCCCCGAGCTTCAGACCGGCACCACCCCATCAAAGCCGACGCACCCTTTACTTCCTGATCTTAGGAACTCTTCTGATTTTTATCACTGGTAGGCTATGCTCATTTATTTTTGTATCTTTAGTCGTTTTTAAATATCAACATTTATTTTAAACCACATCAGAAATTAACTACGAATCACTTTAATTCTTAATTAATTTGACTATTACTCTAGATTATTTTCTCGATAAATTAAGTCAGAAAACAGTGAAAATAAGAGTCTTGTTTTGTCAGAACTCATAAATATTTAATTTTATAACAATACAAGACAAAGAAAACAGTAAACATGATGAGTCATGAAATAGGGACGTGGTGAGTCAAACGCCTTTTCATCTAAAAGTGAAAAGAAAATATCTATTTGGCACCAGTGATAAAATTATTATCATTGCCATATTGTTCCTTTGTCCCACCCCCACTGTAAACCAACCATAGAGGGACTATTTGATGCAGTTAGGCGGTGGAAAGGTCTGAGATGTGGAAGCGTATGGTTGCTTTTAGTTTCATAAACCCATTCTGCCCTCTTGTTTTTCAGGCTACCTGGTCGGCTTCATCAGTCACCGTAAACCTTATGCAGCGACTGCGAGCTGTGACACACAGCTGGCAACAGAAAATCTGACCAGAAAGACGCCGACTGCTGTCGCACCGACTGCTGTCGCACCGACTGCTGTCACTCCGGCTGTTATTCCAGTAGCTCCAGCAGCTCAGATGGACTGGGCGGACGTCGCCGAACTCCTCACGCAGAAACTCACAAGCCAGGCCTTCGACAAAACTCTGAGGTACGCTGATCACGTGCACAGCCAGTCCTTTACCGAGTACATAATCCTGTCGCAGAAATCAACTCAGCTATATAATACTAATACTGCCAACAGTGCAGAACCCGACAACATGAGCTGAGACCAAGAGGACCAAAGATAACACTAGGGAAGATTGTTTTAAACAAAAATTAACAACTTGGATTCAGCCATACAACATAACACAAAATTAAAACACATATAAAGACTCTGAATGTGCTGCATGAGGGGGATCAGAGAAGATTTGTATTTACACAGTGAGAGTTATTACATAAGAGAGATAATACCCAACAAGTTTCATGAGTGTAATGGACGGCGCTGACCCAAAGACAGAGGCAGGCGACTGCTTCCCCTGAGGGCTCACAAACTTAAACCAAAGCAGTGGCTCAAAATGTGCAGTTTTAAATGGCAGTGGGAAACCTCCCTAAGGGGGCCCCATCTGACAGCACTCACTCTCGATGCCCTGCTACACATTGCATGCATTATTGCTTTGAAAACCAAAGTTTGTCAATGAAAGTCAACAAAGAAAATGAAGGTGGTTCTGATGACGTTCTGAAAAACGTTTGGGGATAGCGTTCTGAAAAGAAGTGGAATTATGTGCCGTCTTTAGGAGAGAGGATTTTTGCCTAGGGCCCCACCAAACTCTGGAATCGCCACTGTCCAAAGAAACACCCCGACTACAGCAGAGGTCTCTACGTGTTACTAATATTACTGTCTCTAAAAAACCACAAGCTGCTGCTGCTGCTGCTTGATATTAAGGGATGAAACGATACTGTAGTAGACAAGAAAATAGTTTTTGTGGACGTGTGAACCACAAATTTAACGCTTCACACTGTGAATTAAATATTTTAAACTTATTTTCACCAGGCATTCGAGAACCACACACACATCCTTTGGTTATCGTCAACAAGTTCACACTTTCAGGAAATTACCTTTACAAGAGTTGACATTTCAAACGGAAGCTGACATTTTCCAAAGAAAGCACATGAGTCATCTTGGTCTTCAAAGCGTTTGAAATTTAACTAAATTAATCGTTTTCAGAAGAAATAACTGTTTCAATGAGAGCAGCAAAATGGCATGTTGTGTCTTCACAGTGAGTTCGATAAGCCGAAGCGTTCAGCAGGGAGCGAGGAAGATATGAGTCAAGGCAACCGCATCTTCGCAGATTTCAAGAAGCTGGAGATGGATCCATGGACGGACATCCACTACATTCAACTGCAAAAGCCTGACAGGTGGATACAAGTCTTTCTAATACTTGACTTGTTTAAATCAATGTTTCGGATTGTTTAATTTCAGACTTATCTCTGAAAACTATCAAAATATGGTGTCAGGAGGGTTAGCCTGATGGGGGGGTTTCAAGTTGTTAAACCAAAGCAACAGTTTTTTTCTCTGATGTTTGTACTAAATGGGTTCATTCATAGAAACACTTATGATGACAGAACAACAGCCAAAGTGAATGATATTGTAAGCAGCTCTTGTCTTCTGATTGGCAGCACTCGTCCAAACCGGGTCACCTTTGGTTCCGATGTGTTTGAGCCAGCAGGATATCTGGCATACAGTGCTACTGGGAATGTTCAGGTGAGATCAAACTCTCGTTTTCAATCCTACATTTAGCTCTTTTTTTTGGTGCTTTTAGTGAATTGTCTCTGGTGCCATCAGGACGTCGTTATGCCTGTTAAACTAACCGTGATCCTGAATCATTCATCCTCCTTAGGTTTATACATTTTCAATGTCTTTATCCTTTTAGCACCACCGATCTTTGACTCTTTTATGTGACTAATGGTCTTATTATTGTCTTTTTAATCCAGTACGGTTGATAACTAATGAGTCTACTTAACACTGGTATCTCCACTTAGGCCGTATTCTATATTTGAGCTCTTGTATAATCTGTACATCACTGTGTCTTTATTTATGTTTTCTATGTACAAAGCTGCTCCAAAACAATTGCCCTAAAGGGATTAATAACGTTGTTTGAATTGAATTGCTTCTTGTTTAAATTAACTCACAATAAAAGTATTTAAGGGCCAAAAACAATGATTTCTATTTGCTATATGTGTTTGCAGGGGAAGCTGGTGTACGGCAACTACGGCCTTCAGAAGGATCTTGATTTCCTGCAGAAGCAGAACATCGAGCTGAAAGGCAGCGTGGTGCTGCTGCGGGCGGGCAAAATCAGTTTTGCAGAGCAGGTATCGTTTGCAGATTCGATTGCTACAAATGCCACCTACAGTGTCACTCATTTTCTGAAACTCAAATCTTGTTTTCTTTATGCCTTCAGGTGGATAACGCTGCTAAAAACGGAGCTTCTGCTGTTCTAATCTACCCTGACATTCAAGATTTCAACTATGTCGCAGAAACGGCACTCTATGGACATGTGAGTTTGCTCGCACAACTAGTGGTGTGTTGTCGTCTGGAGAAGTGGGTGGACTCTTAATTTATTCCCCAAATGTATTTTTTTTTAAAGTGACCCGTCCAGCAAAGGATAAACACCTGTTAAATGTAGCCCAAGACTAGTCTTGCAGATTTAGTCCACCTTAAACCGGTAAAGAATGGTATTTAATCTGTTTTTGTTTTTTTCAGGTCCATCTGGGTTCAGGAGACCCTTACACCCCTGGATTTCCCTCCTTCAACCAGACACTGTTCCCTCCCACTCAGTCGTCCGGCCTTCCCAAAATCCCGGCTCAGACTATCACTGCAGGCATGGCTTCAACTATTCTACAGTAAGACTCCCAAACCAGCACGGCTTCTAGTTCAACGTAATAAACACAACTTAAGTTGTTGCAAACACTGTTTCTGCACTACCACCCATTAGGTTTAATAAACGAGGCAATGAGGCAATTTGGACAACAGCTGAACTTCACACTATTACATCTCTAACCCGACTGACAGGCAGCTGTGGTTGCACGTTGCTCATCAAAAGGAAGCCACACTCTAAAGCATACCCATCTGTATTGTCAATTTAACTCTAGATGGGAGGATTATTAGCAAATGGAACATCATGCTTTATAGAAAACGACTGGAACAAACGATTGAGACCATAAACTATATAGGAACATTTTAACTTATAAATAAATGAGCTGTAGGGATTTTTTAAACATCATCTATCTTTAAAGGTTTTCCAGTAACGGCTGTTTTCATCAGCTGATTGTTGAGTCATGGGGTTCATTCATTTTCTGTATTGGCTGAACTGGAAAGTTTGCCACAGCAGTAAGCTCACCACTTCCTCGCCTGCGTCCCTCTCTCCTCCCCTCTGAAGGAGAATCGGCGGACCTGTGGCAGATGCAGGTTTTAAAGGAGGCTTTGATGGGCTGACGTACAAACTAGGAGGCAGCGAGAACATCACCGTCGAGGTGAACAACGTGCTCGTCAACACGGAGATCCACAACGTGTTTGGAGTCATCAAAGGATTCACTGATCCTGGTGAACACCCACTCCTGTTTCCCCTCTAATATCCTAATGTTTGATTTTTTTTGGGTTCTTTATACAGATCTAATTATTTGGTGGTGGTGTTGTGTTTTGATGTGATTCTGCAGATCGCTTCGTGGTTCTGGGAGCTCAGAGAGACGCCTGGGGTCGAGGTTACGCCAGAGCTGCAGTCGGCACCTCAGTGCTGCTGGAGCTGGCCAAGGCTGTTCACGAGATGGTGGAGAAAGGTAACAAACACTTTGCACACTGTACATAACACACAATGTTTTAGGAATTATAAACAGGGATATTTCACGATTGGATGTATTTCTTTTCTTTTTTAATCTTGAAATTCGGATGAATAGGATGATTTACATGAAGGCATTAGCATATCTGAGGTCAGACAAATGAATTAGAAACAACATAAAAAAGCGCTAAAGTTAATTTGCTTGTCCTAGAATTAACACTGATCTCAGGTAACTGACACTACACACTTCTGCTTAAAAAGTGAGCCATCATGAAGAAATTATCAAAAACCCCTCTGCTTTAAAAATTGGTCAATTTAAAAACTAAAACATGTTCATGTTTTTCTAAGTTTTGGAGGGTTAAGATAAACCTTCTTGATGTTTTTGCAGTATCTTCCCCTGCTATACATACATGTGATTCTTTTCATCAGATGGCTTCAGGCCTAGAAGGAGTCTGGTGTTTGCAAGCTGGAGTGCCGGGGAGTATGGAAGTGTTGGCGCCACCGAGTGGTTGGAGGTAGGAACTAAACCACTTCCATCTGAACACACAAGCAACCCCCTGGAAACGTTCCTAAACATGTCTCTTATCGTTGTTTTCAGGGCTACATGTCCTCTATTGACAAAAGCGTCTTGACCTACATAAACCTGGATGGAGTGGTCATGGGTGAGTAGAGTTCACATCTGCAGCCTTGTCTGTTCTCACATGTTGTTTATGTGATAAGTTAACTGAGTTTGTTTCCTCACAAGGTCGCGGGAGCTTTATAGCTTCAGCAAGTCCGCTGCTCTACAGCCTGTTGGAGAGCACCATGAAGCAGGTATGAATGCCTCTGAACGAAAGCTGTTCCATTATGTTCAGATGCAGCAGTGTATTAAATCTCACTCCTTTGTTTTGTAGGTGAAGAGTCCTCTTGGTCCTAGCTCTGTGTTCGATCTGGTGGGAAAAACTGCCTGGCAGGCTAATGCGTAAGTGGATCAGTAGTTTGTGAAACCCAAATCTTAAGAGAGTTTTTAACAGAAAGTTTCCTTCTGAGACTTTTTTTAAAATGTGTTTCTCAACACGGTTGTGATTCAGGGCTGGGATGTTCTGGTGCTGATAATATTTTGTTACCAGTACAGAAGCCTTTAAACTGTCTTGTGCAGTTTTCTGGGTAATGTAAAGAAGAGCTAGTCCACAAAAAAACAGCTCTTCAAGGGCGCAGATGACCTAGCAGGTCGCAGCCCCATGTGCGAAGGCTATAGTCCTTTAAGAGGGCGGCCCGGGTTCAAATCCGACCTGTGGACACAACTGCAAGAAGAGAGCGTTGACTAAATGAAATAAGATTTAAATCAGTTTGTATCTGTTTAGAGAACGTATACAAGATAAGAATGTATTTATTGCAAGTTTTTGGTACTCTGTTTTGCTACTTTCACATTCAGCAGGTACAATAAAAAGATAAATTTTGATACAAGGCCCTTTTAGATTTCTCCTTGCAAACAATCCCAACGTTTTGCTGAAGAACAAAGGCATCGTTAGACTTTTTCTTCTCATAGCTTGTTGATATTAACTTGACATTACCTTGTGTGCAGACTGAGGCCGATGTCAGCGGACGACTCTGCTTATCCCTTCCTGGCTTTCTCTGGAATCCCCTCCGTCTCCTTCCACTTCATCTCCCCCAACGTGAGTCTTGATGCAAAACAAAAAACAGACAATATTCACTGATAATACTTTGTGTGTGGTTGATAGCAGACATAATCAGATGGAGATAAATCCACTTCTTTTGGATCAGTTTATTTTGAAAAAGTAAAGAAAGAAAAGGATGAACAACATATTTAGAGTAAAACAGTGATGTGATATTTCAACCACTGATCAGCTGGTAAATGTAGTTTTTATGCGCAGTCTCATTTCCTGTTTCTTTGTAAAAGTATTGAAGACAAATGAACAAGATTTCAAGTCACTTT
The DNA here is from genome assembly GCF_963584025.1 of Labrus mixtus. Classification (NCBI taxonomy): domain Eukaryota; kingdom Metazoa; phylum Chordata; class Actinopteri; order Labriformes; family Labridae; genus Labrus; species Labrus mixtus. Next base: position 20,528,994 of record NC_083630.1, on the reverse strand, counting down.
ATGGCAGCAATATTAGTTAGTAAAATAAAAAAACAATGAGACTTTTTTTTATGACGTGCAGATGATTCTGGTTTAACATATTTTATTGTAATGTACATTGTATATTCCTCTTGTCATTTCCTCCTGTGTGTTTATGTCTGTAGACTGAGACCTACATGTACTACGGCACCAACCTGGACAACCTAGACCACCTCAACTACCAGACCAGCCATCGCACCGGTGAGATGGCAGCTTCAGCGGCGCAGTTTGCCGGTCGGATGGCGCTGAGACTCGTCCACGACCACCTGCTCAGACTGGACGTGAGCCAGTACAGCAATGTCGTCACAATGGCTGTGAAGCGGGTCGACAATCGCATCAACCAGCTCAAAATGGTCGGCCTCTCCGTTTGTTTCCCTCCTTTGTGAATCTTTAAAAGTGCTTCAATGTGTGTTTGTTATTTTAAAGGAGTTTATCTTTTCTGTACTTTTCCTCCTGCAGTCTGGTCAGCTGAAGGAAGTGAGTCCCTCCTGGTTGAGCGACGCCCGCGGCTCCTTCAAGCGAGCAGCTGATGGCATCAGTAACTCAATCCAAAACACAGACTTAAGCGACAAGGAGGCCTGCCGGATCCTCAACGATAGGATCATGAGGGTACGCTCTGTTCTGTGACACTTCTGCTGTGTAGCTATAGAAGTTTGTAAATTTGAATACATAAAGCGAGGATGACAGAAGCAGCATATTATATTTATTTTACTTGGGCGGCCCGCCCTGGTATCGTCTATGTGTGGTTCTTCTCTTGGACTTGATTTAAAAGATTTGTTGTTTCTGAATCAGATGGTGTTGTTTCTTCTCTTTAAAAAAAGAAGAAATGTTCAAATCAGCTAAACTTTTAACCTAAAATATCACAATTAAAGATACTGGAATAATACTACTCTCTTGTAGTATCTTGATCAGCTCTTGTATTTGTGCTTTATTTAAATATCACGTCCATCACAGATGAATTAATGTTCCTATTTTCAACCATTCTAGGTTGAGCACACTCTCCTCTCTCCGTACGTGTCCCCCATCGACGCCCCCTTCCGTCACATCCTGCTGGGTCGGGGCTCCCACACTCTGGCGTCCATCGCAGAGACCGACGACATGGAGCAGCTGCACACCGAGCTGGCTCTGGCTACCTGGAGCCTGCAGGGATGTGCCAACGCCATGATGGGAGACATCTGGGACATCGATAACAGAATCTAAATGAAAAGGGACCGGGGAGTTAGGAGAGAGGGCGTTTTTAAAAGTGAAGTTAGAGGTGAGGTGTAGGGCAAGAAGGAGCTCCAATGTTAGCACTTAAGCACAAGCTGTCAATCAGAGGTCTAAGCCATGCGCTTAAAAAAAACAACGGGCTTATGATGAGATTATTGGGGTCTTAAACTTGAAGAAATCTAACGCTACTGACAAAGAAATCAGGGGATTTTAAGCCTCTGTTTTGACCTCTCGCCAGAAGATCACTGAGAAACCTTATTTATACTTCAGTTTTTTATCAGTGGCAGTGTCCACTATAAAAAGTATTGTTTTGTCTTTTTATACGACGTTATCGGAAGCAGTGCCTTCCATAATTATGACGGTTATACTGTCTCATCCTACGGCAGCATCTGCTAAAGAAATGACTCCTCAACTGTTGCTGACAAAAGAAGCCCCTGATGAAGTTACATATTTATTTGTCACAGCCTTCATTTCTTCCTTTCTATGTGCAAGATTGATTCCAGGTGAAAATAATGATTTATCTACACGTACAATAAGTATGGAGAGATGTCGGAGTTTAATGGTCCTAAACAAAATAAATATGATTTAAATGTTTCGAGCAGCCCCTAAAAGGGATTAGCTGGGTATCTCTGTCTTCAATACGGTTATGCATCAAAAGGAAGAAATGAAGAGTTGAAAATAGTTTTTTTTTATGATCTAGTTTCAGTAAAGATTTAAATGTGTAAAAAAAAAAAAATACACTAAAACTGATCGCTTGCCTAAATTCCTAAATGGACCTTAAAAAATAATATATTTAAAGACCACAAAAGCCAGAGATAATTCACACAAGTTGTCTGGCTGGATTTATTCTGCGTTTAATGGCTGGATTAATTTAAAAAAAAATGCTGGAATGCTGCTCATCCAGAAACAAACAAAGCATTGATGAACCATTTTTTAAACACACAAACTGAGGTATTTGAATCTATCATTTACAGAAAAGCCATTGTTTTTGCACAGTCTACTTTGGAGCAGTTATCCTAATACGATGAAGTTATCGGGAGCAGTGCCTTCCATAATTTAAAAACCCATTATCGGGAGCAGTGCCTTCCATAATGACAAGCAGTGATGGTAGTTTTTGCCTACCAGTGCATGAGTGTGTGTATGTGTGTGTGTGTGTGTGTGTATTTATCGGGAGCAGTGTCTCTCATATTTCACTCGAAGGGTGGAACAACTTATCGGGGACAGTGTTTCCCAGAGTTTTATACTTGGTGTATATATTTGTTTTTTCTTGGTCTTTTTTTTTGGGATTGTGTGCGTGTGAAGGCTCAGTACTGAGTACTAGTCCTGCAGCTCAACTTTCTGTTTCAGAAATGTGGTACATGTTTGCTCTGTTAGACTTGTTTCCAAACTTCTCCTTGTGTTTAGGGACTTTAAAATGTACAACAGATGCTTTACCTACATATCCACTCTTCAGAACAAGCCGTCTTTGCATGTGTTTCACCTACGAATTTACTCTTCACTGCATGGTACCGTGTTGCTTTGGGAAGGTGCACAGAAAAAGACTTCAACAAATGTGTTTTGTTATTAAGATTAAAACACATTTAATAGGTTATTATGATTGGCCTATTTCGTTCACATAGAGGTTGCTCAGATTACTAAAAGGCCTCTTAAACAAAATGATAGTAAATGTAACTGAAATAAAATTCCTGATCATAAGCCAAAAGGCGCTTACTTTACAGTGCAGGAACTAAACAAACCTTGTTGTAATTTAAAGCAAGTAAACGTTGTGCTCAAAAGACTAACATCGGTCTGTTCTGGACAAAGAATCCTGTTACATCTCTTTTAACATTTACTCAACGATGTCACGTTTGACGGTTTGCTTTCTGGTGTTTCTTCACCTCCTCTGTTGCAACAATCTTTGATGAAACTGTGTGTTCAGGAAATAGCTTTACTCTGTAACTGAAATACTGTACGAGATGTCGAACTACTGACTTTCAACACACTCCTTGATATGATGTCTGTACTTGGAAAATTAAGTTCTGTTTCTGTTGTCTCTGATTTCAGCAGAAAAGAGTAATACAACCTTATTGCTTAGCATTCAGTACATCTGTGTGTGACCTTTTTTTTTTACATTATATGATTCAGTTTTACTCTGAAATGAAAGTATTTTCTTCCAGGGAGCAAATGTGCATTAGATAGATAGATAGATACTTTATTGATCCCGAGGGAAATTCAAAGCATCCAGTAGCAGGTTACAAAGACGTACATGACATGAAACATTTATTACAAATTAAACCACAAAAACTGCCCCCTCATACATATATATTAACCCGAAAAACAGATTTAAAGAATCCCCCTAGATGAATCAAACTTAAACTGTGCAATTAAAAATAGACTTATACAAGAAATGTACATAGCAATACATGTAAAAATACATGTGCAATTTAAACAAGAATTTATAAACAGTTGAGGGAAAAAATCTGTAATTAGACCTGAATCTAAAAAAGTGTTGACCTTCTGAAGTTGTGTTGTTTATATATGTACAGCAATGTTTAAAAAGGGAGATCATTAGAAATTATAAGATTCAACAGAATGTAAAAATGATGAGATGAATTAGAAATTATGAAGGAAAACGTCATCATTATAGTATGTAATATTATTCTTTTGAGATTTAAAGACGATAAAATCTTCTTTGAAAATATTTATTTTTATCTCAAAATGATGTCTTATTGTAATGATTTTGCTTTTTTTCAATTGCTGTTTTCGATTATTTGTTTATGTTTATTTTAATGGGGGAAATTGGCCCCAAGCTCCAACACATTTTAGTATCATTTTTTAATCTGCACATTTATTTTGAAGGCTTAACCGGAAATCACATTATTCCGCTCGTTACTGGAGCGCACTATCTGCGCGTAAGCGACGCACGGTGACGCTCATAGATCACGGCAGGCGCACAAGGCAGCATCCCGGAATAACGGAGGTGGAAACCGAGCGACAGAGGAAGAGATAACTGAATCCGCTGAATACAAAAGATTATCGGTGAAGCTTCATCTTCTTCTTCTGGGGCTGTTAGCGGAGGACGGAGCTCGGACTGACCGGAGGACGAGGGCTGAAAGCGGACGTCTTCACAGGTCTGTTTACTGGGAGGGGAGGAGGGGTGGTCTTTATTTTCTGGCAGCTCTTTCCGTGCATGTTGCACCAAAACAAACACGATAAATGAATAAAAACATGCATGTTTAGCGGTTGTGTTCAGGGGGGGGATGCTGCAGTGTTGACATGTTTACAGACAGACAGTCAGCTGGTAATTAACGTGACTGAAGCAGGAGGATAATCAGCTTTGAGAGGGTGATCAATTAAGAGTCTATTCTGCTCTATTCATCAAACTGTGTCCATCTGTCTCCCTCTTATAGCTTTTGACTCGTTGAAGTTTAAATACAAAATATCTGAAGGTGACTCATAATGCGGCACTGTGCGCTTATAATAAACACATGTCATATAATCAGTCAGAATCAGGGTTATTGCCTTCTTAGATTTGAGATAAGATATATTTTTTACTACAAAATACAAGGAGATTACTTACTGTACAGACTTCTAATAAAAAAATATAAGTTTGTACAATTGCATTTTTATATTTTTGCATTTCATTTTGCAATTTGAGGATTTGAAGTGTTTAGTGTCTCGTTTTTGTCTTTGTTTTTGTCTTCTATTATTGTATTTTTTTATTTAACTGATGTAAATATGTTTGATTTTTAACTTCTGTTTTTATTTTTAATAATTATATTCCTGTTTCCTGTTTTCTTGAGCTGCTGTAATGTAAAAAATTTCGCCCATGGGGGATCAATAAGGTTTATCTTTAGCTTTATAAAGATAATGAGTTTTGTGCACAAGATCTAAAAAAAAAAGACTTCACAGGCTCAGTAAAATCCTTTTTTGTGCTTTTGTTTTTAAGCTAAATAAATTAAATGTTTTCTTTGGTAAGTTAATGGTTGTGAAATTTGACATACTGTGTCCTCAGATGAGGAGTCTTTCTTCATGGCCTCCTCCAGGTGACCTCTGGTGACTTCAGTCACTCCTGGCTGCAGCTTTAAACTCCTGAACCTCCTGAAGACGTCTGCAGGGTGAGACAGATTACAGTTACACATAATAAAAAAAACTGTAGGAGACCACTGCAGATAAAACGGGCTGAGCTGTCATTTACTACAACAAAAAAGCCAAATACCACCTGCATTACTTCAATGCACCACTAGGGCCCCCCCCCCTTTTGAGACATAATTTTGTATGACAGCAACCTAGCCACAGAACTGCTTTACTGAAGTAAAAGTAGCAGTACTGCAGTGTACTCTATTGCAGATCAAAGTCTTGTAAAGTAAAAAATACTCATCCTGAAGAACGTCCCTGTGCAAAAAGATGATTTTAATTTATTAATAATAATAATAATAATAATAATAATTATTGGGCTTATTTTCGATACAACTAAAGCGTATTGTGTGAATTTTGCCAACGATTAATAAAGCTTTATCTTCATCAATAGAAAAACAGTTTAGTTGTTACATACTTCTAATTTCTTGAAACTGCAAAATGACTCTCATCTACTCAGCATCTAATAGTAGAAAATAATAAATACAATATTTCCCATTAAAATGACACATTCCCCTACAAGCTATCATTCAGTGAAACGGTGTGATTCACAGAAATAGCCGCCTCCTCTTGAGGATATTAATAAATCAGAACATAAATAAATGAATGCCAACAGTCCTGATTGACTCTCAGGTGTCTGACGCTGAGATGAAAGAATCGCGCGCTGCTCGCTCTTCATGTCGGTGAACGAAAGCTAAGTTTAGATTTTCTATATTTAGAGCGTCGCCCTCGATAAAACTCAAGGCAAATGAAATCTCTGATTTTGTGCTCGTTTAGGCCACACTGACTCGCACATCAACACATGTGACATCATCTGGTGTGTATGTTGTTCAGCACCAGTTCTTTTTATCCTGAAACACTTGTTCCTAAACGCTCCGCAGAGCTCAAAATGACGCCTCACAATTCAAACAAGCCCCACTCACATGAGTTCTTATTATTCTGGGATTTTAGTTAATTATATTTATAATGAGGCTCACAGGATGAGGCAGACTGGATTCATGTTTGTCAAGAGCTCAGCACGAGCAGCGATCAGCTTTAACCAAGGATATAGAAAAAGATGAAATGCTGTTTTAGTTCTCATTTGTTCCTCATGTTGTGATTATTCACCTGACTGTTAAAGAGCAGTCTGATGTTTCAATCTAGTGTTGTAATCTGCTTCAACCTGTGGGATTAAAAGTTTAGGTAATCTATTCTTTGCACTGCACGAGTAGGGTTCAAATAAAAACAATTCACCGATACAGAGAACTCAAAGAGGGGATTTGAAGATGTGAGAGTATTTCGACAGGCCAGATGAAGCATTTGAGACTTTCTACAGATGTTAAAGATAATAAGAAAGTATAAATTCTGTTTGAGCAGCCTAAAATGTAACAGTCCAGCAGCGCATACATTAAAGGATGAATGTGCGACATTTTACACAGAAAGACAGCAGAAATCATTTCCACTGTGACAATGCTGTGATGCTAATGTTTGGCTGGTTTTGTGTTTCCCGTGTTAACTATCTGAGTTAAGCATGTGAGCAGAGATAACTTGATATTCATGGCGTTCAGTGTTCTCTAAGTTAAAACAGTTCTCAGGGTGTGATGGGTCTGCAGCAGCATAAGATTAAAACAAATTAGAGAAAAGATGCAATCATCAAGTTTTGAGAATCTGAAACCAGAATCAGTTTGAACTTTTCTTCATGTTTTAAAAAATGAATCAAAACTCATGGGTTTCATTTGCTAATGTTTTAATTCGTTTTATTAATTGATGGTTTGTTTAAAAATAGAAAAAAATCAGAAAATCGCTGAAAATGTTTCTTCGTGTTTCAGTACACATACTGTAGTTATCACTTAAACCTTAAACTGAACTAAACTCGGTTTAATGACGAATAAATCCAGTTTTACTTGATGAGTGACGACAGTAATAAATCAATCAGTCTTTATATGATTGATGCAGTTATTTCTTCCGGGGAACAAAATCTGTGTTCTTATTTCCATTCTTTAGAAATGCTTGTTTGGGTTGATTAAAGGCTTTGCTGCCTTACCATCTGCATGTCTCACAGATGCATGCTGGGAACTGTCTTCCTGCTATTTTCCCTTTTGGCCTGACCGTTCATCCATTCACCCGTCCATCTGTCCACCTATTTGTCTCTGCAGTTTCTTCCCCTCCTTCCTCCAAGATCTCCCTCACTCCCTCACTCCCTCACTCCCTCCCTCTTCCCCTCTGGTGGTCCTCTCGTCGTAGCTGCTGAATTATTAAACATCAGACGGTGGGCTCGGCTCCGCGGAGCCAGGAGATAGATGGGAGAGCTAGCCAGATAAAAAAAAAAAAGATGGAGAGAGAAAGAGGGAGGCATGGAGGCGTCCGACACAGCAGGAAACCGTGAGTCGGCAGGGCGAGAGAGAGCACGTGTGGGGAGGGGAATACGGAGAGAGTTCATAGATAGGCGATACGGCTGCTGAGAGAGCGGCGTCAGATGCCTCCCGGCGCGTCGGTGCCCGTGTGTGTGCATGCTCATATCGATTGAGCGGAGAAGGTCACAGAGCTGCGAGGAGATTAGCGGACGAGACTCGCAGAGCTAACGCCTCCTCTGAATAGCAGCTAGACAGGAAGAGGACAGACAAAAGAGGAGGGGAGGGAGAGAGAGAGAGAGAGAGAGAGAGACGAGGAGAAGGACGAGAGGAGCCGCTACAGTATGGGGGAGAGCTACATGTACCAGAGACTCCCCTACGCCAGAGGACAGGAGGAGGGGGAGGAGGACGAGGAAGAGGAGAGAGACAGCAGCAGGATCAGAGAGAGAGTCGGGGGACAAATGGTAAAGTCTGAAGTTGTGAGTGGATGTGCTTTTTTTTTTTCTCTCTCTCTCTCTTTCTAGTATATTAGTGTGTGTGTGTGTGTGTGCTTGTACAAGATCAATATATTTCTGTGTTAATGTGCCAGGCGACGAGTGTGTTGTGATTGTGTCAGTGTATGAGTAATGCCGGTCTGCAACCACAGACTATTGAGTGTGACTTTAATTTGATTAGTCCAGTAGTTCACAGCCCTGAAAAGAGTCTTAGATTACCGCCATATGTTCTGCCTCCATACGTCTTTTAACTAATTCTCTATTCGTCTTGTTAGTCTGATTTTACTCACAGTGTCTGTTTTTGTTGTTTTATTGGGATTTACATATCAGACTTTTTTTGTTTGATAAAAATACCTCAGCAAATTCAGAGTATTGATCCAATCCCAGTGTTTGATTAGCAGGCTGTATACCACGTTGTCAGGAAGAGACATGAAACATTTGACAGAAACATTGCTTCCTAATTTTAAACTAAAACCATTAAAGCATATACAGTATATAAAAATGTACCTGTGAGTTACTGGGGGAGTTGGGGGATGGATATAATTCAAACCGGCAAATGTTGTAGATGCAGATGAAGTGGCAAAGAAGAGAAAATATAAGCATAGACGAAACGCCATGCAGATGAAGCTTGTTCCAAAACGAGGGTGAACCTTGGATTGGCTTTCTGTTGCATAGGCAGGTGCCAAACACTGGAGGTTAGCTTGTGCTAACGATATATTTTCAGGTAGTTTTCAGTGTAGGTGCAAGCCGTAAATGGACATGCGCTTCTGGTGGCGATGAACCGAGGAGGAGGGGCCCAATATGGGTGTTGTGTTTACAAACTGCAGCGAACAATAAGGACTCTACCTTTAACTTTTCATGAAACAGACTGAAATGTTTTTTTATGAGCTATAAAAGCAAACAAGATCATCAATGACAAGATTGACTGAGTGAAGTTATTTGTCTGTAACCGCTTCAACAGTGTAGGTGTGAGACGATGCCAACGCTAAAGAGCAAAGACACTGCAGTTCCTCAAGTGTCCACTTGAGGCTGGCTCCAAAAAGCACTCAATCCCCAATATGCCCCACATTAAAATGCCGATATTTGGAGCATAAATAAACATGTTTATAGCCTGTAACAAAAAAAATTTTTTATTGTCCATAGCCTGTTTCATTATTGGGGATGAATATTTCTTAACTAATCGGTTTTGATTATATTAAAGGCTAATGGATATGCATAATTAGGGGCAGGCTGAGAGGACTGACAAGTGGAGTGCTGTAGCTGTTTGCATGGAGGCCAAAGACCTGCCTGCTCTCCTCCTCTTTGACTAAAGTGACCTAGACCATGTCCATGTTTAATGCAGTCTATCATGAAACCATGGAGGAATGCTTTATACATCTTGTATATGCCCATGGAGCACAATGATGTGTCATCATACTGTATGTGTGCCCTTACATTTATAGCAATGGAAGGTAAATGTGTGTGTGCAGATGCAGTGTGAGGAGGGCACAGAGTGGCTGCTGGAGCTGCTGACAGACGTGCAGCTGCAGCAGTACTTCCTGCGGATCCGTGATGAGCTCAATGTCACGCGACTCTCACACTTCGACTACGTCAAGAATGAAGACCTGGAGAAGATCGGCATGGGACGCCCTGGTATTACCTGTTATCTCCTGTTTTCATGTCATTCTAGGCACCTTTAAATTTATTCTGACATTTCATCTCAACCAAACGCTGTGACAAGTTGTAGTTTGTGTTATTTCTGCATCACTTTGATATTTTTGGAAAATGAGATGTGCATTGGTTGCTTTGGTGCTCATTGTATATTCTCAGAATAAATTGGCTAAATTTTTTGTATAACAAATCTTTTCATTTTGTTTTTTCAGGTCAGAGGAGGCTTTGGGAGGCCGTCAAGAGGAGGAGAGCCCTTTATAAACGCAAGTCGTGGATGAGCAAGGTGCAGTGCTACTCAGTGTACTCAATTACGCAAAAACAAATATTTAGCTCAACGGTGTATAAAAAAGTTTCCCAATTAAAACTTAACTTGCTTTGTGACACTAAGAATCTAACTTCAGAGGCTTTTCAGTTTACCTGGTAATAGTAACGGTGAGCAATAAAAAGAAAACTTTTAACTTGCAGCTTCTTCTTCTGGACCTTCAGGTGTTTCCCGTAAAACGGCCTGACGCTGACCCCCAGCAGCCCATCCCTCAGGGGCCGGGCGCATCATCCAGCACTCCCACAGGAAACAGCGACTCAGCCGCCTCACTAACCTGTCTGATTAGAGAGTCGGAGCTGCAGCTGTTTGAACGTTTAGGAGACGGGACATTTGGGGTGGTGCGAAGAGGGGAGTGGACAGGACCCAACGGCAGAGTGGTGAGACCAAAAAAATACTGTGCAATATTTTGTGAAACCCCCCCATATAGCACTTTTGAAAAGAAAGTTGCAGAGTGCTTTACAATTCTGTTCTGATGAATCTTGTGTGTAACTATGGAAATTGAAGGGACCCAGAATAGAACCCTGGGGGACACCACAAAAGAGAAACAGGAGAGTAGGAGGCATTTCAAAGCATAACAGAAAAGGACTGATAGGAGATGATCCACATTAATGACGCCCTCATAGTTTTATAGATGGCATACTGATGCATTATAGTAAAAAATAGGTAAAGTAAAAATGTAGGTAGAATGTCACTGGTGCATGGGAAAGTAATAGCAGAAAATGTTCATGGTGTTTTTGGTGTTTCACTGTTTTGTATGGTTGCAATGACTTACCAGTGAAGTTATCTTCTAGATACAACTTTGTCCCACTAGACACTCTGAGGGTTAATTTATCACCTATCACCAAAAGCTGATTGCATTATCTCTCCCCCTCTGTCTTTCTAGTTGACTGTGGCAGTGAAGTGTCTGAAAGCTGGCGTGTTGGACTCAGACGGACTGGACGATTTCATCAGAGAGGTGAACGCCATGCATTCACTGAGCCACCAGAACCTTATCCGCCTGTACGGCATCGTCCTCACGCAGCCCATGAAGATGGTAAAGCATGAACACACTCATTCCCACTCGTCTTCATGCACGCTTACGCAAAGATATAAGCACTGAAGTCACAAATAAGATGCGTAACGTTATGTTTTATATTCCCTTTGTTTGCGTGTAGGTGGCTGAATTGGCCCCTCTGGGCTCCCTGTTGGATCGTATGAGAAAGCGGCAGGGTCACATCCTTATCTTCTCCCTGTGTAACTATGCTGTGCAGGTCAGTTGCAGGTCTCCTAGCAATTTTTCTACCACTAGTGGAGCAAACAATGTATATTGTGTAAATGTAAGTCACAGCTGTGTTCGCTTGCAGGTGGCATGTGGGATGGCGTACCTGGAGCAGAGACGTTTCCTCCACAGGGACCTGGCTGCTCGAAATGTTCTTCTGTCCACAAATGAAACTGTGAAGATCGGAGACTTTGGCCTGATGAGGGCGCTGCCAACACACACAGACCAATACATCATGGAGGAGGGCCACAAAATCCCCTTTCCATGGTGAGAAACATGTACATGTCCTCATCCCACAAACTGACTGATTCTGGTTTCTCTCTCCTCATTTTTCCGAACAAGCTTACATTTTCTCTTTCTTGTCAGTGCATCTCCGACTTTCTTTGTCCCTGCCTCTCTCCAGGTGTGCTCCTGAATCCCTGAAGTCTCGTTCTTTCTCTCATGCCTCTGATACCTGGATGTTTGGGGTCACTCTGTGGGAGATGTTCACCCACGGACAGGAGCCGTGGATTGGCCTTAATGGAAGTCAGGTACCTGTATGCACACGTGCAAACTTACGTTCTACCTTAACTCTCAAGTTCAATTAAGCTCCTGCAGAAAGTAGAGGTCAAGTATGAAGTCATCATCTATTTATGCTTGTGTTTGCAGATCCTCCACAAGGTGGACGTTGAGGCGGAGAGGCTGAGTAAACCAGAAGACTGTCCTCAGGATGTCTACAACGTCATGCTGCAGTGCTGGAGCCCCAAACCTGAAGACAGACCAACTTTCATCGCCCTCAGAGACTTCCTGCTCGAGGTAGCTCCATGGTTTAATACCAAACTTCAATGTGGCAACATCATCAGTGCTCGAACTGAGATTCATCAGCACAGTGATGTAACATCAACGAATGGAAATGAATTGTGCTGTAATAGTTCTAACATAATTAGGTTCACCTAACATATAAAAGTATTTTATACAGGTAATAAATAAGGTACTACAGCCTTAATAAATTGTTTAGCTTTTCTGTCTATGTGGCCCTGCAGATGATAATATTAACATCTGTATTTGTGACTGTGTTGTGCAGACGATGCCTACAGACATGAGAGCTCTGCAGGACTTTGAGGAGGAAGACAAGCTCCAGATTAAAATGAACGACGTCATCACCATCATCGAGGGAAGGTCAGTGTGCGGAAGAAGGAAGTCATAGTCTTTCAAATCGTTTACTTTTTGCCAACAGGCCAGATTTTAACAACGTTAGTGATGTTGAAAGTAGCATTTATGTGCGTCAGTTCAGAATGAAGGTCATTCCTACGAGACAACAAATGCTTCTTTTGTTGACATGAGACTCCATGTATTGTGGACGATTACACTAATTGCTGTCCTGTACTGCCATAAGTGAAACATTGTGACTTCTGGTGAGGGGACAGACATCTATTTTGTCTTCGGTGTGGATTTAATTGAATTAGGGCTGTCATTTCAACATTTCTGTAAGTGTTTTTTATTTTCCAGACTCTTTTTGTTGTAATGAGGAAAATACTGTAACCGTTGGATTTATCTTGACAGAGACAAGTGGAAAATGTGGACACAAATTGTAGAAAACAGAAAACACCTCATGGACATGGAGATGCTTCCACCTTGATTTTCTGTTGATATTTTGTCTTTTTTTTTTTTTTTTTATCCCCATGTGTGTGTATTCAGGGCGGAGCATTACTGGTGGCGAGGTCAGAACAGGCGCACGCTGCGTGTCGGTCAGTTTCCTCGTCATGTGGTGACCGCCGTCGCTGGTCTGTCAGCCCACGATATCAGTCGACCTCTAAAGCACTCCTTCATACACACCGGACACGGAGACACGGACCCTCACAGGAGCTGGGGACATGCAGATCGCATAGACAGGTCAATAACACCTGGGACTCATCTTAAGTTTTTTATTCCTATAATGTAAAATAAAACCGTGAGAGGAAGGCTTTATATTAGTGTTCGATTTACAGTAACTGCTGGAATATGATGAGACTTTGATGGTGTCACTGAGCACAGGGGATAAGAGATAAGTGCAGGCGTACAAGTAAAGAATTAATACTCAGATGTATGTCAAAGAAAAAAGAAAAACAGTAAAGCAAGCTGTAGTCATACTGTACTGTCAAAGATCAGTAATACTATTTATACTCTCAAGTTAAATACATTTTTATTGAAATGTGGTATTCAGGTGTGTAAGTATTTTAAATAGAATTTGATGCAGATGTAAATGTAGGTTACACTTTGAATGCAGGAGTTTCAGTTGTAATAGAGTACTTCTACATTGTCGTGTTGCCACTTTTACATATGAACATCTTCCACCTGTGTCCACTGGGGGGCAGCAGTGTGTCACCTCTTGTTCACCAACAGACGCTGTTTCTGTTCAACTTTGTCGCAACACGCTCCAAAGAAACCCCACAGACGCTGCAAGAGTTTAAAAAACAAACAGTCAGTGTCCTGATGAAGCAGATTGTTCTTAATCTCAGTCGACTGCCTGCTTAAATAAAAAACATTTAACGGGCAGTAATGACAGCGACAGAGTGTGGACAACTCTTGGGTGTGGACATAATGGGCTCAGTTGCTAATTAATTCATCCTGTGGTGTATTTGTTGTGATTTTCTTGTTTATGGGGGTTCCTTAACAACTGGTGTCCTTTTTAATGATGTTTGTCTTTTGTCTGATCCGTTTCAGTCTGTATTTGGGAAACCCCATGGACCCTCCTGATGTCCTCGGAATGGATGCAGGCACAGCAAGGCCCACAAAACTCCCCAACCGTGCCAAGAGTGAGTACAATCATAATGTTTAACCACACATTCGGCAGGTTTTTTAACTGTGTGTGTCACATTAATGAAGAGAACTGAGCTCGTTTTTCTGTCAGTCATTTGAAGTCACTGAGTGAAAGCATGTGAATTTCTGTCTCTCCTCATCAGAGCAACCCCCTCCTCGTCCTCCTCAACCAGCTGTTCTACTGAAGAGTAAGTTCTTCTTTTTCCTTATCTTTGCTTTCTACATGTACCTTTAAGCACATGTGCTGTTGTTTCCTGACTCTGGTGTTTCCATTCGATTTTTTCCAGAGCCCTTCTACGACTCTGTGATGGACGACTACGACGACGACGACGACGACACCGGCGCTTCCTCCGGGCTGAAGAGGCTTGGAGTGTCTCTGGGCCTGAAGCTGCGGCCGATGGAGGGGGCTGTTATTCGCTCGGCGAAGAGTGAGGTATCGCTCATCGACTTCACCGACGACAGCTTCAGCTCGACCACGCCCTCGCCGCTCACCGAGACACGGCAGCCGGATGAGGACACTCTGAAGGTAAAGGAAACTTTGATATGTATAAGACTAAAGCAGAGTAAAAGCTGCCTTTATGAAATCAAAGGATTAAAGCTGAATCAGCAGTCTCTAAAATGAGATGAAGAGATGATGTTTGTAGCACCAATGCACAAAATACTAGTATTCATCAACATAAAGCATAAGAAGTAAAATATAACAAAATGTATTCCCTTTAGGGATAGTCATGCAAGACCGTTTGGATTGCTAGTATTTTGTGTGTTGAGGATGTTTTTACAGACATTAAACACAAGTTCGTATACCTCTAGTCACCCAAATCCTTCCACCAGCTTCTACTTTTTACACAAATACACATTTAATATTTGAGTATTTGGGACTAACCCTTTTCTCTTCTTCTCCAATGTGTCTTACTCAGGACACTCCATCCATCTTGGACTGGCCCCTCCCTCAGCCGGCTTACGATGAGGTGACCACAGACCTCGAGGACCAATCGGATGACCAGGAGGTGCGGACCATTACTAAGGGTTTGAATGACGACACGGCAGCTTCGAACAGTATTGGCATGACGGGCAGGAGTGAGTCGCAGTCAGCTGATCTCTTCCAGGAGCTGCAGAGAGAGGTGGAGTAGTATTTTAATTTACACAAATACAGTAAACATTTTTTTTCTGTGAGAAAACCAACAGAAAATTACTTTCTGTTGGTTTTTTCTTGGTTGTAGGTGATGGTGAAGCTGCAGGTTCCCATGGCAACAGGCCGTTCCCTCCCCTCCTCCCCCCTCCCTTTGCCTCTGGCACCTGTGGGCCCACATCGACAAATCTACCTGCCTCCTCCGTCCCCTTCCTCCAACTCCACCTCTTGTTTCTCATCCTGCTTTGAGGACCGGCCTGTGCTGCCCCCTCGTAGCCCCGTCCCCCCGATGCGTCCCTCCAAACACAACCTCTCCACTCGCCCCGCACACCCTCAGTCCCGCTCCAGCACCATCTCCCTGGGCGACCCGGAGGACACGCCTCCTCAGATCCCGCCCAGAGACCACGCCTTCTCTCAGCCGGGCTCACGCTCCTCCTCTCCTCTCCCTCTGGTGCCGCCGCTGTCCTCCACCCCGGTGGCCCTCCCTCCTCCTCCCCTCTCTGTCTCCCCTCGCCGGGCGTCCGGACTCCTGGGTCCCCTCCTCTCCTCCAACTCGTCTATCTCGTCCCTGCCTCAAGTGACACCACAGTCCTCGCGGCTCACAGCTCGCGGCTCCAACTACTCATCCAGCTCTTTACTGGATCCTCTCTCCTTTCGTGAGGGGCGGGGCCTGTCCTCACTGATTGAAAGCTCCCAGAGCTCTGCTCCCGCCCCCTTGCCTGATCGACCAGCTTATATGGAAAGGTGAGTTACTGATATCAAACAGTTTTACCATTATTATAACAACAACAACACTTCAATTGGCCAATTCAGACCTTCCATTCACTGTTCCCAGCCTATAATAGCCAATGAGAGACTGGCTTGTAAAGAGTCGCCTGCCCCCGAGCTGATGCATCTCAACCTGACCAATTTAGCAACTGTGCCAAAGACTGACCTTTTTTTAGCCAATGAAATTTCAAACATGTGGATATGCCGCTTCAATCAATAACTGGGGGTGATTAGTTCATGCACAGCAGGGATGCAACAATTCTCAGTATAATATTGAACTGTTTGGGACGGCGTTCATGGTTCAATACGCGCTTGTGAATTCCGTTTTTTGCACACATGTAGCTTCCATGCATTGTGTTTCTCTCTGAATTCGCTCTGTTTTGTGCGTGCCTGTGAGTCCATGTGCTGGGAAGAGGAAACTCCTGCCCCGCGGGTTAATGTCCAATCACATTGCATTCAAGTTAGGGGAAGCTGATGCGTGCAATCTGGTGTCAGATAACACACATTACTTCTACATGGCGAGCGGTGAGGAGAGGCAGCAGTTTGAGGAAGAAACCGTCTTTCCAATCGGTGCTGTGGGGACACTTCGGTTTCAGCGTTGATTATTTAACATCGTCTGCTCACGTTGTTTTTACACGTGTTGCATCAGACCACAGCAGGCTGTAACGTTGCTGATGTGAAGCTGCTGATTGTTACACCGGCAGACACCAGCTGTTACCTGCGGGATGCAGACGAGGTTAGAGAACGTGGAGAAAATAAGAAGCAGCGTCTGAAACCAAGTATCCGTTTCTGTGTGAAAGTCTGTGAAAAAAAGATAAATATATATGTCTTCCTATTTGTACAGCAGGTCTATCCCTGAGACAATACACCAGGATTGTGTATAAATAGAAAGATGATTTGCATAAAAGTATAATAAAGACATAAAAATAGTCTATTTTTTAACTCCTTGCTGTTCCTGTAAAAAAAGTGCCTAAAACTCCAAAGAATAAAAATACCTTCACTTAGAGTTACAAAATAACTTAACAACATCTCGGGCCATCACAAACCGATGTAAAACCATGAGAACTGAGGTATGCATTGAACCCTGGGCTGACTGTGTTGTTGCGTCCCTCGTGATGTTTTGAATAAGTTGAGATTTATACAAAGATGTGCTCTGAGTCATGATTTATCAGGAGAAAACAGTCAGATTTATGTAAAATCAGACATCGAGCACAAAGGGTCAACTCTACCGTCATGTTATAATAAATAAACAGCTTTCCCAGCGCATTGCGATTCTTGATAAAACACCAGAAGGACTGAAATATCCTGACGTATTGGCAGAGCTCACAGAACACCCAGCGAGCAATCACTCAATACAAAGGCAGAAAGTGCTCTTTGACTGACAGCCTGACTGACCTGGATTTGTCTCCTATCGAAGTGTTGTTCACTCAGGCAGAAACCTTCTCTCTCTCTCTCTCTCTCTCTCTCTCTCTCTCTCTCTCTCTCTCATTGTTTTGTTTTTGTTACGCACAATCAGACGTCAAGTCTTCAAGACATTTTTTGTCTTTTGTCTTCAGTCCGCAGCTGGAATACATATTCGTAGTTTATTTTACGTTCATTCATTCACACTTATTTTACATCTGTGCGGTTTTCTTATCAGATATGGAGCAGCCAATATGGCGGCAGTCAAACCCATGATACAACAGCCTGGAGGAGTCAAGCCGAACTCCTCCTACAACAACAATAACGGGCGTACTGCAGCTCCCAGCATGCAACAGGAGCAGAGCGTCACACAGGTAAGGCGAAGGATAACAGAACACTCAAATTCTTCTTGTTTTTAATGAATAACTTTACTTTGACAGGTAAGCCTGATTAAATACACTGATACATAAAACAAAATATGTGCAACAGAGA
The DNA here is from genome assembly GCF_963584025.1 of Labrus mixtus. NCBI lineage: Eukaryota > Metazoa > Chordata > Actinopteri > Labriformes > Labridae > Labrus > Labrus mixtus. The sequence continues at coordinate 20,511,029 of NC_083630.1, read as the reverse complement.
AAAACTACAACCTGTGAGGACGTCCGCACATGGAAGTCCCTTTAAAGCCTGTATTTTAAAAGAAAGTTACTGTTGAAACGGATGAACAACAAAAAGACGTTTTGAGAATGACAAGACTCGAGCCTTTGTGAAACAGAGTGCAACGAGAGTCATTGAAAATAATATGTCACACAAACACACCTTTTATCTTTTAGCACAGTCTTCCACCGTGAATTTGGCACTTTTATCAAGTTTTCCTGCATACTTCATGCACCACAACAGCAGGTGACGCTGTGAGTCAGTTCAAACTCAAAGTGCAGGTTAAACTGAATCTGATGATCTAAACTGATCTGTTCTGATGTTCTGTCATAAACTCACCTGCTGGCTGCTTATCTTGTTTGAGTTACCTCAACCAACCTTTGAGTTGTCTCTCAGATATTTTTACTCTTACTCCTGTTGTCAGCGTTGCTTAAAAGAAGCTTTCTATTAAAACTAAATTGACCCCTGGGCACAAACTGCTGTAATACGAGCTCAAGCTATGTCCTATAGAGACTCATAAGGCTAGTTTTTTTTTATTATCAGACAGTAAGTTCATGGTATGATTGACAGGTCCAAGGAGCAGTACACGGTGTCACGCTAGAGGAGTGTCAGGCGGCTCTGCAGAGTCACAACTGGAGCGTCCCTCAGGCTGTCAATCATCTGAAGGTACACTAACCTGTCACACCTTCGTACTTTTACATTTCCGTACGACTTTGTCAGCCGTGAAAGGTCAAACTGTCTTGAGTTCAAGTTGTCACCACTACCCCACAGCAAACTCTCTTGTGATTTAAACATTTAATTCATTCAAATAAAATAATTGAACTGGTTTCTATCATTTTTATGCAGATACACACAGACACATGAGCACACGTGATGAATTCTGGGTTCCTGCAGGGTTTTATCTCGTCCCAGAACAGTGATTCTTTTTAGCAAAAGTTCAAGGAAATACCAAGCTTCAATCACTAAACCGAATGGCAGAGCGTATACTATATATACTTTGATACGGTTTGTCATCACATGTATATTGTATGTTTGAATATCCAGTTTGATCAAGTAAATCAAACTACATTCTTTCATTAAGTAGTTTTGCTTTGAATACATTTCTTCCAGCTAAAACTTAAAGCTGTTAGAGACTCAGGTTGTGAATTTACATAATTGGAAAAAGAATCAAACCTGAGACTGTTAAATGACTGCTTTGTTTTTTTATTGGATGGCTGTCATGGCCAAGATGTTAAAAATGTATTTAGTAGTAGAAAAATAAAATAGTAAAAACAGGGGCGCTGGTGGCGCAGTGGTTAGTGTGCGTGGCCCATGTATGGAGGCTGTAGTCCTCCAAGCAGGCGGCCCGGGTTCAAAACAACCTGTGGCTCCATTCCCATCTTTCCCCACTCTCTCTCTCTCCCCGATCTCCAGCTCTATCTACTAACCTATCTCTCCATTAAAGGCACAAAAAAACAAGAACAGTAAAAATAGTAAAAACAAGCACAGGACAATTAAAACAAATAGAACTTTCTTTTCTCACTATCTGTATTTTAGGTGGAGCAGTTGTTTCGTCTGGGCCTGCGGTCGAGAGCGGAGTGTGAGGAGCTTCTGCAGCGCTGCAACTGGAACCTGTCAGAGTCCAGCACGCTCATGCTGGACTCATACGGACCACATCGAAGCATGTGGGTAAAAGTCAAACTATAATAATACTTTAAAACAATGACAGGACCTACAGAGTCTATGGGGGAGGCCTCAGGGTTCAATTCTGGGATCAGTTTTATTCTCCCTATATGTACACCTTTCCTGGATAAACTTTCTGTAAGGATGTCATTTATAATCATCGGCATGCCAAGACTCTCCTCCTCATTGCTAAAAGTTCAAGCTTAATGTTTTTGGTCTCAATTAAAATGTGGCCTCACCTCAGGTCTAAAGCCTCATTTATATTTATACTAGAAGGTTCGAGAAGCCCTGTACCTACGCAGGAGCCCACGTACGTAGCCTCACGTGCACCTCCTCAAAAAATTGAACTATGCGGCAAATAGACGCAGACCTCGAGCCCTGTGAATATGGTCTACACTTTCCTCTCTCGGCTTGCACCACATTTACAACATTTGGATCCCGAGTCTAATTATGACGAGAAGATTCATATTAAACCTTCCCTCCATTCCACTCAAATGCCGTGCAGCCGTACACCGTGCAAGCAGAGAATGTGGCAGAACCAGAAATTCAGAATTCACAACTGCCAACTCACGTTTGTAGGCGGAGTTTTGCAGGCATTTCGCTCCCAACGGCGTAGGCCACTTTGGCGTCGATTAAACCGACCAATTTTAAAACTTCAGCTTCCACTTTTGCAGACTTCTAAATTGGCATGGAAAAAAAAAAATCTTTATTCCTACTTTTTCCTCCTCAGGCATGGCCATGAAAAATTGCAGTGACATCACAGATCTTGTCATTTTTGCACATATGAAGCCACATGCTCTCTTTGTCTGCTTCTTTCAGGAAGTGACAGCAGGAGGACAAATTGAGCCGTAATCAGCCACTGGCGAGCTCCGGATGTCACCTGGGTCAATATCCTGACCTGACTGGATGACTCATTGTGACTAGTTTGTAATGAAAGGTGGAACACAAAGCAGTGTACTGTATGTGCCTGACATAATGTACTGTGAATACCTGACATCCCTTATGTCATACACGTGCATGTTTATCGTTGGCCATCAGCGGGCTTGTTGAATGAGTCACACCATTTACTTGAATAGTAACGTTTATTTTTCATTATTGCATTAATTATGACACTTTATGTTCTTCTGCTGTAAACTCTGAATGGGTGTGAGATGTGCTGTGAATGCCTGCATGTTCAGAGGTGGGCAGATATAATCCTACATTGAGAACACTGTAAATGCCGGGCCTTTTTGCTGTACACAAAGCGATTTTAAAATCAGGGAAATGTCAGCTAAAGTCACAGTTGTACTTGTGTGAATATGTTGCTGTATTGTTTATAGCACTTTACAGGGTGTGTCCGTGTTTGTCGGACAACCTAACTGCTGGTCAGAAGATGATAAACAGAAATAAATGTGTTTAGGTATTATGGAGGCATTCATTGTGAAAGGTAAACTATCTACCATGTGTTATGGGTACAGGGTATTAGCCTCTTGGTTCAACCCCTCAAGTCAGATATTTAATATATGGGTGTAGATTTCTTTTTGTTAAAGTAACTGCTGCATGATAATCAAATACACATGCAAAAGCATCAAAGGAAACTGCTATTTGTGACTTTGTGCTTGCTTAACGGTGCAGGTAGTGGTCCCCAAAGCTGAATGTGTGTGTGTGTGTGTGTGTGTGTGTGTGTGTATGCAGATCTTAATCATGTGATCACTTACTGTTGAGGTAATCAGCTTAAAAGAGAAAGGAAACGCTAACAAGTGGGCCAGCTGTTAGCTCCTGCAGTCATGCTGCTGTACCGTGATGACGCTGACTGCATTATACTGCAACATTAAAGCAGCTTATTAACAAAGAATGCAAATATTGCCTCCATTGTTTTTATAATAAAGCGAAACTTGAGTCATCCTCTTTTCAAAGCTGTCGATGTCCTGTCTTATTTTCATTAAGTTCTTTAAAAAAAAAACAGCCAACATTCAAGTGTCTGCTCAAGTCCACGCCACAGTGTGAATACAGAAAATTTCCCCATTAGTCCACAAACTATAATGTCCATTGTTCCTGCAGAAATAAACATGCTTACAGGCTGGTACAAAACACAAATTTGGTACAAAATTGCTCCTCAATTTCTTTATTGGACTTGGAAAATGGTACATGGACTTGGACTTGTGCAGCCGGTTTTCTAGTCGTCTTACAACTCAAAGTGTTTTTACACTACATGTCACATTCACCCTTCAGTACAAATCCTTTACACACAATCACACACTTCTGGTGGAGCAGTTTGTGGTTCAACATGCGGCAACCACTTCAACCTTCAACCACTGAGCCATAGCCGCTCTAGTGGTTGAAGAAACCAACCACTAATGGGTCGAATTCTTTATAAGTCATCTATTTTTGGTTTTATTAGGGAAGAGTTATCTGTAAATTTGCATAAATGTGGGCGTGGCTGAGTCTTTTATTTTGCTTTTAAATCTCTCAATGGTCTTGCCCCGCCTTACCTCTCTGAGCTTCTACACCTGTACACGCCCACCCGCTCTCTCAGGTCAGCTGACCAGCTGCTCCTGAGGGTGCTATGGAACGATATACCTGAGCACGTTAAACAGGCCTCTTCTCTGCCTGTTTTTAAATCTCTTCTTAAGACCCGTCTCTTTTCCCCGGCCTTTGACACACAGTAACACGTCGACTTATTTATTTATTTCTTTTGTTTCTTTTTTGCATGCCTATTCATTTTACTTTATGTTTTATGTCTTTTAAATTGATTCTGTATTTCACATGTAGTTTTCTTTTATCTCATGTGAGCTGTGGTTGTTTTAAAGTGCTTAACAAATAAAGTTGGATTGGATTAACTGACAGGCAGACAAACTAGAGCTATTTACCAGGAGGCTACAGGCCCGCCTGAGCTTGTGTGCTACACCTATTTGTAGGCTGTTTGAAAAGTGAGGTAGATTGCGCATTCATACTGCAACACCTCAGGAACCAATGGGTGACATCATCGGGACCATTTCTTTGTTTTATATATATATGATTTTGATTTTAATTTATTAAATAATTAATAAATGTATTGTATTTTTTAAATTTAATTGCAAATGAACAGTTTGTGAAGATAAAAGTGCCCTGTCTGCTCCAAAAATACAAACTGAACCGTATACACAATCTAGATTTTAAAAAAAAATCAAAATATTGACAAGTGCATTTTTCTTTGATCACACCGCTTTTCTGTATTGTGTCCTTAAAGCTTTTTTCTGACGTGTTCACATGAAATCCCAGAGTGTCCGTCTAAAAATGTTTGACTAAAACATGCTTTTAGTCACCTGAGATCACGGAGCTGAGTGACGTGGTTCATTCAGTGCAGAGGTCCTCTCTCTAATGGAAGTCTCGTCTCTGCTTCCTGGGGGATAAAACCTGTGACATCATCAACACACACACGTACACAAACAAAACACACAGGTCTCCCACACACACACACACACTCACACTTTTCATTCTGAATTGATTGCAGCTGCAGTGCATTGTGGTCCGACTCCTCAGTGTGATCCCTGGACAGCACAGTTCAGCAGCCTGACCCCTCCGCTCCCGCTCTGCACTTCACCACTACAGCAGTAAGCACTCACACTCACAAGACACATTCACTGATGCTGCATGGGACACGCACACACACGCACACACACACACACACACAAACATACACACTCACGATATGCAGGAGATTGTAGCACGCCCAACACATCCTTTTTTGCTCATGTAACCGCAGGGAGCCTTTATGTTCCTGCTCCTAATCATCACTCGATGTCACAAGGGCATATTTTTTTTTGTTTGTGTCAATGTATGCATGTTTTTTTTTTAATGACAGCAGAAAGTAACTTCATATATAGCTTTGCAAGATTGTCACAAGGAATATATTTTGAACATAAATGACCCGTATTTGTCTGTTTAAACTAACTTAAGGTGCAAAAATGATCAAAATGATCTCTCTCTGATAGTTGCAGGTGTGTTGCAGCCACAGATGTGAGGAAGGGCAGAGAAAGAAGACGCTCAAAGCAGCAGGCATACCTCCGACAAAATACAAAATACACCTTCGCTCACTGTTTTGTAGAAGAGGCAGGCAAGTTAATTTGTTCTTAAAAACATAGCAGCTCTGAAACTATCAAAAATTAAAGTTTGACTCTATCCACTGTCCTATCTCTCAATTAAAGGCACAAAAGCCCAAAAATAAATCTTAAAAAAAAAAAATTGGTCATTTTGTTCCTGCTCTTTTTGTTTGTTTGTTTGTTTGTTTTTTTGGGGGGTGGGGGTGCTCAGCTTTCTTTCACCATGCAATATTGTTTACAGTGGGAGTGACACCCACCTGGGGGAGGGGTTACTGCCCTTTGTGATGTCATGAAGGCTAAATCTCCAAATGGCCTGTTTGAGCACACATTTTCTGAAAAGTGGAGCAGACAGAAGAGGGAGAGGATGGACTTTTCTCATAGTTGGGGGATTTGAAGACGGTCTAGGGACACATATTAGCGTTAGAAAATATGGGTCTTCCTGTTACTGTTAACATTTGTTAACAAATAAAGAAAAATTAAACAAAATAAATAAGCCAATCCCTGCCTCCCTATCAATCAATACCTGACTTTAAGCTTTTAAATACACAATATATGATCATGTTTACTGTGTTTGGGTCCTTTTCCTGCACTGCAAACATTGCAAAGAGACAGAGAAATATAACAGAAGGCAAAGTAACCGGCATTGTCAGGATTGTCTATTGCGAAAAAAACAAAGAAAAAAAAATACACTCACTTATAAAAGGATGGTATACAGGAATATTATTTCTAATTTGAAAAACTTTCTCCTACGTTGTAATTAGGAGATGTAAACATCCTACAAGAGTGGAAGTGGATGAATAATGGCCATTGTTCCGAGGTCCTTTGTATAAATCTAATTTCCTCGCTTTCTTTTCCACAATCGAAGCGTTCATTTCTGTGAGAGCTGGTTTGTGTTTTAGCAATCAATGAAAAAAAAAATCAACAAATTCAAACTCAAATTGCCAACTCAATTATACACGTGGTAACCATGGTAACATCAGTAAAGAACATTAAGTTTGTGCTTTGTAAATACAATCACCTTGCCCTGCCATGGCTAATCGTTTCCATCTTTCTAAAGCAAAATGAAGCCACTATTTAATCTCACACATCCACACCAATACACTTCTACCTCTTAAAGGAAGGTTTATTAGATATTTAAAATTGATGTTGGATTTTTCAATGATCTTCCAAAGCCTTTCAGACATTCATCTCGACTCCAGACACACAAGGCCAGCCGGAGGACGGCTCTTTCACTGATGAAGATTAATCACTCTGAGCTCACCTGCCCGTGCTCCACCTGGTGCAGAGTTATAAAGCCCCGTGAGTCGATACACGAGTCAATATTATGGATCTATTAATTGGACAATTGATAACTTTGATAACTCTCCCAGTCCCGCGTACAACCTTGCTTGGCCGCTGTGGCTCCACGTGACCGCTCCAGCCTGACAAAATAATACATTTAATTTTACAGCTTTCACAGTGGTCGACATCATGAATGGCATTTTTCCCTCTTTCTATGTGTTTGAGTGCTTCTCGTGTGACCTGGTATTGATTGAAAATGACCTCATCATTCAAAACACTGAAAAGTCTGTTGAGGAAGACAAATCATCAACCATTGGACATGCACCTTGGGAACTTTACATTCAAGCTTTCATTACTTCATCATTTTAAATTACTCTGAAATTATTATTTTTGATCAAATCTACCTCATTTGAATAACATCATCTGCCAGTGTACGTTCCAAATGGAAAGAATTTTAAAAAGGAAGCTCAAATGTCACTTTTATAAATGAATACTGATGTTTTCTCCTGACACACCTTAATGACAGCTCTCTGTCATATTGGTCCGCCTCTATGATTGCTTATTGACTCCCATGTATTCACTCATGATAGATTTCCATGCTGACACACCACTGAGTTAAATTGCAAAACGAGAATAATAGATTTCCAATATACAGCCTCTGAAGTTAAATGAACAAGAGCCGGTATGTACTTAGCTATCCTCCAGGCGGACTTTACATTGGAACATATCATGATGACTTTTTATTTACACTTGCCCGATTGCCATTTTACTGAACCGACCTTGAATGCATCACAATGTTACCTTTGTGTCACCTCATTAAAGGTCCCATATTATGCTTTTTCTGGTTTTATATGCTCTTTAGTGTGTTGTGCATGTTTAGGCACATCTATGTGCAAGAATTCAAAGTCCGTGGAAACGCGGCTTCTCCTACGTCCTCCTGTTAGCTGTAGCATTAGCCGCATGTAATGCTCGGTTCTAGCCCCCCTCGATAAAAATTTGTCAGTCCGACGTCATTGTCAGTGTGAGATCACTGATCTAAGCCCATTGGCTCGTTGTGGCAAGCCCAGCAGCTCATGTTGTACGCCCGTTAACTTCTGTAGCACGCCCACGATATGCCGTAGCCTGCGGTAGCACAGTAGTGCTCAGGTGCTAATGTTTATGCTGGCTGCATTCCCAATGTGGTAAAAGAGGCGGGACATTTCCGAGAACCGTGCTGAGCAACTGACCAATAACGACAGAGCGGATCGGCAGACCAATCAGAGCAGACTTGGCCCACGTGGGGTCTAACAGTGTGGGCTCAACAGAGTGCAGCTGACGGACTCAGAGCGTAGAGGGAGCAAGGAGGAGCAGTACATGAAAACAGACACTTTTTTCAGACTTTAGCTATTGTGAACGTACAAAAGTAGGAACATAGATTAAATATACGAACCCCAAAAAGGGCAGAATATGGGCTCTTTAAGTTAGCTAACTGCTTTACTTTTTTTTAACTAACAGGACTTGCTACAACATTCGGGTACGCTAACCATGGATGTTTTAATGAAGGAGGAGGATGACCCACAACAGAAGCAACGTCTTCTGACAGAGTTTTTTCAACCCAAAGACAGTCGAAGGGACCGCTTTATGGACCATTTTATATTTGGAAGTGTATAAGTAGGCAGGTTTGTACATTTGCTTTAAGCATGGGCCGGCTGTGGCTCAATGGTAAAGTCAGTGGGCTCTCAACAGGACGGTTGGGGTTGGATTCCTAGTTCCTAGTTCCTGCAGCCACATGTCGATTTGTCCTTAAGCAAGACACTAAATCCCAAAATTCTCCTGCTGCTGTTGTGTCAGCGGTGTGTGAATGTGTATGAATGGATAAGTTAAAACTGATGGACACTTTACATAGCAGCCTCTGCCATCAGTGTGTGATGGGTGTGAATCGATAAGTGTGACCTGCGGTGTAACAAAGTGCTTTGATTAGTCAAAAGACTAGAAAAGCTCAATACAAGCTCAAGTTCGTTTACCATTTACCATAGCTGAATTCACCTTTTGCTTCACATTGAAAGACCTTTCAAATGCCATGTGAGATTGCGCATATTGTGTTCACGCGTCAGTGTTACGGCATCTTAATTCATTCTACCGCCACTGCACTGCACCCTGATGCTTTAAACTGCCTCCAGGGATTCTCATCTGTATCTCTGGGTACACAACGAACAAACCTACTCAACCCCAAGTTGACAAAAACCAGTAGGCCGAATCAATTTATCAACGACCCCCCGGAGAAAACATTTCTGGTGGAATCTGTCAACCTTATCTTGGGGGGAAAATGTCTTCCCTTTGTCCAATGAAGCGTTCCAGTGACAATCAAGAGAATTTCATTACCGTGTTGCCGTGATCTCCAGCTTCCCTTTATTCAGACTAGCTCAGCCATGTCTAGATTGAGGTTTGATGCAGCACTCTTAACACAGTGTTACATTATTCCGTCCAAATGGTGGACCTCTGTTGGGTTCCATACATCAAGCTAAAAATCATCCCAGCTGTCAAGGTCTTTTAGATTCTTGAGTCCATTTCCTCTGATTCAATTCCAAACAACCCGTGTCCAGTGTTAGCTTAGCTACCACCACCATCACCACCCATATCCACTTAAGATCTCCTCTTAAGTCCCTGAGTATCTTAAAGATATTCAAGTATTTCAGGTAAAGACACCAAATAAATGATCTTCTTTGTCAGTATCCACAATCTTTCTATTAGCACATCAGCACAGGCCCTGAGAGGTGGCCATGGTGTTTTTGTATGTTATCTTGATTCTTGGCTTGGCTTTGGAATGACTAACACTAGAATCCATTGATTTTTCTTGACACAACAACAATCAGTACTATTGACCACATCCATTCTTGCTGCCAGTCTTCTTGACATTGTTATTTTGCAAGACAAAACATATTGTGTAGAAATTCAATTTTAAGCAGCTATAGTCCAACATCTTAATTATCACTTTGCTAGATTGTCTGTTTCTGTCAGTCCTGTGTGTTTGTTGTCAGTCTCTTCGTATGTACTTTTACTTCATTTATTTCATTTAATTATTATTTGTTTATTTTGCTTAATGTCATATTTTGCTGTAACTTATACTTTTTTATTTTAAACCTGTCATATTCTATTTTAGCCTGTTTTTGGTTATTTCTTTTCAATTCATTTTAATTTAATTTAATTATTATAACCAAAAATTATATTTTTATTTATCATTATATTAAAGATACTTTTGGGCCATTCTAGAAGAGAGAGAGAGGAAATGTTGGGAGGAGAGAGTGTGGGACGAAATGCAGCGAAGCGCTTAGGCTGGATTCCAACCCATGGTGGCTGCAGCGAGGACTAGAGTCAATGTACATGGGGTAGGTACAACATAATCGCTAGGCTAGCCGGCGCCCCAAATTCAGGCATTTTAATTTGGAATTTGGAGAGAGTTTGACTGTGTAAGGTGCCTTTGCTTGGGGTATCTGGAAGTCTAAGCCAGCCTGTGAGCTGTGACTCGAAAAAGACTGAAAAACCTGTGAGCCTAAATAATCTTCGGGAAGTTGTTCTGAGGTGGATTGTTAAACAGAATCCATTTCGATTAGGCGAGACCAGCAGGTAAATCAGTGTCCGGCTGAACAGTAAGACTCTCAGGTCAGCGGCTTCAGAGCTTGTGTGCGTGCAGAGCTGATTACTTATTATAATCGTTTTACTCCTATTGACAGACCCATAGATTCTCAATAACAAATTGGTGTAGCGGGGTGGGATTTCCAGGGAACCTTAGAGCTGTGCCCGACACAGATGGAGCAAACTGTGAGCCTAAATCAATTTCAATTAGGCAAGAGCAGGAGGTGGATCTGTGTCCATCGGGAAGATAAAACTCTGTAGTCAAGGACTTCAGAGCGCAATAACATTGAAAGGCATGCAGAGCAGATAACATCGTCGACGCAATCCAAATATGATGTTATTTCTATAGTTTATATTCTAATCTCTTATTTTCACTTAAATGCTTTATATGTTAATGTCATATTTCTGTTCAAAGCTTCATCCAAAGGCAGCTGAACTGGTTGACGTTCCACCTCTTCTCTGAAAGGTTTCATCTGCTTTTGAAGACGAATGTACCCCTTTTGCCCCCCAGCAAGCAGGACTGAACCCCTCGATGTCTGATTAAATATATTTTGCAGGTTTCTACGGGTCACATCAACAAAATGGAGGAATACCACTGCCATTGCCCTTGAGGTTTAGAACTTGGGTTGCAAGTAAATCGTAAAGTTCAGATGTGTCAGGGAACACATTTCGCCCAAGGGCACCAATAAAGTTTAAGTTTGAGGCCGTTTCCTTCTATGGTTTGATTTCGTCCAAGCCTCCATACTCCTCTTCTGACGTCCTTCTCCTTCTGTTTGCCGTCTGTTATCTGCTCCTGGGTCCAGTCCAGTCCATCAGACTTTGAGAGAGAAACACACTGAGGGCAGAACTCATTACACTGCATTCATAAGCTTCAATGACGCAGATCTTGTCCTGAAAACGTGTCGTCCTCTTTTTTTGTTTTTGGGGCTGTTTGTTGTTGTTTTTGAACCGTGACTTAGAGGGCAGACAACTTGGAGATAAACAGAGCTCTGAGTCTGTTTGAGCTCCTGCCAAAGCTGACCAAACACTGTCTGGCAACCATGCCTGACTGGGGCTCTAATGAGTGTTCTTCAAAGGGTCAACATCTTCGAGACAATGAAAGACGGACACAAACCACACACAGACCATAATCAGGTCAATTAAAATGGCGTATTATAAAATTCTTAGGATTTCAGAAATCTGTGCAAAGAGACAGAGATCAAGGACATTGAGTTTTTCCCAAAATGATTCCCATAATCTGTGTCTTGGAACAAGACATCATCTGTAGACCTGACAGGAAGGATTCAGTTTGGATTCACAATGTTTGAATGCTGAAAAGTTTCATGTACAAAATATAGAATCATCTAAACCCAACTTTATAAACGACTTTTTGTGTACTCTAAGGATTGAAGATGTTGAAATATGGCAGATTATCAGAATATTGGCTCTCTGATCAAAGAGAGAGTGTGATCAGGGAGCAACAACAGTTTTGTTGTATTTACATATAGAGGTGGGGGGGGGAGTGGAAGAGACGCCACGAGGGAGATGCGAGGACGCAAGACACCTGAGAGACTGAATCTGAAGTAATGTTTGTTTTTGTGTCGACACTTCACGGGTTCTTTGCACATGAATCTAAACTGATATGAAAGAGAGGGCTGGCGGAGGAGATCGCAAACCATGTGACTCCGTGGTCCTGTCATAGAGTTTTGTGTGTTTTAAAACGCTTTATAATGTTTAACACTTACAAACCATGTTCAGCACTTTGATTCAAAGAGCGTTATAAATACTTGTATTAAAGTTATCCCTTTGATTTCTGCAAAGTTAAGTTGTTACTGTTTCATTTTGAATGCAATACTTTCCAATTTTTTTTTTTTTTTAACATACTTCATTAATCCCTGAGGGAAATTCTAGTCCACACTCTGTTATTGAGAGACAAGCTTCTCACACACATGCACAAACAGGACCTGTGGACATGCATTAGTGGAGAGATGTCAGAGAGGGAGTGCACCAGAGCCTTCTTGCTTAAGGGCACCTCGGCACTACTCAGGAAGTGCCCTGGCACCTCTCCAGCTACCAGACCAACTTCCATCCCCATCGTTTACTGAACCAGCAACCCCCCCCAACCCGTCCCTAATGTGACTTGTGTATCTCAGTGCACATTTTTACTTCTGCAATGATGTCATAGATAATTGAGTGGAGCATCTGTGCCACCTCCTGCTTGTCTAAATCACTTGTGTTAGCAGAAGTTAGGTTACAGTACTGCATCGAAAAGTTCACAGTTTTTTATGTGCGTGCAGATTTCCTAAAATTTGTATTAGCATTCATGTGGAAGCCTCCATATTTGATCTCTGAACTTTTGATAGAACAAAACAAATGTTTGAGTAGTGTGCTAAATTCATAGACACGCTTTACTCTATGTAGCATGCGACTTTAAAAATACATTCAAGTTGACTGATCATGTTATCAAAATATTTTTGTTCAGGGCTGCAGAGATGACATTGTGAAGGAGCCTCTGCAAGGACAGACGTTGGAACTTTCTGTCCTGGAAGTGGGATGTTTCGTCTTTGTCACCGGCTGAAGACTGAGGATAGAGGATGCACTGCTGCTTCTTCTCTGCACAGACGTTCTCCTTCGTTCCGCCACCTGTTCCTCTGTAGTCAATGTAATTAGCAACATAATGCTAACAGCTTCGATCGTGTCATTTTAATTTGACACATGCATGTCTTCTTCCCTTTAGCATCAACTAGGACTGTACGCAGGACATGGCACTGAGCAGGGAAATTTGATTTAATTTGATCTGATTGCATTGATTGAAGGAAGGAAGTAATTGGATATTTTATTTTTTATAAATACCTACACACACAAAGGGAGAAAGAGAGAGAGAGATGGACGAGGCAGACTGGGTAAAAATGACTCATCCTTGAACTGGGTTGAAATTGATTGTGTCAAACGGAGAGGAAAATGTGTTCTCCCTCAGGAGGGGAGAAGGACACAGATGAGGCAGGAGGGTCAAGAAGGAGAAAGTAAAAATGTTCTCCCAGGAACAAAACAAAAGCACACAAAGGTGCTCAGCAGCTCAAACCTGAGTGCATTTAATTTACCGTGGGGTCACACGCTTGACCTCCTGGGGGTAAAAAAGATTAGACATGGCTTCATGTTTGGCTTCCTGAGAGCACACACGCAGCCTAACAACAACTCCTCCTTATTAAATCCTTGACATTACTTTCTTCTTTTCCAGTAGTTTCTCCTTATTTTAGCTCTTCGTTTACCCTTTTCTCTGATCTGTCAAGCCAATCCATCCCCTTTAAAGACATTCAGGAACAACCATCTCATTCAGAAGTCAGCCCAAAGACCTAACACCGCCTTTGACATGTAGTCTCCACCAAACTGTGAAGGCTCAAGACTGCACCACTGTGAAATCAGTAACTGCTTGGGTGCTTTCACCGATACTCTTTTTTACAGCTCCTTCTCACGCTTTGGGTCGCGTTGCACTTGTGTAGATTTTGCTTGAAGGAATCTGTGACGCTCTGGGGTTAAAGTCAGGGATAAATGGAGTTTAAAAAAGCTACCAAGAACAATAGGAGCATAGACATTTATGCTTATAACTGGAACATCCAGATTATGTAAAGAACAAGCTCAATCTTTGGTGATGACGTATCTGAATGAACAAGACGGTCTCCCTTGTGGTGTCCTCTGTCAATCAATTTTTAATTATATGGCAAAAAACACAACTTACAAAAACAAGATGTAACCTTTTTCCATCTTAAAATAGTAGTTTCAAAGCCAATCTAATAGTAAAGTAACAACTTTCAACAGGCAGAATAGCGTCTCTTCCATGTCCACCGATCGCCCCAGTTGCCTCCTTATAACACTATATTTGCAGCTGGCCGCCGATCTCTCTCGATTAGTGCGAGAAGTTTTAAAGGCACCAGCCAGCTAGCCCGTCTTGGTGCTGTTTGTTACACTGGCTAAGGCTAAAGGCCCTGACACACCAAGCAGACGGCAAAGAACCGTGCCGACGCCAATTCAACATGTCGAATCTTGCCGAGAAAAGGCAGACAGGGGCCGATGGGTAGCGATGGAGCTGGACACACTGCAGAAAACTAGGGCGACAATTCCTCACTGTGGGTGCAAACCAGAACTGACGGCCGACGATCTCCTTGGTGTGTCAGGGCCTTAAGAGACAGAAAGAGACTGTGACGGATGAAGCTATGAAATTGCACTACATATTGTTGCTCTAAGGGGGTCATATTATGCTTTTTCTGGTTTTATATGCTCTTTAGTGTGTTTTCCAAGTGTCCTGTGCATGTTTAGGCACATCTATGTGCAAAAATTCAAAGTCCGCGTAAACACAGCTTCTCCTACGTCCTCCTGTTAGCTGTAGCATTAGCTGCATGTAACGCTCGGTTCTAGACCCCCTCGAAAAAAAATGTGCCAGTGTAGCAGGTACATAGATTAAATATACGAACCCCAAAACGGGCATAATATGACCTCTTTAAGTTAGGTCTGGTCTGTACCCTTGGTTATATTATTTAGACCTAACATTTATCAACCAATGAGAAAGCACTTTGCAACACTTGCATGGCAAATTCCTTTGCACAGGCAGAAACCTCGAGCAGAACCAGACCCATTGGCACACAGACATTTGTTGGACCAGATTGTTGGAGAAAGTGAGATAATTAATCTCAATAACTTCAACAGCTGCAAGGTAAAGTGCTCAAAAAAAATAACTATCACTATTTGGGAGATATAAAAGTCAACAACAATTTTCCAAAATATTACCGACTGCATGCGCACATCAACTTGCCCCAATTTCACATGGAGATATGAAAAGAGCGGGGCTGGCAGGAAAAAAGTCTTTGTGATGTCAATGTGAAAGAATGTGGCCTTTGGCATTCATACATACACAAAACCTCTGAAAATTGAATACAGTAACCTCAGCTACAGGGACTTAAAACAGCCCTCATTAACTCAAGGTGAGACCACCCTGCTAGGACACAACTATTAATGGAAAGCCTTTAGGCATTACAGAAGTCAAACCCTTGACCTTTAACATATGGAGTTCTGTCTCTGGACACTCCCAATGCAATAAACTCAGAGTGCTGTGGTTCGTATAGAGAAATAACTTTGGTCCTGGTGTTAGTGATTGGTGTATAGATTGGTGTATCTGGCCCCCGAGGAAGAACAGGATGTGGCTGTCTTTGTCCCTTCCTAAACCTTAGTATCATCTAAATCTTCAATGATGAGTAGAACTGTCGATAAAATGTACCCTCAGCTCAAACACACTGACGGACAGAGAGGCAGAGACAGCCTTATGCAGTGATAGTCCTTCTAAAACTCATATAGAAGTTAAGTCGAAAAGAAATCCCAGTTAATGCTGTGTTCCTACCTCTGGGATTATTTTACTCTACATGGTCAATAATGTGGCCCAGTGTCTGCTGTCAGTCAGATCCAGGACGGTCATATTCTGCGGGAGGACTCTTTGAATTTGTTGCAGGAGAAAAAAAAAAAAAGGAGTTTCCTGAAACAAGTGGGAAAAGGAAAAGCATTCTGAGTTGATCCTTTTAGAGAGGTTACGCTACCACAACGCCCGCCAATAAAAAGCCAACCAAAACACTCACACTGCAATTACATCACAAAACATTTTTAAAAAATTGCTAATTTTTCAAAATCCCAGCATTTTTTTTGCCAAAAATGTGTGGCTATTCAGCAGTATGAAGCAAGAACAAGACAGATTGTGCACACCTGGTACTCCTGAACAAGTATAATCTGTAGCTCTTGTATCCTCAGTTCGGCTGACCTTTCAACCCAATGTTGAATTTTTCTTGCGAGGCTTGTACTGATTTGTAAATTCCTGTCACATTGTAACATTTTGACAAGAATTATTGGATGTTGAAAATGCTTGGTCGTCATTATTCATTACCATTCAGAGTTTGTTAAAGCAGTCGGAGTTAGGGCCCAACCGATTTTTGGGGCCGATAGTGATGTTATGAAGAGAAATGATCAGATACTGATATATAGACCAATATCTTTTTTTTAGATCTGTAGAGATCGATAAATAAAGATATACACATTTATTGTGTTGATCTCTCAAATGCAGTGGTAACACATCTGAAAAGATACTTAATGAGGTAGATGGTCACTCGACTGGAAGGTAACTGTGCACGGGCATGCGTTACTGCTTCACACTCTGGAGAGTGATGATGCTTGTTGTAATCCGTATAGCACACTCTGCATGGTGACAGCCAGCAGGAGAACTGCTAGTGTAAAACGACGATACTCAAATGAAATGCTATTTGACTGGTGAATAAATCTAGTAATATAGGAGCATATCTGCGACAAAATAAGCCGATACTGAACGTCTCTTGATATGCTAATATCAGACGATATTATCGGTTGGGCTCTAGTCTGAGTATATGTAATAACGTAAGTGATTCACCTGCCTGTCACACCCAATAAACCTGGATGCATCTAGTGTTCATTTTTGGAGTTAAAGCATGTTGTCTTCGGGTCTAATTTTTGTTAATATTGAGGATACAACATGGCATATGAAGTGCTTGTTGGTGTGTTGCAGACTCAGTTGAGCTGTTTCAGTTTGAATGTTCTGTTTGTGTGCCCAGTTGAAAAAAAAATTGTGCTATTTAAACAATTAAGCAAAAATCTAAACAGCACCTGACTGCAAAAGCCACAACAACGTCAGTTTCTACTTATACAGTAATGCCAAAGCACAAATGACTAATGTATACATAAGACGAAGGGGGGGGGGGGGGGGGGGGGGGGAGAACATCATGAACTTTTCATTTACCGACAGCAAATCACAACAAATTAATGTCAGATAAATGAAGTTCATCGCAGCTTACCTCATATTAGCATATCTTGAACAGATCTCTCAGAACCCATTTCTCTTGCCAAGAAGAGTGTTCTTTTTATCTGTCAGACCTTGATAACACCTTTCCCTGACAAGAAGGCATTACGGGATGAAATCTTCAGGTTTTCAGCTGCTAAGCATCCATCAGCAAATAGTCCTATTTAAATTGAAATGTGTGTATTAGATGACGTACGTAAATACTCTTTGTAAGACCAAGGTTTGACAATACAAAGAGAGGTCACTTAAAGGGTGTTGGTGTGATATGTTTTAAAGACACAGATTATTAGAAGTTCAACCATGAATAAATCCCTTTTCTTCTGGTCTCTCAAGGACACCTAACGACAGCGTGCAGGGGTACCAAACAATGTAAGACTTTTTCAATAAGCATGATTTGCATGTCTTTGGATGAAAAAAACATTCATGGCCTTGGGCAAACTTTTGGTGGAAACTGAAATCAACACTGCACAGAAAGAGTTGTGTATTCTGCACGTTTTATTTTCTCTTACATTAGCAATCTCCACTTTTCTGAATCTGCTTTCTGATGAAAATACTTCTATTGCTCTGACCCTGAATGAAGGGAGGAAAGAATCACCTGGATCCCCCCAAGTGTCACATTTGATGGCCCAAAGGGGGACGAACATCAATTCCACATTTGACTGAAAACTGGACAGGGTGAAATTGGGAATAAAGAAGTAATATAATAGTATGTCCATAGCTTATTAGTAATTTCAACAAAAGCCCCAAGCCCTGATTAATTTGTTAACCCTGATGTTAACCCCCTACTAAAATTTAATTGACTTTTAGATGAAGCTTCTGTTCACTCCATATCTTACCTACTGTGTTGAAGTATGGGGAAATATCACATTAGAAAATAAAGTCATAAAAACCATCAGTAGAGGTCCATATACAGATCCATCAAACCCATTATTAGTTCAGTTAAAGTTGTTAAAATTTCATGAATTAGTAGGTCACAGTATTCTGCAAATTATTCATAAAGCTGAGAAGAAAACTTCGCCAACCGACACCCCGAGAAGAAAGTGAGAAAGTCATTATAACTTTAAAGGAACCAAAAACAAGACTCGTATAATGTGTCAGGAATCAGTTTATGGAACAATCTCAACAGAAAAAACAAAGAATCTAAATCAGACATGATTATATTATATATTTGAAGCCAGCATGTTGGGGCAATATGATGAAATGTGTTAATTAAGTTAAGTTTACTCTTTTTTTTTCTTGTTTCATTCATCTTGTTATTGATTTGTTATTGTGTGTTTTTGCTATCTGATCATCTCATTAAGGACCTTGGGCTGCATGTTTGCATGGATAGTGCTATGCAATAGAAGTTAATTAGTATTGCTGTTAGAAGAATTTCTGATGGCTGAACATTGCATCTTGTACACACAAATCAATGAAAATCACTTTTTGTCTTTCCTAAAAGTCGAAGTGCATTACAGTAACCCGACGACCGTGCTCTGCAGCTCTCTCTATCTCCTACTCGGGTCTGCTGTAATCACATGCCAGCACTTGCTAGAGGTCAGAGTGTCACCCTGCGCACTGGAGATTGGAGATTGAACTCTGTGTCTGAGTGTCTGTGTGCTGGTGGTTGATGTGGAGGTAATGGTGTGGATAAATTGATACTGATGCTCTTCCAAACTCAGCCACTCGCTCACGGCCGAACAAGTCCCCTGGCAGAGTGAAGGCACAAAGACGAGACGGACGGAAAAAGAAAGTGAAAAAGGAAAAAAGCATGAAAAAAATACGAGAGCCTTTTATCTTAGTCTGCGTCTGTTGTTTGTCTTCTTCAATGAGAATTAATCAAGAAAAAAACCTTTTGATTAAAGGATATTTACTTCTATCCTCGTCTACTTTTTGCTCTTTGCCCTCGCTATCCTTCCGTTGCTTTCCTGTTCAATCATCAATTTATTGGCCGGACGGCAAAAGAATCATCCAAATGGAAGAGCAAAAGTAATAGACTTTGATGCCTTTGATGAAAAATGTCTTTGGTCATTCTCGGTTTGATGTTTGGGTTGGTTTGATAAGGTTTGGCGGTGGAATGCATACCTTGAGGTAGCTAGCGCCTTTTATATATTTTTGATTGTTGAATTTTCCATTAGTGAGCTAAATGTCATGTTTTCTTTCATGTAGAGATAAACATTGCGTCTTTTTAACGCGCTCATGGGGCGTGCTTTGCAACAAACTGGTGATTTTATTGGGTCAGCGTGTAAAAAAAATGGTTTGTCGTGTTGTTGAATTTAAAATAATATATAGTGGTGTATTTATCCATGGTGGTTCTACATTTAATTTTATCAGCCAGAGGTATTTTTTTTTTTACACGTTTTTAACATTTCAGGGAAAAGTTGGCCTCATCTGCGGCTGTTGTTGCTCAGATGGTAGAGCCGGTCGTCTCTCAACCGGAGGGTCAGGGGTTCAAACCCCAGCTCCTGCAGCCACATGTCCGATGTATCCTCGGGCAAGACCCTTAACCCCAAGTTGCTCCTGCTGCTTCGTCAGCATTGTATGAATGTCTATGAAAGGGATTAGTTACTTCCGATGGTCCCTTTACACAGAAAACTCTACCATCAGTGTGTGAATGTGTAGGTGTGACATGCGGTGTAAAAGCGCTTTGAGAAGACTAGAAAAGTGCTATACAAGACTCATGTCCATTTACCATTTCACCATCTCCTGCTATCATTATATCCAAGCATTGCCTGCTGTATGCTACGTAATAACTAGCTTGCTAAGTCTTTCACAAATGTGGCTTCTATAAGGCGACAGTTGTGGTAATTAAGCACCATCTTTTTGTCATTGGTGTAGTTCTAACAACTCACTTTAACTAACAGCATAGTGTGTGCACAACTTCAAACATGACGTCAGAGTTTCCATTTGAAGGCAGCAGAGTTGGTCTATAGACACTGACAGTATTAAGTTTGGCAACAATATTACTACCACTTTAACGTCAAGCATATTGTGTACACAAGTTCAAATGTTGTGAAAACATGCCGAACAATTTGGATTTAAAGATTTATTTTTTGGGCTTTTTTTTATGCCTTTAATGGATAGATAGGACAGTGGATAAAGTCGGAAATTAGGGAGAGAGAGAGTGTGGAACGACATGCGGGAAAGAAGCCACAGGTGGGATGTGAACCTGGACCGCTCGCTTGAGACTACAGCCTCCATACATGGGGCGCACGCACTAACCATTGCGCCACCAGCGCCCCACAATTTGGATTGTGTAATATTTAATCAGTTCTACTTATTTAATATACAAGACTTTTTCATTAGCTATCCAACAGTTAGTTAGGTGGTAACTATAGCAACCTTACCCTGCTTGGCCTTTTTCATGAGCAGGTGTTCGTCACTCTGTGATATTGAGCGGCTGCCTGCTTTCTCTTCTGAGATTGCTGCTCTATTCTACCCACACTCGTGCTGAACGCAGCATAAGTTACCCGCTTGCTAACCTGCTAACCTGCTAACCTGCGGCTTCATGACACCAATTTGAGATATACTGTATGTTGCCTTTGCAAATGTTAAAGTGAAACAGTTCCCTTTGGGAGTTTAATTGCAAATGCAATACAACTAGTATGGCTAACAAAGAGAAATTCAATTAAAACCTTATTGTGCTAAATATATATAAACATACACACACAGTATATACATTTAAAAAATAGATGATTGAAACTGACAGGGGCAACAGCTACCTGTTACAGCACATCAAAAGCTTGTGTTTTAATTAAAAACATGGCCGTATTAGAGTTAATTAAACACTGACCTTTTACAACAGTATGATCTGCTCATCAAAGATTCAGTTGAGAAATCAGCCAAAGATGTGATTCTCTGTGATTTTTCACAGTTGACTAAAAAAAAAAAACTTTTGAGCCGGATTATTTGGTCGTAGCAGGAGACAGAAATAAAAGAGAAGACAAAGCAAAGACTGGACATGTTGTCAGTTATGTTCTCCTTCCTTGTCCTATAATTGATCAGCGCAACTTTTTTGGCCTTGAGGCAGAAGGTATTGTTAATCCCGCCCTTCTGACTCAACACTTAGTTGAGTTTAGGACGACATCTCGCCTGAGGCTGGAATGATCCATGGCCGCACTACAGCAGCAGCCAAAGCAGGAGGAGCAGATGGAGAAAATTACAACATCTGCACCACAATATTGAGTCCTGGTTTTAATTGGGACTTGTCTGCTGCATAGCTAATAACTCTTTTTTTTGATGCTGCTGTCTGCTTTCATGTGTCTCCTGTCTAATGTAACACAGTCGTCACTCGGTAGGTCTTTTAGCGCCAGCGACATCAAAGTTACATTTAAATCAGGACTCATGTTTCCATACAGCCTGATAATCAAGCCAACATATATTATTCATGTGGAAAAGTTGTACATGAAAGCTCGGATTAGAAAATAAATCACACTACTTCTAACTCTGTTTTCACACATCCCTTCTTTGTGATAATCTTCCACACATACGTGTTTAGACATTTTCCGCTGCGTGCATACCAGCAGCTCTTTTATTCTGAAGATGAACATATGTTTAATAAGGACTCCCACATTTCTCTCGGCCTTTTCTATCTGGATACAACAGCACTGCACCTTCTCCTCCTGTTTGCTTTTCCCTATCTGGCCACTTTATACGCCACAAACGTCTTTAAAGCAAATACCTCCTCAGTAGCCGTAGAAACCGACAAGGCTGCAAGCAGCTTTAAATGGCAGCCACAGCCCTCTCATTAAGGCATATGACAGTCAAGGTCTTTTCAGCTCAATGGGAACATGTTCAGAAACGAATTTAGAGACTGTGATTACACGTTTTTACAATGGACATGATCACCGAGGTGTCTGTCTGAATGCTGCCAAGGACGGCCTCCAACATTATAACATTCACGTCTATTCACTCTCCATCTGAAAACATTTTTTTCCCATTTTCATTTGCCTCTTTTCAGCTGGAGTCAATTGCGCCTTAATGTCATGGCTCTTAACGTTAATCAACATGTCCAAATACTACTGGAAAATGTCAGAACAATTAGCTGTGGAATAAATAAATATCAGAGTGAAATCTGAAGGGAAACATTAGGCCTGCTCTGTCCTCAATGGCTTTCTATGCAATTTTTTTTGATCCAGCAGATGTCGCCTCTGACCACCAGCATGAAACCAAAACAACTTGCGGTGCATTGCTGTGTTAGCATGCTAATGCTAGCGATCTTTATTATGCTCGTATCTTCACACTGCATGTAAATTTACCTGAAATGAGCGTGATCTAGAAACACAGTTAAGCAGTGAGTACAGTATGTTATTCTTCTTTTCTCTAGTCCCTCAATTAAACAACTTTTATACGTGAGGGGAGGAGTCAGCCGGCTGTCCGGGCGATGTAAACAAACTGAAGATAGGACTCTGAAAACTCTGAAAACATCACAGACAGTGGGACTCGGGTGTTACACCCATTGTAGACAGTCATGACTCACAGAGTTATTTTCAGAGGAGATACTTGATTTATATTATATTTAAGTGTGAAAAGTTGCATATTAAACCTTTAATTATATGTTTAAACCCTTCAAAAAGAAATATCTCCTCAACAAACACAACACTTCAAAATGCATCTGCTGTTGTCAGAGCACGAACCAAGTGAACATGAAACAGCAGGTTGTCAGAAATGTTTCAGAAAGTTTAGATCAATTTCACAACCTTCAGCTTTCCAGAGTCTGCGGATGTGCTTCGGTTATATTGAATAAGTGATTCAGGAGATCCGATTTAATGAAATCACATAGATTCATGTCCCCACTTGACCTCGAGATGCCAGGGATGAGCCTCTGGTGACTGCACGCACATTTCCCTCTCTTTTCCATACAGTCCATTTCTGGATTTTGTCAAGTATGAGCAAAGAACGTTTAAAAGGTTCTTCTGTTTTATCTGAGGCCTGCGTCCATTAAGGACATGTCAAAGAGAAAATTAAAAACCTCTCCCCGGAAGTTCATTTCATATTTGATACAAAGTCATATAGCCACTGACCCATCACATTTACCCTTTGACAAAACACCCCACACGATACAACACATGTGCAAAAACATGCAATTTGGTGCTACAATCCATACCTTGAGGTATGCCTTTTATTTATTTTGATTGTTGAATTTTCCATTAATGATTAACGTCATGATTTCTTTCATGTGGAAATAAACATTGCATCTTTTAAAACGCTCATGGGGCGTGCTTTGCGTCTATCTGGAGATTTTTGAAGAAATTGTTTCAAACTTTAGTGCATCATCAAGCTGTTTGCAGAATATCATTTTTTTAGCTTCATAATGTTTTCCTGAAGTCTGTGTGTGTGTGTGTGTGTGTGTACACTGCCACATTTCCGTTTTCAAAAGGGTGAGAGAGTGAGATTCAATTTATCTGTGATTGTCGGGGTTTTGCTTCCTGAAAGCAGCTAAACAGTCAGTCAGGCTGGGAGGTGAAATAGGGTTGGATGTCACACTCAGGTTCAGATGAGGTGAAGATTATTTTCTCTGAATGGATTAAGACTGCACGCTGACTTTTTATAAAGAATGTGTGTGTGTGTGTGTGTGTGTGTGTGTGTGTGTGTGTGTGTGTGTGTGCTCTCTACTTTCAGTGTATTACTTAAACCCCTAATACACTTAAATGATGGAAATAACTTGCTCAGTGTTTTCACTACGGCCCGACCAATAGCACATTTTTGGGCAGATATCTTTCTTTGATCTATCGCCGATCTTTAGACATAAAGAGATATAGATACACAAACATTTACTTCTTTGATCCCTCAAATGCAGTTGTCAAACACTTATGGAAAAGGTTTATAATGAAGACAAGACGGTCACTCAACTGGAAAGTAACTGAGCATGCACGTGCATCGCCGCTTGACACTCTGGAGAGTGATGACGCTTGTTGTCATCCATATAAGCGCCCTCTGCTGGTGACAGCCAGAAAGAGAACTGCCAGTGTAACACAATGATACTCAAATTAAATGCTTTTGACTGGTGAATTAATTTTGTAATATCGACGCATATCTGCGATGAAATTAGCCGATACGGATTTTCACTTGGCCGATGTATCAGTCAAGTTTTCACTCCTGCTGTGCTTTGAATTACGTGTTCATGATGATATTCCAAGAGCCTATCATTCATCCTACAGAAGCCCAGAGGGACGAAACCTTACAGGCACTCAAAAAGTGGATCGGGTCCGATATTAAGTACGTTTAAGTAATAATAAAGTGATTTACGTATCAGATATCGGACTGACGGTGCTGATCAACTTCACTGTTTGCCACAAATTGTCTCCATGACGACGTTCAGACAAGATGGATCAGCTCTTTCTATATGATCAAAGTTACAAAGTCTGTACTGCCCTACAAAGGCAAAAGGCAGTAACTTCAATTTTTTCGAAAATGTGTTTTTGTCATTTTTGGAACATTACAGATGTGCTTTATTATGTGGACAGATATCTTGAGTCAATTGTAGGTTGTATTTGCCTTAACTTCCAAAAGCCCTCGAGAAACCAAGGCAGAGTCCAGTAACTTCACTCATCAGGGTCTTTGCCTTTGAACTGCAGCATTCAGGAAAACTCAAACTGAGTTAAGGTCTTCTGCCTTTGTTTTACTGCGGATCAAAGTGAAGTTACTGTTTCACTGCAGTGGAGTTAAAGCGTTATGCCTTTGTTTTAATATCTGTCATCAAGCACTTAATTGTGCCATGATCACTAGATTTCATGTATGTTATCATTATTATCATATACTGATTTAATATAGTGATCAGCAACCAAGGCATCTATCAAATGGAAGTTACTGCCTTTTGCCTTGGCATGACCCCGTTATTATTGTACAGGCAATGCAATGGCAGAGTACCTTAACTTCCAAATAAGGGTCAAAGGTCATGTTTGAGCTAAAGATTTTTATGAACATTAATAACCTCATTAAAAAAACAAAGAATTGGGACATTTCCAATATTCTGCCTGCAACTCATTTGGCTGGACAACAAAAAGACTTTAAAGTCATTTATCTCAGTTCTACACTCTGGCGAGTTAAGGTCTTTTGCCTTTGTAGGGCAGTGTATCTGTATCTCTTATACCCAATGAACCCATAAATAACCCAACTTTTGTACCTGTTGTCGAAATGTAATTAATTTGAAATAATGACCACCTCTTGGGTTAAAGACTGATCTCGTGGTCTTCATTGCTTTATTGATTTTATTGATTCTGTCTTCTGCTCTAAACTGTAATTTATTGTAATTAAATATTCATGAGTCATGTTTTTATCGTCCATAAAGCCTTTGTCATGTTAATGTTGTAACTGTCACACAGCTTAAATGCCCTCAATGTTCTGCAGCATGTTCAATCATCTAAAACGTTGTTCAATGCGGTGCTTTCATTGATGGTCTTTAAGTGGTTTGAGACTATACACACATGCATGCTGTTGAACATATACACACACCGCAGCCACGTCCAGGGTTTGTGTCCCTCAGCGCGGAAAAAAAAAAAAAAAAAAAAAAAAGGGCTGTGGGTGATAAAAGCTCACGCGCACCTCTCCGGACCGGGAGCGCACGGCACGGCGGAGGGGCGGGTCTAACATGACACTTTTACTTGCTCTTTAAATCATCATTCATTTGCAAAGCAGCTCTGTTGGACTGTAAAGCTGAGCGGTTGCACATTTCTTTTACAGCCTAATTGAAGCCTCCATATGCGCGCGCTGTGCAATACAGGGCTTCCCCGTGCGCCCTCGCTTCACTAGATGGGCTGACCGAAAGTGCAGCACCGTTACCGGGTGGTCGGTGCAAACTTCGGGTGGGGGGGGGGGGAGGAGGTGGTCCAAACTTCAGCCCGGAATGATCGTTTGCAACCTGAGCCTAAGCTGTGCGCACTGTACCGGAGGAGGAGCTGGAAGCACGGCAGCGGCGGCTACAGTAGCGGCGGCTGACGCGTACGAGCAGGTGCCCGGGTCTCTGCCTCCTCAGACCCTCAGCCCGAGGGGGCACCTTGTGGTGGCGGTGTGCCTCGGCTTCATCGGCACCTTCGGCTTCCTCACAAACTTCCTAGTGCTCGCGCTGTTCTGCCGGTACCGTGCCCTGCGCACGCCCATGAACCTCCTGCTGGTGAGCATCTCCGCGAGCGACCTGATGGTCAGCGTGCTGGGCACCCCGTTCAGCTTCGCGGCCAGCACCCAGGGGCGGTGGCTGATCGGACGCGC
This sequence comes from Labrus mixtus, assembly GCF_963584025.1. Taxonomy (NCBI): domain Eukaryota; kingdom Metazoa; phylum Chordata; class Actinopteri; order Labriformes; family Labridae; genus Labrus; species Labrus mixtus. The sequence goes on along the minus strand of NC_083630.1, from coordinate 20,484,365 downwards.
TGGGTGCGTTTGGTATGGGTTTGTGAACGCATGTTTGGGTAAGCAGCTGTTTTCTTTTCTTTGGCACGTGTTATTTAAAGTCTTATGACTTTAAGATGTTCCAGGTTATTTACTAAATAAATAAACGTGTGTGTTTGTTCACTTATAACAGTTGATCATTATGCTTAACTTCATCTGCCAATCACACAATCTGTACAAATCCGTCCGTGTTTCCTTTGCTTTAATCAGTTTGTGTTGTTGAGCGTGTTTAAAGTCTCGTCTCCAAATGTGACCACTGCACGATCTTTAACGATTTGCACTGAAGTCACAGCATTTCATTCGTCCCACACAAAACCACACAAAACTCCCTCTAAACATGCACATGATTATAATCCTGTTGAAACCGTTTCATTTTGCAATTAATTTGAATTTTAATCCCGTTAAGTTTACAGGGAATGTGCTGTTCACTGCAGATAACGTCCATCATACTGTACTGCGTGCACACTGACTTTCCTTCGGGGTTAAAAATAATATGAAACAGAAATGTTTCAAACTGTAAGTTAGAGTTCTCCCAGAGGAGACTTTCATGTACGCAGGAAACAAAGATTATACATTTTAATGAAGCATTTCTGAACATATTCCAGAAGAAATCTGCCCTAGTTCATTTCTTATTAGTGGACCTAGAAGTTGTTCAAATGTGTACACAGTATTGTTTAACAGAGCTCCTGATGTTGTAGTTAAGGTGGAATCAATCTAATCATCACCAGGGATCGATACATCTAAGCCTTCTGCTGAGGAACCAGGATCCTTATTTTCTTTCCATTGGAGCAACAAAAAGGCAGAAATAATGATTAAGGCTGACGTGCTTGTCAGCATTCAGCGTCCTCTCTTTTTATTCAAGGGACCCTGTTATTGAGTGCAGTTGTAGAGTATAATCAATTTGTTAATTAAGTGTAGCACAGTATTCTATTCTCCGTCAGAGGTGTTAGTTTAGCTTTTAAATCTCTTGGTCTTCTCTTTAAGGTCAGGTCTTGAAGTAGGACCTGTTGGTGATCTTAAATCAGTTGTTTTTGTTTTGTCTGAAGTACTCCAGGATGAACTAAAGTGTTCATGTGGTTTCTCCTAAATCAGCAGTTTTCTTTCCTCTGGAGTCTGGACTTTTGGAGCTCTGAGGGGCAGTACGGTGTTCTTGCCTATAATTCAGTAGTTCCCTCTTTGGACTCGGGCAGTACGGTGTTGTTGGTGTTGCTTTTAAAATCTGTGGTCGTCTCTTTAAAGTCTCGACTTGCAGAAAAGCGTTGGAGATCCTGAATCAGAGCATTTCCCTTTGAAGTTAGGGGTTCAAGGGAAGTATTTGTGCACTCCAATTTGTGTTGGTTTCTCTTTGGGGTCTGGACCTTGCAGGAAAAAAAGCAGGAAGGTGTTATACATGCCGGTTTAAAACTGTCTTTTTTTCTCTGTGGAGTTTGGACCTGCAGGAAGGCATTGCTGCACTTAAATGATTATTATCGTCTTTGAAGTCTAAGGTAAGTAAGGCGGTAAGGTTTTCTCTCTTGAATCCAGACTTGTAGAGCTCTGAGGTGCAGTAAAGTGTCTGTTTCTGTTCTCTTTGGATGTGAGCAGTAAGGTGACTTGGAAGAATGCTTTGGGGCACACTTATACCCGGCAATCCTTACTGTGCCTGAGCACATTTGACCCCCCAAAGTCCAGTTTGTTTGACTAGTGTGAGTGCTCCATACACTTCCTGAGCCCTGGCACGGTTGGAAGAGTTTTTATCATCTCTCTTGTAAGACATGCACTTTAGTGATGATCGGATCTCGAAGCGCTAAAAGAAGTAAAGTCTATGAATTCCAACCTGATCATGCAAACTGCAAATATTCTAGCTCCACATTTGGTGCAAAAAGTCCAGGAGTGGCGGTTCCGGTTCACTCTGGCAGCACAACGTGATGACGTACAGAGGTTACCGTTCTCAGGCCTGGTTAAGCTTGGAGCGGGGGGGGACTGGAGATAATCATACTTCAGCACGGTACGAGAGCAACTGTGCCTATAGTGTGAGTGTAGCCCTTAGTGCATTCAAATCAGAGCTTTTCTTTTTGGAGTCAGGGGTTCAAGAACAGAATACAAATAAGTTAAAATCAGAGGGCTTATTGGCATTAAAGTTTTAAAAACGTATTGGCTAAAGCATGAAACATTAGCTAAGTGTTGTCACTCTTAAATTAAATTCTTTCTCTCTGGAATTATGATTAGCAGTAAGGTGCACGTTGTTTCTCTCTTTTCTTCTGAGTGTAGATTGACAGTAAAGGGCTGTTGCTCTAAAATCAGTGGATTTCTCTCTGAAGTCTGGACAGAAAGTGAGGTCCACTAAGAACTCTGTGTAGTTTATTTCAAATCAAAATGTTTACTTAAAGTTTAAAATATAAAAACTTTCCCAAACCATGAAGAATAAATGCGTCCAGTGCTGCTGCACTTCATTTTTTTCTCTCCATGGATTCAGGTCTGCCTGTGACATGCGATAAGATGTTGCTGCCCTCAAATCTGCTCTCTTTGGACTCGGGCAGTCGTGGTGCTGCTTTAAAACCTGGTTTTGATCGGTGGAGTTTGAACTTTGCAGAAATGCGTCGCTGCTTTTAATTCTGTGCTTTTTCTTTTCGGAGCCTGGGGTTCAAGCAAGGTGTTGTTGTTGCTCTAAAATCAATTGTGTTCTCTCTGGAGGGTGGACTGGCTGTAAAGAGTTGTTGCTCTTAAATCAATTTTCTTTATCTCCAGAGTCGGGCCCAGCAGTAACGTGCGGCAAAGTGTTGTCGCTCTCAAATAAGCTGTTCCTCTCTGGAGTCTGCGCTGGCAGTGAAGTGCAGTGAGGTGTTGTTGGTGACGCTTTTAAATCTGTTGTTTTCTCAATGGAGTTCGGTCTTGCAGGAATGCATCGCTGCTCTTGAATCCTAACTTTTCTCCTTGAAGTCTGCCGTTTCAAGTTAGCTGATTTTGTTTAAATTGGTTGTTTTCTCTAGAGTCTGGACGTACAGAAAGGGACAGTGAGCTGTTGATGCTCTTTTTTTTTATCTGGAGTCTGGACTCGCAGTCAAGTGTTGCTGCTCTAAAATCAGTTTATTTTTGTCCTGATTTGGTTTAGTTTTGTCTTTATTGGCGTACATATTTATAAAAACTACATAGAAAAAAAGGAAAGTACATACTGATCAGATATTGTTGCTCTTATACAAGTTGTTTTCTCTCATGTAGTAATGTTTTGTTGCTCTAAAAATAAAATTGTATTGCTGAAGTCTGGACTTGCAGACAGTTTGGTCCTTCAATCAGTTGATTTCTATCTAGACTGGACTGAGTAAAGTGTTGTTTCTCTAGAGTCTAGGATGCCAGCAAGGCACAGTCAGACGGCGTTGCTCTTGAATCAGTATTTTTCTCTATGGAGTCTGGACTTGCAGTAACACAGAACTTCCACTAGATGTGTGTGCATTGTCGCTGCGTGTCAGCTCCGCTCTGTTACGGCTCTGCGCTCCCTCGTCCGTCAACACCCACAGGCTGCTCTCTCACAGCGCAGCACGGGAGCAGCTCTGCAGAACAGTTGGGAACCCCCGAGACCAAGAAGTTTCTGCAGTGATTACAGATTCAGGCACAACAGCAGAGATAAACCCCCTTTAGAAACACGGCAACAAAAACACATAAGGTCATTGTTATTAACCGCAGAAAACGTGTTCAATTCAATCGCCCTGCAGAGAGCACACACACTGACTTCAGCTCCGATCCTGTGGCAGAGCTGAGACGGACTAAACACACATCTGGTGGAATTTAGCAGTAAGCTGCTGTTTCTCTTTTCACTATGCAGTCTTAGTAGAAAGGTATTGTTGCTTTTAAAACAGTTTTTTTTTCTCGATGGAGTCTGGACTTGAAGAATAAGTTAGTCTCATATCAGTTCAATTCTTTCTAGATTCAGGACTCACCGTAAAGAGTTATCGTTCTCATTTTGGTCATTTTTTTATCGATGGAGCCAGGACTCAGTAAAATGCTATCAATCTTAAAACTGTTGTTTATCTATGGAGTCTGAGCCATGCAGGAAAAGTTGCTTTGAAATCGTTTTGTTTCATTTCTAGAGTTGGGACTCACAGTAAGCACGTTTTGATCTAAAAGTAGTAGTTTTCTGAAGTCTGGACTTACAACTGTACAATGGCTGTGTCCTATCCTCAGAAACATTTTGACCCCGCACCCTGTATTCTATCTTTCCCTCATCAAATTGAAGGATTCAGACTAAATCCCTCTTTAACTCCACCATGCAGCCACAGACGACGCCAACAGCTTTCCAATTGAACCAGGAATGCCAGAAGCACATCTTCCAAAAAAGCTGGCATTCACTCTGTAATGAGTCATGCACGATTTAGATCTAATTTGCAGTTTATCCATGACCTGAAAACTTTTCACTTTTATGAGTGCTGAATGTTCAGAAGGCTCTGCAGAATAAACAGTAGTAACAATCAATAACATCAAAAGTGTATGAAAGAAGATTTTAGGCCTCACTGAAAACCTCAATGAGAAACTTCACAGATTGAATTCTGAACTGGACCTGCTCATTGGCTCTCTAAAAACAACCTTGGGAACCCAAGCATCAAAGATTTATGTGAGTGGTGAATGATTGATGACAGTTTGGTCAGGATTGATCAGATAGTGGAGGGAGAGGACAACGTGAGGGCCAGTTTGAAGGTTTCCAGAAATAACCCAAAGGGTCAAGTTAAATCAGCCTGATTATGGCTGATTGAAAGCTTGAAATATTTAATTATTACACATGAGCAGAGATTGATTTAGTTTGATATATAGCAGGAATGTAACTACCTCTTGATACGATTAAAATATATAATGTGATACTCTTTCTTAACTAGCAGAGGGCGATTTCTATTTGGCTTCTCTTGTCGGACGTCATTAGCAGGAGTAGAAGAAGAAGAGGCGTAAAAGACACAAGTGAAGATTGTGAGTTAAGAACGTCATTGGTCAAATTAGAAAAGTGTTTAATTATACTTTAAATGTGACTTTTCTGACGATTACTCTTGGAATTCAAATTAAAGAAATTAGATGTTTGGCAAATCAAAATAATACTTTGCGTCAGCCGTATTATCGTTAACAGCCTGAGTGTGTAAAAGATTCATCTTTATTGCACTGGTTGAATATGATCATTGTGCATTTAGAAGTCTCAACTCTGCAGACTCTGAACTGGAACCAAACACGCTGCCCGAGGAGGAGTTGGAGCCTGAATGGCAGCTCCTCTTTAGAGTTCATATTTAGCTATGGTACCTCCGTGCTCAGAGCATTAAATGAGTGCGATAGCTGAGCCCATGCTTTGTGTGCAAGCAGCGTCACAGTGTTACCGTTTGTTTCTGAAGTTAGAAAGGAAGTGAAGTGCACAAATAACATTTCTCTTGTTCAGTGGTGTTTGATTAGGACTTTTGTTCAGGACAAACAGCTCTGGATTAGAAGTCAATTTAAAGAGCTGAAGTGCACTACATCAATCATTACTTGGAAACTCAAAGACCAACTCAAGGTCTCGGCAGAGATCACAAAGTAGCATGGAAGTGTTTTAAAGCGTCTTTCATCGAAGCGTAAAAGGAAACAGAAAGCATCAAACGACCTGGAATAAGTTATTATTTCACTCTCTTCAGGAGCATTTTATAACCATAACTTCTAACAATAAAATGTTCTCAATCCACTTCAGATGTCATCAGATTATTAAAAAGCTCAAGAGTTGTTATCACTATACCATGTATAATGCTTCCCCCTCTGCTAGACGACAAGGTGTATTATTAAAACTATTTATTTTTTTAGTTTCAACTAATCGAGTAATGTGCTATAAAATCTAAAACTTTTTGGAACCAGGCTGTGAACATGTTTATTCATGCCGGGGCCTCACAGGGATTCCTTTGCTTTCAAAGTGAGCCTCAAGTGGACGCTTGAGGAACTGCAGTTTTTTTTATTTTTTTTGCTTTTCCACATTTTACTACAACGGAGGTTGCCGCTTTGTGTTAGGTGATAACCCCCCGCCCAGCTAGGAGAATAGAGTCGGTTACATAATGATGTCTTTGCTCTTAATGATGGCAATTTAACTGGCTGAGAGTAACTGATGAGCTGGATAAGCAACCTAAACAAAACAGAACACAATTAAATGAAGTCGTTCATTCAATTCATTGAAGCATTTTTCTAAAATTGGTAACTGCCTATAACGAGCTTCCTGCGCTGCTTGAGGAGTCTGTTTCTAACGAGTCTGATGCTGAACCAGAATTCGTCCCTTCTGTTTCAAAATATCCCTCCCTGTATACCCTACCCAAGTTTAACAACAAAAAAACAAACGAATTAAATCCATCACTAATATTCAATCTGTTTCTTGAAAGCATTCAGTCTGGGGACAGAAACTGGGACACTCAATGAAACAGAATGGATCTTACTCAGGTCATCAGCACTGGAGAGGAAAAACAACAACATTTCAAACCCTTTATTTCTCCGTCTGCCTATACGAGATGGAATCCACTTAATTTGTTAATTCACTAATGAGACATTGTTCGCTGTGCAGCAATTATCCAGACAACATGGGAGCCACTGCAGCGTGTAGCCAGGGGCCTGTTAGGACGAGCGACATCACGTCACTACGGCTGGAACAAGAGTGGTCTCCTCCCTCCCTCATTTAGTCCTGCTTTTTGATTCTATTATGATTCAAGTCTAGTCAAGCAGACGCCATGTTTGTTGCATTTTTTGGACATGGTACTAGGATGTTACAGGTGTGACATTGTACAGACAGGAAAGCTGGAGGTGCAACACGGCAGGTTGTAAAAGTTACAAATCGAGCCTCAAAACAAATCAACTCTGAAATGTTTGAGACTTCAGGCCGCTGCTTCAGCTCATGTTAGATCAGGCGCCTCATGTACAGAGGCAACCGTCCTCGCCCTGAATCTGAAAACGTTCGGTGCATGTCGTCCCCTAATCTCTCTCCCCACATTTCCAGTCTCTCTATAACTTTCCTATCAACATAAAGGCCCAAAAATGATTTGAAAAAGAGATAGAAAAACATGTTCCTACATCATTTTGATGAAAGTATAAAAACTAGTGAAGGTGTAATATGTAAACAATTTGACACTCAAATATGTAAATTAATTGATCAAATGGACTAAACCTATGTTACATATTTTGTTTTTGTTACATTACCTGTAATATTTCCATCAGTTATCAAAACCAGATAAATCCTTAATTGTATAGTTTTAACGCCCCGTGTTTTGTAGTGGCCGGTCATGATTGACACGACATGATTAGTGTTGCCATGGAAACCCGAATGTTTTATTTTAGTTATTTGTTAGGGACAGTGCATATTAATGAACAGCTGTAAAAATGCCAGATTATAGCAGAAGTGCTAGTTTCCATCTGTTGTCCCTATAGGCAGGTAACAGAGAAAGACAAATTACAAATAAAATACAAATACAAAGGCACAAGTGACACAAGACATAATAATAGAGGTTAAAGGTTAAAGGTTAAAGGTGGTCACAGACTTGGTTTTCTTTTATCCACTGTTTGAGGTGTGTTTTGAAGGTTGCACATGTTTGTGAGTCTCTTATTGTGAGTGGGAGAATATTCCAATATTTAGTTCCTTTGAGTGACAGAACAGTTTGTCTGAATGTAGTGCGTCTGTGTGGGACCTCACAGTGCGGTGCCGATCCCACTGGCAGACTTCAGCTTTATAAAATCCTTCAAAGGAGGAGGAGCAAGTCCGTGCAAAATGTTATATATAAAACATGCATTTTAAAAATGAACAAAATTATGAAAAGTTAGTAAATTATGTTTATCTAAAACAGTGCAATGGTGAAACGAAAATGGCTGAAAATGTTACGCCACAGGAAGCGGGAACTGCTACTCAAAGCTATCGTACTGTTGCTGTATGTGCTGCTGTGATAAAAACGTCATGAAAATTATACTCTGATACATCGTCGGTAAACATATTCTCTTCCCTCAGGTCGGTTTCGCCCGTTTTGTCATTTTCATCGGAGGTGGGGGGTGGAGCGGCAGAGAGAATCACTCCCACGATTCTCGCCGGCCTTGACATCTTCTTTTGTCGTTGTTTTGTGTGAGAAGCCCCCTGGCTGTGGAATTTAAATACTGTGCCTTTAAAAAAACTATATTTTCATCCTTCAAACTTTGAAAAAGTTCAGTCAGACATCCAGCACTTGTGGCAAACTTTGATAAACACGAAAGGTAAAACATGAGACTCCTGTTGGCTGACAAAGAAACAAACAGTGAAATCTTTGTTTTCAACTGGAAAATCCTGTTTGACTGAAAATACACTGAGTCAGGTTCAGCCCTTATTAGTTGCAGATGTGTGAAATTGTATCCCCTTTCATCCCATCACACTGTTGTCTGAAGTTCTTGCAATGCAGACTCATGAAAATGTCAATTTAATTCCTGAAAGATCGTTTTTCTCCGGGACATTTCAAGCTGGGGAAATCCCTTCCTCAGATTATTTAGTTAACGGTATTGGATTTCTACAAAATGCCAACATAAACATGGTGACTTGCTTACTTGTTGGTGCATGTTGAACACAATCCTTGTGCGCTGGAAGTCTGCAGCATCTTGGCAATATTTGGAAAAAATGGTTTATATGGCCTTCAGTTGGATCTGAAACATGAGAGAAAGAAAGAAGGTGATACAAATGAAAAAAGATAGACAAAGAGAGGGAGAGGATAAGGGTGAGATGAGATGGAGAAAGAAAGAGTGCAGAAGAGAGACAATAATAGATGATTAGCTCCTCTGCTGACTCAGGCTCAGGACGCTGGGTCGTAAACGTTTTCTGCTCCAGTACCAAGTTAGGTGAGGAGGAATCTGGCCTCAGGTGGAAAACCCATTAAAATGCATGTTTCAGAATCAAAGTGGGTCATGTTTGGTTTGAATCAAAGCCAGCAGTGGGGACCGATACGTTCCCCCTGAATCCCCACCAGGCTCAGAGTACAGACTGTGCAATCATTACAGGAAATGAGAGGGAAAATGGTCGCTGTTCAGACGGGCTGTCGGGTTGCTGAGGCAGCAGACCGTTCATGTTAAAGAAAATTCACTGACCCAGGCAGGAGGGGACACAGCTTTCATTATTCTTTAACTCACACCCACATACACACATGCATTTTCCTTTGTTATACATTTTCCAAATATTTCATCATTTTTTTGGTTTGCTACTTTGGCAAAACTGTCTCTGAAACTTTCCCCATAAAGCCTTTCATTTGAAAAGGCTGAGTGTGCTGGAAGTGTAAATAGGCAAATTACTGACAACACATTTGTGTACACATTTTATAAAGTGATTATATTCGTCAGTGTTGAGCGTAAGGCTTGCTGTGCGGCCCCTGAGTATTTTAGGGATGAATTAATTCAGCTTTTAGTCTGTGTTTTTATTTATTCATGAATAGTTAATGTGATGAAGAAATGCTCCAGTTTCCCTTTAATTAAATAAAGACTGTTTGATTTTAAAAAAAACAACAACTATCTTGTTCTGTTATTGGGTAAACAGGAACTTAAATTGACGTTATGAGCAATCTAGAAACCAAAAATGTAGATATTTTGAATGTTAAGGTTGTTTTACTACAAACAAGTGACCCAAAGTAATTAACTGCAACTTTAAAATAAACCCTGGAGGGATTTCTGGAGGGCAGTTCTACTTATTTGGCAAATGAACCATTGTGACCAGCAACGTGTGGGACCTTGTAAAAGTTTGTAAGTAGATGAAAAACAGAAAAGTCTCAGATTGTTAGAGGCAATTTCTTTAAACAAGGATAAAACAAATATGGCCCTCATAACGCCTCAGATTCAATCTGTTCACTTGTGTTTTTGGGCCATTTTTTTGCCTTTATTAAATAGAACAGCTGAAGAGAGACAGGAAGCATTTGGAAGAAGAAAGTGGGGGATGACATGCAGTAAAGGGTCGAGGTCGGATTCAAACCCACGGCGACAAAGACTAAAGCCTCTGTACATAGGGCGCCCGACATAACCGCTATAGGCTATCTGCACCCCCCCCCCCCCCCCTCCTTCTTTAAACTATCTTATATCTAATGGTGCTAACGTTGTGTAATATTAGTTAAAGCTGACCTGTTAATGCTGATTCTCATTTTAAAACTCACCTATAGTGATACAATGCTGGATGCTTATAACGTGGGTAAAGTTTCAGCTCCTGAGGTAAATGTATGTTGGCGTAATCCCAGGATAAAAGTCCCTTCGATACCGTGTTTTATTCACAGCATGCATATGAAGTTTCTTTCTGACCTGAAAGAGTAGACCTGCAACATCCCCACTGCTTTATCAAGCAAGAGTGCTCCAGTCATTAATCAAGAGAGCTCTTACTGCCTCTTTATCTACCTGCAAACACACACACACACACACACACACACACACACACACACACACACACACACACACACACACACACACACACACACACACACATGCATTTACGCTGATAATCACAGAAATTATTTCCAAAATTCTCAAGACTCTCACAATCTTACTCTCTCCTGTTCTCTCGACACATGCACCAACGACCCCAACAACCTGTTAGCATCTGACACAGCACAGTGTCAGCCAATCAGACGCCTTCATTTGGCACTAAGGTGCACTGATTGTCAGTAATCAAAGGCTATGAACTTGAAGGACTCAGAGTAATGGAGGTGAAGTGGCCCTGGACCGGCACTTTAGCTCTCTGTTTGCGTTGATTAGCTCTGATTTAAGATTAAGTCATTTCCGGAACAATTTATTCAACAGGACACATTAATCGATGAAACAATTAACATGTAGAAAAGACTGCTGCCTCCTTCCCTGCTCTCAGGATAATCATTGTTATTTGGCTTGTTTATTCCAGTGTGAGGACAGTTAACGGATGAAAACTTAATGATGATTAGCTCGTTGAAAACCACAACAAACAAAAAACAGGCTTTTAGTTCGATCCGCATTTGACTCGAAATAAACATTGGAGCTAGAACAGAGATTGGGCAACTACATTGATAATCCATTATTATATTTACAGTCATTTTCCAAGAGGAAACAAAAAAAGTTATATATTTGACTGGTCCAGGTTTTCAGATGTGAGGATTAGTCTAAGATCATAGTACAGGGAATCTATTCGCATTGCGGACAATCAGACATTATCATTGGTCATTTTCAGCCCTAAGAATTGTAATGAGGATTATTAAAAAGGATTGTCTATAAAAAGACGCAACAAGGATGGTAAAGAAAGTAATCAAGAAAACTGTGTGCAGATGAATCAAGAGGAAAACGATTATTTAAAGGCTGGAAATCAAACTGCTGAAAACAGACTGGTCTGAAATGCAAGTGTGGTGAAACTACTTTTAATTAACCTTTTTTGTACAAGAAATGAATGTGACGTATCATGATTCCTTTTCGGGCTGGGAATCTTTGGGTGTCTCCAATTCCATTCGATTTTGATTCTTGGGGTCACGATTCGATTCAGAATCTATTTTCTATTCAGATCTATTCATGGATCCATGGATTCAAAGTCTATTTTTGAATGAGTACATACTTCAGGATCTACTCCAGTCTTCTGTGAGACTGGCTGAATTTATTTTGGCTCTGCTGAGTTAAAGAGCTAGCCTGAGCACTTTGCAGGGAGTGACTGACTTGTCAAGTTATGAATCAATTTAAAATCTCAGAAGACAAAGATTTTTTTTCTAATTCCTTTTGTCTGTTTTTCTAGCCGATGTTATTCTTTGAACACCTCTGTTGTCTTTCAACAAAACCCTCATAAGGAGCACGAGCCTCAATCATCATCAAAAAGCAGCTTTGCAATTATCTTGGAGTGAATTTGAACAGATGCTCACATTCAGAGAAATCTGCTCAATGTTTCTTTCCTCCTTTTATCCCAAAGAATGGTACTTTGAGATTTACTTTATATGGTAGCCGATGTTTTCAGCTTATCTCTGTGCCAAAATATGCCACAGTATTTTGTTACACACCTGTTGTTTTTTTTGTTCTTCTTCAGGCATCGTCTCCCTCATCTCCCTCGCCGTTCTGTCCTATGAGCGTTACTGCACCATGATGGCAACCACAGTCGCCGACGGACGAAATTTTCGCCCAGCGCTGATAGGGATCTCCTTCTCCTGGCTCTACTCCGTGGCCTGGACTGTACCCCCTCTTCTGGGCTGGAGCAGTTACGGCCCAGAGGGTCCTGGAACCACCTGCTCGGTGGACTGGAGGACCCAGACGGCAAACAATATCTCCTACATCATCTGCCTGTTCACATTTTGCCTGGTCCTGCCGTTCTGCGTCATCGTGTACTCCTACGGCAAGCTACTGCAAGCCATCAGACAGGTGGGATTCTGAAAAAACAACACGGTATTCAGATATTAAAATGTGCTTCTGTTATGAGGTGTAGAGCTCAGAGAAGGTGTCTATGAGTCAGAAGAAGCAATATAAGTTAGATTTGAAATTAGTTGTTCCTTAATATTTAACCAAAGAGTCCAAGCCACCGGAAAGAAAGACTTTCAATATCGGGATGAAAAAACGTTAGCAGCTGCAGGCCAAGCTAAAGCTAACTAAACCAGCCTAAAGAACGCAACTGTCTTGAACTGCATTAGCTAGTTAGCAGCTGTGAGCGCGGCTAAGCTAACTGAACTACACAAGACCTGTTGCCTCAAATACATTAGAAAACAGTTTGTAGTCAACAGCTCAGGAAACCAGCTGTCTCAGAACTACATTTTGCTAAAACAAGAGAATCCAGATTGAAAGTTGTTATGTAGAATTTTTACATTTTTTGTTGAGTTCTTAAATTAACTCATATTTTTCCAACAATTATCAAATCCAGATGAATCTTCATTGCTTTTTTTTGTGGTTTATTGGCATTTGCTTAAACAGGTCAAATTAATAAAGGCCAGTGTTTCCCCTACCATTATATTAGGGGGGCGGCCCGCTCCCCCCAATGGCACCCCCCCCCCCACCCCCCTTGATGGCCAAGCTTACTTCAGACTTTTCTTTTCTGTCTCTCTCTCTGCCGTTACTCAGGGGATGCGCTGTGAGCATGCTGCATTCAGGGTTACTCAGACAATGAGAGATGCATTCAGGTGCGCTCAGAAACGGGAGACGCAGGAACAAAAACTAAGCTGGACAGACGGTTACAAGTTCAAATAATTGTTCAGTTGCTATAATGACTGCTGTCATTTAAAGAAACACATGAACATCATGATCCCTTTTAGTATCTGTGGCGGTGTCTGACTCCCGACTCCCCCCCCCCCCCAGAGCTCTAAACCTAGGGGAAACACTGAAGGCATAAGATAGAATATTCACATTTAAATGAAGATTATTTATTGAATATAAAGACTAAATACGGTACAATACTATAGTCTCTCTTTATCAAACAAACAATGAACTTTGAAATCACTGTGAAAAAGGAAACGTGTGCTAAATTTGTCAATATAACAAAGAGTACGGTTTAGACCTGCTCTTCCTGTAAAGTGTCTATGTGAGATAACATTTGTCATGAATTGGCGCAATAGAAATAAAGCTCTGCGTTAGTTCATGCAGGTCACACGCCTTAGCTGTAATCAGCCGACAGCCATCTGACTGAATCACTGTTGTAATCACACACACCAATCACAGCTCATTCTAACGTCAAGACGGACCATTTAAACCCAACTTCCTGTCTCACTGCTCCAATGCTACACATTCAGCTGCTGCTGGCAAAGCTTTGCCTCCATCGCTCCAGCTGCCTCCTTTCTGCCTCGAGCCTGTGGTTCACCTTTTGTAAGGGGTTAAGCACTGCGCTCTGGGGAAAGCTGTAGCATGCTGCTCAGCTAACCCATAGAAGCAACCTTCGAGCAGAGCCTTCAACGCCAAGCAAAACGGTATTTCCATTTCTGCAATAAAACTGTTAAATTTATGACCAGAGTGTTCCTGTCTGAAATAAGATTGAGGGAAAGGGAAACTGATCTATAGGCCATAAATACAATGTGACTGTACCTTTACTCTGCAGATTATCTTCATTTCAAAACCATTTCCGTCCACATTTTCCCCACCGCACCGACCTCTTTCTTAATAATCAACATTTAGTTGACTTTCACTGATTCAAGATCATGAGCAGTTGTGTTTTTGCTTGAAGTCATTGAGAGTCTTTCCTCTTCTTCTAACTCAATAACTTTAAGCCAAAAATGATCAAAATCCTGCGCTTATCTAAAAAAATAGGCTTAGCTTTACTTGGCAGGATGCTACTGGTTCAATGCCATTAACCAGGATTAGAGTGATAGTTTTGGGTTACAGTGACACAAATTTGAGGAAACAAGTATGAGTAGGTTGGCGGAAAGTTGAGGAGGAAACCCCCTGGTGCGAGTGAGAGACCATGAGAGTGAAATGAAAAAGTACTGAAAGTAATGGAAGAGGACTGAGAGTGGAGAGCAGCACAGACGTTCTGACTACGGGCTGATCATGTTAATGACACGATTCGAGCCGACTGTCTTCACCACACTCTCTGCTGAGACGCTTGATTAAACCTGAAGGCTACAGATCTCCTCACCCACTCTACGCTAATCACAGGGGACCATAACTTTTTCTTCAGCTGTGAACATGCACACACCCATTAAGAGTGAGCTTCATATCGTTTCTGGTAGTGTGGGTGTTTTAATAGTGTACAATTACACTGCAGTGTGGGTTTTATAAGTCAATTATAGTATTTTAAGACTGAATATTTTTACCTGTTAAGATGCCTAAACCAATATGCAAAAGAATTTGTCTATTATTTTGCAAGATAAATGGTATTTAAATTTAGGAAAAGGCTTTAAATGAGTGTTTGAGTGTGTAGACTGTAGATGCCAGGTGTCTGAGCTGACCTTATTTTGCCTTTATCCACAGGCTGGATCTTTTCTATTTGTTAATTTCTCTGGCAGCGACATGCTCACAGAGTGTCTTTAAGAATTAGTCTTCCCTAAACGTTTGCTTGTGCGTCACATATCCTCTCCTAACTTTGTGCGGGATGGTTAAATGTGTTTGTTCGCGGCCATGAGCCCCACTTTCTCTGAGCTCTGGGTGTTGACATGTTGATGCTGTTTGCACAAGAATTTAATTTGCCACATCATTTGCTGATTCATGTACCATGCCTCTGTGGGTTTCACCAGCGCCTCCTAGCACACTGAACTTTTCTCTTGCTGCTCTATGGTGGAGGGTCTTATTAAGGTGCCATTTTTAATACATTATAAAAACAATCAGGAATAGAAGGTTTCAGATTTCTTCATTGTTGGATTGTAGACAGGAAATGTGGGGAGACAGAGTAGGTGATGATTTGAACCGAATAGCCGAATGCTAGGGCGGTGAGCCTGCAACTAGGGATGTTCCTAGGCACCACCTTTTGATGTTGATTAAACATTTATAAATTCAGGCTGACCTACTAGTTGTAAGTTAAGAAAATTCTCAGAAAAAAAGCAAAAATTCAGCCCATTTTTTCACACGGCTGCACAGGGTTTGTCAATAGACTATTTTGTATGACTCTCCTGTCAAAACAAAAAGTTGGGAGGAGAGGGGATGACATGCAGAGAGGTCAGATTCAAAACCCACAGACGCTGGGATGAGGACCAAAGCCTCTGTACATGGGGCGCATAAGATAACCACTAGGCTATCTAGCAACCAAAATTACAAATATTCACATCCATTTAGAAATGTTCAGTACTGCCAGCCCCAAAGTTTCTGATCTTTTGGAAAGAGGTCTCTCCCAATAAGGGATTAAAATAAAATATTTAGAATTTAAATTAGACTCTGCTCCATCCAAAGGTTCATAGTTTATGCAAGTATCTACTTTTTTCTTGCACTATTTTGAGGTATGATGATGTTTGACAGATGGAGGAGACTCCAAAACATGAGTCATGACCAAATCACCTCGAGGGAAACATCTGTTATGAGAGCTAAAGACGAAACTGTAAAACTCGTAATTCATGTGACCCAACAAGGATTATGACGTAAAACACACTTAATCTGTATAGGTTCAACTAGTGGTGCAGATTTTGTCTTTGCTCATGAACTGAAAGTGAGCAGTGTAGCAGAATGTTTAAGTTTTGTCAGAGCCCTTGTGCTCAAAAATATTTCCCATTAGTGCTCATGCCAGACACCTGAAATTAACGATCTGACGATTTCCACTCACTGGAGATTAGACATTCTTCTACACCACTGCCTGAATTTGACCTTTAGACTAAAGAGATGAGTGTCTTTCCTCACTTGATGTCATTTTGAGAGCGGCTCAATATTTAGCATCTGGTCAGAGTCATCATTAAACCCACTGAGATCGAGGGAAGAGGAACACGAAGAGAAAAGGTCTCTACAGACTGTCATTGAGCTGCTGAGGCCCTTTGAATTAATTAAACAGAGGGACCAAAAAAACCAGAGCCAGACGTAGCAAGAAGTCTCAAAGCCTCGTGTGTCCTGTCAGTGTCAGATTAGGAAAGGCAGCAGGTATAGAGATGGATCCTCGTAGGCGTAAAGAAAAGGAGATAGAGACATAAACAGAGAGAAGAGACAGTGCTGAGAAAAAAGGCCCAAGGAAGTTTGGACTTAATTTTATATTCATCAGGCTGGCAGTTTTTTTCAGATTTTTGTCTCTACTAAAGAGCAACATATTCTCTCAACAGCCTTTCTAGCATTTAACAAAACTACTCAACATTTACAAAAACAAAAATCTGTTAATGGTTTTTACCTAAAAAGTCGGTACATACGGATGTTAATCAAGAAATCAGACCATTAGTGTCTAATGTGTCTAAAATGTACAAATTATAGTATGTATAAACAGACAGAGAGCAGAGAATGTGACAACAGAGGTGACATTGACTTAGTTGCACAAAATGTTTGCCAATGTATTTGTGCAATTAAGGCGTGCAGGAGTTTACAGTCCTTGCGATATTTGGAAACTAGCCAACACTGGCTGCCTAGGACTTCTACTTTTGTTGCTTTGATACCGAAACAGGTATTGATATGGTTTGATTTTGACTTCTGTAGTATCATATCTAAGTTAAAATTATGGTAGTGAAAATCAGAACAATTAGAACTGTTCCAAGTTTGTTAATGCCATAGCTCTCAGCAGCAAAACAAATCTCTGAGAGCCTAAACAAAAGTGCACTAAAAATGGAATAAAAACCTATAAATAAAGCATAGGAAAGGGAATTTGAAGCAGTAACAAAGCCTTTAAAACTTTTAAGCCTTATTTGGAGAGTGGTGTTTGTGTGCTCATGTGTTTTCACTCATGGAGTACCTCAGGGATCAATCTTTAGTCCTTTAGTAATTTCAATAACATGTCTTAGGTAATCAATTAATCTGCTTTCATGTCTATGCAGATGATTCCCAGACTATTGAAGTTTTTAATATCTTTTGTCAAATTGGATTTGATTTAATCAAAATATTTAGCTCATAATCCATTTGATTAAATTATTTATTGTTTTCTGTTTTTTGATAAATTAGAAATATTTTCCTCGTAACTTTTTGGTGCTTAATTTATTTACTCAGATTTGGTTGTGAGTCTCTTATTTTCCTTTTGTGTGATTATTTTTTATTTCATACATTTAAATAAATAGAATAGATCAATTGACATTGTGTATAGTGTGTTGGACATAGTGACAACCCCATAACCCACCTTGGAGTTCCCTGCAAATCCCATGGATCATTTTTGCCTCTTTTGATTTATTTGAAGCTTAATCCCTCCGATATCTGAGCCGTTAACAAGCCGGCCGACTACCAAATTGCAGACAAAACACATAGTGGAAAAATGCTTGACAACATCTGAAGAAAAAAATCTAGATCTTAAGCTGCTTATGTTTATGTTAATATGTTAAAGAACCAAATCAAACCTAAAAGTATACTGATTATTGGATTTATTGTATAATTGTTCAGATTTACATACTTTATTAATTCCCCGAGGGGATATTCTGGATTACACCGTTAGTGCGAGAGATGATACTCACACACATAGGCCTGAAATACACATATGCACAAACAGTAGCTATGGACATGCACTAATGGAGAGATAACAGACTGGGGCTGCTACACACTTGGAGCATGCCAGAGCTGGTGGGGAATAAGTGCCTTGCTCAGGACAATACTCTGACTTGGCACCTCTCCAGCCACCAGACCAACTTCCATACTTTGGTCGGTATAGGGACTTAAACCAGTAACCCTCCAGTTCCCAACACAGGTCCCTACAGACTGAGCTACTATTAATTGCATGTGTATACAACTCAGAAGAGAAAGTTAAAAGGTACTAGGTGCATAACTTGGTAAAATAGGGCAAGTGACCTGCTTAGTAAGCTGGTTTGGTAACATTTCTGTCATTTCTTCTGACCACATCAAAGAAACTGCCGAGCAAATCCAAACGATTCATGCAGGCGGCAGCTTTGGTGACGCATACTAATGACATTTACGGAAGGTGGAGGAAGTTGCTTGTGATTTATCTGATTGATAAAAACTCATTTTTTTGCAGAGTTGTCAGCTTGCCTGAAGGGTGACAGATAACTGTTTTAGTCTCACACATTAGTTTTGCATTTAGTGCTTCGTCTTGCCTGGAGCTGAATGTAGCGCTGTCCAAAAAAAACCCCACAAAAAATCTGATTACAACCTCAAATTGTGAAGCCAGTGGCAATGCACTGCAGGTTATTACACTATCATCGAAATAACCAGACTGATCGGTTATTCAGCTCATTACAACAAACATGTTTCCAGAATATGAAAACAAGAATTGCGCAGATAACCATTTCAGTTAATAAGCTGATATCAATCCTAATTATTTTCACGGCTTTTGTTGTGATGTGACGATTTTATAATCTAATGTTGTGCAAAGATCTTTGCCAAAATTGTTAATTAACCGCAACAAAATACATTTTTCCATGGAGAAAGAGAAGGCAAAATGCCCAGAGTGATACAGATTGGCATCAGGCGTGGGACGTGTTTAATTTGCTCTGCTGTCTGAGTGTGTGTGAGTGTTTGGGTGTGAATGTGTGTACCGTTGTCTCTCAGCAGCATAGGTGTAAGGTTACTAGAGGGGGGGGGGGATAATCCGCTGCTTAGACAGCGTCATGCATTTTTTCACATTCACAGGAGACACACATAAAGTCATTCCCTCTTTTTGCAGAGTGTGATTTAATCTCCTGTTTGTGTGAGTCTGTGTCCACACCGATGTTGTAACCTGAAACATTCTGCATGAGAAAAATGAAGGGGGAAGTGAGTTCTCTCAGGCTTTAGTATTTTTTATTTCACTGCAAGTTTAATTTGTCTTTATTTGACACCAAATTCATTTTTATTGGGATTTAAAAAAAAATTCAACATCACTTCTTCTGGAATATTTTTAGCATTATTGCCCATTATTATACATTTGTGCATCCATCTGCGTATTCCTCTGCCTGGATGATATCATTAGTTTCCTTTTCATGTCACAGTTATTAGTCTAATAGCTTGCCTTTGTAATAGTGATTACATCTGCGTCAGTGCAGCATGTCTTCTCTGCTCTATAATAGGTTTTTGATAGTGTCTTAAAAAAGGGGGTAAATGAGCCACAGTATTAACCATTTGTTCTCCTTGTTAAAGCCCCATGCACTGCAATGAACGCAGAGCAATTTTAATCTATAAACACATTTTCTGATTGGACAATAGCAGTTCTTGGGAGGGTTCAGATACGAGCTTTGAGCGGTCACGTCAGGACACTTTTCTTTTAGAGTTTGGAGCAGATATGAACTGTGAAGTTTTACTTTAGTGACAATCTCACTGCCTCTGCAGCTGACAACTTACCTCATCCTGAGCACCCCCACTGCTATCAGGGTCCGTCCCTCTGGGTTACACCAATATTGGTATAAGCTGACTCCAGCAACAACAGTCACTTCTACCTGCATGGTTATTTCTCAGGTGGATAGAGTGGGCTCAGTCGTGTGTCTTTGTGAAAAGAGGAAAAAGCTGCTTCATCTCTCTGATTGCCCTGGTCAATTTAAATATGTTTAGGGAGGAAGTTAATGAAGGACAACAAAATGAACATCTTTACTCACTTGTACAGATACGGTTCTTACAAAATAAATATATAAAATCTCTACCTTGTCTTGGGGCCCCTCTGGGCTCTGGGGTGCCTCGGTTTTATATTCCTACTTGGTCAGCTCAAAACTTAAGATTCAGCATGGACTTTTCTTTCTTGCGTTGCACAGAAATGTACAAAGTTTGTCTTCTTTGTCCTTGCAGTCAGAATGATAAACAACCTGGAATTTCTAATTTGTTTTGTTTGTTGGCCGAACTTCTAATCTGCACCTGGTAGAACCAAGCATCACATACCTGCAAAAATATATCGATTTTTCATCTCTAATCTCAAGATTCAATTTATTCAAATAAATAGTATATAAAAAAATGTGTGTTAAATGATAAGCAGATCCATACACCTCCCAAAGCTGGGAGGTAAATATAGAGATTTAGGATGGAGATATACTTGCTTTTAACTATGCATACGGGTACACATAATGGCTGCTCTGCGTCCACTGCATCTGTTTGGATGTGCAGGTCTGCAAAAACATAAAAGCTCATTAAAGATCCCTTTATTAATAGAATAGATAGGTACGTTGAAATTTATGTAACCATCACTACTTACATACTCCCAAACGTCCTCTATTTTGGGATGAACGCTAAAAAATGAATCGACAAGAGTTTGTTGTCTTGTAAGGACCTCCACTTCTTCATTTAGTTTAAGTCTGATCTCGGCCAAGCTGTTCTGATGTAGTTCTCTATCCCTATGCCCAGGTCCACTTTCACATTGTTTTTTGTGTTTTCAAATTCCTGTCTGCAAAAATATAAATAAATAAGAACAACAGTAGCGGAACGGATTGCTGCTCTTTCTAACACCTTTCCTCCCTATTAACGCTTGGTCATCGTAGCAAAATGATGGAGCATGTCCTTGACGATGTGACAGTGCCTGGTCCATTATTGACCTGACATTGTCACATGTCATAACATATTACAAGTTTTGCCACATCATCTGTACTCTGCCAACAGGAATGAGTTGGTGCTGAGGTGTGAAATGTTCTTTTACTCCATCCTTGACATCCTCTCCAGCTGACACAGCACCTATGTCCAGGATTGAGAGGTTTCAGTTTGCTCACAGCGATATGTAAGGGAATGATTTACTTTGGAAAATAATTGTTCAAAGGTTGAAAGCTTGAAGATTGATGGAAATCTTTTGGAAAAAGTGGCTGTTTTAACACAGCTATGCGCCGTCTTTGTGCTACGCTAAAAAAAAAATTTGACTTTAAAGGAGCAATAGGTAAGATATCTACTGAATTAAATCATAAAATGACCTTACTATATCATCAGTCATTAAGGAAACATGCTATGTTGAAGAACATCTGACAATTCAGCAGCCATTATGTCCTCCATGTAAGTTTCCATTCTGGTCCAGAATGGCCTGTTTTAGTTTTGACCAGAGAAAGGTAGGTGGACTCACATGGACATTACAGACGTCGCTTGGTTTGCCAGGCAAACGGCAAACCAACAGGTGTCGCAGCAACGGAAGCAGGCAAGCAAACTGCTTCAGATGTAACTGATTCTACCCGACCTGAAAAGCTTTCGCATTTTCCTTAGACCAGAAACGTGGTAAAAGTAGGATAAATATCGGCGCTGCTTTGAAGTTAGAACGCAGAAAGGTTTCAAGACCGATGCAGAGCTGGCTAAACACTGAAGCTTCCAGGACGCTACATGGCAACCAGCATGCGCATCGACTCTAGAGAGGAGGGGGGAGGACAGCTCACCTCAATGTTTTGAATTTGGACTGAAGTACCCATTCTATGTGTCAGAGTTACATATTGCTCCCTAAGTTTTTATCCATCACCAACAGTAGAAGTTATAGCTAGGATCTGGGGATTGCCTTTATTTCATGTTGTTATATAAGGTCTTTTCTCTCTCCCTTTTAAACAGGATTAATCTAATTAAGGATTTAAAATTCATTCTTGCTGATTAAGAGGGCTCAGTGGCAGACAAAACAGCTCTGCCAAAAATATCTCCAAACACACAGCAGGGGGGCAGATTCAACTGATTATTTTCAAACAGCTTACTTGTGCTCTTTGGAAACAGCAGCTTGATGCCCCTAAATGCTTCGAGACTCGAAAATCTATCGTAAAAAAAAAAAAGTCAATAACACAAACTATTGTCCAATACTAAAGGAGTGTGACAAAACATTGAAACAGCATTGATACATTTGTTTGATCGCTTGTGTAAAGTATCAATATTCAATATTCTCTGAGCAGTTTTCCTAACCAAATTGACTCAGCGCCTCACTGCTTCATGACTCTTCACAGTGGAGGTTATTACATAAATGAGGGCAACATGGACAAGTTGACAGCTGAATAAAAAAGAAGAAAAGGACAGCGGGATAATGTCAGACAGCACTGAACAGAAGCTAAGGGATGAACCGTGATAAGAGGTGAAACCGAAACCTTTCTGCAATGCATCGATACAAAGCCTGTATTTTACATTCTTAGTGGCATTTATTATGCTTCAGTTAATCAGATATGGTGATGCATCATTATGTGATTGTCTTACAATTGATCAACTATCACAGAGTAGCTGTTTATTATCGTTCTCATCGGCCTGGTATTACATACTTTATATCTGGTTGTATGAAATGGAACAACACAAAGAGACCACACAAATGGGACGGGACATTCCATGGCATTCAAAGTAATTTAACATTTAACATATTGAAAGATTAGCATGCCTTGCCATGCAAACCCTTAGCAAGCTCAGGTGCCACCAGCTTCCTCAGCTTAACTTATTTGGATATCTGTTTTTTGGATTTCTATTGTTGGTTAGTCAAAAGGTAAAATGTCACAAGAAAAACGTTTATTTGAATTCTAGATTGTAACCATAGACTGAAGACTTCTGAAGAGGTGATATGAAGCCCACAATGGTGGTCACCATATTGGAAATGCTATATCAACCAGACATTCGGTCAACCTAGAAACTGGCAAAAACCTGGAGCTGAAGCAGGGCTTAATCCTCCTAATAGACAGCTACGACTCACCCACCTGTTAGTCCCTGATTATGCAAATGTATGCATTAACTCTTTGCCTCAATGTGATCAGAACGGAAATGTGGAAGTGGACACCTGAGGAACTACAGCTTTTTACACTTCCACATTGGCTTGAAGCTTGGTTGTAACACTGTAAATGTAAATATATGTAACTGTACAAATGATTTTGATCTGCCTGACCTGAATTTGGTAAGATGAAAATATTTCTGATCGCGAGGGGGATCAGATGCAAATTAATAAAACATGAACTCAATGATTCATCTCGCTCCCGGACTGGTACTCTCCAGAAACTAGTTTAGTTTAGTTCCTTGATATTATAAATAAACATTTTGGGCCTTTAATTCTGAGGACTGCGCACACGTCATTTGTATGTATACATATAAACAGTATTAAGAACCAACAAAAAAATGACCAACCATTCAGTCAATATTTCCCTCATGAGAGTTTCTAGCAGAAGCAGACTTATGTAAAACTCTGTACTGAGGTGTAAACCCCAGAAACAAGTCCCGCAGCTCAGACTGTTTCATAAACCGGGATTTTAAGGTTGGACTTCTTAGAGAGGAACACAGGATAACACGAGAGACAGCAGGGATTGAGGTGAGGCGGCAGGTTTTCATTGAAGGGG
Organism: Labrus mixtus; assembly: GCF_963584025.1. Classification (NCBI taxonomy): domain Eukaryota; kingdom Metazoa; phylum Chordata; class Actinopteri; order Labriformes; family Labridae; genus Labrus; species Labrus mixtus. The sequence continues at coordinate 20,460,723 of NC_083630.1, read as the reverse complement.
AGTCAGTGCTACATTAACTGTATTACCCACAGATGTGTCCCCAACATGATTGAAGAAGAGGGGAGGGTGAAAATCAGGCTTCTCTGAACCTCACAGCAGGAGACTTCAGCCTTTGAATCACTCAGTGCGTTTACATGGGATAGCTTGATAGGATTAAGCCATACACAGATTTGCTACTCGAACAGACAGCTGTCACATGTCTGAGTATATATGCCGATCAGAGAATCGTATATATGGCTGACTCCGCTATGCTATGTGGCGCTGTACGCCTTTCAACAAGTGATTATAGAGCCACTTCCTGTTCACCTACACGTCACAGCAACAACAAACTATGTGGTGGCATTCAAACAAAGATGGTGTACGAGGAGATGGACGACGCTACAGCTACGTACATTTCGTGCATTATTTACATTCTAATAATGCATATTAGAAGAAAAACGGATCTTTTGGCTGCGGCGATAACAGCAGAAGGACGCCGTTTCCGGCAACAACGCTACTATTTATCACGTCGTCTCCTTCCACTTCCGGGTGAAAAGCCCCGGCGGAAATTCTCGAGCGTGCGCAGAACGCGAAATCCGATTACGATACGATGGCTGAGTTTACATGTTGTTAGTTTGCCGACTATGAACGACTTATCCAGGTGTTCTTCTCCGATTATGAGATGTCCGTTATGGGCCGTTGATTTTGGTCCGATGTAGGTCGGACTAAGATGTTTACATGCATTTTAAAAGTCCAAACAGTGTCTGATACGATCAGAAATTTGAATATCTAGCGCCATGTAACCCTACTGACTGATATGTCTTCTCTGTGAAGTCTTGATTTTTTTTCCAGTGACACAAGAGTTCTTTGAACTTCAGGAGCTGGTCTAATAAACACAGGCTTGTTTTGATATCAGGCCAAGCGACAACATCCAGTGGTTTAATATTAAGCAAAGCTGTAGTTCATCATGTGTCCACTTGACTCTGGCTGCAAAGGCCAAGGAATACCCCATTAGGGTCTGATTGACTGACTGGTGACACTGTCGGTCTGCATGTTGAGAAACAACATCATTTACCCAAACTCAAAGCAGATTGAAATAGCTACCGACAGATTGGAATAGATTAAGTTGTGTCTAAGTTGGCCTAAGCAATCGTTCAAATATATAGTTGTCCATGTTTTTAGAGTAAATCAGTTATACGGGTAGTGCAGTCTTTATAGTCTCTCCATCCATGGCTACAGTGCAATCAGGAACTTCTGGTAGCTGTAACAAGTATTTAAAAGTTAATGAGCCGAGTCATTAGGAACTTTTAGGAAGTAAGTGGCCGTGAAGATCCTCTAGAAGGAACATAACTTCATTGACATCTTTAACCGAGATGGAGGAATTTATCAAACAGTAGCACTGCAATAAACATGACAATGGTGGCGAGGATGAGAGAGCTTGAAAAACAAGCCATGTGACCACCATGAGTTTGAAGTACTGAATATAGATGCTTCTGTAATTGGGAGCTTTTTTTTTTTTTTTACAGATGTATAGCCAATGTATAGATATAATATAGATGTATAACCCAATTATTGACCCATATTTTAGTGACTGGTTTAATAACTAAGCTCCATTAAGTAAGAGTTTTTGTGCTTTTGTTTCGTTTCTTGCCATGTTGTGAACAGTATGGACAAACTACCAGATGATTTTTACAAAACTCGATGGCGTGAGCCAAGGAAGTTACAAAAGAAATGCTGGGATCATTATGCTGCATCGGACAGAAACCATATTTTTGGCATCATTTTGGGAGCTTTGAGAAGCTTCAGGAACAATCCAGACGTCTAAAGTGGTTTGTTGATCTGTACATCACTGCAGACTGGACTATTGGCCTCGGCAGATGTCTTCATTGTCTGAGTGTCCTTGTTGATAAATGAAACAATAACATCGGTCAGTGAAAGTGCAGACTCACTGTCTCCTGGATTTATGTTCAATCTCCACTAACTTCCACTTTAACTAACTCCACTGAGTCAGCAGGCAAAGGAAAATGAAACAACAAAATGAATAACATAAAACTTCTTACTAAGGAAAAGTTAAGAGTTTTCGAGTTGGCTCCCTAACAGTAAGATTATTTAGAGGCTGGACGAGCTGCATCTACTGCCAGTTTCACATTAGCATTTAGCTTTGGCAGGCATGAAGAGAGACATTAAAGAGGTATAAATTATACTGAAACAAATTAAGAGATGCAAAGCTATGTTTTGTGTGATTAAATATTTGGACACAATGCTCAGAGCCATCAGTCCCTGTCATCACAGAGTTAAGCATTATTCTTGTACTTCAGTGAAGCGTTATTGACATTTAACCAGAGTTGTATGTTGTCATCATTCCTGCATTGCTTTGTGGGATATTTATTTTTCTGAGGGATTAAAAAGGGACGCCCAAGGCAAAGAACACGTTTATTGATCTCTCTATGAATTTCTCTCTTTGTCTCTCAAAAAGAACACACTTAGAAGTAAGTAATGATGAAGACGGTCTTGTTCTTAACAAGAGAAATCAATCAAGATCTCCTCTTTTCGCTCTCTGTTCATTCAAAGATGGTGGCACATCGACCCCGAATCTCATTAACATGTTCCAACTCTACGATGCTGCTTAAAGAGAGACTTGTATTTAAACTCTCCCTTGATGCAGAACATTTTGACAGAGAACAAAGATTGTCTTCTGATTTATCAAATTCCAGGAAAACTAATCAGACTTCCACAAAGTTCTCCTTTCATTCCAACTTTGCCCGTCCTTTTTGTTTCTTGTCAGTCATTGCAATGTACCAATAGAGTTGTTTCCCCTCTCTCAGGTGCGCAGTGTGAGTTCAGTGGTGACCCGGCGCAGAGAGCAGCGGGTGCTGCTGATGGTCGTCACCATGGTAGCGTGCTACCTGATCTGTTGGCTTCCCTATGGAGTGGCGGCCCTCCTTGCAACCTTCGGCCCCCGTGATCTTTTGACCCCAGAGGCAACCATCACGCCGTCGTTGCTGGCCAAGTGCTCCACCGTCATTAACCCTTTTATCTACATATTCATGAACAAACAGGTGAGTGGTGTGTTTACAGAGTGATTCCTTTTCTCGTCTTTTACGTCTCCCATTTCTTTCCCCGTTGTGGCTTAAATGCATCATAGCCTGTTCATTGTTCCTCATGATGACTTTTTGGTTTTGCAGCTGGATTATCTCACACATTTGATTTTTGCATGTGGATCTAGGACTAATGTCTTCACATATGTGTGTGGGAAGAACAATACTGGAAAGACGTGCCAAAGCACCATGACTAAACCCTTAAAGAAAAGGTTTGCAGCGAGTGAGAAGATTTAAAAATCAGGTTTCAGCCACAGCTCACATCAAGTTAACCTTACTCTAAAGTTCAAGAATCTCCTGCACTCTCTAGAGTTACTGTGAACTTTTAGGATATCTGTTTAAGTTCTGTTCTGGTTTGGTCTTTCTAAGGTTGTCACAATACCAGAAAAATCTGACAATCAATGATCTGTTTCTATAACAGTAAGTTATAGTAAAAGGCATCGGCACCAATTATTGGCTCATCGCACACATACATTGGCAACACAATTGTGCAATTTAGACAGGACTCTCTCTTTTGATCGCAGCAGCTTGGAGGTAAAAAATCTGTAGTTTTTTTAAAAGCTTCTGTACTTTTTGATAATATGAAAAATACAAACAGACAATACACTGTTCTAAAACAAGCATCAAAAAGCGTCAAAGTATCAAGAATTTCAACATCCTTAGGTTGTTTAGAGATCTTGTAGAGTTTTGTGAGCATGAGTTCAACAACAGCTTTATCCTACTTGCAGTCTAATACACTGTCTTCTGTATCTACTCCATTGTTTAATAGGATCCTTGCTTACGGCCAGAACTCAAAGAAATCTTCAAATGTTGGTAGAAATAGTTGTTTTGTGTGGGCTGTAAGGTTGGGGTCCAGTGTCAAGTAGAAACAAACAACACCAGGATTTGTCAGGTTTCTAGCCTGAAGAATCTCTCATCGAACTGTTTTTTTTTGACGTTTTTATTTTTGGTTAAGAGCAGACAGCAGCTTCTCATCTCAGTTGGCAGTGACATTTGCTTCATCTGGTGGAAATGAAAGACACAAGCTGCAGAATCCAAATCAATATCAGTTTGTGTTGTTTACTCGCCAAGTTTTCCACATGAAAAGAAACTGCCCTTAGTGTGTTGTTGCATAACTGTCATAACAAACACACTTAGAGGAAAAAGCTTGGCGTCCTAGTGGTTAGTGGGCTTGCCCATGTCCGGGCGGCCCGGGTTAAAATCCGACCTGTGGCTCCTTTCACACACGTCATTCCCCACGCTCTCTCACCAATTTCTAACTATATCTACTGTCCTTTCTCTAAATAAAAAGCTAAAAAATTAACCTTAAGAAAAGAAGAGAGTAAAAGAGAGAATGAAAAATAATGCATATAGGGCAGTAAAAATTGTGAATGACTGAAATACGGACCAAAGGAAGCACATTAAGATGAAAGAGGAGGGGGGGGAAAGTTGAAATGTGACGATGAAAGAGAAAAGGTGACAGCCAGGACGTGTTAGTGTGAAAAAACTTCCTTTTAATCTGTGAAAGGTAACTTTGATTGTGATTAGCATGTGATGTTACTATCTGTGAAATACAGTGTGACAGTGACCTTTCCTTCTTCTGTCACACCCTTTTATCTGCCCGGGTTCTTTTTTTTATCTGCGATTCCTTCAGTTCTGCCTGTCAGTCTTTTTTTTTTTTTCTTCAAATGGGACTGCCTTTTTTTATGCTCAGGAGACATTTAAGGTTCTTTGATGACTGATTCCAAGTGAAGGCTCCTTCTTCTTTTTTTGTTTGCTGTATGTATGAAGCTACTTATGGGACTTTGCAGAGCCGGAGATGGACGTTTAGGTGGCCGCACTGTGTGGCGCTTTCAGTCTTCAGTTCCTCCCAGCCCATACCTACGGCAGCAATGTGTTGAGGCGAGTTGAAGACTTAAAGCGCTGCACAGATTCATGCCGCAGACCTGAGCTGCCTTCACGGGAAATTACATAATTCAGTTTCTGCAAAATGTGCCAAAACTGATGTATTTCTGTGAATTTTTTTTTTTTTGTTGTTGATTTCACACTGTCCAAATGAACTCCTTCATATCAACTTCCTGTTTTTGTGAAATTCTCACACAGGGTTTGAACAAAACTAAAATTGTCCTGGAAATAAGCGTAAATGGTTGCATGGTATGATGGACTACAAGGTCTATCCGGTCTGCTCCCAGGACCCTGAGGGAAGCAGGAAAAATGATTGCTGACTTGTTCAACCCAATACACTTTGAAACCCTTTTCCTCTGAGGGAAGAGTCTGTGGTCCATTTAGACCAAAACCTCAAAGATCAGATTCTTCTCGCCAAGCTGGCCTGATGAAAGAGCTCCAGAGACTCTCACTCACACACTATACAGACAACATTAACATGAAAATCTGCACATCTGACTTGACGGATTACATTAATATAGGATATCACTGTTGATTTTTTAACAGCCATTACAAATTCCCTGGGAAAGCACTCCTTACTAACAACTGAAGCATAAGACATGCCTTCTGCTCGAGGGCAATTTCTCTAGTTGGGCCACGTGTGAATGCAAACAGCAACATTCTTCATCCTGACTTTTTGTCTGTCAAACTTAAAGAGGAAGTTGAGATAAGCCGACGTGAGAACACATTTAGTATTTACAGCTCGCTTTAGTTTTCATTTAATTTTCTTTCGCTGTTGTGTTCCTCTTGCTAATTACTAATACGTCTTCTAGTGATATTAACCAAGATACTGTCACAATTACAGAAGGAAGGAGAATGACTTCAAGTCCCCATGAAATGAAAAATGCAGTGGTCCTGTGTTAAATATTAATTCATCTGCCAAATATATTTCAAAAAAGCATTATTTGTGTATTTTTCCAACTCTCTGACGACTCATTCAGCGTTTACTAATTTGTTCGACCAATTAAAAAGCTTTGATGAAGCTCACTATCCAATCAAACTCATCCCAACGTTAGGTCCTAAATATATTGCGCCTTTAGCTGGCAGTCTGATAAGGGCTATTGACTAAATCAGTGCAAAAGTAATAAACAGTCGCCTCTTTAATCCTTATTTCATATTGCAAAATGTCAAACTTAGTTGAAGCTACAGCCCTGTAAGCAACCTGACATTTCTACTTTGGATGGAATTTGTTTTATTTTGTAAATGTTTTGTTTCCCTATCGATGTAAAGCTGCGTTTCTTAGACACTGGTGACAGAGAGGACGTTGACATGTAGAGCTTTTTGAGACAGGAACAGAGAAAATTGTAGTTATTTAAACCCAAGAAACAACGCTCCCTCTACTACTTCTACTTGTGATGGGGTAAATGTAGCAGTGAGCAGCAGCATGACAAGAAAGCTTTGCGGGAGAAGAAGAAGCAACAAAGTGGGAAAATCTGCCAGAAGTCTTTACTCCCTGTCCTTTTTATTTTCCCTTCAGGGCACATCTTTACTTACATGTTTGTAATAATGTCTTTTATTTGATTTATTATTGATTATTTGATTATTATTGAACAGACTCAACAAAATGCAGTTTAGCATCAAACCAAAAGTTCAAAAAGCAGTTTTTGGAGTACTGTGCTATATTATATTGATGTGTGATTGCTTATATAATAATGGTAGTTTTTAAAAAGTAGCAGTTTAAAATGTTCAAAAAACTCTTTTATTTCAACTTTCTGAGGCTTTTTTATGGATACCACAGAAAGTTTACTGCAGACCGCACACAATCAGTTAGATCAAGTGTCTGTTAGCCTCATATGGAGACACACACACACACACACAGACACATATACGCAGACAGAATTGGAGTGGCAGTCGAGGATTTGGTCACTCCTTGGCCTTAAGATCCCAATCTGTGTCTGGTTTGAGCTGTAATCCACGGTGACGTCAGTTTGTCCTCCCGCTCCTCCACCTCAGACGTCTCTGTCTCCTTCACACTTCCCATTTCACACGTCCATCCTATTTGTCCCTGGAGGTTTTGCTCTTTAAACCAGCTAGACTACTGCTAGAGCATCTCTCCGGTATATGAATACATTAGGATTTGAGAAGATTTAAAACGGAGAGCTAATTTTGACAACAGCATCATTTCAGCTGGGGGGGGGGGGGGGGGTGAACAAAAACTTAATTGGGTCATATACCATTAATTGTCATCCAACTGCTTAAGTATGGTTCTCCAAAAAAGCACCCAAAACTGTTTCATGCAGCACGCCTGTTTGATATGCGGCGCCCTGGGGAAATGTAGTAGACTTAAAGTATACGTGTGGAACCAGAGAGTATACTAAGTATACTACGTTTATCCAGGGGGGGCACGCTGCCTGCTGGACTGGAATCAGACGTGGAGGAGAAGAAAAAGATGACTGAGCTGCAGCTAAATGATGTTGAGTCATTCCTGCATGTATGCATATGTATGTATGTAAATGTCCTACAATGATTCATATGTTAGATTATTATTAATACCGGTGGTTTTACTGCTGATACTATACTGTTAAAAGTGCAAGAAGTACTGTGACACATTAACTCTACTAGTCCAGCATAACTACCACTACAACAAGTACTCCAACTTATAGTTCTACCAACACTACAACTACCACTACTGCTGCTGGTGCATTTACAAATACTGTGATTACCGGTATATTACTGCAGCTAGTTGTTCTACTTGACAATTTATATCCGTATTCTAACAGCATTCTCAAAATCAGTGAGTTCAAAATGAATCCAGTGTGGGTTAAAACTCTTGTCCCAGTATCACTGGCCCAGAATTAGTGATATTTTTACATCACTGTTGGGTCACTGGATCAAAACTGATGCAGTGAGGTTTGTTTGATGATTTAATATTGATTGATACGAGGTTAAATTTACACCATAAAACTTGATCAAAACACTTCATTGCAGCTGGCTCATTCAACACAGCAGTGCATTGGTGCCGTATTGAACAATACCGGCTACATTATCAGTAAAGTAGGCTACTTATGTGTGAGTGTATTTCTGATCTTTCCCTATTGTATTTTGTCTGATTTGAACTCGGGCCCGACCAATATGATTTTTTGGGGTCGATACCATTTTTGATATTGGGGAGGTAAAAATTGCCAATATCTTTCTTAGATCTATGTTCGATCTATAGGGATGGATAGATATACACATTTATTGTGTTGATCCCTCAAATGCAGTTATCTAACACTTGTGGAAAAAGATATAAGAGTATAACGTAGACAAGACGTTCACACAACAGTAAAGTAACTGTGCATGTACGTGCATCACTGCTTGACACTCTGCAGAGTGATAACGCTTGTTGTAATCCATATAGCACCCAAGAGAACTGCTGGTGTAATTCAACAACACTCAAATGTAATGCTATTTGACGGGTAAATAAATCTAGTAATATCGGTGCATATCTGCGATTAAAATCAGCTGATTCTGATCGTCACTGGATATATGGCAATATCGGCCGTTATTATCGGCTGGCCAATTAATCGGTTGGGATCTAATTTGAAGTGTTTTTTTTTTGCTTTTAATACATTTTTTTGCAAATAATGTACGCTGAAATGTATTACTAATTGTTTCCAAAAGTTGCCTCTGTGTTAGAAATGTGCAATTTAGATACATTTCCATGACTATTATTCATAAGTACAGTGACTGTATAGTGCACTGTAATGGACCTGCTATAATCACGGCTCTTGTAATCATTTTAGTAATCCTGTGTATGTTTTTGTGTGAAGTTCTACAGGTGTTTCAGGGCGTTCCTTAGATGCTCCACCCCTGAGCGAGGCTCCACATTAAAGACATTGTCACGAGCGACAAAGACGCTTCGCAACCGCCAGGAGAAACCACACCCTGTGTCTGCTCCTGCGCCCTCCCCTGCCCAGCCCACGCCCCACTCCGTCCACGACTCCTCACAGCGAGCCAGTCTGGGGGCTCCATCTCCGTCAAATCACAACTCTGCTGCTTCCCACACTCCTGCTGCTGCAGCTGCGAACAGTCCCAAACCAAAACTCTTTCTGGTGGCGTACTACAGGGAATAGAGAAACATCATCAACATCAACGGGAGGTGAACATTTACAGAAAGGAGACTTGGGGTGCAGCTCTCCAATTAAGAAACAAATCCTCTTAATAGTAGAAAAGAGCGAGTGCAAAGTGAGCTCAGTGGGAATCCTTAACACAAGCAGGGACGTTCTAATCCCAGAGCAGGTTATCGTTGCTCTGTGAAGTCGGCAAACAGGGACACACACAAAATGCCAGTCTTATCCTGCTTACCAGAGGCTCTGTATACAAAGCAGGAGACCGGGGCTAAGCAGAGTTCTCCATGTTACGACCACAGACTCCTTTTCAAACAGAAGAATCTACATAACTAGGTCGAGATATCTTTGTGATGTCACAAAATGATGTTCTTTCCTAATCTGGGGAATTATTCAGGAACGTTTTGGAATAAGCACAGCATTGTCTGGTGGAGATTTCATTAACTGTTTGGTTGTATTTTTTCAGTAAACGGGGGCAAAGAGGTATTTTGACAGCTCAAGTGTGTAGCTTCTGTTACTAGGATTATTCTCTTCTCTTTCTTTTTTTTTTTGCAAAGATAATTCGGTTGAAGAAGCGGGTAAGCAATTCTCCCTAACCCCATTTCCATGGCTGATAATTGAGGATTTGAAACGGAGTATTAAATATTTGTCGGAACAATTTTATGCAATTTAGAACTGGGAAGATTTCTATGTTATGTCTTTATTTACACTCTGCTGCATATAGGCCCTCTGTCTTATATGCTGGGATCCTAATGAAATAATTTAAAGGGAAATTTCACCGTACCATGAGGGACATTTAGAGATTTCACTGCTTTGAGTTGTCTTGATGTTTCTGCTGTTTCTCTTTGCAAAGTGGAAACGTGGTTTTTGTGTCTTGGTGTTTTTTTCCTTTGCTTATGTTACATAAATGAAATCATGACACCAACAGGTTTGAATGTCTCACTCTTTTTCTGTTTGTGTGTGTGTGTGCATGTGTAGGTCTTCCTTCAGGATTTCTCCTGTGTTTGTATGTGTTGATTGATCTATGTACTTTGAACACAGACATTATTTACAGGGAGAGAAGAAGATAAATGCCCCTGATCACAATCTTTGCCTTGGTGACCAAAAAAAAACATGAATTATTATTATTACAATATTTCCCCATGAAGTCAAGATGAGCCAACGTGTGCATGTTTGCCATCATGTTCTTTTAAGCTCTTTGGTTGATACAGAATATGTCGAACCACACAAAGCCCTGATACAAAGGCAAAAATTGTCATCATTAGGTCGGACCCTGTTCCTTTGTCTACCATTGTTGTTCTTCTTACATCATGTCCTGACTCCTGAGCTTCCTCCTCACTCCGTCTGAGAGGGGTAGCCTCTTGCTGTAAGGTGCACATCTGAACAACACGCTAAGGAAGATTTCCAGCGCAGCCTGAGGAAAACGTTCTACTAATTTTCAGGAGTGGAAAATGGTTTTTCTCTTTTTGGTGGGTATTCATGTCCTGAAGATCTCTCAAGGTCAAACATGACTTAAAAGTAAACAAACAAGGCAGATGAGGGGCAGGAATAATTGGCGATCATAGTTTTTGGACTACCCTGTAAATTAATGACGTAAAAAAATGAAAAAATTGGGATTACGTTTTGGAAATGGCTGTATACATGCTCCAGCACAAGCTGAAGGTGAGTGAAGATTGGTCTTCTGTAGTTGCTGTTCTTCCTTTTTTAGTTTCTTCCTGATTAGCTATCATATGGTTCCTTGTGACAATCCACAGAGTGCACGCTTTGCTGTCCTCGGGTTCCCCCAGACAACAGGTTGTCAGATTACAAATATAGAACATGTTTAGTATTTGTGATTAGATATCAGATAGAGGGAAGTCATAGTGCTCGTAACATACCTCACATCTCAGGAAAACCTGGAAAGTTAATCTAAAGGAACCATCAAAAAAATGTTTTGGTTTAGGTCAGTAGTGTGAATCGGAAAAGTATAGACTGATTATCAGTTCCAGACATCCAAACTAACAGCAGCCCTGTTTATGTAATTTATAATAGTTTGTTGTTCTGTTGTGATGGAATGTCAGGACACAGAGTTCATATTATAATTAAATTACAATGACGAGTTGCAGCCAATAAATGTCACAAATTGAAGTGTGCAGTTGTAACTCTGCTCAGCTCCATATGCTTGTGTAATGTTTTATAATTTAAGTGTAAATCAACCATATTTGATTAACACAAATAGCAATATTTCTTAGAACAAGCAAACATTTTGAGCAGAAAATAATAAAAGTTTTCACATCAGGGATTTTTAAGGTATTAAAGTATTACAAAATCTTGACGCAAAAATGACAAACTTTCTCTCACTTTGCAGCAATGATGGCTACACACCAAATTTTTGCCCATGGCAGGAAAGCAGTTAACCTTACCAACTATTTGTCTGCCTCTGTTATCGACCTCAACCCACTGATGAGCTACATCAGACAGAAAAAATAGAAACAAACAACAAACTTGGTCCCTGATTTCTGTTGATTCATTTGTAAAAAAAAAACTGTATACGTATATTTAATCTATGTACCTAATTTTGTATGTTCACAATAGCTAAAGTTTGAAAAAAAGTGTCTGTTTTCATGTCCTGCTCCTCCTTGCTCCCTCTCCGCTCTGAGTCCGTCAGCTGCACTCTGTTGAGCCCACACTGTTAGACCCCACGTGGGCCAAGTCTGCTCTGATTGGTCTGCCGATCCGCTCTGTTGTTATTGGTCAGTTGCTCAGCACGCGTCTCGGAAATTTCAACATGAGCTGCAGGGCTTGCCACAACGAGCCAATGGGCTTAGATCAGTGATCTCACACTGACAATGACGTCGCACTGACACATTTTTATCGAGGGGGGCTAGAACCGAGTGTTACATGCAGCTAATGCTACAGCTAACAGGAGGAGGTAGGAGAAGCTGTGTTTCCGCAGACTTTTTTGCAAATAGATGTGCCTAAACATGCACAGGACACTTGGAAAACACACTAAAGAGCATATAAAACCAGAAAAAGCAGAATATGGGCCCTTTAAGTCGTCCCATAGTAGCACTTTGAATGTACTTGAGACCTAAAGATGATTAAAGAGATGTCAGTGTCGATAATCACCAACGACCTTTAATAATATGGATTCACTCATTTGACTCTCAGTGGTTACAGTAAGTAAACATTGATTTACACACTGAAGATGAGTCAGGAAAGATAAATGAGCTCATTTCCAGAGTCCCTTTGTTGCCAGAAACTCAGAAACAGCAGGTAAACACCTCCATTATTAACAATTCAATGCATGACATGTCCTCAGTGTGTCCCATCTCTGACTCTGTTGTTATTGGATTAAGCAGGGTCGTTCTCTCACCAAATCACTGCGTCATTTGTTACAGGATCGAATCCTAGCACGCTCACATTGGAAAAGTGAGCGTGTCTCTCCACGAAATCGTTACATGCATCCTCATTAGCAGAGTGATGAAGAGAGGGTTTTTTTTTAATCTCTGTGTTTTTCAGGGTGATTATGGATATTGGTGAGGAGAAAATGCCAAAAAGATTCAGTTGTTATGGAAACCCATATGTCATTTAGAGGTCTGATCTTTTACAGTAACTATTTATTGCCCTGAATTCAAATTTAATGAGTTTTATTTTTGGATTCAACTTCAGAATTAAATTCTCTTTGGCTAAGAATGTAAATTATGAACGTAAATTCAAAATCTTTCCATAGTCTTGTAAAAAAAAAAAAAAAAAACTCTTAACATTTTCAAGCATGACAAAGGACAGTTTTTCATTGGTGACTATTTTACATTTTATTTTAAATGTTTATATTCCTTTAGAACTCTTAATCAGAAATTCCTGTTCTGTCTAAAGATCACATGCACATTTAAAAAAAACAAAAAACAAAGACGACATGGACCGCACTTGTATAGCACTTAAGGACCACCTCCATTGCTGCTTTCACACATTCACTCAGACAGCGGGGGGAATTTGCAATTGATGATGCATCAAAGCTGATGAGCTACGATAGCTTCTCCATTTTCTCCATCTGTCAGATCAGGGTCAGTACTGGCAAGGCAGTTTGATGTTTCAACATTTAAATAGTAAGGCTAATACTTCGTAGAAACAAAATCTCTAATAAAGTTATACAGATAACTTGAGGCACTACAAGGAAAGACATAACTTTTCAGAAGATGGATTTATTAGCCTGGGACTTAACTTGGGATGGATGACTTTCTGCACCCAGTAAAGCTGCTAAATATTACGTTGCAATCTTTCATTAATATCTGCAGGGATGTGCACTCTGCTGTCTGATTGTTGCTTTCCCATTAGCAGTGAAACAGATCATTATACCTACCGTACTTGCAGTAGGTAGTAGTTACATTATGCAGTGTTTGCAACCATTGCATTTATAATACGCTACGTTTGAACATTCTGATTATGAATTACTAACTGCTGCTTAACGAAGCTCTGGACAACACGTAAAAGCCTGTCCAATATTTCTTCAGGTCTGGCTTCATGTCTGGCTTCTTGCTCGGTTATTCTCTCTCTCTCTTTTTGTCTTCTTATGTCATGATCCAGTCTTTAGTTTGTATTTTGTCTATTTCAAAGTTTAGCTTTCCTTGTTGTTTTTCCCTTGTGTGTTTCTTAGTTTAGTCTTCAGCGTTTCCTGTGTTATTTTGTCATTTCATATCTTGTGTCCCTCTATGTTCTAGTGTGTCTTGATGTTTCCCTCCAGTGTTGATTGCCCTCATTGTCTTCACCTGTGTCGTTAGTCTCACCTGTGTCTGATTACCCAATGTCTATTTAGTCTCTGTGTTTCTCGCCCTCACTGTCAGTTCATTGTTGTTTGTCTGTATTGTAAATTCAGAGTAGTTGTCCGTCAATGTCAGAGTTTCTAGTGTTTCCTTGTTTTTTTTGGATTTTGTTCTTGTAAGTTTTTGTTTTGCATTTTGCATCTAGCCTCTTCGTTAAAATAAATAGTTTCTGTTAAGCATCTGCATTTGGGTCCGGTTCGTTCTCAATCCTTGACAGAATGAGCTGACCAGACCATGGAGCCAGCAGGATTGTTTTCTTTTGAATTGCGTGAGGTTACTTATAACCTCACATGCCTAAGAAATGACAAAATAACACTGAAGACTAAACTAAGAAACACACAAGGGAAAAACCAGCAACACTAGGGAAGAACAACAAGGAAATAGACAAAATACAAACTAAAGAATGGATCATGACATCTTAGCTTCAACTAGTCCTCTTCTGTCTCATAGCCTCGGCCATTGTATTAAACAGTAGAGAGTATTATAAAGTGACAAAAAGATTTGGTTAACAGCTTAGTTAGGATTATTAAAATAACATGAACAGAAGCAAAGCCCTAAAAGTCCAAGTATCTGATATTAGTTTACACTTTATGATAATAATAATGCTAACACTGTGGTTTAAATATTTTGAAGTTTCTGAGCAAAGACTCAACGTCCGTAACCATTAGCCTACAGCGCTCAGGATAAAGACTTCCTGCTAATAGATAACAATCATTCTGCACAACACTCCTCTATCAACAGGTCGATAGTAAGAAGGGGCTGTGGTGGAAGAGCCACCTGAGACCAAACCACAGAAACACCAAAGGAAACACTGATCACCCACTTCTTCAAAAGCTGCTGATTGAGAATCCATCACAGAGCCTCTGCTCTAGAATCAGAAAGTGCAATTAAAACTTATGGTTTATGTAGTCCCGGTGGAGAATTGGAGAACCTACTCTGAACTGTAAGCTATTGACATGGAGGTTGGATTATGGTACCTCAAATCTGTCAAAAGTAATTGATATATGGGGCTGTTTATGTTAAAATGTATGATTTTTCGAGACAGTATAGCACTCAGGGCATAAGCACCGCACTGAGGAGTCATGAAATGGTGATGACGTGCGTGAAATTGACTGGGTAATCTGTTTTTGTTAGTGTTAATATTTAGTACCAGTGACTTGATAATTGTATCACACAAGTCAGGACAACACTGCGCTGCCATAACCGATATTTTGTAACGTCCCAATTGGCAATTGCCCATTATCCAAATCAGATAGCAGTCTTAGAAAACCAATATTTCTTTGAGAATAAAGAGGACGTTGCAGTACAGTAATTAGAAAAATAAAATCAGGTTGTCTACTTTCCTAATTGATAATCACACACCTTTAAACTCAGATGAATACTGTACCACCTGAGCTGTGTCCTTGTGGGACTTAATTAGTCAATAGATGATTAATTATGAATCACTTGTTGCCAGACAGTTCAGTGTGACCCAGACATTTTCTCACATCATCCACACAAACAAACACAAGAGCCAGTTACCTGTCAATCTGCTACGAATAACTAGCCTTATCGATCTGTAAACATCCATGATAAGTGGTGGTGAAAATGGTCCTCTGGAGAATTACTGACTTTATTTAACATTTGACCGGTGCCGTCTCCTAAATGCTGGAGAGGCTGACAGCTGGCCACCTCATATGCTCCCAGCATGCATCAGCAGAAAGACCAGCAACTCTCTTGAGCCTGCACTGTTTATTTTTTCTTGCTTCTTGTAACCCCTCTTCTCAGTGCTTGAGCCCACTGTTTATTTCTCACCTCCCCGTGTGATCATTAACACAACGCATGCTTCAACGCTCTGTCTCTCTCTCACTGATCTCTCTCACCCCTGCCTCCTCTGATTGCCTCTCCTCTGTGTTCTTACTCTATCCCCCCGTGCAAAATGTGTTAACAATGAGCAGGCTACGTCTGATAAAACTAACCAAATGGCCCAATCCTTTCTGATTATGAGGGCAAGATGTGATCATCATTTATATTAAGAACACGTGACACAAATGTTTTCGAACAGCGTGCAACGCGAGCAAGCCTCAGCAACAAAATCAGATTGGTTCCATCGTATCTTACTGGAGTATCCCTGTAGTCTGCCCTGTTTTTACACTGACGCCCCATTTCTGCTTCCTCTCCGTCACAGGCCAAGAAACAAGGAAGTAGAGCCTCTACAAGGTGCTGACAGTGTCAACAAGAATTAGTTTTTCTTGATTTTCTTCGCTTCTCTCATTCAACAGAGCTTGTTTGGCTTGTTTTACAAAGTGGAAAATGTTGGTGAATTATTAATATAAACATCCATGACTTAAATGCTGTGCTTTGATTTGAGTCAACTCGGGGGAAGAACCTCATTCGGCTCACCGTGAGTCGTTTATTGACGGGCCTTTAAGTGGTGTGCTTACAGGCAAAGGCTCGTCAATATAAAGCACCACACTTGCATTCCTGCAAAACTTCTGCAGCTGGAAAATAACTTGAGATAAAAAACCAATCGTATTTTTTCACCTCAACACGCCTTGTCGACAAGAGCTGCCAGTCAGAATGCCCCTAACTGGGATTTAAGGTGTAGGCAGTGTCATACATCCCTCAGGCACCTGCAAGTATACAAGCATGAAAATCATGAAAGTTTTTCATTTATCACTCATCTACCTACCATCGGCCAGTCAGAGTGAACGAAGTGAACATCTGGTGAACTGAAGAGTAAAATAAATCTGTTATGCACCTCTCATATGATCACTGATTCTGTTTATTAGATATGAGAACTCTATGGGAACAAGTTGAGTGCATTTATTTGGAAAGAAACACTGAAGTAAGTTAGAGAATAAAGCACAATTAGCTAGATACCTAACTCCCATGTATGGAGGCTGTAGTCTTCCAAGCGGGCGGCCCGGGTTCAAATCCGACCTGTGGCTCCTTTCCCGCATGTCATTCCCCACTCTCTCTCTGTGATTTACGACTCTATCCACTGTCCTATCTCTCAAATAAAGGCACAAAAAGCCCCCCCCCCCCCCCCCCCCAAAAAATGATGGATTTCTCTGGCTTTAAGGTAATGTGAGTACTCAACAAGAAAAAATACATAACATAAATTTATTAAATTAGTTAAATCATTCTAATAAATTCCAAATATTGGTCTATGTTTTCAATATCGCTCGATGCCCCTGCAGAGCTCTTTGAATTGCCTTGCCTCATCTGTCCTCCATTGGCTCATAGCTGTGAGCTTACACGGCTCTGCTGTAAACAAGACTTTTCCACACACGCAAACATGCACATACATATTCATGCATATCCACTCCCTCTTTTTTTTTCTGTTTGTCTTTTTCTTAGGAGCGCTGAAATAGCTCCCGAAGGAAATGTCAGAGGGCATGTTTAGTAATGAGAATATTCATCACAGCAAATTACTCTACAACAGTCGCACACAGACACTCTGATCCACACCTGGGCACGTAAATATGAGCACAGAGCCATGTGACACTTAGTTTATGGTCCTTCTGTTTCCTTCAATCCATCATCCTCTCACCTTTCTCTCCATCCTGCAGCTCATAAGAACGGGGGAAAACAAGTGCAACTGCTGATCGTCTCCTCGAAAAAAAAAATCCTTACAAAACATCCTTGACCTGTCTAGCTGCTGCCTGAGTGTAGCAGTTCTCTCCCTCTCTTCACCATTTCCTCTCTTCAAGTTTCTAGTTTGTTAACTTAAGAACCCCCCCCCCCCCCCATCCCCCTGTGGCTTGGTTACAGTTATAACATTAATCTAAAAAGAAACTGTCCTGCTGGGGAAGCTCAAAGAGGCTTGAAAGGTTCCAGCATTTTGTATTTTATACTTGTGTAACCTTCTTTGTAGCTTCCAGTTCCTGTGTTTTTCTATAACATTTTACATTATTCGGGGCCACTGACAGAGCGTGTGCATAAGTTTCTCATTTTCATATAAAATAAACGCAATTGAGTAAGACTTCCTTGCTTGTTTGATGCTTACCAGCTGTGAACATCTTGGCAAACAAAAAACAATGAACAAGGCCAGCCAAGCCCAGCTGGACTGTGATGGATCCTGTGGGGTAAGTTGTCGGGGACTAATGTGGGTTTTTCTTTTTAGGCTACAGAAGATTCCTCCTCACTACTTGAAGTCTTTGGAACTTTATTTTGTTTTGTTTTGAACAGTCCTCTGCTGCAGATTTATTTGGTGCACCAAATATGGATTGTAGTGCTCTCACTCTGGATTTATTTGTGCAGTTTTGTCCACATGCTGAGCCTTTTTTTCCCCTTTGTTGGAGACCCACTGGCAGCTGTCAAATACTTCACACAAAGATTGTTTGACCTATTTTGCTGCAACAATTATATTGCTCAGCCTTATTCATGACATGTTTGAAACCAGGAGAATTAAGTGAACTTAAGAGGAAAATCGTGTGAGCGGTCGCTAACTGCAACACTTGAGGATTCAGCCACACACACACGGACAGCTTTCAGACCATAACATTCAGACTCATTCAGTAAACCCAGGGGCGTGGTCGCCATCAGGAGGTCTGGGACTCAACTCAAATACTCAAAAATCATCACCCAAAAAAATCAATATTGAAGTTCCTACTTAGACTATAGGGTTGGATAATAACCCAAACATATCGATCTATGCTCATTTAAAACTTTCTAAAAAATAGTTTATTTTTGGGCATTTTTTTGTCTTCATCGGCTGAAGAGAGACGGGAGACGTTAGGAGGAGAGAGTGGGGGATGACATGCAGCAAAGGGCTAAGGTGGGTTTCAAACCCACGGCCGCTGTGATGAGGACAGCAGCCTCTGTACATGGAGAGCGAGACATAACCACTAGGCTGTAACTTGTCAAAATTTACAGGAGAGTAGATCAATCTTAGGATTTCAGTGTATTGGAAATCATTAATGAATACTAATTTGGGGGCGCTGGTGGGCGCAGTGGTTGTATGCCATGTATGGAGGCATTGCTCCTCCAAGCGGGCGGCCCAGGTTCGAATCCGACCCACAGTCCTTTCCCACATGACATTCCCCACTCTCTCTCTCCCTGATTTCCAACTCTATCCACTGTCCTGTCTCTCCATTAAAGGCCCAAAAAGCCCAAAAATAAATCTTTAAAAATAAAAAATAAATACTAATTTGGCATAAAGCTAAACTTTTAGATGAGGGCTTTAGTCAATTAGGGCGCACTCACACTAATAAAGTTGTCTCGTACCAGGCATGAGCACGGATCGCAGCACTCACACTAGGGCTGGGAAATATATCAAGTTTTTTAAGATATATCGATATATTTTCAAACAAGATATAGGGTAAGACAATATCGTTAATATGGATATAGTTTATGTTTCATTAAAATAACATTACAGAGGTGCCACGTCACCTTTTTCTCATTTCACTGATGATGACTGACTGTCTGTTACTCTTAACCCTGCTCCTCCTCTCTCTCTCTTTTATTGTATTTAAGGAACATTTTTATTTTATCATAATACTTTTTAAATTCACAAACAGGTAGTTTATTTTTCATGTGTTTTCACTGTTAATAAAATACATATCGATATATATATCGAGAATCGCCATTCAGCTAATCAATATCGAGATATAAGTTTTGGTCCATATCGTCCAGCCCTAACTCACACTAGTCAAACAAACTGGACTTTAGGTGTGAAGCGTGCTTGGGCATGGTAAGGACTGTGCCCTTAATATGCCCTCTGCACTGTTGGGAGTACAACAATCTCTGAAACATTTCAGACTAAACAGAAATGAAAGCTCAGTTCAGTGACCTTTTCATCCTCAGTGTTGCATGCAACGTCAGACTGAAACACAAGTCTCCCTCAATTTCTGGCTGATACCCTTTGAAGAGTGAGGCAGCGTCATGCTTTTTCTGCAGCCGTGACTGGGAAGAAAACTTCCCACTGCACTTGACTTGACTGCGACAGCCAAAGTGATCAAGCCAAACTTCAAGCCTCGTTGGAAATATTTTGAGGAACCTGAATATAGCAGGTCACAGATGTGCCCCATCTGAAATAAACAGAGCTTGAGAGAATCTGAAAGGAGGACAGGAGAAACTGCCAAAGCATGCAAAGCTGGTGGAAGTAGACGATGCCAATGGTGATCCAACAAAGACATGAACGGAGGCTATAAATGTTCATGTACTAAGATTCAAGAGCTGCTGATGCATTCACCAAGTTGTCCCTTTGTCAGTACGGGACAATGACTGTGGATCATTCCAATGAAATATGACATAATGATATAGATTAATTAATGAGAAATAAAAAATGAAGCAATCCAACAAGGCCACTTCTTCATTTCCAAAGAGAAAGCACATCAGACTGAATACATCAGGACAATCTGTTTTGCATACTTGAGCATGAGGAGTTTATTGAATTGAATGCATACTTACTCAACCGTTTTTTGGGGAAAGTTTAAATGAAAAAGTCAACTTTTAATTGCATGAAAAAAATGGAAAGTGTCAGTGTACATCAGCTCATACTGATGCATTTCTAATCTAATCAAATGTGCATGTTTGGTTGTTGTTAAGATCACAAAAATGGTGGTGTTGTAAATTACTGAGTCTATTGGAAGTGTTACTTACTCTCACACTTTTTCACAGATCTTTTCATCCTACCAGGAAATATAATCTTTGAAACACGGCCCTCCCTGATGTATAGCTCACATCTCACAGCATAATGATGCTGCCCAAAAATCACTTGCTTTCTCGCAGATCATCGGAGAGAAGAAACATAGAGAAGAGATGAAACACGAGAAAATCACATGAAGAAGTTAGAAGTACTTTTTCCCCAAACTTCTTTTATTTTAGGGTGGGGGGAGGGGGGGGGGGGGGGGGGTTAAATAACAAGCCTAAGCAAAGGCTGTTTAAAAGAAATGCAAAGACAAGAACTATCAGCAGGCCCCTTTATTATAGAGCGTTTTGGCAAAATGTGTATACTTGTCAGCTCGGCAATTTGACTGCGTGTTTCACTTTCTTGTTTGCATGAGTTATTTCTTCCACAACAGCCATTAGAAGGTAACGCAGCTCTAAAAGAAAACCCATTATACACCACCTGACCCACCATACAGCCAGTTAGTGACTAGCCAGTGCAAATACTAATGCATTTAGGAATAAAGAAAGTCCCTCGGGAGACAATTGAGGTCAAAAACAGAGATGAGAGAGTAAGTTGTCCACTTAGAATTGGTGGTGTGTTCATCAGGAGTAAAGCAGCATGACTCAAAATAATGATTTGTTATGTAGCTGCAGCATATGTAAATAAGCAACCGTTTGCCAACACTGTCTCTTTTCTTTGCTAAATCGACTTCAACACGATGACAGAGTAGTGAAAGCATCGCTTCAGCTGCTCCCAAGTGAACGAAACAACAGTTATTGAGAGTCAATGTTCCCAAACTGTAAGGGGGGGGGGGATTCTGGAAGAAGATTTTTAATGTTGTATGTGATGACAGGGCTCAGCCTGGGGTTCTCAACCCGTGGGTCGGGACCCAAAAGTGGGTCGTGGAGCAGTTTTCAGTGGTTCGCAAATGTGTGCCTGTAAAAAAGAAAATGTGTGAATAGAAAAGGTGTCGTTTGTTGTTTTGTGCTATTGAAGAGGAAAGCTATATTCTTATTACTCCTATAACAAGCAGACAACACAGAACAAAAGGTCCGCTGTTTTAAAATAATGTTTTAACCAATGTGAATGTGATTCTTTTAATTTGCAGGAATTAAATCGATGTAGAAACAAATCAATTTGGAGGCAGTTCTTGTAAAGTTGTGATAACCTCACACTGGCAGAAATAAATATGCTGCGTTTGAGCCTTTGCATAAGAAGGACATTAAGTGGATCTCTCTTTTGCTTTAGGAGCTCCATTTTCTCTTTCCGTCAAGGGTTAAATGTGAGGGGTCCTCAGGGGACTGAAGGAGGATCCATCTGTTGTCATTTCAAACAGCTGCTTCTCCAATGTACACACACATCAGAGGCATGGTTGCTCCAGATGGCACCGCTTCATTGCCAAATATGGAAAAGTTTGGCAAAAAGGTACCAAGGAAGAGATCCACTGACATATTTCAGAGACACACATGCTGACACAATCAGACAAATGTTATTAGGATGGACTGTGTCACGCTGGGCGATAGGCAGCTCCGCTTTCACGGCCCTTCACGTTTCATTTTCACATCGTTCCATTACTTTGCTTTAATTAAATGTGCGAAAAGGAGACACACAGAGAGCAGAGGCAGAGCAAATCCTTCATCTGTTCACTTCTAGATGGAAGCAAGTTTGGAAAGCAGTCATTACCAAACCGGACTTGCGGGGTGAAGAACCTCAAACACGGACCTGGCACTGTTTTAAGAAGTGATTAATATTTAATCAGACACGCAGGTTTGCCAGAGACGTGCCCCCGTTGAACAGCAGGGTGATGAATGGGTGCTCACGGCGAAGGATGGGAAGATAAACACCAGAGCATCGCCAAGACGACAGCGGGAGGCGGGGACATCTATCACACCAAGGTTGCCAGGACAACCTGTCGCCGGTCGTCGCCAGGCGACCGCTTAGTGCCCGCTTGACTCATAGTGCCGTGGCCCTCAAGCAGCGCATGGTGCAGGAGCCAACTAATCACCAAGTTATACAACGACAAGGAGAAGGAAACCAACGGAGGGGAGGGGGATTTTTAAGTGGGGACAAAACAACAGTCACACACACTGAGGAGCGTGTGTGTGTGTGTGTGTGTGTGTGTGTGTGAGTGAGTGTGAGACACGAGGCCCCAAAAACTTTTCCCTCCGTTTGTTTTTAAAGAACAACCAGGAGATTCGTCGCCTCAAACGAGGAGCAGAAATAAAATGTCATTCCTATAATAATGTCTGCATGTGGGTCAAATAATTGAATCCTAATATATCTGAGTAATTAATAGTAATTTTCATGTAAATTTGGTATGAAATGAGTTCATGTTTTTTTTAGTCTCTGAGCAGCCCTGTTTCACACCGATAAGACAACACCACCACCCCCCACACTCTTCTTCTCTGCAGACAGCTTCCTCCCCATGTCCTTATTAGCACAGCGTCTTTTTCCTCAGGGAACAAGAAGAACCTTAAAGACTGAACTATAAGAGGAAAGACCGTATGTCTTCAGTGAGAAAAGAAGTTGAACATTCTGTATAAGGTAAACGGGAAATGGACTTGAGCTTGTAAAGCGCTTTTCTAGTCTTCTGACTACTCAAAGTTTACACCGCATGTCACACCTACCCATTCACACACTGATGGTAGTGGACAATAAAGGTAGAAAAAACATTTGTCAATAAAGGAGTTTGACCTAAGTAGAAAGAGTAATGGCGTTTACTTCAGACTGACGTAATGGGTTTTATAGACTGTATAAAAAGATGAGCTCCCCCTTCTGGCTGGCTGCAGTACAGGTCATAAGCTCCGCCTTCTTCATGTGTACAGATGGGACATGGGTCAGACTTTAAAATAAAAGTACATGTCAAATAACTTGTTCTCAAACATGGTTTCTGAAATTATAGTTTGTTAATATCACACTGATTTAAAATATCAGCGTGTTCACTTTTTTGAGAAGTTTAGATTTCATTGGTTATTTTAGGCTAAAGGGGGATTAACACCGAGATGACAAATCCAGCTCTTCTGGAGCTGTGTGCACCGGAATAGCAGAGTAGAGGAGAAACAGCGAGAGGAAACGTAAACACCAACACAAGAGTCATTCAGACTTCTGATGACTGTAAACGTCCACCGCATACCGACACAAGAAGCCAGAAAATGATTCTGCTGAGTCTCCGCTATTAGAAAAAATGTAGCTTTAAGCTTCCATTTGTTTAGCTGTTTTTAGTATTAGTGTCAACATCATACCACATAAACAATAAAACTCCAGTGTTTTTAACTCATTAACAAAGGCAAAAATCTTCTTTTTAAATGTTCTGCAGTCTTCATAAGAAAGTTCACTTATTTACTAACCGCCTTAGTTAATGAAAAGACTGAATCTGTTTGATTTAAAAAGAACAAGATAACCCCTAAATTAGTTTTAGAGCTTCTAACATAAACTCAATAACAAAATCTCTTTCAACTTCTGCAAACAATTCAACTTCAACCAAACTAAAGTGGATGAGTCAGAGGCTGCCTGATTAAAACTACCTGTACACTCTGAGACTGCAGGTATCTGATGTCCTTGAGCAAGAGCAAAAGCAAAGTCAAGCTGCGACAAAGTTGGTATAATGCGGGGGGGGGGGGGGGGGCGATAAATGAATAAGGATACTGTATAATATGGGAGGTAAAAGTTTCTCTTAAATCCCCTCATATTCACATTGTGGACTCTTCTTCAGTCTAATCCTGCAGATGTAAAGCCGAGAGAATCTGCCGGGGAAAATCTGCTGACTCCGTGTTCCTCTGACCTCTCTCCTCCTCTTTATTGTAGATTCACCTGCGCTCACAATCAGAGGTGATACATGGGGCTTTCTTACTCTGATATCACCTTTAACCTTGTGGTCCTACAATAGAAACTGGATACTTTTCGGCCAGACCATTTTAATTTTACTTCAAGAACTATCTTTAAAAGTTAACCTACTACTCCAAATCTTCATATTGAGATTTCTTTAAAGGTCCCATATTATGCTTTTTCTGGTTTTATATGCTCTTTAGTGTGTTTTCCAAGTGTCCTGTGCATGTTTAGGCACATCTATGTGCAAAAATTAAAAGTCTGCAGAAACACAGCTTCTCCTACGTCCTCCTGTTAGCTGTAGCATTAGCTGCATGTAACGCTCGGTTCTAGCCCCCCTCAAAACATTTTTTGCCAGTGTGACATCTTGTCAGTGTGAGATCACTGATCTAAGCCCATTGGCTCGTTGTGGCAAGCCCAGCAGCTCATGTTGCACGCCCATTAACTTCTGTAGCACGCCCACGATATGCAGTAGCCTGCGGTAGCACAGTAGTGCTAAGGTGCTAATGTTTTTGCTCCCCTCGGAGCCAAAGTGGCTACATTCCCAATATGGTAAAAGGGGCGTGACATTTCCGAGAACCGTGCTGAGCAACTGACCAATTACTGCAGAGCCGACAAGCCGACCAATCAGACCAGACTTGGCACACGTGGGGACTCTGAACGTGGGCACTTCAGAGCCTTAGAGAGAGAGTCAGAAGCGAGCCGGTGCATGGAGCGGCAGTACATGAAAACAGACACTTTTTTATAACTTTATCTATTGTGAACATACTTTAGTAGGTACATAGATCAAATATATGAACCCCAAAAAGGGCATAACATGACCTCTTTAAGTACTGCTGCACTTCTAGATTTTTAGAGTAGCTACACCAACAGTGAAAATGTCCTCAAATACATTGAACTGACTTTTGCTCACATCAAAATATTTGCTTTAATTTTAATTTGCAATAGGAGCATTTATTCTTATTCATTTTATCATAGTGTAAAGCTCAGCCACTCTACTCTAAAACAAACTGGGCTGTGAAGGTCATTTGTGCCATGGGGGTTTTCACAACATTACACACTTCAGTACACACACCTGAAATCCAGCCACACCTGTTAACTTACTGTGTCCGGTTTGACAGCATATAAAACCTACCTTTTCTGTCCACTATGACAACGTGTTGCTCTGACACACTAAAGAGGAGCTTTCAATGTTTCTCAGGATTTTAAAGGGCATTAAGTCGAATATGACCTTTACCAATCTATACTGCTGAAGACCAGAACAAGCTGCAGGGAACATCACTTATTATCTGAACCACCTCACCTCTAACAGTCGCCGATGATTTAGCACAGTGCGTTTCTGTATGACAAATCTACCTCTCTGACGTATCGGGGAAAAAAGAGGAAGCGTAGAACCATTTATCCTTCACACCATGACGTCTTTACGGTGACATGTCCTGGAGTATTTCTGTACATGGAGACACTCTCTGAACGCAGCCTTTCAGCAACAAGTCTAATGTGCATTCATATCTTATTGTATGACATGATGTATCTGCATCGTCCGTCTCCTCCGCCCTCTCCAATTTTTTTCCACTTTTGTCAGTTTAGCTATGGGGGGGGGGGGAGGATAAGGGATGGACCCCTCCCAAACCCAGAGGCTTCATTACGTCTGGTAGCAGTTTTTCAGCTCTGAACACAAGGTGACAGAAGTAACACCTTTTTTTTTTAGGTAACACATCATGCCGACATACCATCTCAGTTTGTGAGTCATTTCTAGCGGTCCATTATCTTAACCACAGGATAAAAAGCTTCCTTAGACTTTGAGGCAATGTGGCAGCGTAATGCATTTAGATTTTAATATCTCAATCTCTGTTTAAAGTATGGATACAGATTTAATTTGAGGGTGAGAATAATATTTCCTGGCTTTTAGGGTAATCTTTTCAAAGGTCCCTGAGACCTGAGAAGTGGAGAAAATGCATCCCACTTATTCTATAAGGGAAACAAAGTTAAGTTTTTCTACACGCATTTTTGACTGACTGCCTTTTTTTTAATTATACATTTCTGGACCAACTTTCAATTTTTTTTCTTTCTTTCTGTGGTTCAGTTTTTGATCGCGTCTCAACATGAAAGTCTGGGGGTTCAAACCCCAGCTCTTGCACTCGTGTCACAAGTCATTAGCTAACAAACTTAACTATTATTTTATATCCACTGTCACAGATACGGTTGGCTTTTGTCAGGTTTTTTTGTTTCTTGAAAGGTTTTCAGTTTAATTCAAACAACAAAGACATATTGCCCAGCCCTAACTAGAGCACTAGTCTTCAAGTCCTCATCTTTTGGGGGGGATGCCGCCATGAAATGCACCTTCTCTGCTTATCTTTGAGAAATATTTGTTATTTTCCATGTCCAGTTTGATGGACAGAAAAGTTTCCACAAGCTGAATACTTTTGACACTGACTGATTATTTCTTTATAAAATCACATTTGGCGAACTTCAACAAAAATTCACCAGATGTTTTTATTGTTTGAAGAAGCATTAGCAACCAAAACCCCCTTCACTATTTTAGAGCACTTCCAATTGTTTTTGTTCTAAACTGTGATGCTGCATTCTGATCAGGCAAAAAAAAAAAAAAAATCAATAAACTTCAAAACAAACCGAGTCAACAACAGTGAAGCTTCTCATTTGTGTCAGTGCAGCTCTGGTTTGAAATGGAAAGCTTAATGAGAGCTGTTAACATTCACCACTGAGCGTCATGGTCAGATTGATTCTTGTTTAATTGTGTAAAAATCTAAGATAAACACAATTTTCAATCAACAAGAAGTGGGCTCAGACAGTTTTTTGTGTTAAAGTACAAGTTTGGAGAATAGCAAGACAAGAAAATTCAATTTATATTGTCCAATACTGCAAATCACACATTTATCTTAATAGGTTTAAAGTCTGTACAGCAAACGACGATTCTAATAATTTGAGAGCACAAACCTGAAAAAAAGATAAATGTAAAAATCCTTTTAAATAATAACAAATGCATTGATAGTAAATTAACACATGTCCATGCAGGGAAACGCACTGACATCTATGATTTAATATGATAAAATGTACTTCCTCATAGTTGCCGGTTCCAGTTATTTCAGTTTGAGGTGAGTTAAGGGCCCTTTTCCAAGTTTAAGGTGGTATATAAAACATATTTTGAGTGTGAATAATGCATTGATTTAACAGCTGATGACAGGACAGAGGTGTTAAGGATGTTAATGAAGACCATTAATTAGTCTGACAGCGTGCTCTATTGTTAGTCTATGACAAATAATCAGTTTTGACTGTTGTTGACAGCAGTGACGTACATGTAACGTGTCTCTACATCAGCAGCCACTAGAGGGAGTCCTGACTTACAGTGTGTGTGTGTGTGTGTGTGTGTGTGTGTGTGTGTGTGTGTGTGTGTGTGTGTGTGTGTGTGTGTGTGTGTGTGTGTGTGTGTGTGTGTGTGTGTGTGTGTGTGTGTGTGTGTGTGTGTGTGTGTGTGTGTGTGTGTGTGTCTGTGTGTGTGTGTTCCTGTCCTTGCAGGGGGTTTGACTTTGAGTTAGTCCGCCTCCAGCTGCTGACAGATATTTTTAGAAGCGTCATTCACTTCATACACTTGGTTTGAGTTTGCCTCCTGCTGTCTTTCCTTTGATACGTTTCTTTTCATCGTCTTTTTGCCCTGAAGGAGCCCACAAACACACGCGTAAAGATGGAAGCCCTCTCTCTTGTGATGATGCCCTTGCTTGTTCCTCTCTCTTTTAACACTGTATTTTATATATTTTTTTTCTTTCAATAATGGGACCACATGTGCCACTATAGATTTTATGTTTATAATGTTTCCAGAGGGAGCCTGGTTTAGTTACAATAAGTGAACCTCTGCTCACCGAGACTCGATGCTGCCCCTTTGTTTTTGTTTTTAAGAATACAGAGCTTAATACTTCGGCCAAAACATTATCTTTCCCCGGTTGTGAATAGCAGATTCAGTCAGCAATTTGAATTGTAAATTACTCTTCCTTCAAACAGTAAAGACTATTATGAAATGTTTCAGTTTTTATAAATGAGGACAACCTATGTGGAGTTTGAGCTGTAGCAGTTTAAACTGCTTTTAAAAATACTTAAAAGGGTTAACTTTATAAAGACTGTGACAGTTTGACTTTGAGATGTGATGATCCTTTAATATTTTGTTTTAGGGGTGCCAGCCAGGTCTCTCTCCTGGCATTTAAGATAAGTCGCTTGTTTTTTTGTTTGGATTATTTCAACCAAAAAGTCACACAAGGTTTATACACAAAAGTGTACACCCTTACATTAAATGACAAAACCCCACAAATAAAAACTCCACAACCAATGTAATTCAAAGCAGAATAGTCTTATATTAATTAACCACAATATAAGCTCAAACACTCAACCCACAATCAAAAAATAACAAATACTCAATATCCCACAATCCCTCAGTCCTCACAAAGTAAAAAAAGAAACAATCCAACTCAAAATTCCACTTCGGGTTTTTACTCAGTTCCAACAAAAAGTGAGAAAAAGATCTTCAGTTCAGTTTATGAAAACAGACAAAATAATATCTACCTTTCTGTGAAAATAAAGAAGTCAGGGGGTGTAAACTTGTGGTGAAAACAACAGAGTGTCCAGGTTGTCACAAGACACGGCTTAGCAATAATCACATAAAAGGAGAGAACTAGAATAGACATCAATCAGGCCTTTCAACAGAAAGCAGATACTGCTGTCATCACTTCACCTGCAGTGGAAACTTGTCAGAGCAAAGTGAAGGTGAGTCTGAGGGGTTTTCCCCACACCCAAGAAAAATGAACCTATCAAACAGGAAAATGTCAATTTCAGGATAAAAGCAGATAATGACAGGGCTCAGGTTTAGTCTGCAGGCACATGTGTGTTTTCTGACCCTGCAGCTGTAAAGTACAACAAGAGAGAAGCAGGAGCGGGATGATACCAACAATGACTTTAGATTTTGAGGGCTTCATGCTTTAGTGATACCAATCAATACATCCTTCAAGCCATTTACTCAGCATGTTTAAAACTTGAGGGATGTAACAACACCGCACTAGCAACAACAAACAAGGCAGCAGGTAGTCTGGAGCTTTAAAATAGTGCACATGTCTTGTCCTTTCACTTTAACTCTGCATCAACAATTAACGCAACTGTACAACAATCATAAACCTATTTAGTACGCTAATATTCAATGGAGTCTGTAACGGCGCAATGAGACACCATTACAGATGTCATGATACGGTCCGTTGCACCACTGCGTTTGTCGAGGCAATAAGCAAATAACAGTTTTCAGCCGGTGTTTGACTCGCTCACGGTTTGGCTGCCATAGCTTCCCATTCATTATCAAACTCAACAAAAACACATTTGAAAGCAGCGCTCGGAGGCAGAGACCGTTCAAAACATGACGAGAAAATAAAGAAAAGTTAATCTATACAACTTATTTGAAGTTTCGGTGACTGTAGTTTTGACTTCAGGTGCAGACTGTGTGATCATGCGACCATGTACGGAAGGTGATTAGGGTCAAGCAATAGAAATAAACAACGGCAGGAGGAAGATTTTCTTCACTATGCACTTCGAGAAACAAGAATAAATGTCAAGAATGAAATTTAAAAGCTTACAATGTCGAGAATAAGGTCGCAATTTCTACCCTTTCTGACGACAATGTCATCTGTTTTTGTGAACTCTGATATGAATTTAGGAGAATGTTTAAATAATTTTCCAGGGCAACATATTATTTTCCAGGACATTTTGTATATTCTCTTATTGTCCATGTGTTCGCCATGACTGAAACATTGTTTTCTTTGTTTTCCAGGACCCTGTAGATTTTAAGGTTATTGAAGAAATTGAAGAAACGTTGGACCCCAAAATCTGTAAGTTCTGTAATCAAGCTCCAAACTTTTTTTAGAAGGTCATTTCCTGTCTGATTTGACATTTTTGAATCACTGTAATTCAACTGTCTTTCAAAGATTGGGTTGGTATTTCCTGACCTCCATTGCCTCTCAGAAACTAGAACAAACGACAAAACTTTATCTATCTTTCTTCTTCCTCTTCTCTCAATGATTGTGTTTTAAAGTCTAAAAGTAATAAATATATGACAACAAAAAATGTTTTCAGTGTTAATTATCCCAAAACGTCTACAGAAAATTCAGTGTTTAGTGTTTACCCTCGCAGTCAGTTAAGTTACAACTGCACACAATATTTTGTTGTACAATTAACTAAAAAAATCCCAACACCTAAAATATTGTTAATCATATACTTTGAGAGCAACCAAATAATCAGAAACTACTTTAATTGTTTGGTGTTTTACTCCCTTTAATATTTAAAACTAATGTTGTGTAGATTTTACAAACTTTGTATAAATGACTTAATTAAAAAATATCTATCTAAAAAAAAGATGCTTTTCAAACGTAATCTAAAGATATTTATAGGATACAATTTACAACACAATGTACATTAGTTAAATCTTAAAGTAGAACAATGAGAGTCTAACATCTCTGAGACCTGTCTGTTGTTTTTGTTTAACTATCAAATCTCTCTCTCTCTCTTTTCAAATAACATGCTTCACATTCGCTCTGGTGAATCATTTTTAAAATAGCTTCTCTTGAAGTATCACAGCACTACAGAGCTTCCCTATGGACCAGGCCCTATGGCTGCAGAAGCTAAAGTGTCTTTATTTTGGATCGATACAGTCAAGTCTCTGCTCTTTGTGGCCCCAACACCTCATGCTGTGTGTGTGTCTGGAGACTGAGAGAGAGAAGCAGCAAAAGAAATCCCTTTTTAAAAAACAGGCTTTACTGCTCATCTGTAAAGGTTCAAGTGTTGTTTGAGGGTTTCTAACAAACCAAACAAACAAAAACACATTTTTTATGATTTTAAAAATGAGAAATGAAAGTTTTTGGGAGATACAGGAAGAACTCGACTGCGGAAAGTATACTGACACGTAACATTATAAAGAAAAAAAGGTTTATCACAGGTAAAAGTATAGAGTATGTTACTCAGTAATGCAAACACAATTCCATACACTACTAATGAATATAGCAAATACATAAAGAGAACAACCATAAAACAGTATCAGATTCAATAATCAGGTGTTCAATTGACGATATTTGGTTTTCTATCCATAGGTGTTGCTTGGAGGCACAGGCGCTGCAGTGTGTCCCCCAGGATTGTGACATGCTGTGACACAAAAAACACTAAAAACTAGGAGTGACAGCTACATTTGGAGGGCTGCAGCTGTAACCAGCGGTTAGCTATGAAGAACTCCCCTTGATTTTTACAGTCTGACTACAATGTCTACAATTCACTTAGCAGACGCTTTTATCCAAAGCGATGTACATCAGAGAGTGAGACACTAATCCATTCATACACCACCACCATCGGGGTTAAGTGTCTTGCCCAAG
Organism: Labrus mixtus; assembly: GCF_963584025.1. Taxonomy (NCBI): domain Eukaryota; kingdom Metazoa; phylum Chordata; class Actinopteri; order Labriformes; family Labridae; genus Labrus; species Labrus mixtus. The sequence continues at coordinate 20,429,046 of NC_083630.1, read as the reverse complement.
GACACATCGGATCGAACCCTCGACCTTCCGGTTGAGAGGCGACGACTCTACCAACTGTGCCACAGCCGCCCTTGACTGGCAACTTCAGAAGGGAAAATGGAGTTTTCAAAAGTTTCAAAACAAAGTTTAAAAGTCAAATTGTAGGCTGCACTCGCCAGCAGATATATCTTAAAATAACCCTAACACAAGTCATTTGAAAATATGATTAGTTCTTTAAAATTCAACATGTCAATATACTTTTCCCCCCAGAAAATTTTAAATAATTATTTTTGGGAGCTCAAGAATTCTGTCTCAACACTTCAAACTCATGAAATTTGCATACGCCTTCGATGTCCTTTGTTTATTGGTAATAAGTCAATATTACTCAAATTAGCAAACCTGCAAGGGCACACCTTTGTAGCATCAGCACTGTAGTAAGGACGTTGTGACCTTTTGCTTTGAGCTCAGAGCTCTACTGAAGCACAGTCTCATAGAGCTGCTGGCTAGCTGTAGATTCTAAGTACTGTTTAATGTGTTGTCTGTACATTTCTGGTCTTTACAGTAGTATAAAGCTATCGACTAACTTTTAATGATTTTCCATAAAAAGCTGTGCAAAGACATACAAATGTCTGCTTTCTGAGTCAGATGTCCCATGTTGCTTTGGTGGACTCGTACGGTTGAGTCTAATGCCAGGATTCAGTAAAACACAAAAAAACACATCTTTCAAGAGCTTTTTATTCGAACATTCAAAATGAAAAAAAAAAAATCTTTACATAAACCATCAGACAAAAAGCAACAAACAAAATAAAAAAAATGTGAGCTGCATAGATACAGAAGCAAGCTGGGCATTTAAAAAAGTCAGAATGCATTAGAGTGTTTTTTTTTTTTAGAAAGGTGAGGTTGAAACTGGAAAAGCAACAAGTCTAAAGCAACTATAAAAAAAGATGAAAACACTGCGGGAACACACTCTGCTTTTTGCACATTCTCCGACAGCTGGAAGCTATGTGTGGATGTACATGCATGTGCTTGCTCATTGGGTCCATAGGCTTCTCTTAGTGTCCCATATCAGGTCCAGGCAAGACCTACTGCTTGTCGCGATCAAGGGCTAAGCTGCAAGAACGCACGGGACTGTGTAGTCATGTCCATTTGCATGCATGTGTATGTTAGCACGTCTATTTGTTGCGGTAGTCGTCTGCGTAGGCTCTGTGATCCTCCTGCTCTGGGAACTGGTCTCCGTAGCGCCTCAATATGTCCTGGAGGCTCATACCCTGTGAGAGGGGCTGGTAAGACATGTGAGGTTCCTCCTGGCCGCTCTGGAAGGGCTCGGCCTCGTACGGGTCCTGTTCCTGCTGCTCATGTTGCTGCTCTGCTGCCCCCTGGCGTTGGTCCTCCTCAGCGTAATGCTCGGGCTGGGCGACGGCGTGCGACTGCTCCGGCACGACGCGACGCAGGCGGCAGTCGGGGTCGTGTTCGGGGTCACAGTGCGGGTTGGTCGGCTCCAGGACGCCGCTTCGGGAGCCGTCGGCGTTCAGGTGGGGTTCGTAGGCTTCGGCGGAAAATGCGATTTGGCGGTGAACCCCGGAGCGAGGGTTGCTGGGCTTCACGGGAAAGCAATCGCGATCGTAGCCGATGAAGCAGTCGTAGCCCTCCTGGGTCTTACCTGGGGGGCCCAGAGGGTGGCGCTCCTCCCGGGCGGGCTCTTCATAATTGGGATTGGAAAAAGGATACTGCTGCCTGGGGGGGGTGGGATGACCACGGCGATGCATGGCGGCCGCGGCCTCACGGATCGCAGCGAAAGGATCATTGGGGTTGGACTCTGGAGCGGCCTCCATGCGGGGAGCGGCCTCCATGCGGGGAGCATACGGGTCGCTTGCCTGAGCTTGGGCCATGAATCGGCGCAGAAGTGCATAGGGGTCGTTTGCTGGAGGAGAAGCTGGGGCGCTAGGTTGACGATACATAGCATAAGGATCTGAAACTCTGTTAGCATTAGCATAAGCGTCCCTAAACATAGCGTACGGGTCGTGGTTCTGCTCTGCAGGAGACGGGGCAGCACGAATGGCAGCAGCCTCCTCCCTCTCCTCAGATTTGTATGACTCAGGTGGAGAGGCAAATCTGGTGGCTGAAAGGGGGTTGCAGCCTTCCTCGAAAAGAGGGTTGCAGGATCCAGGACCAGCAGGGGCAGGGGGGTTAGGGGCCCGCTGTGCCTGGAAGACAAGTCGTCATTATTAAGGCATGAGAGCACATTATAATGTGAAGGTACTGAAGGCAGATGTTAAAAATCTAATGGACTGAAATAAAAAAAAATGCATTGCAGTGATAAAATAAAGCATACCACAAGGGAGGCAGAGTAGGCGCAGAGGGGGTCACGGGCTGGATCACAGTTGGGGTACTGCAGGTAGAGACCAGAGGGGGCTTTCTGCACCAGCTTGGCTTTGCATTTAGGGTCTTTGCTGGGGTCACAGCCAAGGTGAGCGTAGGAGGGCGGCGGTCCAGCAGAGGGTGCATAACCTTGGGCCGCCCTCAGGTGGTACTGCAGACACTCCACGTCTTCAGAGGAACAGATACGCAGGAGTTCAGCCTTCTGCTCCTGATGTGGGAAATACAGACAGACTTGGTACCTTGGTGCCATAGTGTTCAGAGGAACTATTCTACCTCACAGTAATCCTAGAATCTTTAAAAAATAAATGTCACATCGTGTAGCATCCTTTGATTCATTTGTAAGGACAAAGGTTTTTGAAAGAATCTACAAATTAAGACGAAAATAAGTTTAATTTAACGTTGTCTTCAGGCCTTCATTTTTAGTATTGACGCTGCCAAAGTGTGTTCTTTACCTAATATACTTTTACATCATGTGTTTTTTTTTTTAATTAATTGAATATTTAAGTCTAAAGTGGACTTTAAAATTACATTTTAAAAAAGTGTCTGAAAGCATACCTTGGAAAGGAAAGGCACTGCGGATGGAGAGTAGTAGTGAAACCCTGACTGTGGGTCCTTGGCTTGAGCAGACCTGACGTAGAGAGGTGCAGGGGCCTTCACTGGAGCTGGAGCTGGGGCGGCGTCTGGGATCACCAGGGGCAGGTAGGGGCTCTTGCCCTGGACCAAAGCAGCATACAGACAGTAGGGGTCCTTGGTGGGATCACAGGTTTTTACTGGCGCGGGCTTGGGGGGTTCCGGTTTCGGTTTGGGCCTGCTGGTGTAGGAAGCCACACAGTTGGGGTCATCGGAATCAGAGCAGGACTTGTACACCTCCCCCAGATGGCGCAGGTAGGCTTTGTAGGAGCGACGTCCCTCAGCGCGGTTCTTGTTCTGGAGGTAAGCCAAGTAGATGCGGTCCATCTCCTGAACCTGGGAGAGGAGGAAGAGGAGGAGGAGGAGGAAGGAGGAGGAGGAGGAGGAGGAAGGAGGAGGAGGAGGAGGAAGGAAGGAGGAAGGATGAGGAGGAGGAGGAGGGAGGAAGAAGGAGGAGGAGGAGGAAGGAAGGAGGAAGGATGAGGAGGAGGAAGGAGGAGGAGGAGGAAGGAAGGAGGAAGGATGAGGAGGAGGAGGAGGGAGGAGGAAGGAGGAAGGAGGAAGGAGGAAGGATGAGGAAGGAGGAAGGAGGAGGAGGAGGAAGGAGGAGGAGGAGGAGGAAGGATGAGGAGGAAGGAGGAGGAGGAGGAGGAGGAGGAGGAAGGATGAGGAGGAAGGAGGAGGAGGAGGAGGAGGAGGAGGAAGGATGAGGAGGAAGGAGGAGGAGGAAGGAGGAGGAAGGATGAGGAAGGGGGAGGAGGAGGAGGAGGATGAGGAGGAGGAGGAAGGAGGAGGAAGGAGGAGGAAGGAGGAGGAAGGAGGAGGAGGAGGAGGAAGGATGAGGAGGAAGGAGAAAGGAGGAGGAGGAGGAGGGAGGAGGAAGGAGGAAGGAGGAGGAGGAGGAGGAAGGATGAGGAAGGAGGAGGAGGAGGAGGAGGAGGGAGGAGGAGGAGGAGGAAGAGGAGGGAGGAGGGAGGAGGAGGAAGGAGAAGGAGGAGGGAGGAGGAGGAGGAGGAAGGAGAAGGAGGAGGGAGGAGGAGGGAGGAAGGAGGAGGAAGGAGAACTTTTTCAGAAATGATTGAAAACTGCACATGGTTTTTGTTACTTATATTTACAGTATATATTAGTCACCTGCAAAGTTTCTTAACTTCACATATTAAAATTCTTTACTGTTTTGCATTTATTCATAATCTTTAAACATCTAATCACTGTTCTTCTGTCTTCCTAAACTGCCTTGTCTTCCCCTCTGTATTTGTGTGTTCACTTACTGCCTCCGTATTTCCATTTTCAGTGAAGAACTTGTACCATCCCCAGAAGTCGGAGTGCTGTTTGTACCAGCTGATGTTCCTGCGGTTGCGGCTCAGCCTCCTGTGTAACTCTACAGCAGCCGAGCTCTCCTGAATATTCTCTCCTGCTGAGATAAAAAAATAAAAATAAAGAAATAGCACAGCTGATCCTAAGGCTTCAGCGCTCACTTGGACATCAAATTCTATTTCATGACTTTGAAAGTTCACAACAAGATATTCAAGGTCTTAAACTTGTTTACCAAGGGTTGGGCGTCATTAAGCCATAATTGTTGTTACTTGTCGACCGTGTGATGATGGATACTTAATGTGATATAGCAGTGAGTCTGGTAAGTGCTGATGATGAGGTGAAGTGTGGCGATAAATCAAGGTGTTACTCTTCAATCTAAAAGTACCACCTTGGACTCATATTTCAAGAACTATTATCCCCGGGAACTTGCAGCTTAATACTTTGAATTAAAGAACTGATTCGAGCCGGGTCGTCCACTTTGAGGACTATCGTCTCTGTACACAGGGCGCCACCTAACCGCTAGGCTATCTGCACCCCACAGTAGCGAAGTTAACATCCAGAATATGCTGTTATATTTAAAATCTGGACATACGTTACATCCATTATCGCTTTCTAGACGACCAACTCAAAGCAGTGTTACGACATCAACAGTTTGAAACTATTTATAACTTACCACAGCAGCAGACTAAAAACAATTTAACAGCAGTTGATCTGTAAAGAACTGCATTGTGAATAAGGTGAATGTGTATGCAACACGATAAAGTTCACATATTTACCATCTCCCTTCTGCTTCTTCACAACTGGTCCCGCAGACAGAAATGCTAGAAATAAAGAGAAAAAGAAAAACAGATTTAAATCCAAAAACTTCTATAAGTGTTTTTTTTAAATGTGCCTTTAATATATAAATGACAATAAATGACATTAAAGCTCAAATAATTCCTGCGGATATTGTTCCTTAAGTAGGGCGGGGGTAATTGGCTCTGCCTGAAGCTCTGGCGACTGCAGCTCTTTGTAGATTTTATAGGTGAGCCTTTAACTTTGCGCCCCATGCTGCGCCTCCAAAGAGCTGTGTTTGCACTCGTCTCATATGTGTTCGTATGTGCACTGTTTGACCCCATGCAGCGAAGGGAACAGCAGATTCAGCTTGGTGTTTCTTTCATCTCGGCGGGGAAAAGGTGTTAATGCCTTACAGAAGGAGAGGGGAAAAGGATGAAGAAGTGAACAGGTTTAAGAGAGAGAGAGATCCAGAGGGGGATAATTCAGGGTTATGTGACGCGTGACGGAGGTGGGAAAACACCAATCTCCTGATTAAAAAAAAAAAAAGAGTTGTGATAAGCTTTGATGGGAGTAATCAGGCAGATGTGGTGCGCACTGTAGCGTGGAAGGTCACAGATGACGGGTAACAAGCATGGATTTTGCAGAGGAAAGGAAACGGAATCAAAGAAGAAGTTGAAGGTGACCCGGGGTGATGGAGAGATGTCGAGGAGGAAGGGGAGGAAGAGGAGGGGGGGCTAAATGATGCTGTCTCAGTGGATCGGCTGTTTGTTTCTTTATGAGCCTGTAAAATACTGGCTGGCACATCTGGAAACAGCAGAGCTTTAAGAGGGCAGAGGAGGAGGTGATGCTGACAGGTACTAATTTTTTACAGGACCAGGAATGATGAAAGAAACTCCTCCCCCCCCCCCCCCCCCCCTTTTAACCATCAAGACGTGCGATTTCTAAAACCACCTTTAAAGGGAAGATAAGCTCTGCCCTGCTGTAAATATGCCAATCATGTGGAAACAGGTGGTGCAGCCGGTCTTTATGTTGAAGCTTTATAGATGATTTATGAAAACCACGGCCTGTGTTTGAGACACATTATGATAAAAAAAAAAAAAAGCTGCACAGTTGAGTTACAATCACTCTTAGCCAGCTTAGCGATGACAAGATCTTTGACCATGAACCGATGGAGGGCAGAAACCCTGAGCAGGCCGACTAACCCTTCCCCTGAAACCTTGCAGGCTGGATTACGCAGCTATAACTCAAATGCCTTATTATCTATTAAGAGGTTTAAAAAAAAAAAAAAGCGGAGTAACACTGAGGCTTCAGAGCAAACTGAAGAATGATATGCAGAATGTAGAAACACAGGCAGGAGGAGATAACACGTAAATGTTCAGTGCATATTTTAATGAAGGAAATGCTCTCTACTTCTAGTCCACTGTATTTTCATGGCACATACTTTATTTTTTAAATCCATACATTTCTGGAGAGTATGTAATAAGAAGCTTTGAAGATACAAATTGATTTTTACTTAACAAAAAAACCCACAACAAAAACATATGTCCATGTCCTAAAAATTGCCCTATGGCTTTAGGATTTTATCACAATATAATCCAGCTCTACAAGATCGAATTTAACCGTAAAGAAAATATAGACATCTACAGTCCACAACAAAAACTGTATTTTTTTTTTGATTTTTCATAATTACAATCAAAAGTCCACTGTTGAAAATCTGTGTTTTGCTTTTACTTAAATAAAGAAGTGATTGCATATGCTTTAATTTTACCATTGACTCCCTGCTACAGATGTTTGCAGATGTTCTGGTCCTCACTGTGTACTCACCAGGCAGCAGCATCAGGGCCAGCAGAGTGGCGACCATCACACCAGAGAAACTGGTTTTCCTCCTTCCAGCCATGACTTCACCTCCTCCTCTCTCCTGCTAAACACAGACACACGTTCAAAGTGATGCTTTCCTCTAGAAAACATTCAACACCATCACTTTTACACCTTAAAACTCCTCTTTTTAATCTCCAGATCCTCTTTTAATGTTCGCGTAAAGTCACATTTTTTGTAGCTCCAAATTCGAGGGGGGTTATTGCTACAATGATATGGTTAAATTTAAAGTTTTTCTCTGTACAGCTGCAGATTTAGTTGCAGATCTCAGAACAAAAGGCCACAAAGATGATTTGTAAGCAGCCAGAATTCTCCCTTTTGAAGACAAACTGCTTTTAAGGTGTTAAATTTGGTGACCTAAACAAACATGTTGCCACTTAGCTGCTGTCTCGTCATAAAAAAAAGACAAAACCAGATGTTGTTCAGGGCTCAAACTTGACTCCAGCCTGAACTTGGATCCCTGGAAAGTACCTAAAGTAAACATTAAGTCTCTTACCTGTGGTTATCTTATCAGCCTGTCTGTCTGTAGATCCAGATGTGGACTCAAATGAAGCCTGATGACTCGGCCCACCTGGACTCAAACACTAATTTTGTGTGAGTGTGTTTTTGTGTTCCTCTGCACCCTGTCCCTGTGGCCCTTCTGACAGACTGCTCTGACGGAGGGATCGGACGACGGTTTTAAACCGAACACACACACACACACACGCGCGCGTAACAAACACTCATTAACAGCCACACAGTAGAAACACATGTAGGGAAGCACCTGAGGGGGTCAAGGGCCACCGCAACGAGACGCCTGATTGGTTGGAAAACTTTCAGAAAGTTCTACCCAATTGGAGGAACCGTAATTAAAGACAGAAAAAGAGGGAAGGTGGGAGGGCTTGAAGCAGACATGGAGACGTGGAAAAAGGTACGGGACGTTGTCTTTTTGAAGTAAACAAACTTCACAATTTATTCTAAATATTTTATGTCATGTTTAAGGGTTAGAGTCAGAGTTTAAATCGTGTTTTTTTAAATGCAATAATCCTCCAAAACGTGTAAAACAATAGAGAACAAAACATCATTAGAGAGCAGACATGAGGATATAATGAAGGGGGGCTGAGGTGCCACATAAGCACTTCTCAGAGACCCTCAGTGACGCCTAAACCACAGCTTCACACATGCAGGGGACAGCTGGTCTACACATGAGGAATTTGTTAATCTACAGTTTCCTCCTCACTTTAACTGTGTTCAGGCATGCCAGCCTGCTAAGACACATACACAAGCCTTTTTTTTTTTTTTAAGGGTCTCTGTAAAGCCTGTATAGCTGCAATGTGTGATGCAATATCAGCACATATGACTGGATCAGCACTCAGGAGTCTTATGAGGTTTGAGTCCAGACCGGCTTCTGAGCGGGTTTTATTAGTTCATGCAGAGAAAAAGGTCGGCTTTTTCATACCTGAAATGATTTAACTCAAATCATTCATGTTTATTGAGGACAAAATGAGTTTTTAATCAGAGTAGAGCTCAGCGAGAGGATGCATTCTTCCATTATCTTTGGAAAATAATCTCCCTTTGAACAACTCGTGCACGAGCTCGTTTAAGCACAGAGACTAAACTTCTTTGATTTTCCTATTTCAGAAAACTGAGACATATTTTCGAAGCACACTCATGGTGCTTTTTGTAATCTTGAGTCTGTTTGGGATTGGTCTCTTGATGGACTTAAGGGACTGATCTTTTTGTGTTTTTGCCTTTATTAAGTCTCTGGAGAGAGACAGGAAATGTTGGGAAGAGAGTGTGGGATGACATGCAGCAAAGGGGCGGAGGGCGGATTCAAACCCACAGCCGCTTGGATGAGGACAATAGCCCCTGTACATGAGGCACGCGCCATAACCGCTAGGCGATCAGACGCCCCGTCACAAGTGATTGCTAGTAGAGCTTTAACATTCGGCCTCTTTATGATCACTGACTGCATCTTTACTCTCTGGCTCAGACAATGATTTTACAGCCGGAGTCTAACACCTGAACAAGACCGCTTTATTTTTTAGTATTTCCACATTTTTTTGCAGCCCCCTTTTCCTGTCCCGTCCCGTCGTGAGCATTTAGCGGTCATGTTAACACTATATCTCGTATGTAATTAACGTTTGCTAACAGGTGTTTCGCAGAGCCAGCAAACCTGCAATCCAGCCAGGAGCAGATTCAAACACGACAGCGCCAAAACCATACTCATAATTTTCTCTGAAGCTGGAATGTGAGGGATCCTCAGAATTTAAAAAAAACACCTGGTTCACCAATGAAGACAGCTTTTTTTTTTTATTTATTGTACAAAAGAGGGGAAAAAAAAGGCTTTATTAAAGTGTGGTGGTGTGGGACATGTTGGGGATATAAATAAGACAGAAGCTGTGGTCAGAATGAGCACGATTTCATTTTCTTATCGACACGTTCACAGTGAAGCGCAGGTGTTCGGGTGATGTCGTCACTGCAGGTCGTCGTCGTCGAACAGATCCTCAAAGTCTGCAGGTAGAAAAAAAAAGAGAAAGACACAAAAAGGAGAGCAGGGTTAGAAGAAGTCACGCTGTTTTATCAACTATAACATCCTTACCTGTGAATTATGTTTTGGGCACTTATCTGCAGCTTTTATTTTGTTAACTTTTTTAAGTTTACTTATTAGATGCACTGCAAAAATGAAGCCACATATACGAGTAATACGACACTTAGCATGTGCTGGACGACTAAACATATAGCGGCTTGTCTCTAAGCTTCACCTGACGAGTAAAAGAAAGTGTTCCCCCAGAAGAAAGATGCATTTTTAAACTCTACGCAGAGCTTCTTAAACAAAACAAGAGGTGCAAAATAATTTATCATTTTAAAACTGGATTTGTTGACATTTCTTTCAGAGCTTTTTGAGCTTACGAGTCAACACTGTATTTAGTTTGTAGTTTCATCTGCTGAAAGTGAATTAAAAAAAGTTGTCTTTTTTTAATTGATGCTACTTTGACCACTAACATCTTTGGCTTAAGTGCAGTTAGTTCCAATGTAAAATGTACTCTGACCTTGTGAGTCGTCTTTTGGAGACACATCCACCACGATCTAACTGTTGTGGAAAGTACCGAAATATTCCTCCAGGGTTTTTCAAACTAAAAGTGATTTGCAGCTGTAATTAAACACTATAAAGCATCACATGATGTCGGCTTTAATCATACTTATTTACACCAATCAGCTCAAAATGTCCACAGGCTGAACCTGTGTCAGCTCACCAGGCTTTGGGAACTCTTTTCTTTCATGTCTGTGTGGTTTCCAGGAACAAGACATTCCTGTGTTCAGCCTAATAAGGGACAGAGTGAGTCAAAAAAAAAGCCTTCCCCACGGCTACCCATAACCCCTTGCAACTGTGAACACTGTAAACAAGCCCCCTCCCCACCCCCCGACCCCAACGCTATACCTTCTTTTCACAACCTGCTCCAGAAAATGTATTTCACACCGATAAGTTGAGCTTTTTAAAAAGGCTTTAACATGATGGTGTCATGTCTGCGTCAGGTCAGAGAAAACCTGAAGTATGGAAGACATAGTGCAGGCTTTTGTTTCACATCCCTTGACTTGAAGTAAAAACCTCATCATTGCAGTTTGCTGTTTTCTAAGCCGGCTTTTATCCACAGGGTAAATGTGTAACATGACCACAGCATTAGTTTGTTTGCTGTAAATTGTTTTTCAGCTCATCCACTGATGTGTTGATACGTAAAACACAAAAAGACAAAACACCAGTTGAATTATTTTCTTTTAAAAAGTGGCTTAAATGAAAATTTTGCAGATATTGGATCAATCACAGAAAGTAGATCTGCAAGCTCCACCACCAGTGTTTCAATCATTTCAAAGGGAATTAATCCAAGAACTTTAAAACCCACAGGATCTGTGTCCGCAGGCTGATCACGACCTGTCCAGGGTCTTTGTTAGTGTTTCCACTGCACACTTCATCGCGGTCTGTCCCTGAGTAACGTGTGTTTTTGTACGTTGTTCTCTTTACTCCTGAGTGAGCTCGTAGTTCTCCTGAGATTTTTCATCTTTACCGCACACACACAGATCCTGTTGGGTCTCAGCGTGAGGTTCAAATGTTTCTCGATCCTGAGGAAAGTTTCTGCAGCGAAAAGGGCTTAAGGTTGTAGAGTTCCTTTGAAGTGCTTCAGAAAAAACCACAACATTCTGTTTCTAATAAAACCTTTAAGTTGCATCATTCTGTTCACAAACTGTCTGTCAGTGTAACTCTGACTGAAACACAGCATTCAAACATTTTCAGTGGATTTCATTATTGTCATGAAGGGACCTGAGGGGACTCCCTGTTAGTGCCTCGAGCAAGTTTGTACCATTCATGAGATTTCACCAACTGACAGTTTCATAGTGTTTACAACCCAGGTGATCTAAAACCTGGGTCCACATGGTGTGTGTGTGTGTGTGTGTGTGTGTGTGTGTGTGTGTGTGTGTGTGTGTGTTTTTAAAGCAGCTGACTGGCGAGGTGTCCCGCTGAGTTTCAGTCTGACTGCAGCCATAAACTCTCTTTACCATCCTCCCTCTCTCTCTCCTCCTTTCCTCTTTCGTTCTCTTCTTTTTTTTAACAATCAGCTCTTTTTTTTTTTTTTCTAGGTCATGTGCTGCTGAGACAAAAATTGTTTTGGCCTGCAGCCGACGCTTCAAGACGGAAAACCGATTAGCCTGGTGCTTTTGTGCGTCCTGTGCGTGCGTGTTTACGTGTGTGAGGAACACATTCACTTGTGTTTACAGGGAAATAACTGGATAACTTTTGAGGGTTAATTAAAAGAAGGCATTGTGGTTTAAGCAAGAAAACAGGATAATGTGCTTCCACTAAAATTCAATTTTTAATGCAGATTGTTAATAAGCTGTTTCTCCCATTTATTCATATTTTTAAATACTGGAATATTCTGGGTGTTCCTAGTGATATAATGCCGCCACTTAAAAGATGTTTTATATGTGTTGGAACAGTTCTTTCATGTGTTTCAGCTTCCTGATCTCTTAAGTTATAGAATAGAATAAAGTAGAATTACTTTATTGATCCCAAACTGGGAAATTGTGGCGTTACAGCAGCAGGTTGTCCAAACACACAATATGAGTAAAAAACACAATATTAGCAAATTTAAACACAATATAATATTAAATACAAAGTACTAAAAAAATCAAAACTAAGAATGTGAATATATACAACCAGGATTTAAGTAAGCATTACTAGTCTTAAATAGGAAGATTAAATGTAAATGTGCAAAAACAGAGTAGTAAATGGACAGTACTGAAGTTAAAGTGCATGAGTGTAGACATATTATAAGCAGAAACTATACAATATAACATACCTCAAGAGAAAGCTTAACACGCAGGAGGTGAGGGTGAGTATTTTGTTGCTTCTTTTGTAGCATCATGCAACATGTCTTTACTCATACTGAATAGAGTCATGATACAAATAAAAGAATATAATCTATATTTATCTGCCGTGGTCTGCTGGGGGAGCAGCATTGGAGCTGGTGACACTAAGAGACTGGACAAACTCATTAAGAAGGCCTGCTCTGTGACAGGCTGCGAGCTGGACTCTTATGTAGTGGTGACAGAGAGGAGGACTCTGAACAAACTGTTCAAATCCATTATGGATAATCCTGATCACCCTCTGCACACCCTACTGGACAAACAGCGGAGCAGCTTCTCCAACAGACAGATACAAGAAATCTTTCTTACCATAACTCTGTACAACAGCTCACCTCATGCGAGCAGAGAACTGTCATCATGATAATATCTGTCTCTCCATACTCTAATCTGTTCTGCACATGTTACATTTACAAATTATCCCTGCACTCATGTTCACTTCATTTGTTTGTCTACTCACCGTTATATTGTATAGTTTCTGCTTATAACATGTCTACACTCATGCACTTTAACTTGTGTCAATACTGTCCATTTACTACTCTGTTTTTGCACATTTACATTTAATCTTCCATATTTAATCTTCCTATTTAAGACTAGTAATGCTTAGTTAAATCCTGGTTGTTTATATTCACATTCTTAGTTTTGATATTTTTAGTGCTTATTTACTTTGTATTTAATATTATATTGTGTTTAGATTTGCTAATATTGTGTTTTTTACTCATATTGTGTGTTTGGACAACCTGCTGCTGTAACGCCACAATGTCCTAGTTTGGGATCAATAAAGTAATTCTATTCTATTCTATTCTATTTTATTCTATTCTATTCTATAAAAACCTGTTGATGACACTTGTTTTTAGTTCAGCTTTTAAATACGTCAGAAAGATTTGTGTTTAAAAATATGAATCACATTTATTTAGAATGTATTTCATTTCTCATCCACTCTATATTGAGTCACTTAGATGTGAAATAAAGTAACTTACCATTAAAGAAATCAGAGTGAACTGCTTTCTCATTGGCTGCCAGGTCCATCAGCAGGCCGCTGCTGCCCCCTGCCTGTCAACACACAGCAGTGCAAACACACATCACTCACTGACACACAAACACACTACTATTAAATTCACAAACACATGGCATAATGATAATAACATTAAATACTTACCTTTTTAATGTAAAATAATCAGTAAATACACAAAATCCGGAAACAGGACCCTCTGCACATCCTGCACTCACTTGTGTCCTAAATATTTTTATTGTGTGTTTATCTTTATTAAATTTATATTGCATTAATCATACTTGAGCTTGTCTTTCTTGTTGTATTAAATGTAGTTGAGAGCACTGCCTTCATAATGTAATTTATAACTTGTTTTCTTAATGTTTACATTCTTCTTTCGTAGCATTGAGCTAGGCTAACTTTAGCTAACGTCAGCCTGCGTGTTGGGAGATTAAATCGACATTTTCTCTCCACATCTTCACACCAAACGTACCTCGTCCAGGTCCACGTAAGGTCCAGCTCCTTCAGGAAACATCTCGTCCACTGCAGGTTTCATTTTGTTTTGTCGGTTCGACAGTAATTACTTACAAAAATGTTGTTTGGGAGTCGCTGAAATAGATCGCTCACATAAACAAAACAACGGTGTCACACTCAAATGGGCCCGGCGGCTAACTCTTTACTGAAAGGTTCCGCACTTCTTCTTCTGCGGGGGATTATAAAAGGCCGTTGGTATCCAAAATGTTGCATTACTGCTTTCTACTGGTTTTAAATAAATGTACAATATTCTGACTACTATGAACTTGTGAAAAAATAACAAAAATAACTTTCTTTATCTTTATAGCCAAAATTCCGCCCAAAACTATAGAAGCATGTAGGCTGTTTCAAATACAGCATTTGTCTAACTATATTTTCAGTTTTAAGGTTTAATTAACCCCGAAACAACTCTCTTACCAACACTATAAAATCTATAAATATCAAATATAGTATCATAAATATAGTATAGCAAATTGTATATATAGAGAGATTATAAGGAACACAGGAAGTTAATTTAATTTAATAAATATTAATTATTGAGCTTATGTATATTATGTAATTTTATTTTTATTTTTTTGTGAAATAATTTGAACATTGTTTTTTGTTTATTGTATTTTCATGCTTTTCATTTTGTTTTGTATTTTTGATATGTTTGATTTTATTTTTGATATGTCTGAAATAAATTTAATCAATCAATCAATCAAAAACTATAAATTCAAGAAAAATACACAATACAGTATGACGTGATTGAGAATAATCATTTAATAATAAACATTTTATTATAATAATTAAAAAAAGGAGAACCATATCTTTTTAAAGACATTGCTTAAGTTGGCACATGTTTATTCATTCATGGCATATAGCAACATGATATTGTACAATTCCTCAAAGGGGCTACATCTGTTCTCTATATATGTTTGGCTAGCCTACAAACAGTATTACACTTGACACTCTATGCCTTAACTTCTTTCATTTAACGTCTGTTAAAATGTCCTCAACTCTTATTTAAATTGTGTACGGTATTAAAAGAACAAATTCTGAACAGCCGCCTTGCTGCTCTCTCAGTGCTCGTGTCCCGCGTTGCTCTCATACCCCAGGGTGTCCCCGAGGTGCTGGTGGGCAAAGAAGGCCCGGGCCAACTCGTTGATGTGGTTATAGGCACCGATGGATCTGAAGTATTCAACGTAGTTCCAGAAGTCAGAGGTGGAGTAAGGCCAGTAAGGGACAGCTGGAGGTTCATCATAAGGCACTAAAGATGGGCAGGACACAAACCGTTACCATGGTGATGTGGTCACACTTTGTGTTCATGTACCTTTCAGTAGGTATTAAACATTTTAATATGCAAAGTAACTAAAGCTCTCAGACAAATCTATAAATAGTAAAATATTTTCCTTTAGTATGCAGACGAGTGGAATTTAAAGAAAAGACTACATTCACAACTTTTCTGATATTTCAAGATTAAAATCAAAACAAATAAAGCAGAAAAGGAAATCTGACACTTTTATATGGAATATATTGTGTCAAAATATGTATGCATCTTATAAAAAGAGATGTTATTTATTTACTGTACCTCCTTCTGGGATGACTCTGGCCTCTGTGAGGAGGAGGAGGAAAGAGAAAAAAAAATTAACATTCCCAAACATTCCTGGGCTTTCCGAACACAAAGACGGGATTCAAGATCGGAAAACTGAGCTCTCTCCCAGAAGACTTCAGGATACCCTCCTCAAATATTATTTTTGACCAATCCTCACACACACACACACACACACACACACACACACACACACACACACACACACACACACACACACACTTGGACAGAGACCTCTTTGTGCACATGCAGTCACTAACAACAAATGATGTCTTTTAAATGTGACATTATCACATCGACGAGAATCATGACTAAAAAACAGACACAAGTATTAAAGCATGCATATACAGATTATGTAATATTTAATCATTACTGCATTTTTTTACCATAAAAATTAACTTAACTTGTCTTTAAGAAGAACATGTATTCTGTATAAAAACTCACCACTATGATGAACGGCAAAAAGGCAGAGGAGAACACCGAGCAAGACCAACAGCTTCATCTTTCCTCCTACAAGAACAACAAAGCCCACAATGCTTCAGGTTTCAATCCAATAAGCACAGTCACAGTACGTTCATGCAATATGTCATAGACATAAAATTCTTAAAATCTGTATTTGTCTAGCTATTAAAGAAATTGTTTGTTGAAAGTATTTATATAAAGATGACTGATTTTATTTTTATTTTTTACCTGTGAATGGTTTTTGTGAAGCCCTGCAGAGACGCTCTCCCTCCTGGTTCACTGTGACCTGTGGTGTGTGGCGAGGCTCAGTGTGGAAGAGCCGACGGACCTACACACACACACACCAAATGCAAACACACACTCATGCACACACACACACACACACACACACACACACACACACACACACACACACACACACACACACACACACACACACAGCTCACTGTGCAGGTTACACAGTTTCCAGAGAAATTCTTCCATGATTTTTCCAGCTGGCAAAAATGTGTTTCTGTGTTTTATTTCTGTTTTTATTGTGGATGCAGATTCAGTTATTACCCTCGGTTGCTTTAATTTATATATTTGCCTCGAATATTTGTTAGTTTTCTTTTAAAAAACTCAATTTCAGAAAGGGGGTCAGTGAAATACTTCAACCAACAATCTGTCCTCCACCTCATTAAGGACCGCTACTAATGATTGTTTTCATTACGTAAGACTTAGTGGGAGGATTCTTTTTGATGAATAGATGAATAGATATATGAATAGATAATGAAAAGATTAAAAGATCATCATAGATATCCAAATCCTGAAGTGATGCCTTTACATTTCTCCTTTAATCACCCTTTTCATTGTTACTAGTGAGCTATTGTTTGAGCTTTAAATTCTGTGAAATGAAACACCAAAGGATTTTGTTTTACAAGAAAGAAATCTTTATTCAGTGATCAAAGCTTGGACGTCAAATTACAATATTCCTCTCCTACAATGGAATGGCAATAAAACGTGAATGAGAAGTACACCACAAGTACCGCAAGTATGTAGAAGAATGTAGTAAATGTATTTTACATGCATAATGTAACATCACCTTAAAGACAATCAAAGTACAATAACTTTATGTAACTTCACTGTTGATGAACCCAAAGAATGTCCTTCATCTGTAACCCACTAATCATTCAATGTTTGCAAAACAAAGTAGAATTGATTATTGAATAATATAATGACTTCATTTAAATTATTGGTTAACTTTTTATTTAAATTATGAAAAATTGATATTTAATGCAAACTGTATTTTAAGCGACATTTCTGCATCTTTAAATACAAAATATAGTCGACACCTGATCCTCTAGTAACTAAGAATGAGCACAGTATGTTTATATCAGGAGGATTTGAGATCCAGTCTTGTTGAACCAGTGTTCAGACCAGACTTCTCTTACTGGTTCAGGGCACTAACAGGAACTCTTCATTTAGTTCTAGTTGTCTTTGCAGCCGGTCTGATCCGTTGGCTTCATCCCGAAAATATCGATTCCTTCATTCACCAGCAGTTGTTTGGCATGCTCAACGGTGCCAAAAGGTATGAAACGTGAGCGTCCGAGGATCCAGGCGAAGTCGATGTGGAAAATACGGAGGATGTCTGTGCAGGAATACACGACGGCCACAGTGGAGTAGTCGGTGGAGAGAACCCAGTACGGGCTGTAGGGAGTGACTACGAGCAGAGAGAGCAGACATGAAAGAGAAAGATGATGAATATTATACACTACATTCAATTTCTCAAGTCTAGCTTTTAATTAATAGCTGGAGAATCATACTTCATAGGATAACTTAAACATGACCTTGTTCATCTTTAGTGAGACTTAACATGCACTTTGACCATGTAATGCTGCGTACATGGAGCAAAAACAATTTACTAGAGTTGTCTCTTGGAGATATAACAATAACTGATTATAGTATTTTTTTTATTATTAATATTTAAGTCAGTGATGGGCAACTTTGGTCACAGCAAGGGGCCACATTCATTCAATTCTCACTGCCAGAGGGCCAAATTGTAGGATACAAAAACGATTACAGTCAATTATGTCTCAAATTTAACTCAACATATACGAGGGATCAAATCTTATGATGGACATACTTCTGGTTTTCATGATTTCATGGCAGATTTTGTCATGTTTTCTTCATGTTTCCAATGAATTGATATGTAAAAATTGACCTGAGGGCCACGTCGAGGGTCGATGAGGGCCGCATGTGGCCCCCGGGCCGCCAGTTGCCCACCCCTGATTTAAGTACAGATAGCTAGTAATCAGAACCAAGCATGAAGTCAAGATGTTTAAATGAAAAAAGCCCCCGAAAGGTTCTGCTTGAGGCCCTGAGAGGTCGGACTTGAACCTGTTGCTTTAACAGATGCGTTAGTGATGTAATGCTCATGTTGGATAAAACAGGACGTAAACATCTACTGATAACTAAGATGTCCAAAATAGATGATTCACAGACAAACAAACGGGCTTATTGTCACTAAGATAACAAATGCACTGAGGCTGTGGCATCATATGTCAGCAGATAATATCATCACTCCAAAGGTATGTGTGCACAAATAAGCTCGAGGATGAGGGAGCAGTCTGCTTTAAAAGTTATTTTCGTTCTTTGTCCATTGAAAGATTTCAGAAATAGAAGAACAATATTCAAACCTTCGACTCGTCTCTTAAGGATGAAGATGAGGACTTACAATACGAGAAGCTGACTCCAAGTTGTGCTTGTTCTCTCGGGTCTGGAACCACTGCGGTCCCTTCCGCTACCCTCGTCTTCTCTTTACTGAGACACAGACAGAAATAGAGGACGACATTTTGATGGGAATTGCAGCTTTTTTTCCCATGTTACCTCTTAATAAGTCTGTTGAACAAGAATTACATAAACTTATAGTTTCACACTCTGGTTTTTTTACTCTTTGGGATATAATGACTTCAATATTCTGGAGGTTTCATATTGACCTTTTAAAAAAAATACAACTTGCTGAATATTAAAACCAACAAAACAAACTTTTCAATACTCACTAGAACTGAGTGTTGCGCACTTGAATGGTGCCATCTTGCCTCACAGCGTAGTTCGCCTCGATGCACTTTCCTCTCTCAAAGGAAGCAGGGAGCTTCTCGATCTCGTACCAGCGTCCGAGATACTAAAAACAAACAAGGCTCGATTAGTTCTGTGTAGTGCAGAGTGGACCTGAATGACTGTTTTTACTTGTGCTTGTTTACCAATTGAAGGTTGAAGCCGGGCTGGACTTTAGGAACAGGACAGGCCCCCCAGTGATAGGTCTGCGCTGACACCAGAGGGAGTAGCAGGAGGAGAAAGTAGACGGCTGACATGGTTCCTTCAGGAGAGGAGGGAAGAAGATAAGATGTTCATGTGAAAAAAGTTTGAGAAACCGCTCTCTGGAATCGACTTTCACAATCAATCACGTCTGCTTTAGACTCTCTACAAGAGGCTACCCAAAGGCAGAACGGGACAAGAGTTGGAAATTAGCAATAGCTATAAACACTCTGTGCAGCACATCAGTTCCAAGCTCTGTATTGAAATGTATGTATGTTAAATTTCATTTTCCCTAGTAAATAAATAAATTCAATTCAAATTCAAACTCTCCATCCCTGTCTTGTGTTTTTTTTAATATATTTTTGTTTGTTCAAAGTCCTGTTTTTTCTTTTGTGTATTATTTTTTTATTACCGTTTTTTCTGTCTGGTTAATTCAGGGATTAAAATCCATGAAAACATTTTCCCAAAAATGCTCTATGCCTCAGCTTAGGGGTTATCAATCAATCAATCAATCAATTGTTATTTGTACAGCGTCAACTCATAACAAGTGTTATCTCGAGACACTTTACAAAAGAGCAGGTAAAAAGACCTTACTCATTGTTATGTTACAAAAAGCAGGTAAAAGTTCTGGCAGGCCGTCAACCAACGATCTCAAGGAGCCTAAGAGAGATCAAGAGCTCCCACGAAAGTAGGTGGTTAGTGACTGAGATTTACAGATAGATACATGCAGTAATATGATGTACTGTATATGCACAGAGAGAGAGAGAGAGAGGGGAGCTCAGGGTGCCAGTTCCCCCGGTAGTCTAGTATCATGCACTACATTCAATTTGGTTATAAGAGACATCATTTCTTGTAATGTTGTCTGACCATGTTACCTTTCTGTTTCCATTCTTTAATGTTCACTGAAACTTCAAATACAACCAACAAAGTGTAATCTATACCACATACTGAAAATACTGGAAGATGGTGACGCTGCCAACAAATAAAAGATGTATTTATTTGAATGTTGTCTGAAGCCGACTCATTACAGTACAGCTGAGTGTGTTAGGTGTGTGAATAAGCCTGAGTGTGTTGGACTCAGTGACCCTCAGACTTGTGTGAGCTTTTGTTTTCAGTAACTTATGACTCAAGTCAGTATGATGGAAGATATTTGTCATACCTGTAGTTTAAACATTTCAGCTTCTATTGTTCCCTATAGATGTGTAAAGTTCATGGTATGGTGAAATAAGATAGGAGTACAAAAATCACGTGCAGCTCAGGTGTTTGTCCCTTCATGTCTTTTGTCTCTTTTTACAGACATGTCACCACACCTGTTCCTCTGGTTTCACATAACAACTGTTAATGCATGCAAGCTGAATCTTTTCAGAAGGAGGTAACAAGAACGCACCAAACTCTGAAAACACAGGATCAAAAGACAATGAAATGGCACGATTGCAAAGTTCATCAAAAGTACCATTTTCATGATTTCTCCTTCATTAAACTACTTTTTCAGTGTGTGAATGTTTTGGCCCCAGAACTGGTCAGTCAAATAAATAAAATAGCATTAAAGGAGACATGACAAGAGGGGCAGTTAGTGTAGAGACTGTAGACCAGCAAAGTGCAGGACAACATTCCCTCAGTCCTCTTTCTCAGTGAAAGGCCCACAGGTTTGATCACCTTACCATCAAAAATAAAAACATGAACTGACCCAAAAGCTTTTGATAACAAGGCAAAACAATGTCTTCAACAAAGGCAAACGTGTGAACACTGCGTTACATGTTTAATTTTATAGCACAGCTTATTTTATTTCTCTTTTTCTTTATGGTTGTTCTTAGTTGTTATTTTGATCACTATGACCGTCTATGTCTGCTTCACTGTTGTATCATGTGTTTTATTTCCTAAAAGCCTAACCAGGGACACACACTGCACATTAATCATGACTAGAAGTCCTATACAATGCACTGGTTGCATTTTATTTTAATTTTTATAAACATATTTTTAATGAATTTCACATTTATCAGGACATGTACAGTATGCATGTAACAAAAGTATGACATAAAACAACCCTCCCAAAATAGAACATGTGGCAGTACATCAATAACACAAGAATAATAAAAGTAATTTGTACAATACAAATGAAAAAACAAACAAGTGAAATAATAAACAGTTGACACATACCGGTATTTCTCACACTAGTAACAGTTCACAGCTTTCAATACATTGTCCAAGTCAGCATTTTTAACAAATTCCAAAAAAACCTCCCAAATTTTACCAAATTCTGAAGCTTTCTTCCTAACTATATATGTAAGTTTATCAAGAGCCAGACTTGCTGATAATTATTTTAACCAACGTCCACTGGTTGAATTTTAATTAGATGTAACAATGCCTGTATGTAGAGTCCCTGACAAATAAACTGATAAATAACATAAAAAAACTATTATATCTAATCATTTATCTAATGTCAAGAGGTTTAAGTGATGCAATAGAACATCATAAATTAATTTAGTAAAAGGATAAAACAAAGTGCAAAACCAGTTATACAGGGGAAAAACACAAAAGTGAATTAAACACATAATCCTGTTAGAGTTAACTTTCTGTGTCTACATTAAATTCATGAAAACGTTCTTACCTGAGGTATAAAGGTGTTAACTCCGTCCCTCCTGTTTCTGCTGATGATGTAAACTGTCTCGAGCTCTCTGTACAAAACACACTCTGGGAGTGTTCACGTTCACGCGACGTCACCGCGGCAGCACGAGGCAGCTCGTTAACTGAATTGTCTTCACGCGCACATTCCCACACTGTGACAATGCAGCTCACTGTGATAATGGTTGAATATTTTAATCCGTTTTTTTCCCACAGCACCTTTCTCCTAAAGCACAATCTTTTTATATTCATCCTTCATGTTTGATTTTCGACAGAACTAAATATTTTATAAATACATATTAATTTATTTCGACATTTATTCTTAATATTAGCAAGAATAACAACTTATATGTATTAACTGATTTCAAATGTGTTTGTCGGTCTTGAATTATTCTTTTTCCCTCAAACATTTCGTTATATATGTGTATATATATATATATATTTATTTTATATTTTCTTATTTAGGGTACTTGTTCAATGTATTTATTTTTTGTTCTCTCTTTCAAATTGTAGTAGGGGTATTTTGTTTTATCATTTTAATTAAAAATTGATAAATAAATATGATTTATTATAACCATTAGCATTATTATTGCTCTTATTCTTATTTGTTTGTTAATGGTTATAAAATTTACCTGTTCAATCAACTTCTTTTCTCCGCTGTTTGCTGGCACGGTTTTCTTGTCCCCGTCGTACATCAATGTGTGATACTTAATGTAACCACTAGGTGTCGCCACAGTAAATACAAATACAAAAATCTAAACATACAGTACACATTTTATATTGTAAATTAATGCTTTAAATCATGGTCTGCAGACTTTGAGCCAATCTCTGATAACTGGTTAATATTTCATCCTCTTAACACTGAAGAGGAAACAGTTAAAATACTTCTGAAGTTATTTTTCACATTATTATTAAAACATACATTGAAAGGTTTGTTTTTCAAGGATCCATTGATATACGTCTGAAGAAGCAATGCAGATATGTAAATGTATACAAATAATATCGTTCAATATCTCCACCTCAAGGCTCAAAGTTAAACAGAAAGTGTATCATCTTTACATCAGCACATCGACTGAAATGATGCTGTTGTCATATTGGAGACAGGTGAACTTTTATGAACTTCAATATATCAATGTTTCATCCTCAGTGATAATAGAAAGACTGAATGGAAAGAATAAGAATACATCCCTGTGTATTTAGGCAAAAAGTAAGCAAATAAGTCTTCAATCACTTCCAAATGTTTCTGTGATATAAAACAATGACACCAAAGAGACACAGGATCTAATAAAGATGATTTATTTCCAGTGTTTGTTGAGGGAGGGCGAGATGTTCACTGTTCAGAAAAACGTCATCTCATGCAGTTTCAAAGATTTCAAAGTCTGTCGTCGCTTTCTCCCAGGTTTTGTTTTAGCGCCCATGCATTTGACTGCACTTGGAAACATACAGAGAGGGGAAAGTAAAACTACGAAGAAAAAAAACATGGACGTACATTTGAACACTTTGATGTTGCTGTGAGTTTGACTAAAAACAAAAAAAAACAAAAAAAAAGGAAAAATCTCTGGAATGCCTGTGAGTTTTTTTTTTTTTTTTTAGACCACCGTAAATGTTTTAAAAATTCTTCTTGTCTTCACAACTGTTGGTAAAAACAGTTTAAAAAAGAAAAAAAGAGGCACTTTTTGAGATAAAAACAATTCACACACATGTAAAACTTATTTTTGAAGTATAAATGGACAAAGTTCGGAAATTAAAAGCACTGTACCAAGCATTACATACTCTAGTATCAGCATTTCATTACTGTTTTGTTTTTCAGTCTTTATTTGATAAAACTATCAGAATCCTCCGGTCCTTCCAGCTAATATCTGGCTGCTTTGAGTGTGCTGTGAAAAAAAAAAAAAAAAACCTTCCCACAGCACGCAGCTCAGAAAGCAGCCCTCAGTTACCTCCACACACTTCAAGTACAGGCAAACCAAAAACATACATGTCGTCTTGAAAATGACAAAAAAATATTGTCATGAGCAACTAGTGTTAGTCCAAAGAGAGATTACATTCTTCATAATGCTTATAAGAGGAAGAACTGAAGCATCATTCCTTAAAAATAGGCTTCCCTATGCTTTCTTCAGTAATAGTCGAGTTGAATCTTTTTCATTAGTGCTGAGTAACAGAGTCCACATGAAATGTCTTTTTGCATTTTTGCAGGAGGAAGTTTTTTGAGTTTGAGTTTTTTTTTTTTTCCATCGTCTGTTCCAGTATGGCCGACAATTCAGAGGAATCACACACATAAAACATCTCTGTAGAATTATTCCAGTAACAATCAAAGAAGCCTATACACAGTATGTACAGTAGATACATAAAGTATACTTTGTAGAAAAAATATTGTGCAGTAACCTCGGCTAAAATACACACATTCGTACATTTAACGCATTCATCCTCCAGATAAATCCACTGTTTCACTTTCACAGATACTGGTAGAACCGCGAGCGGACCACTTGAGCTCCAGACAGTTTGTGTGGGTGAGCGTCCGGCGTCAGGTTGGTTTTGTTTTTGCCTTGCAGCCCGCTACCGTTGACCTGCTCCCCTGTGAGCGGCTGAGCGCCCGGAGACGCAGAGGGGGGCGGCCTTTCTTCCGCTCCGTCGTGTGCGTCCGGATGGTCGTCCTCGGGGACGGCCCTCGGTGCGACCTCGCCGCTTGAATCCGAGCCTCTGTGGCGATCTCTGGAGATCCAGCCTCTGACGGAGAAGTCCTGAGAGGAACATCTGGGCTTGAGACGATCCAGAGGCGACAGCTCGGCCGCCTGGTCCACGCCGCCCTGCTCTCTCCAGTCGTTGATGACCGCCAGCTCTGCGAAGTCCCTCTGCCCGCCCATGGTGTGCCGCCGTCGGATGTTCTTCTTCTTCGCTCGGGCTTCTTGAGTCCGGTTCTTCTGCGCGAACATGTCGTCGGCTGATGTCCGGATCCTGAACTTTAGTCGCTCGGTGATCTTAAGGTGCCAGGCCGGTTCGGGACGCTCTGATTCGCTGCGTGAGGACGAGCTAAGGCTGCTTGTGGACCGCCCTTTTTTCATCACCTCCAGGACTCGGGAGAGCCGCGTGGAAGACTCTGCTCTACCCTCACTGCGCTCCGCACTCCCAGACACGCCCTCTACTGACGATTCGCTGTCTGTTTTCTGCCTCAGGGACCACCGTCTGGAGAGGGTGTCACACTCGATCATTCTGTGCGACGGGAAGAGGCGCCGTGCTTCCATTTTTGGCGTGGTGCTCCCCTCAGCTGATCCTCTTGGTTCAGTTTTCTCCATACTCTGATCCGGGCAGGGCGTCGACTGACTGCTGCCTCCACCGGGTGCAAAAACGGGGAAGTCGCTCTCACTGTCTGTCTCCATGGGTCGTCCCTCGCTTATCAGCTCGCTGCGTTCATCGTCCGCCTCCTCCCCTCCTTGCAGCTCCGGGCTGAGAGCGCTGGACTCCGCTCCGGTGAGGAAAGTGATGGAGGATGTTGTGGAGTAGTCTGAGGTGATGGAGCTCACCTCTGCACCTGCAGACGCTCCTGGGCCTGCAGCGGATCCGATCGCGGCAACCGCTCCTGCAGGAAGCTCGAGGGACGTTCCTGCTGTCCACTTTTTGGGTCTCGACCTCGGGACAGACGCTCCGGAGCTCATGGTGCCGAGGTCTGAGGTGTTCTCATCCAGCAGGGAGGGGGGATCTGACAGAGAGGACTTCCCCTGAGGAGCTGCTTGGTAGCTGGAGACGATCGGGGACGGGGAGGGCGAGGGTGAAGGGTGTCTGGGTGGAGTTTTATCCTTCAGGAATAAAGAGTTCCTATGCTCTCTCTTGGCTTTGGGTGTGAGCTCCACAGTCCTCCCATTCTCCTTCCTCTCCTCTGCTCGCGCCGGCTGCTTGGCGTTGGGTTTTGCGTTGGGGCTCAATCGAATCTCGCTCTGCGCCTCAGTCTGGAGGCCGTGGTGGTTCGGCTTCTGAACGGGGATTTCCTTCTTGAGGAAAACGGCGTCCAGATCGTCGTCTGAGCTGCTAGGCAGCGGCTTCTCCTTTGACTTCTTTCTTTTGCGGTTGGCTGCAGCAAAGATGGAGGAGACCAGGAGCTCGCGGCTGCACTGGTCCTTCCCTGAGCCCCAGGAACCCTGCAGAGAGAGGAGAGAGAGGAGGAAGAAAGAGAGAGGAGGAGGAGGATACTGAAGTGAGTATTTCTGACGCAGAGACACAAAGAAAGGCCACCGAGAGAACACAAACCCGTCACCCCCTGTCTGGAACTTAAACCTGTTCTCCACCTGCTCCCGTGAAGCACCACAAACCAGAGAAGTGGACAGAGAGAGGAACATTAACAGACAACATTAACAGGGAGCACATCAGTGTTTCCATGCCGACCTTAAAGCAGAAGCAGGACGAGCAGCAGAATGACTTCAAGCTGAAGGAAAGCAGCCACATAGGAGCAGTGCAGTGATGGAAAGCACCCGCTTACGCTGATGACCCCGTCGGAATTATGTTTCTCTCATTACGAGCAGCTGACAACATTAAGGACCCTGAATGTGTCACTGAGCAGGAATCTTAAAGTCGAGTGACTTCAGCTCATTGGACGTACAGACGGCTTTGTCTCCTCAGTGCTGACAGACTTTACATTAATTTAAAGGGTTGGTTCACCCAAATCACAGAAAAATATATTTTTATGTCCTTCTTAGTTTATCAAATGGTACCAAGCCATGCAGATAGTTTTGGTTTTATTTATCTCTGTATAGCAGTTTGCATGACTGAGATTTCCCCCCTGATACTTTGGATTTAAATTAAGTATGATTTGTTGTCAAGCAGCCAAAAGGTTTAACATCCTGGTTACTCTGGATTATCAGCAGAACATGCTGTTTTTGACCATTTGTGCAGCAGAAAGTAGTGCCAAAGAAAGTTGTTGTGTATGATATTAAACATGGAGTATTTTCAACTATAGTGAACTTCTGCTGAGTGGTTCATGTAGTGCGAATACAGTTTTTACACAGCATTGATTACAGAAAACAGAAAAAAAGACGATTGAAATATCACAACACTTAAAATATTCTGTTGGTCAGAGTATCTGAACTCGTGCTTACAAAGACGTAGTTTGTAGCTGCACTATCTCTGAGAGTTTTAGGAGGACTGGGTTAGACTGAAGAGCAAAAATGTTTCAAAGTTCATCTCATGACTGGGATTTTGAGCTATTACAAACACGGCTCTTTTCATTTTGATTGTTGCACTGCAAACTGATTTCTACTCTGTTGTACTTGGATTAATGCAGAAAATGGGATAACCTAATGTAAGCAAATCTGCACAGCTAGAAACACCACAGGCAATTAGTTTGTTTTTTTGTTTTGGGTGAAACAACCCTTTAAGGAAGAATTACGATTAGTTAATTTAATGCTGGTTTTTATGGGTGGGGAGGAAATCTCTCCAGCTCGTAACCTACCTCCTGTCATCCTACACTAGCAGTGGCCTGAGAGGTTTTAACACTGGACACAAAACACTCACCTTTGATTTAGCTGAGTCACTGGTTGGTGAATCTGCGGGTAAAAGAAGAAAAACAGGAGAATTAGCTGGCGTTGAAAACACAGAAAAACACAACTCTGAGGTGCAACACAGGAAGATGAATCAGGGAGAGAAAAGGAAAAAGAATTGTGTTGATGAGGAGGAGCGTGTGGAGTGAAAACACAGAACAGAGTGATGACGAGTGAGTGCAGACATGAGCAGACGACAGGACATGCTTCACACACGGACAGATGAGCTCTTTGTTACACTCAGGTCCACGACGTCGACCTTTCAAACCCCAACAAACATGAGCAGAGTCAAGTTCTGGTCTTTCCCCACGAGTGATTCTGAGTGAAACTTCAGCAACAAACACAACGAGAACACTGAACAGCAGCCCAACAGTGAGGCAGAGAAAGTGCCATGCAACACTTTGATGGTGTTTGATTTGATGAAGGTAAAGAGACATCCAGGTATGCAGACATGAACCCTCGTGTATTATTAAGAGCATATGAAACAGAAAGGCTTTGTGTTGTTTTTAAAAGGACATTTATGAACTGATAAATGTGGTCTCAACCTGTGCTTCTATTTACTTTTAGTTTGACGAAATATCAACTTTCAGCCTGTTGTATATATTGTCTTGTGATAATTGCATCCAGCTTCAAATGGAACTTAAGTCAATACATTTTTATTTCTTTGTTATTTTAAGGTTAGGGTTGCAATAGCATAGGATCATTAGGTTACAATAACCGTCCAAGAAAATGTATTTTTAGAGATAGGACAGTGGATAGAGTCAGACATTGGGGAGAGAGAGAGTGTGGGGAATAAAATGCTGGAAGTCGGATTTGAACCCGGGCCGCACGCTTGGAGGACTATAGCCTCGGTACATGGGGCGCGCACACTAACCACTAGGCTACTGACGCCCCAGAATACAATGTCATAATAAGAACACTTTAAAGTTTGAACTCTGCAGATAAGCAAATGTACCAGGAATCATTTTGTTCATTTTCATATTGCTGCAACCATATTAACTAGAAATCCTTCAGTAGAATGAAATCTGTGATGCCAAGTCAGCTGATGCGTGGTTTTATGTTCATAAAATGATCCTATCTAAGAATGAGTTTGCCGTCTCAGACTGTTTTACTTCAATATTTGAAATAACTGGCATGGGGTGAACCTGTCCAGTATTTTAGAAAAGAAAAAAAAAAGCAGCTCGTACAGGAGTGAACTTTTGATGAACAAGGAAGTTATTCATCGCTTGTTCTGAACTTGCAAACCATTCATTTCTATTTGACCCCCGGCAGGTCGAGATCCACTGGTTTGAACCTTAAACCTCCTGGTGTAATAGTAACTACATTATAATGAAGATCTGGAACTAGATGATCAGAGGTTGTGTGATGTGATAATGTGTCACTCCAGACCAAACAGTATGGGAGTGTGACACCTGAAGCCGACCTGCACACAGCTCTTTGCTCCCTAATTGTGATGCTGTTTGACAAAGTGATGAGAGGCGATGAGGGCTGCCATGACAACAGTGACACAGTGATGACTATGGAAGAAACCAAACAGAATATAAGTGAAGTGACAGGGGGGTCACAGAGGGGCTAGCTATATGAGAAGAGGGGACACTACATGAGAGAGAGAGAGAGAGTGTCGGCAAGGAAACCTATAATCAGTCCTCACCTGCTCTGAAATCACATCTATTCATGTCGTCCTTCATTTCCAGCTAAAATTTGCTCTTGTTTGTTTGTGTGACATAGCCGAGCCCCCCTATACACCCCTTTACAATCACATGATGGCACGATATGCAGGTGCACAGTGACTGGAGACGTAGAAACCATACCATGCTATCTCTCCTGTTGGCAAGCTTGCAGGACAGTGAGGAGAGACAGCGGAGAGCCTTTCAGACAGTAGCACCGGCCTGTGTTAGGTAAACTCTGATACAACACCGGACACTGTACAGTACCGTGTAGCCGCTTCGCTTCCCCACTTCTCCATCACGGTTTCTGTTTCTTTTTTTTTTTTCACTTTGGCTTTTCTCGCTCTCAAAAGAACTGCGGGTTCCTGCAGACTAGGCAGCTACACTGCGGGCAACAATCCTCCTTCTTCCTACAGTTCCAGTTGTCCATCACGGACACTACAGAGTCCATCAGTGTCATCATGGTGTGATAGACTCCGCCCACTTGGCCTGTGTCAAGATCAGTATGTGTGAATGCTGGGAAAGCCTTTAGGACACCCGACAGAGCCTCACTAGAGACAGAGGAATCAGAGGTCGCCTTTCACTGTAAAAACATCTATTGGTGACGAGGGAAACAACATGCCGTATTAGTGCAACAGTAGGCGGGAAAAAAAGGGGGAGTTGGACGAGGCAAACGGGAAATTAAAGGGCAGAAGGATGATTACAAAAAGAAAGAGGACTTCTTAAATTTATCAGAAACCGACAGAGGGCTAATTATTTTGAAAGCAAATGAAGAAGCGTAACAATTTATTGCATTGAGATGCAGATAAATTGCCCACTGAAACCCGCACAGGCGCTTGGACTCGTGGTTGGCCATAGACATTTCTATCTAGTGGCACCAGACAAAGAAGCAGAAGGGGAAGCTTAGCCTGAGGGAAGAAGCAGCGTTATCATCAACATCTGTTACTAGTTCACACACACACACACACACAGGTCCCGGTTAGAGTGCAGCAGAAAGAGGGTAGAGAAAGGTAAAAACCCACCAAAGAGTTGGTCTGCCAAAGGCAGCACGTTACCTGATACTTCACCCTGCGACGTGCCCGTACGGCCGATGTTAGTGAGCAGGTGGTCTATGTTGGGGACGGGCTGCGACTCCACCGCGCTCTCATCATGCGACACAGTCTGTAGGGAGCGATTGTGACACAGTGAGGAGAAGATTCACAAAGACATTTAAGAGTAACATGCCGTAAAAAGCAAAAAAAATGACACAGCTGTTTTTTTTAATGCTTTGAAAAAATGTCTAATTCTCTGTTATGTGACATTAAAATGTAAGAAAACATTTAACAGCAGTGAGTACTCACCACTGGATCTCTGTCTCCATCTTCAGTGAAGAACCAGTCGTACTAGAGGGAGAAAAACATTCAAATGTAAGTCTCTGTGTTTGAATCTGATGTTTAATGAAGGATCCTTAATATGAGTTAAAGATCTGCTGCTCACATTTTGGATAAGGGCCTCAACTATCCTGTACTGATCCGGCATGTGTGTCACCATGTGGGTCATGTTGTCCTCTGTGGTTCGCACCAGCGTCGGACCAAACACGATGGCCAGATTCCTCGGCTCCATCTAACAAACAGAAAAACAAAACATCACAGTTTTAATGATACACTGAAAGTCCTCTGATGGAAACTAAAGGCTTAGACAATTGACATTTTCTGAGGCACACACCTTATTCTTCTCCGAGTTATCAGCCACAGTTTTCAAATGGCATGAGAGAAACTTCAGAGTCTCATAATGATGATCCGGCAACTCATGAAGCTGGAAGTACAAAGAAGAAAGAAAAAGAGACAAATGTGAATGTTATTTCTTTATTTTTCTTTGCTGCATTCATGCTTTTTAAATTCTTATCGTGTTTATGTACTTGACTTTACATTGATCACTGCACTTCCTATACTACTTGACTGTATATATAATATCCTATTCCACTTGATATTTATTAGCATATTGTTTATAATGTCCATACTGTAAATATTGTTCATACTGTAACTATCTTATATCCACCAATGCTGCTCTGCTTACCGTATTACCTTACTACCATATTGCACTTTATGCCTATTCATGTTTGTACTGCACCTTGTTGCTCTTTTTTGGTTAGAACGCCAAAAACATTTAGTTGTTTCTGTACTTGTACTCTGCACAATGACAATAAAGTTGAATCTAATCTAAAGGAGGTCTCTTCATTTAGTTTGAGCTTCAGAGGCCTTATCTCTCCAGACCTTTAATCAAACTAGTTGCAGCAATAATCAATCTGTCAATTTAGATATGGCAGAAGCAACTATGACCAAAACTGTAAACTACAAATATTCTTTGTTGAATTTAAACAGGATTTGAAGATTATACAGTGCACAATACCTGATGAGTCAAGAAAACAAAGAATGAAAACAAAAACATGACTGTAACTGTTTACAATGAGATGACTTGGGCATAAAGTAAATAGCTTCAAAAATAATAATAAAAATCAACTTTGGGGAAAAATGTACAAAAAAATAAAGCAACTCACCATTCTCTTGAGCACTTTGAGTCTCTCCACTGGGTCCTCTGTTCTGTTGGCCTCGATAAAATCTGCGTACCTATCTGCAAAGACAAATTAAGAAAGGCTGCAGGATCAACACAGCATTTTTTTTACAGGGTTGTAATTCTCATTGTTGGCCACTAGATGTCATGCACGCTGTCTAAAAATAGCAACCTACCATTGGTGAATAACGGCTCTGGAAGTTTACGGAAGAAGGATTTGAGTAAACTGCTGATCACATTGAGGTCCCTCCATTTCTGCAACAACACGACATGAGAGTTATGTTGGTTTTGTGCTAACAAATGTTAACACTTACAGACCCATATTTTTGTTACATCCACCATCAGGATCCTCTTGCTCTCTGATTGGTGCAATAGTTCAACTTTCTGGAAATGCAAGTTTCTGCTTTGTCTGAAAAATCCCCAAAATATAATAATTCATGACATACATTTAAACACTAGTTTCTGTTTGAAGTACACACATCTGCATTTTCTCCAAACACATCAAGGACAGCAGCCCTGCAGAACGCGAGACTCCATTTAGAGTTTAATTATAGCAACACGGATCGATAAAGGGACACTCACATCGTCCTGGACATCGATATCGTTCATGCCCTTGTTATTGAGCTCCTCCTGCATGTTGGAGATTGCAGCATTGTTTCCTGGGACTCTGTAGATGCCCGTGTACTCCAGCCCCCTCTCCTCCACCAGATTACAGCAGACCTCCACGATCAGAGGAACAAACTGGAATACAGTAGAAATGGTTTTGTCAATGCTTTAACCATGATGAAAAAATGCATATGTAACAGAAAAAACCTCACAAAGCATGTCTGACATCTTTAATACAGACGCAAACAACTTCAAAAGCAGAGGATTTAAGCCTTTTCCTTTCTTTTGGTGCTTCGTGAAAACTCAAATCAGTACTGACCTTGTTTGACTGTGCAGGAGGACAGTCGTCCAGCCTCACTCCAAACGTGACTCCAGGAGACGGCTTCTTCTCAAAAGGCTTCCTCATCAGCCCCGGGATGCCCTTCCTCCACGTCCCTTTATCCTTTGGAGGGCTGGTGTCATCTGCAAGGCACAGTGCAAAAGATTCAGTAAAATGAGAACACACAAGTCAGTCACGATTCACATCTTCAAAGAGGGCAGCTGTCCTACTTCTCCATGCTCTAAACTTTGCATCTGGTGTTTTTATCTGTACTACAGGTATGCATTAATCAGAATCAATCAGAATGTTTTTTAATGTCACTGTAAAGCCCTATGTCACCTTTTTATGTTTTCATTTTATCTATATTTTACAAAGAAGTCCCATTGAGATTAAAAACCTTTTACAAGAGAGACCTGGCCAAACAAGCAGTACAGGCAAAGTCATATTTACAACTATGACATTTCAAACAGTTTAAAGTGGAAAACCTTGAGATGTTTGAGTGAAATACATTTAGATTTTTGTGCAAAAAATCCTTGAAATCAAATCTCTATCAATCCAAAGAATATTTACAATTAAAATATCAGAAAATCAGTAGTTTTTCCTTTTGCAGACACAGTCAAAAGTTGATTTGAATTGTGTCTTTTCCTACCTTTGTGCATGTTCTTCCTCTCCTGCTCGGGTTGTTTGGGTGAGTGTGGACTTGTCGCTTTGGTCTCTCCTTTCCCTCCCAGCAGCGTCTGTCTGATGCTCAGAGACTGGCGTGAGGTTCGGGGTGACGGCTCCGTCTTGCTGCCGGTCGGGCTGTTTGAGACGTAAAGCACAAAATGAGATCTCCAATCAGAGATAACCATCATAGCAGCACTGGGTTTCATGTCCCCAACGTAGGGTCCCTCCCTTTTCATTTACCTCATCAAGGTGTTGTACTCCTTGATCTTCCTGCTGATGAGGTCATGGCTGGTGAAGGCCGCGTTCTAAAAAAAGAAAAGGAAGGAAGGAAAGAGGAGCAGAGCAGGACAGAGGACACAATAGGTTATGGCGGAGGCATCAGGTGCAACAGCCCACTTCCCCCGACCCTTTACACGCCATAACCGATCTTTATATAACCTGCTGCTCTCAGGTGACACAGGTAAGACCATTGGAATGTCATAGCATGGATGAATAGTAAGGTCGTAAAAAGGAGGGGAAGATGAGCTGTAAGTTCTTCTGGATGGAGACTCGGCTACGATAAGAGACCATATTGTGAAATATATTTGATAAATGTTGAATGATGTTTGATGACATTTGTAATGGGTTTGGTTCATTTGCACTGTTTTTGTTCGACTGTTTAAATTGTTTGAATCCGGTAAATTTGATTGAGTTTGTTTTTTTATGATTGTGTTATGGTCTTAGCTGCAGTCTGTAGTTTGTACTCTGTACTCTGGATTTATTGGTACTTGTAATTCTGGAGCAATTAAGTTGAAACTAAAGGTCTTATTGTGAATTTGAAATGAGTAATGGTAAGCAACAGAATCGAATAAACAAAACCAAATCAGATTTAAACAACGTTTTAAGTTCCTCAACAATTCTCACTATTAATGTGCAGTTTTCTCGCACTAATGTTACAAAACGTGTTCAGAAAAGTCCAGTCAGGGGCTCCAGTGAGCCGGGTGGTTGGTTTGCACGCCGAGTGAAGGCTGAAGACTCTATCCACTGTCTTGGTCTTCCCCATTTTTAAGGATCTTGTAAATAATCAGCTTGATTAATTGCTCATAAAAGCAATCCCTAGTTTATATTTTGATGACAAGTATGCACCGAATAAAAAAGATACTTTAAAACCTCCAAGTACATTGTAAACCAATTATAATGATGAAGTGATGAAATATTTAAATGAATCTTTTCCTTTAGGTTTTAGACATATTTTACTTATAAGAATAGTTTTGAAAAAATAAATTCAGGCAATTTTCTCTTCAGATAAGTGGCTTCTTCACCCTTACCCTGTCACCATCTATACATCATACAACAGGACTTGACCGCTATGCATCTGTTTGTAAAAGGAGTTGTATCACAATTAACTATTTTACCTCCTCATCCAGGTTGCTGTTCTCCTGTATGACTCTGATCCAGGCCAGCATGTCCTCCCGGTCCTCTGCTTGAAACAGGTACTCACAGTCGGACGTCGTCAGCCGCAGCACGTTCTTACGCTTGGTGTCGCTGTACGAGATGTCGATCAGACAGGCCTTGATGCTGATCGACACGGGCTCGTCTACCGCTTGGCAGTTGGCGTGAGCCTGCCCCTCCTTTTTGTCTTTATACAGGCAGAGGTAGTGGCCTCTCAACACGGCGTACATCTGTTTCCACGGACGCATCCCCCCTCCGACACGCTGCAGAAAGAGGTCAGGAGTAAGAGACGAGTTGAAGGTAAAATAGAAGGGATTAAACTGTAATCTTTCTGTAAATGTTCCTTTTGTTGGAATAGTTACACATAATCACTGCCTTGAGGGAAATAGGGGAGACAATGTGAGACCTCAAACAAGCAGGCCAAAGACAGGTATGAGTATAAACTTGTCTTACAGGTGAATCATACAGTACAGCATATACAGGTCAGACTCTGGGAACAAGGGCAGCCTTACTACTGTTTGTAAACTTCTACAGTAGGTCACATCATGCACACACGCTTTCTGTGCCAGTAAGTGAGCTGTTTGATGTCATGTATGACGAGATGGTTCCCACCTTGGCCTTGTCTGTATTCAGCTGCTTAAAATGCAGCAAACCCTCCTTGGTGGCGTCACAGAAGACGTCCGAAGAGGAATCCCTCCTGGAGCCCGAGTCTTCAGATGAACGATCTGCAGCCTGTGATGGATAAAAAGTAACACATGAAGCTGTGTTGTATGTGTCTTCCGGTGCTTCTGCAGCCAGCCTCAAGCGGACACTCGATGGACTACAGGATTTTGCACTTCTGGTTGTCGCTTGTGTTGACAAGGGTTGCACTGTTTTTCAGTCGAATTTTAAAAATGATGGTGTACAGAGACAGCAAACACACACACACACACACACACACACAGATAGAGTCCTACTTTTTAAATCAATGATTCACTGACTAATCTTGAGCGTCACTTCTCTATATCCATAATATTTTCACATTTCACTGTGAGATGTCTTATCTTCTGGGTGTGAGCTAATAGGCTGATAAAAACCTCCGAGCAGGAAATTCAGATAAACCACTCATGTGGCATGTGAGCACAGCTGGCACAGAACAAACAGAACTGTCTGATAAAATATTGTGGATTAGACTCACCTTCCTGAGACTTTTCAGGCCAGGTATTAAGGACCTCCTACATTGAAGATGAAGAAATATTTTAATAATGACAGAGCTGAGAGGATTATGAGAAGAGCAAGAGCAACAGAGCATGATGAAAGTGCATGGAAAACATTACAAGTTTTGTGTTATGATGTAAAATCCATCATATAAAATACACTAAATAAGTAATTTGAACAGGTTTTAGCTTGGTAATGCATGTTTGTGATGACACTAGAGTCTGTATAACTTACCCTCTGCTTTCTTCCCGGTAGTTATCCAGGCCTTCATCACACGACTTGGACCGCTCAGATTTCGTACCAGAGTCTGACTCAATAATTGTGAGACGGAGAGAATCTATTAAGAAAGGGTTGAACAAATATTTATAACTTTTATGAAACTGTTCTGTCAAGTTAAGTCATCAACCGAGGCTCAGTTTGATGCGTTGACGTGAACATACCTTGGTCGTGCGACAGCTGGCGTCGAATGAAAGGCGACGGCGAGGTGGGGCTGGGTGGGATGGTGGTGATGATCGGTGCTCCAGATATCACCGAACAGGCAGGTATGAGGGAACTGTCCAGTTCAATACTGGGACTCGACGGTTCATCTGAGGACAGAAACAGGATACACGTAGTTATAGAAACATAAAAACGAGACCCCTTTGACCAGCTTCTGGGTCAGCAGGACACATTACATGATCAGCCAGAGACTCAAAGGCCTAATTTAATTAGCTAGCTTTATAAGCTATCACGCTAAATGCTTTAACTGATAACATCTGACAGTAACTGTCGTCATTTTAGCGAATAAAATCTACAGTCTGGAAATAATAAGCCTACTGTTGTCTACCTCTGTCTGGGATAAAAGACCAATTATTTATAAAAACGACTGAACATTTGGTCAATTTGAAACCATTACCACTGTAGCTAATGTTCTGTTTTTAAAAACAGAAAGCCTGACAGGCATAGCAACAATAACTAAGGGGTCAGACAGGACACTCCTGTAAATCTTTAGCCTAAGTTCATGTGTCATCTGCAACAGGATATGTAAAAATTTAATTTAAATGAACCAAAAAACAAAGTCTTATTCATCTCTGCTATCTGCAGCTGAATAAACATTTCAGCAGCCGGCCATAAAAAGCTGTGATAGGGCTAATTGAGCGTAAGCAAAGTGATGCAGACAGAGACGCAGTCAGTCAGTAGATAGGTGTTTCAGTTCTGATGAACTGGTACACACCTTCACTTTAAATACCCAGACGTAGGGTAGTCAGCCAACATTACATCACTACAGACGAGACAGTGTCATAACATCTGATATCAAATGTCAGCGAGCCCTAAAAAGCAAATGAATAAATGTGTACAATGAACAAACAACTTGAGAAATGAGTCATATCAACGGCTCTGCTGATGCAGGAAGTCAGGTGAGCTCAAATACAGCACTACAACCAGTATTAATAGTCCCTTTAGAATAAATAAGGACCAAAGAAAAAAAATGTTGAACACTGAATAAAACAGTTGTGTGTTTTGATACGTACTTTGGTTAAAATTCTAATCATCCTAAATTTATCCCAA
Source organism: Labrus mixtus (assembly GCF_963584025.1). NCBI lineage: Eukaryota > Metazoa > Chordata > Actinopteri > Labriformes > Labridae > Labrus > Labrus mixtus. Next base: position 20,391,689 of record NC_083630.1, on the reverse strand, counting down.
GAACTGCAACTGTCACATTAAGTTTATATCCTTATAAAGAACTGGGGCAAAGCAAGATCGACATGATTAAATTCCTCCAAGTTGCAAAGCAGAGATTCAAATCTTCAACTTTCAAATGGCACAACATAATATGAAACATCTGATCAGCTTTTTAGATGGTTACAGAGCACTGCTGTGAAATCCCCCCCCCCCCAAACCTCAAAGACTTCTCCCAGTACACTGCAAACCTCATTTCTGCCAACCCAGACAAGATGCCCATTTCATCTAATCACTTCCAATCCAGTTTCTGAGAAACTGGCAACAGTCGAGGGATGTCTGACATGTACAATTACAATTTATTCTTCATGGGATGTCACTTGTAGAAATCAAGATGGACTTGAAGTTTAACAGAAGATGCATATCCATAAATATTCAAACATTATACATTATACATTTAGCAATTTTTCATTTTTTGCTAAGTAGATTACATCATCAATACTACTCACATAGTTTTCACTTGATTATGAATTCACAGTAGGAGATGGTTGTCTTAGCCTCAAAAGACTTTCCAGCAGGGCTGGGACCGACAAATACTTTCAATACTGATTCATCTGCCAATTGCTTCCAAGATGAACAATTCATCATTTGATTTATAAAATACTGTAAAATAGTAAATGTTTGGCAAGTCCAGGGTGATGTCTTCAAATGTCAAACCCAAAATGTATTTTGTTTAATATCAGACAAAACAGAGGAATACAAACCTCCATATAATAGAGACTGAAGATAATCTTTTCTGCAGGTTTTGCATGAAAATGACTTTAAGAATTATTCAAATCAACTAATAGTCATTGCTGTGAAGTGGGACTCCAAGGGCGAATATCCATTTCCCAATAGGAAATCTGAATACCCTTTAAGAGCACAATTTGTAATTTTTCAACGTATGAACAAACATAATAATTACATTCAAGAGCTTGTTGTGTGTTTTTTTTATATCCTTGGACAGAGTGGGTTAGGCTATTTCACATTGCTTCCAGTTTTCCGTCTAGCGAAAGATGATATCAATCTTCAAACCCTGAAAATGTATCCAAAATGTCAACCTACAATTTTAAGGTCTGTCAAACTAAAGCATCACTGATGTTAAAATAAGAGCACGGAGAAACCTTTTTATTTAATCTAATTCTCAATCTAGAGAAAGACAGGTGGAAAATGGTGTGTGTTAACATTGAGCAAAGTGCTGGAAGTTGATATATCAAGTTTTACACCTGCAGGATGTGGGCCACAATGAAGCAAAAGAGCTGCTTTCATTGGTCGATGATGAGTCACTAACGTGGAGTCAAATGCGACTGCAATGTCAAGTTCAAGCTTGTCGGGTTATGTCAGCCAATAAGTTGGGAAAGATGTAGAATTACCAGAAGAAAACATACTTACACATTTTCCAGACAAAGACAAGTTAATACAGAGCTGCGTTACACTCACATGATGTTGCTTTGTCATGAATGCTTTCAGTTTCTTAGGAAAAAACCCACAGGCTTTCTGCTCATTATAAATGGAGGGGGACGTGACACTTTGCAGCACCAAATGCAATCTATTCTCAGTACATAATGTTTGGCAGACGCCTAACAATCGGCAGTTGTTCCACTCATTATTTGGACTGTACTATGAAATCTAATTGAAGCAGATTGCTGCAGGAATGCTCTTATTTCTCTGTTATGTCACAGTCTATTAGGACAATGTTCTTGGGTTTCTCTTGCTGTACTTCACTGAGGGAAATTTGAGACTTTTCAGGGAGTGAGTGGGTGGAGAGTGTACTGAGTTGTGTGTAATTGTGTGTACTGGTGTGCACTTATTGACTTTATTTTCGGTGCTGTCTTACTCGGATGCCAAAGGATTTTTTGAGTATGTCATGTTGCCTGCCGTACAGTGTCACGCCGTCACATAACCGCACACCTGGCTCGATGTCATCCTGAGTTCAAAATGCCATAAGCACCCAATTTCTGTTAGCATTTAAAAACCTATTTATTATATCATGCTATGGTTATAACACGAGTAATATGCAATATGTATTTATGACACTATCTTCAAAACCTGGGACAAGTGTTGTCAATGGCAACACGCCACATTGCACAGACTTTATTTGTTTTTCTAACAGGCAATAAAATTACTGGGGTATTTCCTGCTACTAACTATAACTTGTGATGATCCACAGAGATGACATTTAGACACAATGGATTTCCTTGTAGCGTAATAAGTAGGCCTTACACTTGATTTTCAATGCATTTTTGTAAATTAATGCCAAAACTTACAAAGCGTAAGAGAGCTCTAAAGACACTAGATATGCCATCGTCTTTGCAAGGTATACACCTCGAAGTGAACATACCATGAAAATCCCACCAGTTACACCTTGCAAGACGAGAATAGCATAAAGCATAACTGCCTCCACATGCTAAATATACACTTTAGCTACTGATACACACCCCCTATTTTGCTGCAGGAGTTATTTTCTCCTGTGATTGCTGGAGGTATTAGAGCAGAAAAACCCTGGATAGAATTTCACAATGGAAATAATATACACCTTACAAAAATAACGCCCAGTTTTTTCTCACATCTATTGTATATGGAGCTTAGAATCCCCTATTTTTTCCATTCTGGTGACATTACAAGTTTCAGAACAGATACTAAAACATCTTAAACTGTCAATAAAAACTTGTCTTTCGATATTTCTTTCATACATTTTACAAACTTTTTAATGCATCAAAATAAATTATTCCTTTAGCACAAGCAGCTCAACAATTTGAGAAGCAGCTCTCCCTTAAAATAGTCTAAAAATGTCCTTATTTGCATCCACAGCCTTTCTTCATTTACATGAGAGAGTTTCAGATTAATATGCTAACGAGATAAAAATCAGGCCAAGCATTTTGATGCCCTTATTCAGTGCTTGATGGCAGGTCTGGGCTCATAAATTACATGGTTTGAGCCCAGTCCCTACTTTATTTATTTATATTTAATTTATTAGGACATACTTGTGTTATGCTTCTCAGCCAAATTTCCATAAAAAATATGGTGTGAATCCAGTCCACCAAGCTTTCATGCATAAACATACTTTTCCACTCACACAAACACATGCTGTGTAATTTCTTCACAAGACGACCCTGTCACTGCTGTTGCTATAGAAACAGGAGGAGCTCAAAAAGGATGGTGGTAGTACAGAGTATAATGCAGTCTTACCTATGAAGGGTATTGAATCCAGGGAGTCATCAAGGTTGTTGGAGCCTGACTTATGTCGTGTGTCTCCAAGCCTTCTTTGATGCATGTCATTAGACATCCAGCACATCGCTGCATCTGCAGAGCCTGCCTTCACCAATGGTGGAGACTTATGCGTCACTGCTCTATGGTTGTCATTAACAGCTAGCACGTAGGATGGAGGTCGGATGTGAGGAGTTCCAGAGTTTTTGTCTCTTCTTAGGACAACAACTGTTGCATCTAGTCCTTCTACACCCTCTGAAAGACCACCGTTAGTCCGTACAGGGGCATTTGCTTTTGGCTTTTGGGTCATAGCTCCATTGGTAGTGGTGGAACCAGAAGAAGAGGCAACAGCTACACCTTGTAGTCCTTGTAGACCTTGTTGTCTCTGAATGGGCAGTTTCGAAGAAGGACCAGAGCAAGAGGAAGATCGGGCTGCCAACCCAGCCTCAGACCTGCTCTCCATTTTCAGACTGTCAGCCCTGCTTCTGAACTGAAGGTGCAGAGGGGATGAGTAGCCCAGGTGGTTGCCCATGATGTTAGCTCTTTGGTCTTTAGGAGGGTCCTTGGTTTTGGTGGACGATAAGGCAGGCGAGAGGTCTGAGAAGGAGTTCTTGACAGGCAAACGTGATGGTCTCAAAATTACACTGTCTGTCCTTGATGGTAGAACAGAATCTGTCGTACCTTTAGTAAACACAGGAGCAGCTAAAGCAGAGTTAGATAATCCACTTCTTCGAACCTCTGGTTCCTGGCCACTGAGACTCCTGTTCAGGTGAGGTAAAGCTCTCAGACCTGCTCCTGGCCTGCTACTACTGGCTTCCTCGATCTGGCACGTTAGCGGCCTGTCCTCCAACCCTGCTCTTTCTTCAAAGAACGCCCCACCTGGCTCTCCAGGTCTATGCCCCAGGTAGTCACAAGACCGGGCCCGAGCTTTGGTGACTCCTGTGGGGCTCGAGAAAGGCAGAGCATCCTCTGACGCACTTCGAGGCCAATTCCTGATTGGTATTGCCCTCTCTGTTCCACCCCCAAGCCTCTCTTGGGAGGCACTACGTAATGGGGTCAATGCAGAACCGTGGATACTAGCATCCACCCCACGTTCATTGGAGGTGCTTCTTCGTCTGCCCTGGAAGACTGGCACCCCTCTCTGACTTGTGCTTGGGGGAGGCGGCTGACGTTGCTGGGCATAAGCTGATGTGGAATTGGCAGCTGCACGCAAGCTGTCCAAGCGCTCCTGGATTGTGCGGCAGCCATATGTGTGCAGCCTCTTTGAGTCGATATAGTCCTTATAGGTGGTGTAGTTTTTCCAGTCAATGTTCTGGTGAGGAGATGTTGATGGTGCTGTTGGAGAGGGTGAGTAGAGGTTGGCGCTTTGTGAAATGGCAGCAGAGAATGTGTCTGGGGAGGCAAGGGTAAGAGGTGCTCGTACAGATGGAGAAAAGGTGTCAGGATAGATTGGGCTAGGTCGAGAACTTGAGGAAGGCGAGTAGACTGGGGATACTGTCTGACGGGAAGAGGGGTACTGCAACTGTGCACCCCCAGGTATTGAGGGAATAAGTGGCCTGGGTCTAGCTGAGCCGGAATCCGCTGTTGGACTGTACCGGTTGTCTTCTGTCCTATGGCTGGGACCAACCCGAGCCACCCGGGACCCCCTATCTACTGGATCAGGAGGCATGGCAACTGTCCTGACATTCTCATTGCAGACACAAACCACCGTCTGAGACTTTGTCGTCTGTTGGGGTGGAGGAGATGGCGGAACAGGGATTTCCACCCTGTAGCTCTTTTCTGTGGCCGCTCCTCGTCTTTCTGGTCCCTGAGCCGGCCCTTTGGGGGTCTCACTTACGGTGGCAGGCTCTGACGCTTGAGCCATGCCCGCAGCCTTCACTTCTATCCGTGGGTAGCATATAGGAGGGGGCTCTGGGATGTTCTGGGCATTTCCGCTGTATGCCTCATTTCCTTTGAGGTATGCATCCTGGGAATACGCCTGCAAGAGATTACAGAACATTATGTCACTTACGTTTGGTGAGAGGTTAAAGCTCTTAAATAGATCACATTAAACCCCTCGAGAACATCATACCGGACCATGGGGAGGATACCTAAGATGCCTCTAAAAGACATGTACAGAACAGGGAGTACTGTAAACCGGGCAGCTGGATGGGGCAACCTCTTCCGTTGCTAGATGACACATTTTTTTTTGCACTACCTCACCTATTACTTCATGTCAAAAACTCCGGGTTTTTTTTCCAGCTACAATATAAACCTTTTTTTTCTATTATACCCTAACTACACCATGGCAATGTCTTTTCTGGCATCTTGAGAGTAGAGAAAGAATGGTTATGGAAGTCATTTACTGACAAGAGTCTTTGTGTAAGCTGATGAGATTATCAGCAAAGTAAACACCGTTACTGCATTCCCTCAGAGAACTGTAAGTGACAACTGGATTCAGCTTGTCTATAAAAACAAAACAGCAGCATTCTAAAAGTAGACACAGCGCTCCAGCTCGCTCCAAATCAAACAACACTTGAACACTTGAAACTGTTAACAGTTTCTCAATCTTGAACAAAAATGCAGCATGCAATGAAACAAATTAGCAGCCCTGAGAAACAATAGTTGTCCAAGAGCCAGATAGGCAAATAAGTAGAAAGAGAATGCTGGAAAGTACACAATAACCCCATGGAGCCAGAGTTGGGGATTAAGCTCGAGGGGCTTACCCACCTTTGGTACTGGAGAGTGTGACCTGAGGCATGAGGTGAGGGTAAACGGGGGACGCCTCTGCCTGCGTTTGGCAGTTAACGTTACTTCTGTCAGCATGGCTCCACAACTATACCCTTACTGTAGCAACTGCGGTACTTTCCTTGATTATAACTGGAAGAAAAACCTTCAAATGTCTCTAGATGTTAGCCTGCTGTCTGTCCAGTGAAAGATCACCACGGGTTGCTTCAGGAAAGAAACTCCTGGTTGCATATTGAACACTACGATTCCTCACTCATCCCTTCGGCACACAAGCTCTTGAGAAAATGAAAGGGAGAGAGTCGTGCTGTTGGACTTTAATCGATAGCACTCTACCTGGGGTGTCAGATTACAATTTCACTTCAGCTACAGCAGTAAGTGTGCTGCTGGATTGCTCCCTCTGGATTTGCATAAGTCATACAGTTAAGTTGAAACCAATTTCCTCGACACGGAAAGTACAGAGCAATATGTTTGAAGTCGACGGACATATGATGCCCGCATAACCTGCTACTCAGGAAAATGAAAGAAATTCCAGCACAAAACCACAACCGCATTACAAATACAGAAAAGTAGAGGAAGTATATTTTGGAAATTTTAGGGACTTGCCCGCTTCTACATGTGAAAACACAGGCTCTAAAGGTGGTGCAACATGTTATGAGAAGTGTGAGGGAAGAGATTAGTTAACCTTCTTACCAGAGCAGTGATATCTCTTGAAAACTGTAGTCCACATGTGAGAGAAGTGCAAGCAAAGAGGAAAAAAGAGAATAGAGAAAAGAAGGCAGGTGAGCAAAAAGAAATTAGAGCTCTCAGATGGAGGTGAGACAGGCAACTTCCAAGTCTTCAGCACAGGATAAAAATACATTCTGGTTTGGAAACGCTGAACAGAAGCATCAGTCAGGAGTAGAAGAAAGAAGAATAGAGGTCAAATTCGTCCTTCGCAGACCTGAATATCCTCAGAGTTCCTCTTCATCCCCATTATTTTCTCCTCTTACCAGTTGTCTTCCTCTACCCACAACACAGCTGCTGTCAAAATACAGTAAGCTGGTTTCAGCTGGCTTTCTCTCTCTCTCTTTCTACTCAGCATTTCTTTCCTTTGCTCTGTCACTCTCACCTGCTTGCTGTGGTACCTCCCCTCCCCCTCTCTGGTTTCTGGAGCATGTCAGCGAACACACACTCTCTCCTAGCCTCTTTCCTCCTCTCTGTCAGCCTTACGCTCATCTGTTAGACAATTCGCTTTATCATATGTTCGGCTTTTGGGTGAGCATAGCAGCGTGCCTTGCCTGATCTGCGCTGGCTTCCTCCCTCACTCACTTACTCACTCCTGTAAACAGTGAGCTGAGAGGGAGTCAGCTGACTGCAGCTGCACTCCCTCTGGTAGTGGGAGTGGGATCAGTGACTCCCAAAACACAAAAACAGACAAACAAAAACACATTTTAAACCAAACACTGATAAATCTAAAGACTCCTCCTCCATTGATCCATATCAAACAACTCCGACGGAATTATGTTATTCTGAACTCTGGATCAATAACTTAAAATTGTAGGTGAAAAACCAAGTATTTCTTTTGTGTGTGTGTCTTTATTCTTGTTCAAATGAGAAAAATATGTCAAACATAGCATCCTTAAGAGGCATAGTAGTAAATATTTTTTACTGGAATTATTCTTCAATTTCTTTTGATCTATGTAATTATTTAAATACTGAGAGAAAGCAAATTAAATCATAAAGAAAATAGAAACATATGCCGCTTTAATCACATCTTGTTTTCATATTTTCTTGTATAACTTTCATACTCATTGAGATACAAACATAGAGAAAACAAAGTTAAAACATGTACAGCGAGACACATGAACCAGTGTAATCACATCTTGTTTTCATGTTTTTTTCATTTCATCTTTGATACATATGTTTATTGCAACATTATGCACCATTTAAAGCCAATAAATCTGTCTAATGGCAGCTGGACTTTACAGAACTGTGAGCAGAGAACAAACCCAATCTGGCACATCTGACATTGAATTGAATTGCTAATGAAGTTTTTCGCTCAATAACAAAACAACAGCTAATTGCTCCATTCAAATCCCTCAGCCTTGTGAGCGCTCAGACTCTTTCCAAAATGCCAAAAGCAAGTTTCTGTGGCTTTTGGTGAGCTGCGGCCAAGCTAACAAGCTATGTGTGGAATTTAGCAACACAGTGGGATCTGACTCAGTGCTCTGCTCCGAGAGAGAATTTCCCAAAGAGAGGTGAATAATGTGTGACGACTGATTTGAGGTGGCCAGGCGCTGGTTTTTATCGTCTGTGGGGCTCTGGACCCTGACTGATGGCGTGGGCTGGTTGTTTTTGCATCGATGAGCTCATCAGTGTGAAGACCACAGGGGGGCTGTGGTATGAAGGTTAGCGCTTCTCCTTCTTTTAGCTGTTTTCTCACTGAATGATCAAGTTCTTTTTCTTTTTTTTAAACGAGCACACCATAAATCGATGAGTCAATCAAGATCAGAAGTACGCCGACAAGACTGATTGTCACCTTTAACCAGAGGCCTCCCCACACCGTCCATATTTTTACATGTGTAAAACTGAGCATAAAGAACAATCTGTCAACACATCAGACCACTTTGTTATCATATTTCAAATCTTTAGCATAAACTTACCACCCACTCTTTTACAAAAACTCAGAAATGATCCCTGCATTAACCATTCCAAACACACTGTTTGTTAATCATAAACCCAAGACACATTTGATTTCATCTTGAATCATCATACCGTTGTCGTAATAATCCTCTGCGTCCAATAAAATAATTAAGGTCCAATCAAGACTGAGCCAACAAGAGGCTTATCAGATAAGTTCTGGATAGTCAACCATTTCTCTGTCATTCAGTCAGACTGTGGCTTTTGCTTTATAGAACATTTTCCAGGCTACTGTTAAAGGAGTAGTATTCTCATGATTTTGGCTTTTTCATCCGCCAACATAGCAGCTAATCAATAAAAAAGTTGTTTTTGTTAGTTTAACCTGTGTACAGGAAAGTAAAAATAACTTGTTTTTATTTTAGGGCGTGGAGGTATTTCTCTGTAAACAACAGTTAAGTGAAGTGACCTAACAGGGAAGTTGTTAACAGACAGAACAGCCTGTGTTCATTAACCAAATCTGACAACCTATAAAAGGGATGGATATCTTAATCAACTGCCCCGCCCCATAAAACCACAATGTGTCATTTTAACATTTTAATGTTTACTCAGAGGTTGAACAAACAAGACACGGCCAATACATGCCCGTTATGGTGAGGTTGAAGAAAACAAAACACCGTCATTCTAATAAGACCAACCTTTGACAACTCGGGTTTCAAATCTGGGAATGATTATTAATCCAATTTGTACGGTTTGGTATTATATCAACAAAAAGGTTCATTCTCAAGCACACTTGTAATATTTACTGATGACTGAATGCTTACCAGCTGCAGAATGTCCTCATCCTTTGGCATCACACAGAGTTCCAGTGAGGCATCGCTGAGGGATGAAACGGGCGAGATAGAATCAGAGTGAACGTGAGAATAAGAGAAACTGTTTCAACCAAATAGCTCAAAGCATCGGCGCTTCTTCATGGAGCAAGTTTAACTTATGAACTCCAACTTTTTAAAAGCTGCAGTGTAATGAAGTGTGAATGAATGTTACACATGCTCTTGTTGTAGGGGATGAGGAAATGTTAAGCTCTGGAAAACTAAAAAGTTAAATAACAGATTATGTTATGTGTTAGTCCAGAAACCTTCAGGTGAGTGTTGTAATAAATAATCAGATGTAAACTCAGGGTGGGAGTCAGTCAGGTTTTTGCCTTCAAATGACCCATAATAATAAATGACGGATGATGAGGAACTCACCTGTTCTGGATCAAGGCTATGACTTGTGAGTAGGTCTTTCCGATGATGCTCTCTCCATTCACCTTCACTATCCGGTCCCCTGGAACGAATAAGAGATTCAATTACAAGCCTGATATTTGCTCTGAACAGAAACGAGACAAACTAGTTGGTCCATGAACTGATAAAAATCTCACATATGGGATGGGATATTACAATATTACAAAGAGGCCAGTCTATTTAAATTAATTTCGTTCATTTTTCTTAGCACACAACCAACTCAATAACGCCAAACCCTCATTCCCCTCTCTCTCTTTCCCCGATTTCCAGCTCTACCCACTGTCTTATCTCTCTAATAAAGGCACATGATGCCCAATTAAAAAACAAAAAATCTATAAATCCCTCAAATAAATTCTGTATCCCAGAGAGAATCATCTGGCATCCAGTCATTGTGGTTATGAACAGAGGAAACCACTCTGGAGGAGCGGCTTCCAGCACAAACACCCATCTGAGCTTCGATCAAAAGCGGCATACCAATACTTGTTTATTTAAAGGACCCCATGTGAGGATCCATCCCCATTCAAGTTTTCTGAAGATGGCCATCTTACAGGAAGAGTGGGGAGGTGAGCTTTGGGGGAGAAAGGAGATAATTGTGGGAAAACAGAGCTCTCTCTCGTCCCAGGAGGGGGAGAGCGAGGACAGATAAAAAGCAGACAGTTTAGAGGCCACTTAACATTTCCTGTAACACTGAGTGCTAACCGGGGCAATAGCGCTGACAGCAGAGAGCGCGGAGCTTCAGTTGTCACTTACGTTTCATGAAAATGAAAAAGGAGCTGACTCACTTTTTCACTCCGAGTATCTTCGCTGCTTATAATTAGGGGTGATTCACATATTGATAAATGAAGAAACAAAGTGGGAGATGGGAGAGAAACGGAGTCAGGGGAAGGCTGAAATAACAGTGTGCTTATTACACTTTGTTCAACCTCCCACAAAGGAGCCATCTGTTATTTTGTAACTCGTATCTGTTTGGCCTGGCAGGTTACGAGGAAGCGGAATTACCTACAGTACAGACGTGAAGAAATCTTGGCATCAAACGGCGCTTTGAGGTCAAATACAAGACAGGCAGAGTTAATCATAAGATCTGCCGGTTATCAGAAGGAGTGAAACCGCAGAGTGTGTGTGTGTGTGTGTGTGTGTGTGTGTGTGTGTGTGTGTGTGTGTGTGTGTGTGTGTGTGTGTGTGTGTGTGTGTGTACCTGTACAGAGTCCAGCTCCATGGGCGGGGCCTCCCTCCTTCACTTGCTTGACGAATATGGTGTCCATTGGCTCCAGACGATTCCTCTGTCTCCCTGGCAACGAGAGAGAGAGAGAGAGAGAGAGAGAGAGAGAGAGAGAGAGAGAGCACATGCACCGAGGCAATTGGTCACACAGAGAGGAAGAGCAGCAGCAGAATCAGAACTAGGCCAAACTGAAACTGAACGAGAAACTTAGCCGCAGCAATCTGAAGTGTTATTTACACCTTCACGCTGGAGCGATGACCACACAGATCATCATCTTTGTTTGTGATCTTTTTTTTATGCATGTTAGGTCTTCTGATTTTATGACTGCTGCCTTTGTGAAGCACTTTCTAACTTAAAGGTTAAATGATTATATTATTATCTGTTATCAGCACTATCAAAACAAAGTTGACATTCAAACACCACTCACCAAGGAGATACATAATTGCAAGACAGAATGAATGAATGAAATGTTTCTCCTGTTAAGTGTGATGGATTGCATTTGGAAATATGAACGCCCAAGCTATAGGAACTGTATAACAAGAGACTATTAACAAGGTCCTATATCATCCTGACTGATAAATAACATGATTCCAGTGTTAAAATTTAGTGGCATTGGAATTTAAATCGTAAGCATCGACTGTTTTTCTCTGTCCCTCGTGCTAACACATCCTCTGTCCCTTGATGCCTCACTCCATTGACTCCACTCTGCTGTCAGACGTGTCCCGAGCTGCAGGAACAGGACAGTGAGCAAAGGTCACGGCATGCTGACAGAGCTGCATGCAAACAAGCCTCGAGGGAGTTTCATTTCACGTGACAGAGGGAGAGACGGCACACCATGTTGTGAGACGAGAGATGAGTAAGCGAGTAGAGAAAATAGAGATAATTAAGAAGACCATTGAAGCACTAATTACTTTTTTTTTTTTTTTTTACAGTACATTCGCTTTAAAAACAGCAATTATGAGCTTATGCATAGATCAAAATACATTTTCTCTTTGAGCCTTAATGAGCCTCCATCTCTTCTGGCCTCAGCTGCCTCTTAGAGACCACAGACAACATCAGAGCATCCCACTGTTCCTCCCTTAGGGAACTCCGGCTAATACACATGCTCTTTTCATAAACACTCTGCTTTACATGTACACAGCAGCAGCAGCAGCAGCAGCAACATGCATTTATGACCCTCTGCAGATCTCCGAACAGCTGGACTGCAGCAGATGTGGGTTCAAAGTGTTGCACAGGAGCAAATTCAAAGATGAGGAGGGGAGAGAGATTTCACTCATCAGTTTGCTCAAGTTGAATCCAAATGTGTAAAGTGAAAGTCTCAAGCTCAGACTATCAATAAACACTTAAAATAAAACGGATATGTGGACTACCTTTACAGCACGAGCTGCTGTTAAGCTGGCATGTCACCTTAAATGACTTTTACCTGCAGTAACATTGTCACGACAGTGAGGTGGTCAGAACACTCCCTCTTGTGGCTGAAAGTGTAACTGCAATCTATGTAAAAATTAAAATAAAAAAGCCTTCGGATCCAGGGATAAACAGTTTGATCATTTGTAAAAGTAACAACTTAAAAAGGGACCTTTAAGTGACATCTTTTTTTTTTATCTCACTCTCAGGTCTGATTAGATTAGATGTAATCAAGGGGGAAAAACAGCTAAATACACATTTTTATAGAAAGGACGAGCACAGATTTGATACCCATGTTAGCCTTTTTTGAAGTTGAACTGTATTTGTATTTGTGAACACAATATTTAAAAAGAAATACAGTTAGATTGGGGTCCTGCAGGCTTTTGTCTGATCCAGTAGAAGGCAGTGTAGCACATAAAATCACTGCTCTGTATCAGAGTGGAAAAGGGCAACACTCTAGTTTCCATCATGTTATTGCAGGTTATTATTTTGCTAGAAGACCTGGTGGTTGATTACACGACAAAAAAAATGATTTATGATAAACTTAATTGCTCCATTGTGGCTCTAACTCCAACCGAATGATGGAAAAACTGCACTCATGCATTTCTGAGTTACATCACTGGCACGATGTCAGGCATGGCTGACCCTTCATGTAGGTACCGATGTCAACAAATGCCTCCCCCTCCCCCCCACCCTCCTCCCTCCTGCTCTCTCTATCGCTCTTTGACCAATCCAGAGCCAATCTCATCGAGCTTCAACTCCGCAGCACAAATTGGATTCTGGAAGTTTCCACGGGCCCCTGCAGCTGGATGAACGGGATTAAACCTGGAAATCTAAAGCTTTGGACATTTTTAATGCTGCCAACTGTCTTACAGAATCAAAAACGACCGCGTGGATTAAAGAAATACAACATCAGCCTGCCTCAAAAAGACTCTGAGCTGCTCCAATATACAAAATGATGTTTAGATAACCTAGGCTGCTCTTGGGGGGAAATGTTTTCCACAGTGGACACAGCACTAAATACTCTTGATAAGATTTTACAACCTGGCAGCAGGTGCACGCTTGAATGTTGATATGACTCCATGTTTGTTAAGACCACAGTGCGAGCAAAATTGTTTGAGTTTGACACATTAAAATGTCAAATCAGTGAAGCATTGCTTCAGGCAGCCATGACAGTTACATTTTTATTAACTAACTCATCATGCTTTAGTTATGTTTCCAGTCAATTATTTTCTATCTAGCATCCAAAACACTGAATCTGGTGAGTCAAAACAAGCATGAACATATAATTCAGCAAGTTATAAGTGAACTTTTCTTAAGTTGCTAAGTGTTAACAGCAATGACATTAAAAGTGCTGTTTCAATGAGCCCTGCGTCTAACCAGTATCCCCTTTGTCCATGATTTATGATGCAATAAAGTTTTTATTGATTTATTTACTGATAATTGTGTCTACGATTTAAGATCATAATTAATTTAAAGAAAACTACCCTTCTTATGTGACCAACACACACAATCACTTAGATTTTTTCAGATATTTGTTTGTTTGTTTGAGAGGTTATCAGAAATTGCATTTTGTGTTTTTTCTTGTGCTTTTCTTTCTGTCATTTTCAAATAATCAGTCACGGTAACTTTTATGCTGTTTAAAAAAAACGGCTCCCTTAGTAGAAGTAATTGACACATTCTCACTTTTTCTATGTGGATTCCTGCAATTTTTACAAATACAATGATGACTTTTTAAATTGAATAATAGGACATTCATGACAGCCTCAATTTGCTTAAAAGCCTCAGTTTTATCTAGTTTGTTGTTGTCTCAAACATATCTTGACACAGGCAAACTGACAAATGTCTTATTTTAAATGATAACTCAATTACATGAGAAGCAAAAAAAGTGAATTTTCTCATCCCTATAAGTTTTATAAAAGCATATTTAAGGTCTAATCCTTCAGTGCTCGGTCTCTGGTCGTCCACTGGCTGTGTGCTAGCACTGCTCTCTGGCCTCAACAAGCTCTGGTTTGGCTTTGGTCCCTTACTGCACAGCTGGGCTCGCTTGTGTCGGCCAGCTCCTCCTCTCCCCCACTCTCTCCCACTCCCCCCCCCCCCCCCCCCCCCCCCCCCCCCCCCCGCTCCCCTGTTGTTTTGGGTTAGATAATGTTATTCTTCAGAGGGCTGGGCCTGCTGCCCGCTCACTGCATTAACCCTGTTGTAATACCTCTCCATCCAACTCCCTGCTCTTAACCAATCATGTCACTCTCACGTATATAAGGAACACAACCTCGCACAAATGGTCAAGTAAAAAACAATATACAAAAAACTATGCAGATGTATGCTTTTTCTTCACTGTGGTTCTTAAAGGAAGTGTTTGTCTTCTACTTTCCCATCACTTCAAACACTGAGGAGGAGGAGGAGGAGGAGGGCTGTGTGTATGTTTAGATGGTTATCTGTATCAGGTCTCTTGCAACAGAGAAATATGAAAATGCGATGCATAAAATCCTGGCACAGCTCCCCCCCCCCCCATACTGTGGAGAGAAGGTCAAAGCACAAGAACACTACACATAAATACTTAAACTCTGGCTCCCTTCAAAAAGCACAGCGCGCTTTGTTGTCAGACTTCTGCTCAAAGAAACAGGATTTCTCAAAGACAGCAGACGAAGCCTCGCTGAAAACAAATACTGTCATTCTTTCTCTCTTTCTCCCGTTCCCATGAAGAAACACTCGGTGCAGTTCACACACAAACTGGTCCAAACACAACTTACTTTGAAAGCTTAATCCTCATAGAAAACACACCTGCACACTCGAGCCCTGACCTCAGTGAAAAACTCGACAAACCCACATCCGTACAAACTGTGTCAGAAGACGGTTAAAGGATTTGTTGCCTGCCTCAGATGGACAGGTCTCATTACAGTAATCTGAAGTGTGTAAACAGCCGCAGCTTTATGTCAGTCATCTCTGCACACACTGGTGCAGTGTGTGTCAATACAACTTAAAGGCGCTGTCATCACTAAAGCTGGCAGGTCAAGAGTTTGTCCTTGCATGGAAGTTAATAAATAGGTAAAAATGATGTCTAAATGCAGTGGTTACTAGAGGCGGGAATTGCAGGGAAAGTCACATTACGATGAGATACGAGGCCTAGAAGAACTTGGTAGTACTTTTAGAAAGCTAGTAAGGGTCCCTTGAGGTGAAAATGTTCTCGTCAAACCTTCCCTAATCACCTCAAACTAAACGTTTTGGAAGACAATTTTAACTTGATCTACCGACTTCTATAAGATATCATGAATATCGAGGTGTTCAGGTGCTAGGATCCCTTTATGAGTCCTTTCCATCGTCGTAGCATTCCTTAAAATTGGAAAGAAATCCAGATGTAGATACAGCACTGCTACATCTGTATACTCATCCCCTCATCACACATATTTACACACACACACACACACACACCTGGTGTTTTTTCCACCACGCAGGAAGGTGGTCGAGCACTTTCTGTTACTTTCTGTCTCTTTATTTTCTAGGAATTCCAAATACCAAAATCCACCCAGGGGAAAGGGGATATGTACTGACATTACTCTGACCACAAAGCAGTCAGAAAAGAAAGAGAAATTCAGTGTTTTGTTTTTCTTTCTGTAAAAACCAGCCAAACTACGTTAGCGAGGGAGTTCAAGTTCAAGTGAGGAAAATAAAGTGACAAACATCTGGAAACAGATGGGCTGATTTTAGCCTAAATGATTGTCTGTTTCTTTAAGCACTGTGTTTAATGAGCCAACACGCTCTGAAAGAATGTGATGGGTGGCGTCTGCTTTTTGTAACCTTTGGAAATAGAACAAAACTGAAAGGATTGGTAGAAACATTGTGTTAATCTGCACTCAGTTGGATGCAACCATTAGCATGTTTAGCTCCAGAAGCAATTAATCATGTCAATAACCTCAAAGCCTTGATTCTAATAAAGCGTTCACTACACTGCAAAGATAATTACCCAAATCCAACAAGAGGGTTTGAGGTATAGACCTGAGAGATGTGCCTCAAAGTTATTTATTATTCTATACCTCTTTTTTCTTTTTGCATGTAGTCTAAAAGTACATATGATATTAGAGACTTTTTCTCCAAAACAAATAAATGGTAAATATTGTTGAAGTCATTCAGAGGTAAGTCAGTCAAAAAACACACAAAGAGAACACACACATGCACAACATTTGGACAATTGTTGATGTCCCTGTTAAACTGAATGAGAAATAAACTGAAATAACCTGGATGCAGGCTGCTAAAAGAAATAAATGAACACACAAAAAGTTTTTTAAAAGTATGAAAAGTCACAGACTGCTTCGAAAACATTTTTAAAAACTCATGAGGCTTATTCTACCCGCTAGTCAGCAAGTTAAAAAATAGATTTCAGCAAAGATGTTGTTGTGCCAGGCAGAAAAAAAGATCTGTGCTTTTTGTCCTGGTCCGTCTGAAATCAAGAACCAAGTGAAGATTTCTTTAGGGGTAAATCTGTTTATTAATGAATCACTGAACACTGCGTTCTGTAAGAGCAGAAAGCCTAACAACAGTGAGTAGTATGAGCCTAAAACAGCTTGTATGACTTGAGCTTAAATGTTAAACAACTGAAATGTGGGTGGTTGCGGAGAATGTCATAACAAATAAACAAGTTAGAGTTACAATTACTCACACGCAAGATAAAAAGACTACACAAATCAAGGATGCAAGGAATGTGAAGGAGAGAAAAACACGCTATTAAATCAGACTGGATTTGAGGAGTTCAGTGTGAGGCCAGGTCATGAAGTGTCTTTGTTGGCAGTAAATATACAGACAGAGAGAGAAAGGATACAGGCGAAGGCAAAGGAGCAGCGGAGAGGAGGAGAAACAAAGACGAAACTTTGGACCGAGCTTTGTTAAAGAAGGTGGGGCGTTTAAAAGCTCACTGGAGGATTCTGGGGAATTCTGTTTGCTTGTGCTGCATTACATTCCCTCCGCAGACTTTATGGGAACTAACCCGAATCTGACTTTGAAAAAAAACGAAATGAAGAGAAAAGTGTTTCTAGTTGACTGAAAAACAAATATTTGAACAGATGGAGAAACTTTTTATGTTGCTTTTTCTTGCTGCGCCGCGGCACCAAAGCTTCATAAGCAGAGCAAGAAACGCCTCATTTGGATTTTTTAACCATCTTGCTAAAACACACGACCGAAGAGAAGGACAGACAGAGAGATGAGGGAGGAAGAGAGAGGAAGTGAGATAAAGAAGAAGATTTGAGATTACAGCAGCTTGGTATGTAGACAACCACTGTGAAAGGGGAATAAACAGATCCATACCACACACACACCACACGTACAGCTACAAACTGTACATCATGTGTTTATCCCTGACTCTACGTCAGCGAGTATGTCTTTCTCTGTGTGTGTGTGTGTGTGTGTTTTCTGCAGCTCTGAAGTGTTTCCAGCGGCAACACCCAGCTAGTCAACATGCGGTCGGTAAGAGCCCCCCCCCCCCCCCCCCCCCCCACTCTCCAAACACCAACAGCCTCATCACACACTGGCATAAAGTCAAGCAAGTAAACTGAACTACAGCAAACTGAACATCACAGAGCTGACTCAGAAAACTACAGAACGATGTGACCTAATCAAAATTAATTTAAATTCCCTAAACATATTGGACTTGTTAACCGTTTATCTGTGTGAAACCTGCGAATTCAAAGGGGTGCATTCAATCTCTGTTATACAACATTGGCTGTTAGTTTTCTCCGTCTTTGGGCACATCATGTTTCAGAATAAAGTCTAGAGTCATACAGCCTCGGGTAGGCAACAACAACGGCTGTTCTTGGCCATAAACAATCCTTCAGAAGAGAAGCTGAATCTGCGACGCCTCCAGTTACAACAAACATGTTTGATTTTCTTTATTTTTTTTAAAGCTGTTTACAATATGAATCTTTTTTTTTTTTTGTCTGCAGACTCACTGTATGAAAAGATGGATTACATCACAGCTTATCAAATGTGAACCAAACATTTGGAGTTCCCCCTACTGACTAGCTGCAAGATTGGTCATAAGCTCCGCCCCCCTCCGTGTGAACAGATGGGACCTGCGTCAACTAAAAACTATTGTTTTCTCAAATATGGTTTTTGTCATTAAAGTTAGTTCTTATCGTCCTGTTTCATGTCTCTGTGCTCATTTTCCTGAGAAGTTTAGTTTTTGTTGGTGATTGATGATTGACAGCTCTGTTTGCAAACGTGGTTCCTGCAGCGTTCTTTGCCGGATTAGCAGAGTCGAGGAGGAACAGCGAGGGGAAACATAACAAAGACTTTCACGTCAGTCGTTCATTTTTCCATAACTTTTGAGTGTCTGCTCCAAACAGATCACAAGAAACTGTTCTGCAGTAGACTGTACCAACCTGAGTTTTGGTTGGCAGAAGGGGCGGGCCTTAAACACTGCTAAGCCAACAAAGATTTCCAAATGTGCAAAATTACAGCACTCGTTGTGGGGGGTATTTTGGCTTTACTTTTGTGAAACAGGAGGAGATGCGTCATCCATCTTTATATTCAGTTAAAGGTAGGATAGGAGCAAAGAAACATGGACGCTACAATACCTATATCACAATGGACTTGTGTCACTTTTTAGTCTTAAATAGTTTTGAGGATAGATATTCATTTCTGAGTGTACTACCTGTCAGCATCATCAGTGTCTGTGAGCCCGCTGAGAGGCGCAGAAGGATTTATGACAAGCTGGAAGTAAGCCAAGGGACTTCCTGTGTCACCGCAGGGGCTCTACAGGCGAGGATCATTATTCACCAGCTATTCAGCCCCACGATGAATGGTTCTCATGCACTTACTTCACACTACTTAACACTAACACAAGTGAGTTTTACATGACCATATCTCTCAGGCAGAGCCACACAAATAAATTCAGAACGAGAATGTGTAGCTACATAAATCCCCATTAAAGTTTTTTTCTTGCCACAGCAGGAGTGTCTGTGGTTATTTCATGTTTTAAGGCCTGATTGGATGACACTGGTGGACATGGAGGGGTTAACCTCGGATGGGAGAGGAGGGGGTGAGTGTGAGGAATGTGACACCGAGGGCCAAGAAGGATGATGAGGGACACTTGCAGGAATCTCTCAATTTCCCGTTGAGAGGAGTTTAAGAGTCACATTTATCACAAAGAAAGTGCACTTTCCCTCCTCTAACCCTGACCTCTTCGCTTTCACTGTCCACCCATGCAATAACAATCGGCTGAATCACACCTGGTCTGTGTTTGGGTTCATTGCAGGCTAAACAAACAGCCAACAATGATATTCTTCATTTTTACGACAGACAAAGAAAATAATGCAACAGCCAAAAAATCTGGCCACATAAACCGTGTTTTCTTTGACACCCTTTTTGTGTTTAATCATCTGAAAACACAAAAAAAGTTGACCTTTTATTTAAATTAAAACACACTGGATTATTTCTTTGAGACCACATTTTTGCTGTTCTGTCTCGGTTTATTTTTTATGGGAGCCCTTCTACGCATGCTTGAGTCTCTTTAAGACACAGATGTGAGATGAAGGGCTGTTTAAGAAGGCCTCTGATGAACCGCAGCAGAGGAATCCTCCTGCATTCATGCTGGGCTGCAGACGTGAGCAGAATACCAAGGAAGACGTACGCTGGATGCTATGAGGAATGTCGAGGCCCTGCCAAGCTAACAGGCTAACAGCACAGCTCTGACTGCCACTCTGAAGAGAAAAAGGGACTGAGGCTTTTAAACTGCAAAGTGCAGCACAACACTGCCGGTCTGGGAGACAGCCTGCAGAAAAGACAGCTGCCCCTACAGCATGTTGTTTACTAAGAACAAATCAATGCACTTATAAAGCTATTGAGGCTTAATTAGTAATGGAAATGAAAAGAATCAACACAATGCATCTATTTCAATTTCTAAAGCCTGAGAATACATTAAAGTAATGGACTGTCAATCCTAATTTGATCCCTATTCTGGAGAGTAATTGAAGAATATATGCAGGTAAATGGTTTCTGTTATATTTAATTTCAACAGCTGATCCCAGATCACACAGCACATCTATTATTCATGCAATTTTTTTAAAGACATAAAAAACATTTTTTTGTACACTTACCACGGCTGCCATTCTCTTCATCCTAAAAGAGGAAAAGAAAGAGAGTCAATGTCAGAAGATCTGTGGTACAACCTTACTCCTGTTCCCTTTTCTAATAGACTTGCAGGATATGAGAAAAATTTGTGATGAGCGATAACATTGTTTAGTGCCCGATGTGGTCAGAAAAGCAGCATTATAGCCATGTTGATGTTATTTACTTTCCCCTCACACATAAAACCTTAATTTCCCTCTGAGCTTTGGTGAAAAATCCACACACTGCGGCTTTAATCCCGCTCCCCTCAGTGACACATATGTTCTCCATGTATCCTTTAAGACCTCCACACACTCCCAAAGCTCTCCTTAAGATGCTCTGACCCCTCTTCAAGCTAAACCCAATATCCTCAAACTGCGATTAATCAACAACTCCAATCCAAGACGCTCAGAGTAATTATCATGAAATGTTTTAAACCCAGTCCCCGTTGGTTTGGGTTACGTAATGGGAAGACTGGTGAGAGTTTACAGTGAGTGCGACCTGACGGATTTAAAGAGAAGGTCTCACTTTGACTTTTTCCCAGAATCAAGTCTTATGATAAGATGGTTACATGAGGCTCAAGACAGTCAGCTAAAGGGCACAAACTTAAGCTTAACAGTTAGTTTATTTGTTCAGACCGTTGTGCAGACGACTGTAAGCTCTTTGTCAGTGTTTCAAACTGAATTAATTGCCCCAAATTGTCTGGTAAGACTGCAATATTCAAGATTTTTCAAAATGTTTTAAGGGCATAAACTTGATTTTGAAGACACTAACATTCCACATTACCGTTTGAGCTGCTCACACTTTGAACAAATGACAAAACACATTAAAAGTCAATGCAATGGTTACCGTGGGTCAATTTAAAAACAAGATTACAAATCACTGTGTTCATGAGTGTAAATGTTTTTAACTGTGGTCCCCTGCTCTGCTGGCTTCTGGTTTTATAATCCATGTATTTAGTCTGTTTTGAGTTTTAATTGTACTCTCGACATCGTCATAAATGAGAGCTTTCCCTCAAGGATTTCTCGAGAATTGAAAAGGTTTAATGATGCAAAATGATGATGTAATATTAATCAAAATATGTCTTAATATTGTTTTCCAACTAACACTACCCTCTGGAGCTCTAGCAAGATTCATGATTTCGTCAGTAGCTTCTATGAAAAACCTTCCCTTCACTGTGCTTGATTGCTGAGCTGAAATACGCAAGCTAATTAGGTCCAAAACACTCTGGCATTTCAGAAAAAACGCAATTTATCCACCGTTCTCTAGAACCATCATTGTTAAAATTGTGCATGATACAAATGATTCATGAAATCCAATGATTTAGCAAGTTTTCTACATTTTGTTTTTGTGGCTTGCTATATAAGCGATTGACTGTGATGCTGTGGATACATTTTAAACAAAGGTACCCTGCTTTATAGTACACAGAAATCTCTCTTTCTTCAACGCAGAGGCTAAGGATTGGCAGGGATACATTGTGATACCCCAGTAGGCCTTTGGGAGAATCTTTTGGTTACACAGAAGTCTGAAACTCCTAACTGTCATGCCACAGTTTCTCTTTGAATGCGTAGAAGCAAAGCCAAAAGCTATAAACAAGCAGCACTGTGCTAACTTTGAAGGAAATCCATCTGTGAGAGCTGTAGAGGTTGTCCAAATACACTTCAGAGAAACGTAAGCCCAACTTATCCCGAATTATCACTTAGAAAAACTAATAGTCAAGAGGCCGTGATAAGCTGACTCCAAACACCAGCACATTTTAACATTACCCAGAAGCCCTGCAGTGTTTACCCAGAAGCCCTTTAGTCTGTGTGTGCCTGTGAGCATTAGAAACAGGAAGAGCTGCAACGACAGGATTAATGCCAAAGGGCAGATCCGTGCTGATGTTGTCCAGAGGACGGCTGGCACACTTCCAGGTGGGATGATACAACAACAGAGAGGCTGCAGCTGCATACTGACATGTGCATATCAATATGACCGGTCCATAGCAAGAATGTACTGCTCTTTAGTCTGGTGAACAAAATGACCAGAGATGAAAACAGATTTCCAACCATGGGCGCGGGAGGGTGGGTAAGTGCTGAGGGTGCCACAGTACCAAAGGTGATGTGTCAGAAGTTCACTTTTTTTAATATATCTGCTGTCTGAACATATTTATAACATATTGTTCAGTGCCTGACAGAAGATGTGTTGAAAAGTAAGTTTAATATGTGCGAATATGATTTATTTTTCTGACATGAAAATGGCATCATGTCAGGTCAAAGTGCTCAAGGGTTGACTGTCTGTGTCAGCGTATCTTGGAGAGACATTTGGTTCCAAAAGCGCCAAAGCAAACACACAAAGAAGAGAAACTGAGCAAGAGGATGCTGGGTCAAGTTGCTGTACGAGTGTGTCTGCCAACGTTACACCTGCTCCCTCACCGAACACACATGGCTTTGCTGCATATCCAACAGCATATTTTGGACAGGTTGGACATTAGGCCTTAAACACAGATCTTTGTGCAGCACACAGTGGAACGCAAGGTCACTTTAGGCATCTCCAATTAAAGTAAGGAAATCCATTATTTCAATTTCATTTTTGCTGTTAATATATGAAAAATATGATGAAGAAATATTAGAGTTGATTGTTTGATTTTAGTGTCATCAGAGGAATAAGATATGACATTCTCTCACCTTCAGAGAGTTGTGGACGGCAGACTCAGGCGGGTAGACGATAAAGTGTCGCAGTGTGAACCCGAAGCCTTGTGAGGTCCGGCGCAAGTGAAGCGTCTTCGGCCCCGGCCAGGAGAAAGGCTCCTCCTCAGCCCCAGGAGAGGCCAGAGCTGATGCCTCACTCTGATCCAACCCATCCTTCTGCTTGGCCTGAAAGAAGGACAAACAACAACAGATGTCAGAGTTGATCTTAAAAATTTAAACAGATAAAAAATGACCAGTCATATGACTTGTTGAGAGTTAGATGAGAACATCAGATAGCACTTTGAAGCCTGTAAGGTCAATTCAGATAGCAGAGGCCAGCTTAGCTTTAGAATAACTTAGCATAGAGATGTAAAAAAAAAATTCTTTACCATTAAATTAAACATCAAGTTTGATATAAGACATTAAATTGGGAGTTTTGGAGAGGCTGGGTGGCAGACACTGTGACATATAGACCCAGAACTCCCGCCTTTTCCTCTTGTTTCAAGTCTTAACGCTATGTTATGCATACCGACCTCTCGCTTTAGGATCACTACTAGCATTAGACTCAATTGTGAGGTATTAGTGTGGACAAAAATTGTTAATAAAACCACTTTATGACTTATCAGATTATTTTATCAGACAAAACAGCATAAAATAACAAATTCAAATTGTCAGGCAAATCTCAGCATGATGATGTGAATTAAACTACCAAATTCTATTCATTCCACCTCAAAATGTATCATAGGACCCCCAAGAAGAATCACTGCTGTTGTTGATGCACATCTCCCCAACAAATAAAACAAATGTGTTGGTGAAAATAATGACACAGTGATCATAAAACTCTCACACCCACAAAAAGAGGACAGTCACATCATTCTCTTCACACCTCGTCATGGTGTAAGCAGAGTTGTTTTGCTTGAACAACGCCAAGTGATTTCACTGACAGCTGAGCATTGATCTTATTCATCAACTTGATATAAAAACACAGAAAAATCCCCTGATGGTGATTCTTCACAGTCACGCTCGGTTTGGTTGTCAATGCTAAATAATAGAATGTAATTTGGCGGTCAGATAATAACTCTTTTTGGAATAATATGAGTGTTAACAAGAGGGCTTATCTTTGAAAGGTTAGTTCTGTGTATCTTAAGTAAAAGTGCACAATCAAAAAAACTTGTTCCTGTCTGTTAAAAGTTATGTTTTCCTACCACTGTGACTCTGTTTAATGTTGCCAAGTAATGTGCTCATGGTGGATTAATGTTGAGTCTAAATAATAAAACAAAGAGATTGAAACAACATTTGTTATAAATTGGGGCTACACAAATAAAGATTTATGAATTGATTGATTTAAAAAGGCTGTAATTGAGTTTCAGTCTTTTCTTCGTCTGTCGACACAAACACGATAGTCAAATGATTCTTACTAACATTCAAACCACACAAAACTACTTTACTTATAGGAGGTCATATCCCCTGAATTCATTTGTCAGGTGATTATATAACTATTTCACTTGTTTATTTTATGGATTTTTCTGGACTCTTTATGTACTTTTAGTTCACGCATGAAAAAAGCTCAGGATATTCCCTTATTTAAAACGTCATACACAGTTTAAGAAAATGCAGCAAAAAGTTTCAAACTGCAGTGAAATACTTCATACCTAACTTGTACTTGACATTGACAATCATATCTGTCAACATAAGCGTGATTGTTATTAAAGCCACACTTGTTCTGCCCAGAGCTCCACACAAACATACATGTGGCTTCAGTTATTGCACGTTCGGGGCTTTTCTGGGCTGTTTGGCGTGTTTGCATGATGACAGACTTATCTTCTACATTCCTACTGTGACTAACACAAGGGATAAAAACAACCCTTTAAATGCTGGCGATGCTCTCGGCTTGTGTAACATTACAGTTATGCCTACATAACACAACACATGCTCCACATCACAGCTGCACAACTTTGATTTTAAATGTTCTGTAACAAAAAGCTGCTTATGAGGAAAAAAATGTGTTTACACTGAATCGGTCTCAAATGGCAACTGTAGCTAAGCTGGAAATGCAGTGAGTCACTCGGAGCTACGTTCAAGAGCCTGTTTTACTGGAGATGACACCTTATAAAACACAGTGATACACATGGATGTAGAGGATGGTCACATATAAGATCCTGTATGTTTCATATTATATTATAGATCCAGTCTGGGAGTTGGGCTGGTAGCTGGAGAGGTGCCAGTTCACTTCCTGAGCCCTTAAGCAGGGCCCTGAACCCCTTACTGCTCGGGCGCTCTTTCATGAGCAGAACCTAAATCGATATCTTTCCATTGGTGCATGTCCATAGGAACATGTTGTGCATGTGTGTGTAAAGCATGTTTCAACAACAGAGAGAAAAAATTGAATTTCCCCTCAGGGATTTAAAAAGTATAATAATAAACTGTATGTTATCCTATCCTACGGTGATGAAAAGCTCAATATTACGACGTAGGACTGAGGAAATATTTAGTCGATAACTTGTTAAATCCAAAAATGTAGCGGAAGAATAGTTAAAGATTAAATCAAATTCTTTTTAAAACTTTTAAACGGTCCATAAGAGCGTATAGCAGAGGAGCATAAACACCAAGTAACACAAAATAAGAAGAAAACTCAAATACACAAGAAATGCAGCACAGCTGGTTTTGGTGGTATAGTGAATAAAAAGGCGGTACTGTCATGGTTTCCCTGAGTCCAACAGTTGTTTCGTTATGGTCCAACTAACAAGCATAAGAATATACAGCTCATTATAAATGATCATTATGAAGATGTCACAATGGGCAATTAAAATTAAACAACAGCAAATGATCTACAATGTTTCCCATCCAACACCCAAAGACATTCAGTTTACTGCAATAGAAGAAGTGAAGAAACCACATTTTCTATATGAGAGCATATTGTTATAAATGATGCAAGTTAAAAATACCTTTTTTAAGGGTTTTTGAATTCATTTTTGTTCTAATGTTTTTTTTTTTACCGAGAGCATTTAAAAGAATCATACATCTAAGATTTAACTTAACGTACAGCAAAAGGCTCAAATATTCTGTATTTCCTAATCACAAGAACTTCATACTGTGCACCGTCGTTTACAAACACTCTGACCTCTCCTGCAGCTATGAGCTGTCTTAGCAGTTAGACTTCTGCCACATCCATCATCAGGCTAACGATGGAGCAGAACCGCTGCACCACAGGGCGTGCGTTAGCGGTTATTGCTAACACCACCACAGCGACTGGAGGCTACAAGAGCCTGCCAAGAGTCTCAGTCTGAACTCGGCTCTCTCCATGGGCTCTTCTTCTACCAAAATACATCTGAGGTGTGGATCCAAAACAAAGACCTCCTCCCTGGTCGCCCCTCTCCATCAGAACACCTCTCCTCCTTCTCCTCAGGCTCAGTCTGGGAGCAGCAGATGTCGGAGCCTCCAGAGAGCGGGATGGGTGTGGGCTTAATGGTTTGACTGGTGAGATCATGAGCAATACCCAACGGCGAGGAGCTGGAACTGAGCCACAGTCCACAGTGGAGCTGGGAGAGGAGCGCTGATGGTTCAACTGGGCTATTTGTTGGGTTTTTATGTTAAAAGTTTAATGTTGGATTATGCAATAGCTAAGCTATCTAGCGCTAATGCACCATGCCTGAGGTACTCACATCATGCATATTCTATCTTTCTCTAGATCTCTACTGGAGGGATCAATATGGTTATAGTAGCATTTTATTTTTCCTCAATTTTCTGTGTATTTATGAAGCATATTATAACCATACAGATTATGACTGACTAAAATATTGTGATAGTATCATAATATTGGACCTTTTGGTGATTCCTACTATAACTCAATCATATCAAAAAAAGATAAAACACTGTAAATCTGCTCCTAACAAGCTCACACAAGTACTTGACAGTCAATTTATTCATGCAATCTGTTCATTAAAGCAGTCCACACCATTATGTCTACGCTAAGGGTTTGATCAGCGTGCTGCCATATGGTGCCATGGCCTGGGGTTTGGTGCATTTGCATGCTTATCCCTGCTTTCTTTGTGAATATAAGATGAGACATTTGAATGGCATCATGTCTGGACTCTCCTTACATTTTCAGTTTTTAGTTGGTTTTTTTTAAGTAGGGGAGTCACTCGGGTAGGCTGACCTCATAGATCTACCTCTTCCACTCCTTCATGCATTTTCTTTCCAAACTTCTCTCCCTCTTTGACCACAAACTTTAACCTTAGTCACAATCCTTCACTATAACATTGGAAAATACGCCTGCGACTCCCTACTTCAGCCCATCATTGAAGGATGACTTCATGCCATTCAGCTTTAGAGCCCTCTGTAAGTGCTGTAGATGTATGCACAGCTGGAAAATAAACAGTAACTTTCTCCGACAGCCAAGTGTCGATGTGAAACCACCAACAATAAACGAAACCTAAACCCAAACAGACACAGGTTACACCAGATATCGGTCAGTGAAACAGGATTACCCTGCCGCTGGAGAGTAGGATGACGCACACAAAATTCCTCAGACAGCACAACAAAGTGCAGCCGCCCCTCACCTCTCCTCCCCTCTCAGAGGCTTCCTATGTAAACCTATACACCTCTGCCAGACACTGATAATGCTGAGCACATATTTCAGCCAGACGGTGTTTCCCCTAAACGCCTCAAAACTGGAACACAACTGTCAAATCACAAAGATGCGTTTCCATCTTTCCTTACCCTGGATCGGACACAATTCCTCCTGGAAGCTTCCCTGAGCCGAGCCCAGGACACGCTACGGTTGGGACTCGTCAGCCCCAGTTCCACCTCTCCCCAATAAGCTCGGGCTAAAAGCTGGAACCAAAGACAGTACGGCTCCGACAGGCAGCCGTCCACGCCAGCCAGCCGAGCCCAGGGACAACCTCCTGACGATGGGGAGGGAGAGAGGGAGCAACACCCTTCTGCGGTCACGTCCACATCCCGCAGGTCCGGTCGATCCTTCAGAGGGACCGGTTTACAGCCCGGAGGAAGCCCGTTCTTCTGGGCCAGCATTGCATATCCAGGTTTGATTTGGGATAAAATCCCAGAATATATCCTTCCAAATGAACTGGGTACTTTGTGTATTGGTTCCTTGTTTCCGCTAGATAGTCTACTCCAAATGCAAGAACAATCTTCAAATCCAAGAGTGGAGAAACACGGGTGTTCCCCCAATGGAATAACAGGATTTGAGGTGGTGAGATTTAATTACCATACAGATCCTTAAAAATGCTCAAGCTTCTGCGCCTTTAGTTCTATTCTCCCCTTGATAATTTACTCCTAATCCAAGGTCATTTCAGCTTCTTTCCTCCCTCAAGTCCTTCCTCAAATCTGGCCTCAGTGTGGAGAAACAGGGCTGTTCCTCCTGGCGTCCCACAGACACATGATGTTTCCACTCAGCCGAGAAGAGAGAGCGCAGCAGGCTGAGTGCAATGCAGAGAGCCCGGGCCGACCGACGGACTGACGCACCCACCCACTCACCACACAAAACTCTCCCTCTGAAGTATGCACACACACACACACACACACCAGGCAGCCTCTTTCCTGTCTCCTCCATCCCTCTCTCTCTCTAACTCTCCTCCTCTGCTACCAACCTTTCAAAGTTTTAAGTAACAGACTCACGTGTAAAGGCCGATCAATAAATCATGACAACAAATTTAAGGTAGATTCAAGACGCACGCAAGTCACAGGTAAGGGAAAAAGGAAGCGCCATACAAAATGCTTTTGGGGCCACAAAAGCAGCACAGAGTGTCCATCTGCCATGACACACAGGAATGACTTGGATTGTTTTCTCAGCCAGTTGAGGAAGTCAAGAAGGGCTAATGCAGATAAGGAAGCATATGTGCTTTGTGAAATCTATAAGGCACAAAAATGTACCGCTGACCCGCCCACCTCTGCACGCCTGCAGCTCATCTGGAGACTACAAAGAAGTGATCTATGTGTGGCAGAAGTTTTGGTCAAAAAGGACAGCAATAAGTTGAACATGTGATGCATAGGGTTTTGCAACATTTAAAAGAGTTTTCTATATAGAGGAATACATCCTTTTTGGGAGACAGACACTTTTCAAATCTATCTTAAAAACAAACATGAGTCCTGCATGGTCACTTACATACTTCCTTGTATCCAAACTGGCAGTAAAAAGATCCTTCAATGTAACTAAACGGGCCAAAACACAGCTCTTTTTTTCACTTCAAGGCTGTTTTTTGTTCTTTGTAACTAATGTCAGCGCTTAGCTCCGCCCCATGGTTTCCAGGAAAAGAAAAGACATTTCAACCAGATTTTGTGTATAGCATTTACAGTAAGTTTACAACAATGCCATAAAGTAACATAATAAGCTCCAATAGTTTAAAAAATACGCTGACTGTGCGACAAAGTCAACATGGTAAACTGGAAGAAATTGAGACACAATGTCCTGTAACGTTCTTCCTCACTATGAACATGACAGTGAACCACCCCCTCTCCCTCACCATGACAATCTACTTAGTGTTAGAACCTAACAAACATGTAAATCTCAACTCCATGACCTGCTCTTTGCACTGGTTTTGCAATGTTATGTAACAGGGCGGCCATGATGCCACAGGCCAAGGATATACTTATTTAATCCTCGGAGGTAAACAAACTACTCAAGAGACTAAGCACCTGTGTTTACATCTATGGAAAGCAGTGAGAGCGCAAGGAGCAGGATGGAATCAGGCCATCTACCTTTTAGTCCATCTCTCCTGTGAGAGACAGGGAGGCCAAAACATCCATTTAATATTTAATCACATTTTTATTTCAGGCCTCTCTGGAGCATTTTGTGCTGCGCTAACAGCAACATCAGGACTCACTTAATGGTGAGTAAGTCTGCACTGAGGCTTAATCTCATATTCTTATTTTAGAGTGTTTTCAAGGTGTGTTTTGCTTATTTACCTAAGGGTAAAAATATGTTTTTTTTTCTACTTTAAAAGGTTTTCCACCTTATTAAGTTTGAAAGATTGATTGATAATACTTTACGAGTTAAGCTGATATTTCAATCGCCAACCACAGGATTTGAAGGCCCATAAATGTTCTTACTTTTGATGTGTGATGAGGCTCCATGTTTAATGTAGGATCGATTGCTGTACAAAATTGACTGAAAAATGATTGCTTATTGACTGACAACTCTGAAACTTAAAGGGCAAACACAACTTTTGAACTAAACTATCAAACTATGGGTCTTAACCTTGAGACATAAAAGGGATAAAGCTGCCTGGTTAAATAAATGTATCATTTCCTTTCAAGTGTGTGACCTGCACATTCATAACATACATGAACATTGGATTTGAAGTGAATTATTCATGGGTGGACTCAAAACCATAATGGTAACTGGTTGACTTCCACTTCTAACTGGTCCGTCGAAAGCCCCTATGGTTTGTGAAGTTGCTCAACTAAAATGGTGAAAAACATAAACACCGGTCTATTTTGATTCAGCGGGATGTTCGCCATCCGACGCGGCAACAGGCGACTGTGAAAACAACATCAGGAACCCAGCCGAGGAATGTTTCCTCTCGGCATTTTGTTATGGGCATCTTGTTACCACATTCGCTGGGCTTAATATAGCGTGTGGTATTCTGTGCGGAAAAGACGGCAGAAATAGAAGTCGCCAAACAGCCAGCTGACACACTCGAGTTGGGGAAGCCAAAACAAGGATTAAGTCTCCCATTCCCAAGTATTTTTTTTTTAAACGACTGTACCATTTCATCATGTTGTTGTCTACTTTTTTGAAAATAGCATGTTATTTCCATTTTAACAAAGACTTCCAAGCCAACGCTGCAATAAGAGGTTCAATTTCCAACCAAAAAGTACTCAGTCATACCTCCACTAATACATTTCAGGCTGGTATATGGTTTCAGACCTCTTCATATATGTCTCTACATTCCTTTAAATCGAAAACACATGATAAGAAAAAAAAAAGATCCCTGAATGGAATTCCTGTTGGAGAGGAAATGGATTTGATGGCATGGTGCTGACACAAAAACGAGTCATGGCGGCGAGAAATATTATGTCGTTGTTGTAGCAACAAGGCTGACCACAACAATGTCGACGACTGGCCTGAGTTTTCTCTGTAGACACTCATGCGATGTCAAGTTTGTGTGTGTTTATGTATAGATCTGTGTGTCATGAAGGTCTACGAAATAGTGAGCGGAGAGGAAATAGGACGGGATGATCTTACTCCTTCAGATTTGACAGACTTTATCAGAGTTAATGTATGTGTGTGTTTTGAATTACGCTGTGCTGGGTTTGTTTTACTTTTGAGGATATTTGTTTAAATGTGTGTGCAGAATCGATGTAGCTTTAAGGATGAGTCATGTCATCTGAGGTGTTGCAGTTGCAGGAAAAAGTAAGCAGAAGAGTCAAGTTCTGAAATATTCATCAATTTCTGTAAATAAAGAGATGTGTCATGGAAAAAGTGTCATGGAAAGAGTAAAAACCTGAAAAAGCTGATATTAACAAACGCTACATTTACTGGAATAGACTGAATACCCTTAAATTATGTAAACAAAGGTCTGCCAGTAAAAACTACAACCTTTAACAAAAGTCAAATGCGCAATATGTTATTGCCTGTTGGGAGGTAATTTGGCTTCACTTATGGACAATGCGTAGAAGTGGAGATGCATCGTCCATCTTTATAATTCAACAAATTAATAAAAAGTCTGCAAAATGAAACGTGTGGGACACTTGAGATGACAGCTGTGGAAGGGGCCTGATTCTACATTGTCAATTAATAACATACATGTCCTCTCTACTGCTAGATTAATTGTTCAAATGTCTTCCAATTGCATATTCCGCTTGTATTACTACACAAAACCAAAAATGTATTCCTGTCATATAAAACAGAAAAACAGGGAATAAAGGGACAATGGCCGAGTTCAAACAAACAACAGTGACCACAGCTCTCACCAGCCTTTGAAGAAGTTTACAAGTTTACACAGAGGTGTAAATTGTAAGCAGGAAAAGAAGCAACAGCAAATAAAACTGCTGTACAAACAATTTACCTAAGGATGGCCGGAAATGTGTGAAATTCTAACAGTGCGTGCGGAGTGCAGCGATACCAGCTAGGTTGATTTTTACTCACGTATATGTGTTGCAACATTAACTAGTTTTTGTTTCTCTCTCCGCAACTTTGGACCCTACACAGTGAAACTTTGTCTTGGAGTCCCCCTGCTGATAATTCTGCAAATGGCCTTGTGGCTTCACACAACATGACACGCCGAGCCAAAACCAACATCCAGACTGCTGCTGTGGTGAAATTAAGACAAGGATGGAGAAATCCACGAGCTTTTCTCAGAATCGTGTTGTTTTAAAGACCAAGGACGGGTCTTTAAGATGAAATTACATTTGGATTTTTGGTCGGTCAGGTCAAGTCTGTTTATTTGGTACAAGACAAATTTGCTGCTCTGTCTTTCAAAGTTACTTTAAAAGAACTCCAACACTTCTCACAGCAGAAAAAAACATTTAAGTCCTAACTCAAAAAAGCCTAAATTTTGCCAAAGTTGTGCTCCCTGAGATGTTAAACTTGTTTCAGATGTTTACATTTCTGGAGAATACAACACGATGGAAACCAGGTTGTTTGATGATGCGGTTTCATTTCAATCCACTCAAATCTCGGAGTCCTGGATCTATTAGATGATTATCTGCAGCTCAGATTTGTGTAACAAAGAGAAAAGAGGCCGTGGTCTGTAAGCAGCTGACAGGATCTCTGGACGGGGATTAAAGACACAAGGCACCGACAGGGCTCCAAAAACTACAATGCTGAAGTCTCCGACCGGTGCACTTGTGTGACCAAGTTTATGTGTGTGTGTTTGTCTGTGTGTGGTACAGAGACGGAGAAGAAAGGGGAAAGTCTTGCAGGAGGATTAGGCTCGATTCGGGGTGGCTTTTTAGGACTCCTGTCGGGTGTAAGATCTAATCTGGACACGCTGCATCTGGGCTCCGCGAGGTATGGCTTACTGTAACAAAGGACCGGCTAATGAGGGCCGAGCAACAGACTGCGCGCCCACACCACTGCACACCCATAATGCGCTGCTTCATTTGGGCCTCAGGGGGGATCCGGAGGGGAATGAAGCCCACAATCGACGACCCTGGGGAGGTAGCAGGCTGATAGGGCAGATACAGGGGCGGATTGATCTTGTTTCAGGCTCAGATAAGTGCCTCAGTGCGAGTGTGGGAGGCAATAATAGAGTCAGGTACTGAATGTGAGGGCCTGTAATATAATTTAACAACACCGTCCTCTGCCAATGCACCAAGAGGAGGGGAGGGTGTGCACATACAGAGCCAGGATTTCTTTTCTGGAGGGTAGGAAAGAAACTATACTGTAAATGAGACAAAAAAAAACAAAGTGAGTGAGAGAAGCTGTTTGCACCTGAGGATATTATAAACAGTCCAACAAGGCAATGCAAGATGAATCAAAATGTGAAAAAAGCTGCATGTCCAAAAGGGAAAATATGCAACAGCAACACAAAACAAGTTTTCACTTTGTTAAAAGAAATTAAATATTGTTTTAAATATTTATTTTGGGGCTTTTTGCCTTTATTGGACTGGACATGTAGGACAGTTTCTAGATTCAGAAATTGGGGAGAGAGCGAGTGAGGGATGACATGCAGGAACGACGCCACAGGTCAGATTTGAACCTGGGCCCGCCCACTTCAAGGACTACAGCCTCTGTACAAGGGGCTTGCAAACTAACCAGGCCACTGTGAAATTGGCCCCAAGAAATTAAGTTATCTTTAATTAACCAGACATTGGAAAACAATTATGACCCTACAGAGGATTATTTGCCAAATCTGCAGCTACCCCCAGCGTCGTCTTCATTGTGAATCTCAGGTCTGTAAGCTCTGTCCTAAAACCTTACTTTTCATCCTCACCAGTCTTTTTGTGTCGTTGTTAGCCATGGCAGACGGCTGTTTTCATAGAAACCCACAAAAAAAAAACCCTGTTCCGAACTGAAAAGCAGATTGTCGCTGTTGAAGAGCAGCTGGTGAACAAAGTGGAGCATTTAGACGCCAAAGAAACAGAGAGGAGGTGGTGGAGGAGAACAAAAACAGAGCTCAAAGAGAGAACAAGTTGGACTTTTAGACATAGTTTGCCATGTTAACTTAAAAGATGATAGTATGTCTATTGATTTGTGTGCAATTTGTCTCCGCTCCACCCAAGTTTCAAGGTTTAACCCACCTCGAGTGTAAGGATTTGCTGCATTTCTCTGCTGAATAAGGTCATGAATTAAATATTTTGGATTTGGACAGGTGTCATAACCAAAACAATAAAGATGTCAGCATGGACGTTGTTACATTTTTTAGGGATCAAGAAAAATTCCTCATATAAAGGTCCACTAAAAATAAAACGCCTGTCTTTTCTCATGCATGCTTTTGTTGTGAAGAGGAAGTTGGCACCAGTTTTCCTTTCATTTTAAGAATCCAACTCAAACACACGTCATGACGCAACAACTCCAACCGGTTTCTCTCTCTGTGAGTTCTGCCCAGTCAAATTTATGAGCCCAAGCATCTCTTCTCTTCCATTGGCAAAAACAACTATCAAACTTCACAGTTTGCTATGGAGACCATCTGTGCGAAGCAGAGAAGAAACACAACAGCTTCGAGAAAGGGGATTTCCCTCAAGACAGAGGAGCTGTAGCTGCAGAATGGAGAGGTTTTAGGTTGTACATTCACCCCAAAACTTACCAGGAAGACAAAAAGCCTGAGCCCACAGGGGGGTTTGCATGAGCTCAGCGTATTAGCAAGACTCCCTGGTGAAGGAGCACTGCTTGATTCGGACAATTGTCTCCAGAAGTCCCTTGACACTCCCAGACAAACCCCTGTGCCAATCAAGCATTCAGTAGCCGGCTCATTCACTCCTCAGCAGCTGCTCTCAGAAAGCAAAAAAAAAGAGGAGAAAATACGTTTCTGATGACAGCCTGCCCCAACCCCAACCCCAACCCCAACTTGAACACTTTTTGAATCAAAAAAACAAAACAACCCCTCTGTCGATGGTTAATGATTGGATCTATTCTCTAAGCTCAGATAGTTTCCCTCAGGGAGAGAAA
The DNA here is from genome assembly GCF_963584025.1 of Labrus mixtus. Lineage (NCBI taxonomy): Eukaryota > Metazoa > Chordata > Actinopteri > Labriformes > Labridae > Labrus > Labrus mixtus. The sequence goes on along the minus strand of NC_083630.1, from coordinate 20,356,376 downwards.
TGTGGTTCAGAGGAGGGGAGACTAGAGAGAGCTTTAGATCAGATCAGGAAGCGTTAATGAAGACACAGTTAAACACCTGTCAGACAGACACAGCGGTGTGTGATAGGCCATGTGTTTGAGGTCAACACCGGGGAGTCAACATGCATCAGCTGACCTGCCTATAACATCCTCTGTACGCACAATGTATGAAAATAGTTAGAAAAATGGTGCAATTCCCAAAGTGCATATGTTGGGAATTTTCAAGTTGACAAAACAGCATTATTATAATTATCTTGTATGATGGTTGAACTCATATAATTGGGTTTGAACTGAACTGAACAAAAAAAAACAGTTTGAAAACCCAACCTTATGGGCTCTACAAAGTCCTAGTTTTCATGTTTCCTTCCATGATATTTCACACAGTATACTTTTATAACACTGACAGACACAAGGAAGAAATAAGACTCAGTTCTGGTGTGTGATGATGTAAACCGCGTGATTAGCCTTGTGCAGCTAGCCTCAAGCAGATATTGAGTGGAGGCTACAGAGATGTGTTATAGGCTCAAGTGACATTACACAGAGAAATGTTGCACACTTTGAGGAGCTCCCTACTGGGCCATAAAAGGCTTCATATAATGTTTAAGTTTTGCTTACAATTGCAGAAGTTTTAACAAGATTTTGATCTCTTCCATTTAAATCAATTAGGATAATAGACAACAGAAAATTAGGAATAAAAACAAATGTTATTTCCAGTTGCCGCCTTTAATCCCTTTACCAACTTCAATCCCTTTAATTTACAGCTTTCCATATTTAAAGTGTAGGCCGTTGTGTTTTTCTTTGAAATTAATAAACATATTATAATGTCTCCCATCTTGTCCACATTTCCCGCTATGAGTGCTATTTTCAATGTAAGCAGTCCACCATCCACTTTGTAATTAAGAAGTCCCTGTAGCAGGTACAGAGTATTTATATCAGGCCAGGTTTAGCAGCGGACTCAGCTGCAGCAGCAGTAGCAGGTGTTGCGTGAGTGACCAGGGATTAACCTGCGAGAGCGGTCTTCATGAATGGGTCAGATTTAACACGTCAGACACAGGGCTTATGTGTTAACGTGATTCCAGAGGCTGAAAAAAAAAAACCCTGAGTCAAGCAGGATTCACCTTCATAAGACAGCACTGTTTCATCCGGAACCAAACCCAACACCTTTAACCGCCCAAGTCTGGAAAGTTCACATAAACTTCATCAATCAGAAACAGAGACAAACACCCAATTCAAGACGCGGAGCTGCTCAGACGCCAGAATAGAACATATAGACGAACCCGTCCACCCTGAATGTAAACGAAAGTCACTCAAGCTTTCCAGAAGTCTGAAAGGCTCCTTTAAGAACGTGTGACAGTGTCGTTAGCCAACATGTGCTTCATAAAGAGCCCATATAGATGTGGTGTAAAATGATCCAGGAATGCCCTGGGCTGAGGTTTGAGGTTGGACTGCTGCAGACTCAAGAGGGAGGCTCGAGGGGTGGAGGGTCCAGCTACTCGAGACACGCGTCTGACGGGTGCATAATCACACTGTGAGAGGTGACAGCACACATGGAGAGAGAACAGATAGCAATCTGCATAATGACAACTCATTTATTAAGATGTTTGTTCAATATAAAGGGATTAAAATAGTCCAGGTCATTTCTTTTTTTTTAATCAATGCAAACAGAGCAGTGTAATGAAAAGTAAACCAGACTGGTTAAATTAATGTCTGACATGCATTCACCAGTCAATGTGTCTACATTATGCCAGTATTAATTGCTGTGATGTACTTTGTTTTAACTCTACATTAAAGCTGTAAACAATTCTTCTGTTATTGAAAATTCCAGAGATCAATCATAAAAAAAAAATCCTCATCAGGCCTCCAGATAAGCTCAAACCGAGAAGAAGTGTGAAAACATCTCTTGACTGCATCAGGAAACACCAAACATGTCATCTTCCTGCGTCCTGCCCGGCTATTCTGGTCGTCTGGTGAAATATTCACGACGTCCATTTAAAATTGATAAGCGACTGCCGAGATGCTTTTCCAAAAATACTCCTTACAACGTAATGGAGTATGAAATATTCATCTTGATATGAACTCCTTTTCCATGTCTGGCTCTGTCATGTTTACTTTTCTCACGTGCAGCAGCTGCAGCATGTGTTCATGTTGCTCAACACTGCAGCCAACACAGCAGCTGTAATTCTTTTGATTGTAATTATAACTGTAGAGAATCACACCACATGAAAGAGGGCAGAGATACAGCTCTGCAGAGGAGGTGCAGGCAACATTGTACCACCACTGTTTAACCTTTTTTTTGTCACTTTTATGTGACTTTTCATCTTTTCTTTACTGATGAAACAATAATTTATGTTAGAGAATTAATCAAATGCTACTTTTATGTTCAAGTTTGTGCACTTTTTCAAGTAAAAGTGAAAGAATTTGCGTGGTCCTGCTTCTTAAGTGTGATCATCTGCTGCACTTATCTGTTTTTTAAATCATTAAAAATATATTATATAGTTGGGTTTTGGCTGTTTGTTGGATACCACAGGGTTTGCATGCTCTAGTTTTTTATGGATATGCTGGATTTTATTTGAAAAAACGTGCATGCATTAACTCTGAAACACATTTTATTCGGTCATACTAATGCCATTGCGTTGTTGTAATGGCATTCAGTGGAGTTTTAACAGATTTGGTATGGGACAGATCTGGTGTTAGTTATGAAGAGAGAGGAGCTCTGCACTGGATCCAACACTGATGAGGGCTGAGGGACACGCCCTTTCAATAACACATAAACACACACACACACGCACACAGAGCCGGGGGCTGACCAAGAGCTGTAAATTACACCACTATTATGATCCAGAAGGAGGGAGGGAGTGTGAGGAGAGAAAATGAGAGAAACAGACAGAAAAATAAGAGGAAGAGTTCATGAAAAATTGAGTCATTATGGATGCCCGTTGTGTCTCTGAGAGACATGAAGGTCCCTGGAAAACACCTTGGAGCTTGACCTGAGCCTGGGCACATACAGAACTGTAGATCTACCCTCCTCCTTTCTCTCGACATGGGTGTGTCTTCTGCTCTTCCCCCCTCTGGCAGCAAGCTTTTCTGCACTTCATCAGCCCTCAGAGTTTTGCCGCAGCCGCTTCATTAATTAAGAACGCTGACGACGTGCACGCCCAGACACTCACTGAGTGACGTCATGTAGTAAATCATCAAATGGACTACGCTGGTGAGTGTGCATTAAGGCCGGAAAACCACAGATATTGTACGCTTTAGATCCAGCTCAGCACATTAGCAAAAGTGTTTCCAAAGAAAATAAAAAACAACATTGATGAATGGACTGAAGCTAAAAGAAAATGGTAACAAATCACCAGTGTGTTTTTAATGGTTAATTCTAAATGCACAATTTTTTTCTTTTAGTTTAAATAAAATGCCAGCCTCTGACACAATATCATTTACGCCGATAAGCCAGTAAACTCAACCTCTATGGGGTTTGACCATTTGTTAACATCATCTCAGGTTTCTTGAACCAACACTGTTTGACTTTTTTTTTAACTTGATTCTAAAACTGTACAGACCTAACAGCTGATCAATTCATTAAAAACAGTCAACAATCCTCACAAGGAATTTAATCCCTTTGTTACACCACACTATCCACCAAACAAGTGACAGAAAATCTTCCAATCAAACCAATAGAGAACTGTTTTACTCAGTTTGAAGCAAGCATAGTGAGAAATGCTTACTTCATGTAGATGGAAATAAACCCTAGTTGCTACTCTATTGAAAAAAACAAAAAACAAAACAAGTCATGGCCTGAGAAAACCAAAACTACATAAGCCCAGCACTCAGCTTCATTTGGGCTTTATTGAATAAAAGTATTGACATGTCTTTAGCTGCAGGGAGAGGCGTTCCTCCTGAGCTCAGCTGGCAACATCTCACAGAGGATGCAGGTCTGATTTATGGCCCGAGTAATTCTGAAGATCTGCATGACTTTAATCAGAGAAGTTTTTTTTTTTATGTCTCGTCTGAGCTGCTCTCTGATGTCAGCTGGTTCTTCTCACTGAGGTTAGTGCAGATATATCTCGGGCTGGGTCTTTGGGTTACATGATGACTAAACAAAGATGAGGATACAAGAAAAGGCATTAAGAAGCTGGGAATACGGGGGGGGGGGGGGGGAGCTACGGGTCAGTGTGTTTCAAAGGCAAGTGTTGCCAAAAGCAAAGAGTAAGATAAGGAAGTGAATGTGGATGGAAATGGGAGCACAGATAATCCAAAGGCCCCAAAGGACAAGATGTCTCTCCCAGTTTTTAAATGGTTTGGAAGCTGCGTAACTGTTGCTAACGTCAGCCAGCGGGTGGGGTTCAAGAGAGTTCATATGACCTGCAGACAAACAGACACACAGACAGACAGAAATGGGATTTATTCAAGGCGGGGCAGGTGTGACCGACCGAACAGAAACGTCCTGTGAAAGCCGAAGAGGGAAGAATGTCGTCTTTCAGCTGAGCGCTAACGTCACTCGGTGGAAAGAATTCTGGGGTTTTATGCTGTTTGAAGTCCGTTAACAAGGAGCCAGACAGATGTGATGTACTGACAGACGTGTTACATCCTCTTGACTGAAAACCACCGTCTCGTTTCATTCAGTAGAGGCTAATATCAAAGTGCATCAAAGCATTCTTTCAGGGCTGTTTACTCAAGCAGCATGTACACAAGAGTACCTGCTTTCCTTAAGTCCGTTCTCTGAATGTCTTTACAACAAAACCCAGTTATGTAACGAGGACCTCGGCCAGATGAGGTAAAGAAAAGACTATTTAGCTCTGCACCTCTCTCCCATGCAGCGTGGAGCAGCTCAGCCATTATTCACTGGAATGTTTTCCTCCCATGTTTGTCCAGGGGGGGGCAGAGACCCCGAAGCCGCAAAAAGTGACGAATCGCTGCTCCGTGTCAGAGTGTGTTTGTCTCTCTCGGTTTTCCTTAATCTTGGGGGTAAATGATGAGTAAGTGTTTATAGGAAACACTCAATAATAAGCGTTTTAATTTTCCCGTCACACACACCCCCTTCACTTAACCGCTCCAGGGTGAAAACAGAATCATTTTGGCATCAAGGGTAGATCTGAAGACAAAGAGGGCTGTATATCTTCTTCTATAAAAAATATCAATTTGGATATAAAAGACTGTTACCATCATACATGCACCACACCTCAATTTTAATTCTTGCAATCACTTAAATATCCATACATTTTAAATTGTAAAGTCTCCTTAAACCTGACCTTTAACCCTTACTTACAAAGCCACAGTCACTTACACAACAGCTATAATGTATGCACAGCTTAAGTAACAAACTGACTGTTTTCCATATTGGGTTTAGTGTCGACATTACAAGCTTACACAGAGCTGGTGCAACAAGCCACTGAACAATATCCTGTTAGGATGCAGTTCAATAACAACTACAGTTCAAAACATTCCCATCCGTGTGTGTATATTTGAGTTAACATAAATGTTATTAAAAGGTTCTGCTCACTCACTCAGACTGTTACTCAGCTGGATCCAATAACAGAACATCAGGTAGGTGTCTGACATCAAGGGCAGCCAAAAACTACTCGGCAGTAAAACTTTTGGACTTCAGTTCTGGCCTTTAATACAAAGAGTTAGCTTTGAACACTGAGCTGGTTTATAGTGTACGTTAATGTATGTTAATGTCACTAAAACTGCTCATTTAGAAAGCTTGATGTTTCAAGAGCAGAAAAGTCAGATTTAGGTTTGTATGCCATAAAGAGGGAAATAAGATGCCTTCCTATTTAGACTTTACTCCCCAACACATTGCTCGTCATCTGAACTAAATTGATCCGCTTTCTTGTGTGTGACGTTTCTCCGTCTCATGTTTTAGTCGTGTATTATCACAGAGAACACATTTTAAGTGAGTGAGTTTTGTTGGCTTTGCATGTTTTTTCTTATGATGTTTTTTTTTTCTATTTGAGACTTAAAAAATGAATATTAATAAGATGGTGCAAACTTATTCACATACTCAACAGTTAGGTTACTGTAAGTGTGAGATATTTTAGCATATAAGGAAGTTTGTCCTCTTGATCAAACCTTTCTGACCAGTTTGGAGTTTCAATTCTTTTACTAAATCACTGTTATCAAACCTGTGACAGGTTACAGCTTAGAAAAAGACACAGATATAACATTTAAAAGAGACCCAAGGACATGATACTTCCTGCTGCCATGACACCGACATATGCCTTATATTTAATACATGACAATAGCTGAAGTGCATCATTTGCACTACCACAATAGATTTTGTCCCAGAAGTGGTGGAAACAACATTTCTTATACCAACATCCTGAATATTTTAAATAACTGCAGGCAGAAGAGTGGAATATTTAATTCTTTATGGTGTTATGATGTTTCCCCCCTGCTTTACTTCTTGTCCTTTAAAAGCCAACACAACTTGCAGATGTCATTAATATTAAAGGGCCACATGCAGAACATGCAAACAATGCAAAACACACAGAGATAAACAAATGATGATCCCTAAAGAAAGAGCCTTCATCAGACACAAACAAACTGAGGACACCTAAAGTCACCTTTAAAGCCATTAAAGAACAGAATGATCTCTGCACTAATCTGAAACTTTGCACAGACTTAGAGCTCCCCTGAAATACAGACTTATCAGGTGCAGTGGCTTAACAAAAGTAGTCAATCTGTGACTCAGCAGAGACTGTTTGTACTGGGATGTGGACGAGTCTACAGCGAGAGGGAGAGAGAAAGGGCTGCTGCTGCTGGTTCCACAACTCCAGATTGAGGACCAGATGGCTTCACCAGCAGACTCCACTGACTGCCACTTGCTCCTGAGGGGCGGGAGGAGGGGCAGGAGTGTGTGTGTGTTTGTGTGAGCGTGTGTCATGTTGGAAAAGAAGTCAGAGATGGTCGTGGGGCTGAGCTAGAGCAACTGATTAAGCATTAAATCTGTAATCTGTTGACGGGAAAGAAGTTGTTGTTTTTTTTTTTACTGGAAACAGAGAGAACTTCCACATGGCAACTTCTTGTTTATAATGAGTAAAGACACATCCATTTGCGCACACGCACACAAACACACACACACACCCTGAGCTCTCACTGACAAGTAAAATGGAATTAGGTGTCAAGGTTAGGGCCAAAGGTGAGTCGCAGGGTTACATGTGAGTAACGGCAGACAAGACACATTTCCTCTCACTGGAGACATGGATGGATGAAGCTGCTGTCTTTTATGTAAGCACTGTTGCACTGACTCAGACCAGGTGTGTGTGTGTGTGTGTGTGTGTGTGTGTGTGTGTGTGTGTGTGTGTGTGTGAGTCTGCAGGCTCAGCAAATAACCATTTTATTACAGAAACCTGCAGCTTTTCTGCCACTACATGTGCAGCCCTATCTTCTGTTTTTATGCCTGGTTCAGGGTTAGCATCCCTTGACACGGCTTTCATCTTTCTATCTTTAAACATGTACACCCATAAAAGTTTTTTAGGCAATGAAATATGTCGTTGGGGCTCAGTTCATATTCTATTCACTACTGTAGAACGTGCTTAAAGTGGCCATTAACTTGCAAAGTACCGGCAGTAAGAGGACTTGATAACGATGACAGGTCAACTAGTCATGATTAACTGGCTCGCAAAGGGAAAGTGTGAGGAGGCAAAGAGAGATAATAAGCAAGGTTCACTAAATCCAGAGCTCATTAGTTCAGCACTCTTCCAGTCTAAATTGGCAAGGACAAGTCAAGTATGTAGACCAGAGTGCTTGTGAATGAATGACAGCTTGGCAGTAGTACATTCACAGACAGTAGCAGCCATCAATGGATAGCCTGGTGTATAGCTTCTAGGTAAAAGCACTTTAATCCTTTTAGGAGAGCTGAGATCAGCTGCTAAACTGAGCAAACCTCACTCAGTCAATCCCATTGACAGAACTGTTCCAGCATCCAGTCAGGAATAGTGGCAGCAGTCAGTCTATATACTTGCTCTGCTGCATGAGGCTTTCATTGCAGTTAATACGCTGCCAAATCTAATGTTGGTGATAAGTTTGCAATCAAAAAACATCACTTTGACTACCTTTTATAATTACACCAATAGGTTGATTCTGCCACAAAATCTTTCCGCAAGGCAACATCTTTTAGTCTAATTTTATTTTTAAAACATAGCTGGTGTTTTAAGTTATGACAACGCTAAGAAGAAAAAAAACATGATAAGAATCTGAGGTTATAATGCCCACCTGTACCCTTTTGGGAGTTGTGAATTTTACTTCTGCCACTTGTCAGGTTGATGACCACTTCATACCTACTGTAAAACTGATAATTATCTTCCTTTTTCTTCAATCAGATGGAGCATCATAGGCCGCCAATAAGAGCCACATTTTGGCCCACAGTCACATTGTCAGTATGGGACAGGAACCTCTCAGCTGGACACGAGCTTGAGGAACAACTCAGTACTATCTTTTGATCACATTCCACTCAAAAAAAAAAAAGAAAAAGTCAGACCATCCCAGACGTTTCCGTTAGCGCGGATGTGTTGTGACCTTAACCCAGGGAGCGCTCCCTGCGAGTATTAACTGAACCAGCTTGCGATGAGAATGAGGCGAAGTCAGCCCGTGTAACGTGAGACCCTAAGCAGAGGTGACGAGGGGAAAGTGGAAAGGGGAGATTATTACTACAGTATCCAGGTTACGGTCGTAAACACTGTCAAAGCAAGACTGAACAAGGAGGGAATCAAGGCACGAGACTGTATAATGACATGCTGACAAAGACCAGCTAAGACTGTAGATAAACAACTGAAGGGATTAAATTACTCTTTATGAGCTTTGTCTGTGTTGGTATGGCTACAAGACAGTTTAAGACTATCACACCTGCCAACAATATCTTGCTATCACTGTCCAGCTTTGACTGCTGATCTTTTGGACCAATTGGACTTTCCTTTTCTGGACTCTGATACAATAACACCTTCTTCTTCCACAACTCCCTCCCCTTTTGACAATGTAAGCTTTTCTTTAAGATATGCAGGACGTAGAGATGTTCCAATGCAGTAAGTGAAAGAACGTTTCCAGGTTAATGTATGAAGAGACAGGTACTGGCCGCTGGAACAACTCTAACAGATTTCTTACATTTTGCAATCTCTGACAGAATCTGCAAAAACCTGTCCCTGAGACCGCTTTATCTTTTTCTCTCCTTTTCATCTCTTTCTCTTTCCATAGAAAACTCTGACCCTGTTATTATAGTAACCACGCTACTGATTCAAACAAAATCATCAGTCTTACATTCACACTAGTTATGTTTAAAAGTATGGCTGAATGAAGATTTTTAGTGTGAAAGAGTAACGTTACATTTAAATGCTGATAGTTAATAAGCAAAACATCATCCGATTACTTGATTAATTGTTTCAATAATCGGTGACTTGTCAATGATCAAAATAGTCGTTAGTTGCCCGATCTTAGGGGAAAAAATAAAAAAATTATATGAACACCTTCATCTCCTCAAACTGTTAAAGAACATCCTGCAAAGACGCTCTCCAAAAGCACACAGTGCTCTTTTCAAAACATTTGGAGCATGCAGTGTGATGATGGAAAATGTTAGCTAGTAAAATGCTGGAAAAGTGAGAGGAGCCTCAAAAAAAAGCATGCGCCCAATACAGCAGAGCCAATGTAGCTCGAGCTGTCCAGCACGGGTCTCTGAGGAGGGTGACGCAATACAGGACGGGATGTTGAGGGATGGAGGGGAGGGGGGGGGGGGGGGGGGGGCGGCACAAATATGTTGACTATTACGAGCCCCCCTCCTCCTACTCCACCAGCACGTCCACGGCAGACCCACCCAACGCTGAGGCCCATCTGGAGTGCCTCGTGACCCGACTGATTAAAAGCAGTTGGGGCTGTCGGTGAGATACAGCCAGAGGAATGCTGAGACTGTGGAAAGGCCCGGAATAAGTGTGTCTGAGAGGTGTGTGAATTTCTGCAATGTGTGGATGTGATACTCATGGCTGCTGGTGGTGTGTGCATGCATCCATTTGTGGCTTTTCACATCAGATGTGTGTTTGCAGCCACATGTCCATTAGTGCGAGTCGTTAGCAATCAATCAAATCAGAGAAGAAAAAAAAAGCCCCGGAGCTTGGTTGATTGATGCTCCCACTGGGACTGATGGGATGAGTGGATGGGAGCATCTCTGCACCTGAATCACAGCTCTTTACCCAACTATTTATTGACCCCATTAGCCTCTACATACAGACAAAGACTAATGCAGATATAGTGCTCAGGGTTATAACCATCAGCCGCTATAGTAATCACAACTAGCAGGAGCTAAATGTTTCTTCCACCTAAACCTTTTCTCCCTGGCTCTGGTACCCGTATGTGCTTCATCAACCCCAGACCTGGAAACCTTGCACTACGCTGTCTCTCACTCCAAACCAGAAGGTATTTACAAGGTGCATCCATTGTGAGGCATCACCCTCGTCCACTGGAGATCCAAATGGGAACCAGGCCGAGAGTCTAATCGCTGCAGATGGAGCATGATACGAGACTACACGGTTCATCTTTACTGCTCTCGTCTCAATAGGGGATCCTCCCGTGCGGTTAATGTTGAGCTTAACATGTGTTTTACTGCTTAATTGAATAATGATGCGATGAGAGACGAGGAAAAACCACACGAACGAGTGCTGCACCGAAAGTCAGCCTGAGGAGGATTGTGCGGTAAAGGCCGAATACTTTGGTTTAGAGCGGCCTTTTTTTTATAAGCGCTGTGGCTACATGTCTGTCAGAGACACTTAAGAGTATCTATACATGCCAAAAACTAAATCCTGACCACCCTCCCTCCCTATTGTCAAACTCTATCCATCACTGAGATCCAAATTAAAACATTTGAAATGTAGCATCTTGTTGTGTAATTAAATCCATGATTTATAATTTAGTTTGGCTAACAGAAGCCAATTCAAGCCATGGTAACTGGCATTAAAACTAACGGAGTTCTTTCAGTCCATCTGGCTGGCTGTTTTCTTCCCGTAACTGTTTGGACATCTTCGTAGCATTTTCCGCCTCATTTGTAAACTGTGTTCAATTATACTCAGCATTTAGTGCAACCCAATACCGGTAATGTCTCTCTGATTCATTTGCAGGTGTTTGTTACTTTCCTGTAAACTTTTATACCCAAAACGAGGATATATTTTTATATTTTTCCTTTTTCGTGTTAAAGTTTTGGTAGTGATTTGTCTCCCCGTCATATAAAGAGACAACTGATGTCAATGTGGATTTGTGCCAGGCTAGACAGGAAGCGCTGACAAAGCTACGCCCCTGTCACTACCTCAGCTGACCCTCAGCAGAGAATAAAACGTCAAAATGGCAAAAACTGACTGTAGCCACAGCAAACAAAAAAAAAGAATTGAGCAGCGACCAATTAGATTTATAGCCTGTAGACAGATATTCCACTTGCTTGATTTCCTCCATTTTCAACGGCTCATCCTGGAATGGAAACAGAACAAACTTGATTCCTGTAGGAACTGATTTGTATCAAAGCACACACTAATTTGCAAAGATACCCTTTTATTTAAATTTTCCAAAATGAGATCATAATATCCAACAACAACAAATGCTAAATGATCATTAAAATCGAACATGTGCAGCACCATATGCAGACACAAAATAACACAGAAAGAAGCCATTTGGCAGACAGGTCACTGACTGTGATGGAGGACTCGGAGCAGAGCTGAACACAGCAGGTCTCCAGGCCATGATGACCACACCCAGGCCCAGCTGGAAACAATAAAGACCTCATACTCCTCATCTCTTCCTCTTTCCCTCCATCCAAAGTCCATTATTGTTGCTTTTTCTTACTGGACATTACAGCACAATCATCTTAAGGATTAATACTTCTCATATCAGAATCACCTTCTATATTTGTCTTGACACCCGCATTTCTTTTGTCCGGCTTCATTGTATGGTTTTCTAATCATCCTTCAGTACAACAGAGAGGGAGCGTCCACTGCTTTTGCCATCTCCACAGTAAACACTCAGTCAACTGGTGAGCCATTCTCTCTGGCATGCAGGCCCAGGCCCCTTAACAATACAAGCCAAAGAAAAACAGTAAAAGAGGAACAGATGGATGTCATTTGTGTTAGAAAGACAGACAATGGAATCGAAATGGATTTCTTTAGTTGGGCAGGGATGCAGGCAGTCCTGCAAAAATAGCAAATTTGGCTCCACTTTCCTTTGATGACCTCTCATGTGACACTGTCAGATTGGTTTTTCTTGCAATTCATCACTGTTGATTAGTAAATCAGGGCTCAGCCTATCTCTGCAGGGCTGTCAGAGGACCTTTGGAGGTGGAGGTGCTCTGAATGCAAATGTGGTGTAGATTCATCAGCATGAGAACAAAGCGACATGTGCAGACTGACTGATACAGGGCAGACGGCATCATTAAGCTGTCTGTATAGCTGCAATGAGGCCTGCACTGCTGTGCAAACAGGACAGTTCAATATGCTAAACAAAATATGACTCACAATTCTATATCCACTTTGATCCATATTAATAGTTAGCTCTGTAAAAGACAAATGTTGCAAGTTTGTGAATAAGTCTGACATTGACAAAGACCCTGCACAATTCAAGTAGATAATTGGTTAAACTTTTATGTTTATTGACATGCACTGCAGTAAACCATTTTAAGGCTGTATTCTTTCTTTTGAAAGTAAAGATGTTTCAAACCTCTAAAAACATTAAATAAAGCCGTCATGTATATGGGGGCTGCTAGCCGAGCTGCGGGGAAACATTAGCTAGTTTGTTTTGGGGTTAGGCTCTTTTCAGTGTTCATCTTTAACCCGTTTCAAACTGGGGGCATAATTCTAATAACACTGTAATAACATGCTGATAAAAGAATGACTTTGGCAGTTTCAGGTTAAGAAAGCCTGTTTCTCCAATTCTTTATGGGAGACAAGTGCTGTTGGGTTGGGGGCTACAAGCCAAGCTGCCTCTTTATTCCACATAGTTAACAAAAGGTTACCTCTTTATGGCAAATATTTCCTCACCTTAGAAAGAGACCAGTAGCTCACTTCCACAGTCCCTTTCAAAACTTCTTTTTTTATCCTACAGAAAACGTACACAGTTTTTTTTAGCAGCTAAAACAATGATTTGCAGTGATAAGTGAGCGTGTATGGCGGTTTGTACAAGTAGTTCACCATTGCCTGTTTTAAGATTTACTGCTCGAGGAACCATCCATATTGAGGTCAAAGTCTGAAGCTTTTTTTGGAAGTTATCTAAAAATGTTTTTATCCCAATCCCCGATAGAGATGATTTTATCGACCAGCTCCACAAGCCGATTGAAAGCTCTGACTGGCACTGAACAGTCAGCCAATTAACGGCCCGTTTGCTTCAATGCCTTGGGGCTGTGTGAGGACAGCAGGAAAATATGCCTAGCTTGTTGTTTTATGGAAGAGCTGGAAGCACAGAGGGAGAAATTAGTTCAGAATTCAGGTTTTTAATAACACACTGCAAGCAAAGTACTCACTTGGAGTTAATCTCTTTATGTAAGCTAAAGCAGAATGTGAAGTGTTAGCTCTGCTGCCTCTGATAGCAGGCGCAGAGGGTTAGTGTATAGAGAGGGTGACCGACACACACCAGTGATCTATGGATTCTCTGTCAGGGCTCTGCAGAGGGATTATACCTCCCCCCCTCTGTTCCACTCTCTGACTCTCCTTCATGACGTAACTCCTCTCGGTAGGTTGATCGAGTTTAGATGTCCACCGTGCACCACAGTGGGATTGAAATGATGAGAAAACAAACACATGCTTTAAACATAAAATCATCACAGCAACCACTTGTCAACCAGCGCGCCGGCGATAGTTACAACCTCACTACGAGATAATCAAAAGTGAGGAGGATGGCTGGGCCAAAGAGCCAATGTGTAAGCACTTACAGACGAAAACAAAACACCTTCTTACAAACACAGTCACACATGCTCCTCACGTGCACATGCAGCTCCACCCACAGATAATGCTCCTCCCCGCCCTGCCTGCATTGCACCAAAGAGAGCTGCATCTTTTTCCGAGGCGGTTTTTCATCATCTGAGCCTCAGCAGCATCCAGCACCTTCACACTCTCTCTTTTTCTTTCTTTGGCTTTCTTGCTTTTATCATAGAAGAAATGGCTTCTTTCTGTGCCATCTGTTTCTATGGTGCCAAGGTGACACTCCAAGGACGACGTGTTTTTCACGGTTTTGCTTAGCCAAGCCTCGAGATACTTTCTCTCCAGCTTGATTCAGCTGGAAAGCCTTAACAAGCATGTTCACAATTTGTATTTGTTTATTTGACACTGACAACGTGTGCTACTTAAAAATCAGTATGAAATTAAAAGATGCAAGCATGCCAGAGTTTGCATGAATACTCATAACTCATTTGCAATTGACATTTCTAGGCAGTTGAACAAAAAAAAAACAATTTCTGTGGAAAAAATACAGAATACAAAAACGCCCACATAGGTATGTTTACAGCAGCACTGAGCACATATGTCGGAGGGATTATGTCTGTGTGTGTGCCTGCGTGGGGAGGGGGAGTGGGGGTTAGTGTGGCAGCATGAGGTGAATCAGCATTCTGTTCACGTTGCTTTCACTACAAAACCTCGCCAAACTGCTGAGGACTACAGCACAGCTCAAATTTATGACTACAGGCAGAGATGCTCTGAGTCCACAGTGAAGAAAACCTCGTACTCTGCAGCTGTATGCAGTTACAATGACACAGCAATAGTAGCCAGACGGATGTCTTGCATTTCTTTGTGGCAGTGGATCAAATATGATCTATTTCTGAGGTAGAGTTAAAACTAAAACAACTTTAAATTAAGTTTATTAAGTACAAGCTGTGACATTCTGATAACTTCTGATAGTTTTTTGTAATTATATTTTTTTCTCTAGTTTTATCCCTGTGTAACAACACTCATAAAACACTCTGACTTACTAATGCACTAAATCAAACCCCCACCCACTTAAAACAATCCTGTCATCATATGTCAGAGGTTCAGAATGGTCCGAATAATCTGTGTCATGAAGCTCAGAACTGCCCTCTGTGTTTAAACATTAACCTGTCTCAGTGGGAGGTATTACTACTTCATGGGTTAATGCCTCAGTACGTAACTCACTTATACAACACATGTCTCATATCATGTCCTTTTCTCCTTACCCAGATTTAGGTTTAGAAAACAAATGTCTTCCAAAGTGAATACATCGAAGTTTACTGAAAACGTCTTCATTAAGTGCTCTGCTGTAATGAAATGCAACACTGATCATGCAGAAAGAACTAAACTGCGGACATTAGGCAGAATATTCAGGCTCTTCTGACTAGATGTACTACTAAAAGTACCAGAAAATGTACATATAGATAAGTCAGTTCCTAATATAGACAGAGATTTTCAGATAAGTCAAGCATAGGACACCATAGCCTCTATTTGGACGACACAAAGATATCAAGGTAGTGGAGCCAATCCTTTAGACTGATTGATTTCATGTCTGAGATAAGTCTACAAGGAGTAGGAAAGGGCACTATCAGGGTTCGGACGTTTTGTGCTGAAACGATAAGCTTGTCAGTGATCACTGCATACAGGATTTTCTGATCGAGAGTATCTGCTGCACAGGCGAATATGCAACCACGAGGCGGATTTCAGTTCAGATGTCCGCTCAGGACTGATTTGGAGGTTTTATGACTCGCTGTCCCTCCCCTTTTCCCGCCTCACTCTCTGCCCTTCGGCTGCTTTCATATGCTAATGGACGGGCGATTGTGTGAGCCAACAGCCTGGAATTCCTGCCCACAAAGGAGAGATGGAGTTGGAAGGAGAGAGGAGAGAAAGGGACAGACGGACAGAGAGAGAAACAAGACAAAAGTGGGCTGATGCGCATCAGAGGCCCCAAGAGTTTGATACAAAGGTACATAGCACAGGGCTGGTTCTCCACACTAAACTATGTTTAGTTAAGATTAGAGATGCAAAAACAATATTGTTATTGTTGATTAATGTGAAATCTCTGATCATTTCTTTGTATTCTGGAAATAAAACATCAGTAATATTCATTCAATTTATCAAAGCCTAAAAGGACATATCTATATATTTCAACATGTGTACCACACCCATAGATATTCAATAATTTCCTCTATGCGGTTTTCATTCATGCACAGAACTCCTGGAGCTGCTCGTGTAAACATAAACGGCCACATTTTTTACCACGACTTTAACCACACTTTTCCCTGTCAGCCCCCCGAGTCAAATTTCAGTCAGGGCGAGGCCGATGTGTAAATGCAGCCAGATATATTCAGGAATTTCACCACGAGCTAGTGGAGCAGGTGCGATGATGTTCATATCACACAACTGGTGCAGCTTCACACTCTTTTTTGCTCACCAGTATGTTCTGTCTCACTTCTCACTACATTTCCTGTAGCATTGATATGAAATATGGTACCATAGTGTCGGACTATGTCGCTTAGTCCGCCATCTTGGATTTCCACAGCATCTTTTCTCTGTCATGTCTTGCCTCCTGCATCCCCCGTCCCCACCACATTTTGAAAGAACTATAAACTGGGTACTTTTTTGATGAGTAGTTTTGGAGTAGTCCACAATCTTCAGGGATTTTGTAAATTTAACTATAAACAATTACTTTCATTATTGCTAACTCTTCATTTGTCAAGTGTAAATACCGTATTATTCTATTATTGTATTTTTTTCACCCTTTATTTAACGGATGTAAATATGTTTGATTTTTAACTTCTTGTTATTTTTAATAATTATATTCCTGTTTCCTGTTTCCTGTTGTAACACAAAAATTCCCACATGGGGGATCAATAAAGTTTATCTTTATCTTTAGTCGCTTTGTGAGTGGATTGTCAGAAAACATAAACACAAAAAATGAAGCTTAAAGATTCCACAGGTTATGTCGACACAGTCTTTGTTTTGTTGCAGCAGAAGTCCAACTACATTGTATCAGAGAAACATCACAAATTTCGCAGGAAATTATGATTTGACAAGCTAGAAGTAAAGCTTAAAAATGAACATGAATTCAATATATTTTCTTTAAGACTGACTAATTGTTTCAGCACTTGAAACAAATAATTAATTGGAAACAAATCAACAAGATTAATCTTCCAAATCATTTAAATCACTTTGCTATTTCTGGCCTGCCTTGTAAAAGTCATTGAGGGGCACTTTGGAGGCCACCCCTCCTGTGTTGGGTGTGGTCCATCACTGCAGGGATGTCACTGCACCACAGAGGAAGCCATCCCCCCCCCCCCCCCCCCCCCCCCCCCCGCCAAAATGAAAAAAGCTCAGAGGCATCCAAACAAAGAGAGAACAAACCCTCCATCCTCCACATCCAGCCAGCCACCTTGGCGACCCCTCGGAGACAGAGAGCAGGTGGGCCAATTAGAGTCCCCTGGGTCCCCCCACCCAGATGCTAGCAAAGCCCTGTATAATTGGTTTCCTCATCTATGAATTATTAATCCTGGTCGCTCTTTGAGGTTTTTGACAGAGTAGGGTCAAGACAGTGCAGCCTATGACACTTAGACTCTCCTGTTTTAACCCCCCAGAGTCATGTTAAAACCAGTCCAGAGAGTAAAGTGATGACACTCGAGCAGATCCAAGAAACACCACAAAAACAAAGACTTCACAGATTATACCTATGGTTGTTTCAGATATGAAGAACACTCCATAATGCGCACTTTGAATTTGAGTAGCTTGAGTATGATACATCCTAACATGTAGTTTCTGCATAGGTATGTTTAAGCGGGATGTATAGTAGGAATAATGTTATTTTTGCAAGTGCCAGTCTCAGATGTGCAAAAGAAAAGAGAGCACTTCCGAGAGTGTCCACTTGAGGCTGGCTCCTAAAGCCAAGGAATCCTTATTAGAGCCCATAAAAAAATTGTCAATTATTACATCAAAATTATACATGCTGGTAAAAAAAAACAGTTGGCCTCATCTCCACTTCTTTGCCTGTTACTAGACTGATCAGAAATACCATTTAAAAAAAGGCGACTGCCATCATTGGGCTTTGTAGCACCTCTTCAAAAACCAATGGGTGATGTTACTAAGACTACGTCCAAAGGCCCAAGGTTTTTGAAATGTAATCCAATGTCATTATAAACTAGGGGCAGAAACTAGGAGTTTATAAATGGCATCGTCAGCAGCGGAATAATTGGTTAAAAATGTGGATTCAGATACAACGTTTGTTTCCTAGGAAGTTATGGTTTTAGAGATTAACCATTATTTTCATTCTCAATAAATCTGATTAGGTTTGTAAAAAATATCCACACCAGTCTTTCGATTTTATGTTTTGTTTTGTTGTTTCTTTTTTTTTTATTGCATTGATACTGGAAAGAATGTGATTGCTCACGAGAACACTTAAGATCAGACAATAACAAGCAAAATATTTTTCTCAGGCCACCACATTAGTAAAGCGGTGGCCTTACTGCTATTGGTGGCAGTGTTGTTGTTTTCCCGGCTCCTGTCTCTCCCTGTCTCACACCAGGTGTTAGCCTGTAAATATTTCATGAGGCCTCTGTGCTGAGCTACTGGCGCACAAAGGCCGTTTTCAGTGCCTCGGAAAGCAGAGGCACTCTGGAAACAGAGGCCTATCAGTTCAGCTTGGGACGCAAACAATTTTCAGCACTGCTAAAATTAAATTAGGGGAAGGGGCATACCAGAGAGCAGAGAGAAACTCTGCCGCATTGCTCGACACGGCAAGACTTCTTTACTCCTCACATCAGGCATTCCATGGTGAAATGAAAGAAGGGGAGAGGGGAAAAAATGTACGAAACAATGAGCCGTCTGTGTGTTTCCAGTAAGCTGAAAAGGCATGTCAGAGATATGAAGTGTTAGTAAGGGTGCCAAGTTGACTTCTGTGCATATGGAGACAAGCGGACACATACAAGACATCCCCACAAAGAGCATTGTATGACACAGATAATGTCCACATTCAAAAGTTCAGTAACACTGGGATATATACAATTTTCTGAACATAGAAAGGAGAAAGCCTTTGCACCCTTGAACTTAACATCTCATCCATTAAAAATGAACATCCTCCCATGAACTTTACCAGCAGGCCTTTGATCTCAGACTGCAACCAAAATGTGCAGTTTTCCATAGTGCATATAATCAGATATCCTTCAACATTTTCTATGTTGAAATCAGGACATTCCCAAGAACAAGTTGATGTGAATTGGAGCCAAGAGAAAGAGATATGCAAGCCAAGAATCACCCACTTAATATGATCATTCCAGAAAACAAGTTTATTAAGTTTTATGTCAGGCCACCTGAGGCTGCATTAGGCATTCTGTCTGCAAGAGCAGGGACACTCAGAGGTCAGCATGCCAAGCACTCCAGAGTCTCCTGTTCCACACTGCACTACTGAATGAATCCTGGCTATTAATACACGAGATGTCAGGGATGCCTTTCCTGGAGAACTCCAGCCAGCGATGGTGGACAGAGAGGGAGGCAGGGTGAGAGAGGGTGACCAAAGCTCGACCTGCTAAACACTGAGCTTCAACAAGAACAACCCTGGTATGATTTCTTTGCAACTTTATTACTTCATCACTGCCTCTGTAATGAGAATAGATTGTCAACAGTTTTAAAGCCTTGAGTTGAGTTTTGTAGTTTTTGGAGCCAGATGAGACAATATTTGAACAAGAGGGTTCTGTCCTGATTGACAGGTTGTCGTCATCGCGACAGAAAAATCACAAGTAGACACACCCAAAGCAGGCTAGTTGATTTATCCTACATTTTATTCTAAATGGGTCCATGACATACAAAGGGAACATTATGCAGCACAAAAGAGAACTTGAAACTAGTAGTTCATGAGAAAATAAAAATAATGTGAAGCCTGTTTACTGGAATAATAAATCAAGTAAGAAACAGAGATATTTTGACATGAACTTCCGTAAAAATCTGACATCTTTTAAAATGGAACTTCCCTCTTTTAAGTTTGAGGCACTTCTGCATTGGTTTCTCTGTTGAAACCAAGAGGCAAGTAAAAGTCGTACACACAGTCAAAGCGCCTGATGTTAGTTTGATCTAGTTTGATGCTCAAATAGAGTTTGGTATTGTAATTGCAACAACTTCTGGTAATTTCAGCCAAGAACTTCTGTTGACAGCTCTATCCTTACTACCACACATGTCAATGCTTAAAATGCAAAACAATACTGAATAGAATGGAAACATATTACCTATTGCTCAGTCAATTCATTAAGTTAAATGCTGATGAAATAAAGACCAAACTGACCTGATTGTTCCAGGCACAGTACAGATCACAGATCAGGCTCCAGTTGTTGTTAATCATACAGTCCAGAACTTTAAGAGACATTTTGCGTTGGACCAAAGAAATCCAGGCAGCCCAGACACCTGCCCCTCAGCTGTGTGTACCAACCCTGCTGTGCACTGCTGCACCCTGCTGTTCTCCGACGCCACCTTGACAGGGATCATCAGCTGCACACGGCGAAGGATGCATCTACATGCACATGTGCAAGCCCAGCAGGCATCCTGTATCTGCTGTAGCCGTCGCCCCAGACACGCTTCATTAGCAATATGTTAATGACTCGTGCTGCGCAGAAACTCTGGGGATTATCTCAACAAAAAAAATAGAAAAAAAAGTCTTCCATAGACAGGGATGCAGCAAAATAAAGTTGTCAGCACTCCGGAGTGACAAAGTCCACTTGGGTATCGTCGTGTAGGAGAGGTATTTCCATGGTAACGCAGTAAAATGCAGACTCACCGGTGGAGGAGAGTAAAAGATTAGGCGGACGAGACTGCACTTTACTTGTCTCTTGCCGCTGCCTGGTTTTGATCCTCTCTGTCTTGCTTCCTGTGACGGTGTCTCCTCCAGCTGGCTGTACCGCCCGGTGCTCGTCTCTGCAGCAGTACCAGGCTGAGGCAGCCCGCAAAGCAGGGCAGCAGAGGCTCACTCTAAATCATCAGGCCGCAATGCAGGACATAGGATTTCTCTCTCTCTTTTGGACACAGCCAAGAAAAGAAAAAGGTCCCTGCCACTGACTCACCTCCCTCTGATGTCTCACTTCAACATGAAAATGCACCTGAGGCTTGCGACTGTGTGTGCATGCCTCTTGCTCCAGACCTGACTGATGCAGTTTGCCGGCAATGCGGGACTCTATCCCATTTATTTATTTCATTATTTTGCAAAAAAGTCTTCACCCTACTTTGCAGGGGAAACAAGGCAAGAAGAATGCCGCAGCCCCCACCGAGCAAAGAAGTGGTCTCTCTGGAGTAAATCAACATCAAGTTTAAGACTTCCTCTCACCGCGGGATGTCAAAGAAATCGAGCCTTTGAGAGAGAGGAATATGCCGGAAATGCATAAGGAGAGAATCAGGAAACTACTGTGTGCCAGTAAATAGTTGTCTGAGATTGTTTATGTTCTTTCCAGCCTTTGATGCCGTTTGACATCCAGATGGTTGTGATTGTGACATGAGCTGTGAGGCGGCTTCATCAGTGAGAAGCTCTAAGCTCAGTTCAAATGAGAAACGCCACAACCACTTAGCAGCAAAGAGTAGCCTGAGGTGGGGTTTAAAACATCCACACATTATTTCAAAACCCTCAATACTATGTGGCACTGTGCTGCTCTTCTCTTCTTCACAATAACAGGGAGCTCTGGATGTCAACTTACCATGAAAGCCACTACCCACTCGGAATAAAACCAGCACATCACTGTGACAACTCTGGTCATTGCACAGGTGCAGCAACACTTAGATCAAATTCAGCATCAACAGTACTTTGATGCAAAGTGTTTTGGCCCTAAATTTTGGTTAATACAATGAGAACATATCAGACATGGACGGAGAAGAAGAGTGGAAACAACTTGAGTGATACCATAGACAGAAGACTCAGTGTTAGGTCAGGAGGCTACACTCAGTCTGGTCAGAAAGGTCAGCCAAGTCCCACAGGCCGTACTCAGGCTGTGACCAGACATGGCAACCCAGGGCCCCTCTGCAAACTACCAACAGACCAGCTGGGGAGGGGATCACTCACTGCTCTCATCTGCTCATACCCAATAACTCCTGCAGCGTGTCCGCTGTCCGATCACCTGGATTATCAACAGAACACCTCTCAAGTTTATCAAAGCCTGGAGTCCAGCCTCTTGGGAAAAACACTTGTTCATATACGAATGCTAAAAGTGAGCATATCAGGGTTGTTGAGAGACAGCTCTTACAGAGCAGTCCAAAAATCTTTATGCTGCGTTTTCTACTATTGCACAAAAGCTGGTTGCCACAAAAATTGCATTCAGGGGTCAAACATGTAAGACATGACTCGGACAAATTCTCAGTGACTGAAGATCTTAAAATGTGATATAAGGCTAAACCGTCCAGCTGTCTCCAGATTTTTCTAACAGTCGCTCCGCAAAAACATCACAAATGCTTAAGAAGTCAGAGGGATTGATGCAAGAAAGTCTGCTAACAATGTTGTAATGTTTACAAAAATGTAGGCCTGGCCAAGTGACTCTTAAAAATCACTTCAATGCAGGCCAATATTCCATTATCATAAAGTAGCCTTTAAATTGGATGTAAAGGGTAACTTAAATGTTATTATAAAATCAATAAATAACCCACAATGTAGCGTGCAAAAAAGACTGTTCTTACATAATAAGAATTACCCCCATAAGTTTGGAATTTGTGCAGCTATGTAGAAGTTTTACACATCGCTTTAGCCCAAATAATCTTTTGATGGAATAAAAGAAAACATAATGAGATACAACTGTCTGTGAAAAACACAAGAAACCGCCATGACATCATGCAGCAACATGTACGAGCTGCAGCTCCCCCAACACCAGCCGGCAACAGGCCAGGAAAGAGTAAAAGCATGTTTCCTCCCCCCCACGCTCAAGCCAATATAATTCAATCAATCCTGAGTTATGGATCCTGTGGTGCTCTCTGGACACACACGTATGCACACGCACACACACAAACCCCTCCTACAGTATTCAAAACAACAATGCATGTTTTAAAGATGTGGAGGTTACATCATCTCACAGAGAAATTTAGCTCCATGACAGTCATGTGGGGATCTGAAGCTTATTGAGACGTTGACGGACGACTTGGGTTATTAAATTCAGAGAAGAAGAAAAATAACTGAGTGAAGCCAACAGCCTTATCCTTTGGAGTCAAACTCATAGGGACTGCAGCTCAGTGTCAATCAGTGTTGACTAGATCCAACCTGCATTTTTACACTCAATTACTATTATTAATGATTTATCTACCAATTCATTTGTTGAGTTATCGTGTCTCTTAAAGTTGTTAACAAGCTCAAAGATCCAATGCCAAATCCGTAAAATTGCTTATTTAGTCCCACATCAATCCAAAAAATAAAGATAATACATTTACAAAATTTCAAAGCTTAAAAAAGTCTGAAAATCTTCACATTAAAAAACGAGGGAACCAGGTAATGTTAAGGCTGTTGTTCAAACGTATATGTCTTAAAACACACCAAATTAGTTTCAGCAGGAGATAACTTTCCTTTAGCACTGAGGAAGTCCAGGAAATAAAAAATCCAGTTGTTATTCCTTACTGGTCAAATACTTTTATGACTGTCTTGTTAGCTCTAAAAATAATCTTTAACAATATTTCTATAACTCTATTCTGTGTAAAATAATGTTTTAGAATCAAAACAACATAAAAGTCACAGATTTTTATAACTGACTGTTGGCTGATTCTTGGATGACGTAAACCCAGTGGTTTTGCTGAGAACATCGTCTTGCCTCCAATTAAGCAGTTGAGGTCAATTTGGGGTAAATCATATTTGCTGTAAATTCAGTCTTGAACTGAAGACAGCCAATCTGATGAGGACTGGAGCTCCAAAAACAGAGCATCCCTGTGATTTAGCGGCTTCTCTGCCATCCATTCATGAAATCTTTCCTTCATCAGGGTGCCCTTGTTCATTTCCACAACTGACGTTGTCAGGAAATAATGTGGTTTCCTGCCACGACCTCAGAGACCACACCACGGGTTAAGATATGTCCCGATAACACCCAGTTACGTAAAAGTCTGTTCAAAACAAATTATGCTTATAAAAACGTGGTTTTCTACATTTAAAAACACACAAAATTAGTAAAAGTGTCTGAAGGAGGGAAATGTGCACTGCCATCTGAAATGTTTGTATCTTGCATCTGAAGGATATAAATGTCAAACTAGAAGAAGTATTGACTCGTGTTTTCCAACAAAGCCTGCTCTTACTCTTTAGCTTGTGGTATCTTCAGCACTCTGTCAACACATTTCGCAGATCATCACAGCTAGGAAGACTGTAGAGCAACATGATTGGTCGACAATGTTAAATAGTGGGACACATGTTTTAATAAAGTCATTTGTTTAAGAAAGTAGAGAACTTCAAAACCAACATCAGCACTGATATCAACTCCCAATATCCCCTAAAATACGGAGTCAGTGTCAGTCAGTACTAGTCTAAAAAACATCTCATATCAAAGGGGCTTCAGTATCATGTAGTGTTTTTAATATACAGACGTGCTTTATGGCTGCAGTCTATATGTCGGATACCAGCCTCCACACACTGTCTTGCATAATTGGTGTAAAATATGACAGAATGGTGAATAGTGCCTTAAGAACTGAGCAGATAAACGGAGCTCTTTATGCTCTTAACACCCCTGACTTGTGTATGTCACGTCTCTGAGCCAAACACAGATGCACACAGAGGTCGAGTTTTTGACAGAGATGCCTTGGGCAAGTGTAATGGATAGCGTCTCAGCCTCACTGAGCATTAGACTGGTTCTGTTCTGCCTGTCAGCCTCTGCGTCTACAACTCCTCCTTCCCCCACCCCCCATCTCTCACCAGCTTCTTCCTGCCCTTGCTTTATCATAAGGAAGGACCAGGGCATTCAGGCAGAAGAGACAGTGACACTGAGCCAATTGGCAAAAAAAAAAAGATTAGAAGGAAAAAAAAAAAGAGGGATGCACTTTTTCCAACTCATATCTGCCTCGACACCCCTACCCTCTTCCCACTCCTCCCTTCCTCCCTCTGTGTATCCATCCATCAATCATCCATCTTTCCCTTCAGCCAGCGGAATAAAAGCATCTGATGATGATACCGTGCAGCCACAGTCTGTGATTTTTTGCAGCCTGAACGATGGACATGCACAGGAGCCATGTCGAGCATGAACGTCACCTCTACACGAGGGGAAAGAGATTAGCGGGCCACCTTACACACATATGAACACATATTTCTGGTGACCTTGAGACCGATACAGCACACAGATTTCCCCTTTCCGTCTTTTCCAGGAAAAATAGTGACAATAGCCTGGAAGTTTGATTCCGATAAGCGATGACAAAACACGTGGTTAGGTTTCAGTTTGATGACAAAAACTGGTAGGAGGTAGATCTGGTGAACCCAAACATGGTGAGGGGGTGGGGGGGAACCCTTCACAGAGCATGCTACTGCTTATTCCCAGGACACTTTGTCTCTTCAAGTGTTTGTGCTAAGAAAGAAGCAAGGTCATGTCCAGGTCGGTGTCTTGTTTGCTGAATAGGAAAGGAGCCTGATGTGCTGCTTGACACATATTTGCTTTTCAAATGTATGCAAATCAGCGTGTTTTTTCCGCTGCTTTGATTGATGCACCGACACTATTCGTAATGCTGATAAATGAGTCTGTCATTTCCTTTTGTAGACACTGTAATCTTTTGTCTTTCCAAGCGGTGACTAAAATGCACCCACAGACTTCTAAACTACAAAAAGTGAGATCATAGTGAGCGTAATTAATAGGGCTGAAATGTAGCTTGTCTTTTTACATGTGTGCAGCGAGGGATGTAAGTGGAAAGACAAGCGGGACATTCTGGTTTCCTCAGTTTAAAAACAAGCTTTTGCATGTCCCAAACTGACCACTGTCAAATTCCCCAACCCTCAAAATGATACAGCCCTGACCGACAGTCACATATTCTCTGCCTTTAACAGCGTTCAGGAGAAGAAGAAAAAAAAAACGAACGTGGCTTCCAGCACAGTGATTCCATTTTTCCCTCCCCGACGCACACAGCATTCATGTTTCCACAGGGTTAAATATAGCACCACCAAAAACACGCGGGAATAGAGGACGAGTGAAAGGCAAGCATGTGGACGAGGGAAGAGGGAAAAAAAAATAAAAGAGCAGGGGTTTATAGAGCTGGGAGGAGCTATATTTAGAGCAGAGCATCAGCAGCAAATCGCAGCATCGCCATTGGTCTCATCTGCTCCGACATGTATGAAGATGTGATCAATATGTGTTGGAGGGAGCAGGTTGAAGCAGTGTATCTTTTAAATACCCTGGAAACACTTTTTATCATCAGGGTTTGTCAGGAAGTTAATACAAATGTTAAAACGGAGATGTGGTGAGAAAGACTGAGCGAGGGCGTCCAGCAATATTTTAATGTCTACATCAGTATTGACCCCCGTTTAAAGCTACAACTTACAGTTATTCTCAATGTCATCATGCAAGGTTTCCTTTTTGATTAATCCATCAATTATTGGTTGACTGAACATCTCAATTTGTCCAACCAACATACCAAAATTGGTAGAAACAGCAAATCGTCAAAACAAGAAATTTGATAGCCATCATTTCACACAAAAAAAACTGGGACATTAATTAATGATGAAAACAATTGTTACATCAAATTCACTACATACTCCTTTGAGATGTGAGGGCCTCAGCTGCTTCAAAATGCCCCTGCCCCTATCACTGTGACAGCAGGTCGAGAGGGATAGGGAATGTGAATGAGGCCAAGAGAGAGCGAGAGAGAGAGCAAGAGAGAGAGAGAGAGAGAGAGCGAGCACAGCAGACGTTACACACGTGGGGTGTTTTTCCTCTTAATGACGAGGGCAGCTGTGCTTGAATTACCCCACCGTTGCTGCCATCGCTTAGGCGGCATCAGGGTGGGGCGGGCGGGTGTCTCTATGTCTCATTAACAAGCTGAAATGAAGCAGCGGAGTGGATGGAAGAGAGGGGGGGCAGGGGAGGGGTGTCCCGCCTGGGGTCTCTATACTGTCATTACACCCCAGGGGGGCCATGGTGATTAAAAGCAGTGAATCTGAGGACTAGGCAATAATGTAAAAAATATGATCTGGTGTATTTTGTTGTATTTCAATCAAAATGGATATTTTGAACCCTGAACAAACATTACAACTTATTCATGTAGTTTAGTTTTAGACTATCACACTTTGAGGAGGCTGCTTCCTCTTTTAAGCAAAGATCATTGTACAAAATAAATAAATAAATAAATCAGGCTCACGTTAAAGCAAGAGTCTCTAAAACCTTCTTTGGCAGATACAGAACAATAGTAGGGGCTGAGAGCTGAGCTGCCTGTCAGGACCTTAGGTCAGTCATTGAATCAGATTTCTTCTCTGTTTATTGTTTTCTATCAGGAGCTGAATTATTCCCAGGGGTCGCCTTCATACTGAAAAGCTAAAAATCTGTGTCTCTCCAATGCTATTTTCTGTACGGGATGTCAGGAGGGGCTGTGAGCCGAGCTGCCTTCTCCACTGTAAGTTTAGTTTGAAGGTTTGGATTCCTTCAGTGTTTATCTTTCACAATACCCAGTTATCAAAGCCCATTAAAATAGTCAAATTTGCAGTTACATGTTGAAATCTGTTTCCAATGGATCTTTTCATGGTCTTTATGGGCTGCCCGCTGAGCTGTTGTTTATGCTAGCTCAGCATGTTTCTCTTATAATTAAGCTAAGAAATAAACAAAGAGTCAAAGTGGTACAAAGTTTATCATTATTTACATCAAATTCCACATCCAAAACATTTTATCGCCCTACCCTGAGGAGGCTTGAAAGTTTGTGTTTGTGTGAGCGGTGTAGGAGGCTTCAGGTAGATAAAAAAAGCGACCTGACTCACTCCAGTGTCAAGCCTCCGGCTGCAAAAATGATCAGGCTGAACATGTCTACTGACTCAAAGGTGACTCACACCTGCTGCAGCAATGTAGAGCTGTGTGGCACAAGTGTTTTGGCCCTCCTGGTTATTAAAAAAACGAGTCAAATCTCCCTTTTTATCAAAGCATCCAGTCGATTCAGTGGGCAATAATGCTCCTACAAAGCCCCTTTTTTAAAATATTTTGCACTTACTTTAGCTCAAAAGTATCCAAATCTAAGAAGTTTGTAGAGAGGCAGCTTGTGCTTTCAAGTAATGGGTGTACTTTTGATGCTTCTGCTCAACAGCTGGGAGTTCGGCAGGCTGTGGTGGTGTTTGCGAGGGAGAGTTAAGTGATGTTACGGGAAACATTTCAAAGACTGAAGAGACAGATGTGAGGAAAAACCACACCGCAGAGACACTCCAAAGAGCCAGTAAAAGAAGGTAGAAGAGGTTTGCAGTGATAACAACACACTCCCGTCCCGTTATCTCTGCGATTCGGTCTCTGTTTTTTCCCCGAAATGTTTTAAAATGTAACTAATAAAACAAAAATGTCAACGTTGCAAAATGCTGCTCGTTCACCTCAAACAAACTCTACATCTCCAACTTCTCATTAAGACACTTTTACACAAATACGTACATCCTGTGCTCCTGCTTTACTCCATCAGCTGTTACCCAATTTACCCAAAGATTTATGTCGTCCATCCTCAGCTATTTCTCGTAAGAGGATTATAGACCCATTCACACACACACACACACACACACACACACACACACACACACACACACACACACACACACACACACACACACACACACACACACACACACACACACACACACACACACAGAGCACTGTTGCCATTTTCTGATGATGGATTAATCCAAAACATGCCACCGCTGCAGTGCTGCTGTTATGACATGCATCAAGCCTGGCTGGTCTCTGATGATGATTATGATGATGTAACCATTGAAACTGCCATAAGAGGAAAAGGGATGAGCTCCACAATGTGCCATTTATGAGAGTTTGGCATGCAGACCCATAAAGAGCCTGTAAGATTAGCACCGCAAGTATAAAACTCTCTTTGTGCACTTAAACAGTTGTCAGAGTGGGAAAAATGTGAACTTAGTCACCCTGGACGCTGGCAGATGTGGTGTGATGTGCTTGGCGCTGCAACGCTTAGCTAACACACTTGCTCTGAGAGACACTTTGCACCTTCTGCAACATGTCATGAGATTTCTGAGAGTGAAAGTCCATTTGAGACCGCACTGAAGACGTTACAGAAGCTTAACATGCATCCAGATATATGTTTGTAACTAATGAATCCACATGCAAGTGATTTACACTTTTGTGAAGTAGAATAAAGTGTGCAAAAATATATATTACATAAAGGATCTAGCAAAAATACAAAAAATGTAAAGATAAAAGTTACTCTCTTACCACAGAAAAGTTAAACACACAAGCTGCTTTCTTATGTCAGCAGATATGAAAACACAACAATTGAATCAAAAGCCACTATGCCAGACTACACAGTGAACCATAACAGACCCAGACTCATCTCCATACACACAGTCCTACCTCACAAGACGGAGTCACAGCTCTGTGTTTACTCTCTTCATTGTCCTGGGGGGAATCACTCCAACGTGCTGCCATCATTTCATTTCGAAGCGCACAGGAGCAAAAAGTCCTTTAGAGACCACATGGAGATGAAGAGGATGAAGCCAACAAATAAAAATATATATAGAAGAAGAAAAAAAAGGAAAAGGAAAAAAAGATCCTAATCCACACCGTCCTTCGTCTTCATGTCCATCAGGGGCGGAAATCTAAAAACACAGAGGACAGAAGTTAGTGAAATAAAAGGTGTTGAAGTGGCAACTCCAACACATTTTTATCAAAAAGATGAGCCTGGGCATACAGGTACAACAGCCACTGTAAGTTACCCTGAATTGAAAAATACTACAGCCATTAAACGTCACACTAAAGCTCTCTATACAGTATGCATGGACCTGGTCAAACAAGGACAGCCTTGTATCTTCATCTGTAAAACAAGATATGATGCAGACACTAGAGCAAATTTATAGCTGTCATAAGTTCATATAATACATTGAATTTATTATATTTAGAGCATTATGGTGATGGCACAGGGTTTTTGTAAAGCACACTAAGATCAATAAAGAAGTATAAAGGTTAATGGTGCTTTTTACATGGCATACATTAAGGGTTGGTTAATATTTAGCTACTTGTATTGAGTTTATTTGTCTTGAAGCGAGCATTGGCAGGTGGATTGTGGAGGTTTTTTTTGCAACCTTGACAAAAATCATGTGAAAAAATTGGTCCTCTGTGATGCTATCCTCAAAAGGGGGGGGGGAAGCATGGGCAAGGACATGCAGCACTTTCGCTATTTGGAGGTGCAAGTGTACTACAAGATATTCAAATGTATGTAAAACGCACAGCAACCATCATGACTTAAGCCCTAAGCTAAATACACACAGATAGGATACGATATATTTTACACACACGCCCAAAAACGATCCATTTTACTTTAATCCATGAGGTCAAACTTTTGCATATATAAAATATATTTCTTTTTTTTCCATCAACTCACTCATTCACTCCATTTTTAATAGATCAAGATAGAGGGTTAACACTCCCAGTCTTTCTATTGTATGTATGTGTCTAAGTGTGTGTCTATGAATACGTGTATAGGTTACTGTATATGTGTTTATATTTAATTTTGTTTTGAAATTGTGTAATTCGATTTGTTTAGTTGATGTATTTGTCTCTTAAGAGGTGAGGTCCCTTGTAACAGCCTGTTGGCTTCTTGACCTCTCCTGACACACCTTTTATGCTTTTTTTAATCCTATTTTGATGTATTCTTACATGTGTGCAAATACATAAATAAATAAATAATATATTTCCATCTGCTTTCAGCAAGAAAACTCCCCGTTTTTTTTAGTTACTGTTGCCAAATAATGTAACTGTTGTTAATGTTACAATGTTACTATGACCCGGGGCGGACGACAGGTTGTTGCCATGGCTATAATTGTGAATAACACCAAAAACCTACCTGTTACAAATTCATAAAACTATCCCAAAACGACCGAATAAACACATTGTCCATGTTTGTGGGGAAAGTGAGGTGTCCTCCGTCGAGCCAAAGATGGGTTAAAAGGACTGTCAAGAGATTACAAAGCGGGATATTCAGTCTCCTTTTAGAGCTGCATTCACTGACCGCTGAGGCTCACTACCTGTTAGGAAAAACACACTGGAAAAAACACGGTATCCGCCCTTCACTGTGCATTTCTTCGTCAGGGACACCCGACAAAAAATAAACCTCCCGTGTTCATTCATTTCCCATCATTTTCGAGCCTCTACTCGACGCAAAAACAGCCAAAATAGAAACAAAAAAAAAAGTAGTATGCACTCCTCCTACGTGGTCCCCCGGTTGGCGGCGCGACAATCTCTGTGTAGATAGACGAATCTCCCCGACTCGGCCGAAGCCCCGCCCCTCGGCTTGCCCTCCGAGCAGGGCGTCGTCCAATCAGGTGGTAAGTTTAATTTTGGAATTTTAAAGCGGGCCTATTGGAGCTGTTGTTACATAACATTTCTAATAAAGAGTGGAAGCTGGTCCATTCTGGTTACTGGCTCAACATCACTTTAGTGTATGTTCTTGTGCAGTGGTGGAAAGTCTCAACGCATTTACTCAAGTCCTGAGTAACTTCATTTTATATTAATTTATACTTATAAACATTGTTGTCTTTCTTTTGCATTATTTACATTATTTACATGATACTTTTGGTGACTAATACTTTAAAGATTCAAATATTTAATACAAAAACGCTACCCTGCAGCATAAAAAATACAATAGTGCCATATTTACCATTAAATTAAAGTGACATTACATTAATGTGAGAAATATATAAATTTATAATAAACAAAAACTGTTGTTTTCCATTAATATAAAATAGTAAACTTTATTTTGTAATGCATTTTTCTGCATTGCTAGCACTTTTAGTTTCAGGACTTTAGGTCTGCTTTATATTGATGCTAACACTTATCTACTTTTACTGTACAGCTTTTACTTCTGATGCTATTGCTGATTTGACCAAAGTAATTGGTTTTTAGTTTTTTTTTCTACTTCTTGTTCAGTACAAAATTATTAATTTGCCAAGCAGTTTCCAGAAATTAGGCATGTACATTTACTCAAGATCTGACTTTTCACTCAGATAATGCATTGAAATACTCATCTAACCATCTATATCTTTACACTGAGCAATACATTCCCACACTCTGTCATCATGAAGCCTTTCAGACCCTCTCCGATTGAAATCACAGCAAAGTCATTGTGATGGGCGAGGAAAAGCCCTGAGGCTCCACACATATGCTGAACTCTCCAATTTCCTAACGTTCAACTGGTGAAACATATTTGCCCATCCATTATCAACTGTAACAGCAGTGTCCTTAACTTTATTATGGTGACATATAGGGCATGGCAGCCACATGGGACTCCACACAGCAGGATTTAAAAAAAAAAAAAGATGCACAGCTGATCCTGACAAAGACAAAGGCTGACAGTGTTCTGTTTGCAGGCTACTCCAGCAGCACAATAGAGGACAGGACAATGGGACTCTTTTGACCCATACTGTGGCGAGGTTTCCCTGGTTTCAGAGAGGAGCTATTGTCTAAAGACCTGGTGCACCCTCATTCAGACAATGGAGAACTTAAACTGATGTAAGTGGGACTCTGCATTATGTGATGGCAAACATGAGGTCCAAATCTACCAAATGCAATTTGTTTTTTATTGCACTATTAAAACAGCAAGGACATCTAATTGATTTGGTGGTGTGATTATGCATCAAAACTAAACTCAATATTTTAGCTAAGCAATGACTTTAAATGGGGGATGACTGTTTTTTGGGGGGAAAAAACCTCACAATCTTAAATTTTCATCACTTTTTATTTATATGGTGTCAAATCATAACAAAAGTTATCTCATGTAACTTCACACATAGAAAGTCTAGAGTCTAGACCATACTCTGTGAAGTACAATTTAAAGCAACTCGGAATAATCAAACAATATGCAAGTACGTGGCAACAGTTGCAAGGAAAAAAAACTTCCTTTAACAGGCAGACACCTCGAGGAGAAACAGAATCGTTGGTAGTACGCCATCTGCTGCGACAAGATTGGCTGAGAAAGTGAGATAGAGCAAGCTACAGAAAGAGCTACAAACTGCAAATAAAAACTGTCAAGTGAATGATAAAAATATGCCAATGCACCAATATAAGACTCAAATGTGTGTTTCATTTCCTGTGATACTTTAGTTAAAATGCAATCTGGCCGGTTCTCTTTGCTCTGGGCAGCACTTTGTTATGAGACATTCATTCAGGGTAGTGTTGTTTTCATGAATGGCAAAGTGCAGGCAGAGGATTTCAGATCAGTGAATGGTGAGTAAAGCTCATTGAAGAGTCATTATAGGCCTGCAGCCAGTGTCTGCAATGCTTTTTTCAGATGCCATTGTGTTATCTTGTATTCAAACCCGCCCTCGTTCTGTACCTTTTTGCCCTACTCTTTTTTTTTTTTTTTTTTTAGATTTTAGGTTTTGTTGGAGCATTTGTGAGACCATTAACAGCTCATGTGAAGTCGCAGAGTCAGCGTGACTCGAACATTCGGCAGCAGAGGGAAGATTACGGGCTCTCTCGTGGCAGCAAAATGTTTGGCTGGATTAGGACATCACATGAAGTCCAAGTTCAAAGCCAAGCAGCGTAAGGATTGGGACAGGTGGAACTGATTCTGCCAACAACATGTAGAGTACGTGATCAATGTTATTATCACTTCTGTGGAAAAAAATCGATAAAAAAAGGCGATACAATATGTAGAAATCTAATGAATGCTTATTTTAGGAGCTGTAGTTAAAGTAAGGGTTTAAGAGGATGACCACCACTCCCAGCTCGGGGTTGTATAAGTGGATCTGGCACTAAGTTTGATGACTGGATGAATCCCAACAGCAGTCAATGTATCCAGCCCTCTGGCCGGCCAGTGCCATAATTGGAACACAATGAAAGCTGGAGAGGATGTACTTTCTATTTGTGTACTGAGATCTGTGAGTGAAGCGCTAGTTAGTCAGTCTAAACTAAGAATGAGAGCTTTATTTAAACACCTGCTTGCAACATTTAGGTTAAATTAGTCTTTTAGATTAAAAAAAAGGTCTTTTTTTTTATTTGTAAAGGGACCATGTATAATGTTGCAATTTGATGTATTACAACAAAGTTAGTTGAAAGCTTTTTTTTATCTGCAGGTCAAATTTTGTGAGTGGACATTAAAGTAATACCATGAAAAGAGCTTTAACATGCAAACAAATAAATAAACTGTTCTAGTCAACAGTCCATTCATTTGAACTGATGATGTGAAATGTATTCCTACTGCACCATCTCCGACCACAGGCGTCAAATGTCAAATGCATAGATGCGAGTCCATTCAAATGTACAATTCTCGTTTTGTTCCTTTTGTCCTGAGCGCAGTTTTTACCTGTAGCCTACTTTTTCTTGTGGTCGGCCCCGTCCTGTGTTCCCCTGACGGAGCACTACAAAGACGCAGCTTGTGAAACCTGCCATGCTTTGTGTCCCGTATCACTTTCACCAAACCCTGCATCGAGGCAAAGCACAATGGCGTTCAGGTTCCCAGGACTGTGCGGGAGGCATAAGCACTGGGATAGGTTAACCACTACCGCCAAGTGCTGATGCTTTATGATAAGGACACACAGGTTTCAGCTTCAGGTACAATGATGGTCTTTGTGTGCGAGTCTGTACAGATAACCAAAAAGCTGGACAATTTGTTTTAGTGTCTTCCTTTTGGGCTTATCTCCCTTTCCTGCACCTTAGAGGTCAGGGACAAGACCTGATTGAATTTAGGCTCCCTCGGAATGTATTAATCAAGGTGTTGTTTACCCCCATAGACATAAAACGTGAGGAAATTTTGAAAGCACTACGTGGAATCTGAGTGCTCCAGACCTCCCACGTCTCTCTTTTGTTTGCAGTCACTCATATTATCAACATGGCAACTCATTTATCAGGTCATTTAACATGGAGAGACCTTGTGGCCTGAGCTGGATCATTACCTTTGGATGAGAAACTAGTTCCTAAAAAGCGAGGGAAACAAACAGTTAGTAGAATTCCATTTTTTATTCCACAAAGTTACTTCCACAAAACTTAGTCTTGAGAATTGCATCATATAATTTGTCACTTGAAGCTTAGGTTATGGCTGACTTGTACCTGCAGGTTTGAAGCATGTTGGGGTTAAAAGTCAGGCACTCTGACTCTTTTTGCTCTAAACTTTGAGATGTCGTATCTGAAATAATCACAGAATAATGCCTGTGTGAGAGCATGCATTCCTGCTATGCTGTTTAGAGTTTCAGGTGACTGAGAACCAAGAGTGCGTATCCAGATGATAAAGCTACCCCAGTGAACGCTGCAGGAAGTGAGGCATGCGCTGCTCTGTCTGCTGATATGCACAATTTGCTTTCTTAGTCACCCCAACAATGGCGACAAAACATAAGAAGTACCTCTGCTTGTGGTTGTGTTTGAAGTTCAGAGAACTATAATCAGAATCTGATTATGAACTGATGCTGCAGGTATTTGGATTTGTTGCCATTGCAGTCAGCGTTCTCCCATTGAGATCAAGGTCTCAGAGCTGAATTATTAGTCAAATAAACCTTATAAAAACACACAGTTTATGTGAAAGTCAGACATTTTTCCTGAACAGAAACAGTTATTTGGGAATATCGATGAAAGAAGTAATTTATCTAACATTCCAAAAGTTTTTTTTCTGCTAATTTAATTTGAGTTTGCAGTTTTGAATTGTGTGTCAGACTAAGAGTCAGTGTAACTCTCAGTATGAAATTGACAATTCAAAGACTTAACGTCTGCTAAAATGCTTGAACACTGTATAAAAATCAACATCAAACATTTGGTGGGTAAACTAACAAATAAACCGAACCTCTAGGTTAATTTTTTCAACAGTTTTGCTAAATGCTCAGTTGAATTCTCACACATTTCCTTCAAGGTCAAATCGAAGTTGGGAACAAATAGATACAGAGTGGTAAAAGACTGGTAAGTCGCCCGGATTCTACACCCACTCTGTGTTTTCCATGAGTCAGTGTGGGCGTCATCCGGGCGCGGGGATGCCAACGTCCATAAGCTTACTCCATCTGTCACCAACGTGCAGCACTGGTGGTCAGTCAACTCCTTTTTTCAATCTGTTTGTGTTTTAGCATGTGCACCACAACAAAAGACAAAATAGAGCAGATGAGGCATTACTATGCTTTAGTATTATTTTTTAATATAAAGACATTATATGATGACACTGTCAAGCTTTTAAATGAAGTATTTTGTAGTTATTCAAAACCCTAAAAAATCTCAAGACATACAAATATAAATACAAATATGTTTTTTTTCTTCTAAAAAACTTGGCTTATTTTAGCAAAATAGTGCAAAACTGCTCCATGACTTATTGTTGAATAAGGTAGATGAACAGTTTTCTGCTGCAGATGGATTACTTAAGGTTTTAATTCTCCTCAAACCTTGTACTTCATCTTCCCAGTCTTGCTGATGACACAGATATGCTGAGGGAGGAAGAAGTAGAAGAAGAAGAAAAATGAGCATGTGTAGCGTGAATGTTCAGTCGTGTCCACATCAAATGACAGAAAAATATTTGTTTAAGACCCCCCTGCACTTTGGGGGAATTCCTGCACGGGCTGCAAATTTCATTATATGTGTCACATAGAGCACGAATAGATGAAACAAGTGTTAATTTAAAAGTGAGGAAGGTTTTTTCGACATAGATATGACACGTTCATTAATCTGAGTTTGGAGCCTCCCAGGGGTTCAGCTCATATTTCTCGTGTAGGATACGGACAGATAAGAGGGGAAGCTTTAACTCAGCCTGATAAAGGGATCCTAACCTCCACATTCCACAGGTCAACCTCTTTCAAAGTTTCATAATGAAAACCACCCCCCTCAAACACGCAGACACACACAACCATACAGTATGTACATTACATGCCACACAGACACACACACCAATACAAAACACAGACACACACACACACACACACACACACACACACACACACACACACACAGAAAGAAGGCAGGGGAGTCAGCGTTGGCTCAGTGTTTCACATGAGTCAGGGGTAAATACGAGGTCATGCTTTGTCAAATATAAAAATTTCAAAATTCCCATACGTTTGCACTTTCTAATTAAAGACTCAGAAATCGAGATTGAAATAAGATGTTGAAATATCAGAGGGTCAAATGTACTCCTGATTCAGAGTTTGCAGAGAAGTGAGCTGGTTGAGCACAAGCGATGTGAAAGAGTACCACTAAATGAATCAAGTGGTGAGGGAGGGAAGGCATTTCACAGTTTGCTGTTGGTGAGTTATTGTACTGAACCTTGATTTTAAAGAATAAATGTTGATACGATTTTTTTAGTTAGATGTTTGTAGACGGATTTCAAAGAACGTACCAGTAATGCAAACACTCAGCCAGTGATGTACAGTAAAGTTTAGCTAACATAAGATAAAAAAAAATACTGCAATCTTAAACTCTCAAAATACTGTACTGACATGTGACTCTTTAAAGTCACATTGTTTACGTGTTATCACATTGAATACAACATTTTTTTGTTGTTGTAAGTAGTTAAATAGTTTAACCTTTTCCGCTAAATTTCAAACCTTGTAAATAAATGATTATCAATTAAATATTGTGGCAGATTCAATAGAAACTTTTTAAAAGATGATGCAAATGAGCATGCCTGCTTGGAGTAAAACAGTATTATGTGCTCATTTGTACATTTAAAGTTAAATAGCTTGCTGTTAATGGTTCTCCTTCTTTTTCTGCCTGAGGAGATGTTTCTGTCTGGCTCAAAGCGGAGGCATGCATTGAGCATCCCTAAATATTTTTCTATGTAGATTTTTGTGATTGGAACAGCATAGCCTCCATGTAAAGTCTCCTCAGGCAGGGAGGGATACCTGTGTGGTGAGTTCAGGTTTCAGAGAGGAGTGCATCTCATTGATTTACTGTGTTTACCTCCCCGCCCACTTTCTCTTTCATCTCTCTCTCTAAGCTCTTTGAAAGGTCAGGTGCCGTGTGCAGATGTGGACTCACATTCAGGTCTCGAAAGTATTCATTGTAGTCCAGGGCATAACCGACCACGAAGCGGTTTGGGATTTCAAATCCAACATCTATCAGGGAAAACACAGAAATGAATGTTAGAGAGCAACATGATGAAACGGTTCAATTAATAAGTGGTTAAGAGAATAAAGTCATTTTTTTACTATTTTACCGAGAGTACAATCTATACTCCAATATAAAAGGTAAATCAATGTTTAAAAAGTAAACTGAGATGTTGCAGAAGTTCTTTAAACCTGCATGGTTCTCATAAAAAATCTGTAATTTTTAGTTAATCAATGACCTCTGTCAAAATACAATTGTATTTTGACAGAGGTCATTGATTAACTAAAAAATTTAAAGAATACAGTATGATGATCATTTGCCAATCCAAGGTCCCATTCAGAGTAAATATAGATCCATAAATTAAACATGTGATTAAGCATTAATTTGCTGCAGCACCACCCTCCTATCCAAGCATATTCACCTCTTACTCCAAACGGCCTGACAAATACAGTATTTCACAAATCACAGGCTAAAGTTTTGGTGGCTTTGTCCACTTCTTTCATACAGTCTGTGATAAAATGTAGCATAGCATCACCCATTGGAGTCAGAATTGACAGCTCGAAGGCTGAATTTGGATTTATTACATTGCAAAATGTCCTTTACTGAAGCCAGAGACTCTAGATTTTGCAGGACATGTATTGGCTCATGGGAGAGTCATAGGTCTGTTAATCATGAAAAGCTGCCTGAAAACAGACAAGTGTGACAAGCATTCTCAAAATCACCAAGAAGGTACTTGTCAAGAAGGCAAATATTACAGGGGAAATATTTTTGTGGAAACTGTCATTCTCAGCTTAGATAATAGGCTTTTTTTTTAAACAGAAAGATTGGGTTTTGGATCACATTAACGCTTTTACCCCCAGTTTTCCCTAATAGTTTGTTACCAGCAAGTTTCAAGGGATGGGGGGATGACATACTGAAATTCATACATTTGCATGGTACTGTATGTGCATTTACCAATAAACTAACATGACACCCTTGACATTTTGACTTTAACTCAGTTGTTATCCTTCTCTTTAAGCTGCTAACATATGTTTGAGAAACTGCCTCCATGCTGATTGTCTGAATAAAAAAATGACTTCTTCTTGACCCTCCTCGACACACTGCAAAAAGCCACCCACCCTGTAACTGAACCTCTATTCTGCAGTTTTTATCTACATTTTTATTGTCTCGGTTATGTAGTCCAGGGCTGATTGGAGACGGCTTATCATGCCAGGAAGCATTCTTGATTATCAACACAGTATGAAACATGAACAGACCTTGCCTAACAACTGCTTTAGCTTCGAGAAACACTGAAGAAAATAATGCATCTGAGTCTCTGTTACTGACATATGAGAGGAGGTATGATAATGGCTTGATACAACTGCAATAAAGTGACAGGAATTGATGCAGTTAAAAGAGAGGGTTACTTACAGTCTGTCAAACTTTCTGCCATGTTAGGGACCCTCTTCACCAACAGACTAAAACACATGAAATATTAGTCCATTTCAAAAAAGCTAAAGACCAGAAATAACCTTGATTCAAGGCTTAACTCAAGTTTTTTTTTTTAAGTTAAAAAGAAACACAAATAAACTTCCAAATCAAAATCTAGAGCTTACATACATTCATCCAACATTTTAACAGTTGAAAAGTGCTAAGGTCACAGAGCAGATAAACTTTCAGCATGAAACTTGTGTGAGGAAAGATGTGTATCTAGCTTCTGTGATCTCCGGTTGTGTATGAACAGCCCACAGACATGAGATAGTGTCTCGTGGACGAGCGATATCTCTCCTTTGTGCTCGTCACATGCTTGGCATTTCCCCCCCCCCCCCCCCCCCTGATAGGGGAATCACAGACGACTGAGAGGCTGGCTCACCCTGCGACCTTGACCATCTTGGGTTCAAAGGTCTCCACATGCTTCAGAAGGGCCTTCATGGTCTTTCCTGTGTCCAGTATGGCCTGAGGGGAGGGAAGAGCAAAGGAAGAGGAAGAGATGAAGAGGGACGGACGTGGGACATTGGAGTGCGGAACGCTTTGAAATATGTAGATTGCAGGATGGAAAACTTCCAGCGACATGATTTTAAAAAGACACCCACTCGAAATTGGGAGTTAACAACCATTGTTGTATTGTGCATATGTGATTCTGATTTGAGTTGGAGCTGAAACATGATCCTAACAAGCAAGCACTTGATTCTTGTTGTGCTTTTGAGGAACAAAAAGAAAAGAGAAGCAGCTCTTAAAGGCACAATGGCTTCTTAATCAAATGGACACAAACAGGAGCAGCATCAAAAAGGTGAACATTAGAAAGAAGTGCTAAATAGAAAAGAATCTACAGATGCACCTGAGACTCACCTCAACGATGAGCACACTCTTGGTATCATGTGGAAAAAGGAGAAAACATTAGTAAAGTGTCACCTGTATTTAAACAAAAGTGCAGGACAATAAAGGCTTCACTGTTTCTGTGTAATGTACATTCCTCACAGATGATTTCTATGGCAACAACATTGGCAGTATCTTAACAAAAACACAGTTGACTCATTCTCTTCCACATTGTAATGAACATCTGTGTGTCAGGAGTGAGAAAAAGTCACTTCTGAGAGTCCGGGTTGTTGCACACTTTCACTGCTGCAGGGTTTCAAATGACTCCTTGTTCCCTGAGTTGGGTGTATGGAGCTCTTTGTGAGCGCAGAGGAGAGTATCTATGGTTTGGGGAGAGTGATCGCAGAGAATGCAGGCAGCTGGCCAGTGTTCTCTCAAGTCTACACCTGAACACTGTTACACAATACTCAGAGAAAGTGGGAAGGGGAAAGTAGAGAACACAAAATGCTCAGATAAATCTCTCCCGTTGTTCTGCTTGCTGCGGCTATAAATATGCTTTACAAGTGAGTTGGGCGATAACCAGGCACTTCCAGTTTTTTCACTGTGCACAGGATCGATGTTATAGTTCTGACAGGAAGCCTGGATCATGATTTGTTTTTTATTCCTGTTACTTGATTAATAAATAATGACTCTGGCAAAAAAGAAGGTGGTTATCAATCATTGTTATTGGATGAAGGTTCATCTATTGACTGTATGAGATATGGATGTACTTTCAGAAACATCACACATTGGTTTCTGAAGAGACGTTATGAAGCCCAACGATGGCAGCCATCATTCTGACTCGGACTCTAAATAACTTTCGGTCAATCTAGAAACAGGCAAAGAGCTTTAAGGGCGGGCCTTAAGGGCGCACTCACACTAGGCAATCGTGCCTAAGCGTGGACAGCCTTCCATTATCGAGAAATCCCAGAGTGCTACGGCTGTGTCTGCAACATCATTAACAGCTGGGATTAAGACGTCTGAAAGCTAAGAAATCATTGTGATAGGATGTGCATGAGAAACTCTGAACAGTGGTTTTTAACTGCTGCTTTCTTTAAAATCATCAGTCACAATCACAACACAGATGAACGGGTTCTAAAGCAGCAGGGAAAGTAGCTCCACATTTTCACAGTCATCTGGAGCTGTGACTTAATCTTGCTCCCAAAGAATGATGGTTACATACATATTGAAGAATGTGTGTTTTTGATGATATAGAGGTCCTTGTGGGAGGTTAAAGGATTGTAATGTTGATTTACAGACAAAGTTAAAGTGGGGTGATTCATGTTCTTTGTGCAAGGTGGGGGTAAGGTGTTCCTTTTTCTCAACACTCAGGACCTTTTCACCTTCAGTACATTTCATTTCAGGGAATTCAATATCAGTCTTTTTTCCGTAGAACGCGTGTGGGCATATTTGCAAACTCAATCTGCTGAGTAAGCAGGGTCGTCTGTCTTATATCTTAGATAATAATGTAGTGAGGAGGATCATTTCTCAAGAACCTGCGTGCCCCCCTGAGTCCTCTATTCAGATAAACTGTCAGTAAATATGCAGTGTAGGAACATTTGTTATCCTGTTTCATGGAGGAGGTGGTAAAAAGTAAAACTATTTTATTTAAAACGGGCCAAAGAGGAGGGCTTTAAGGAAAAAGCTTCAAATTACTATGCATAGGGTTTTTTCTGGTCCAAGGGAAAGCTCAGTGCAATAAAAAACATGTTTAAAACTAAATACCGTCCTGCTAGCTACAAATGTATTTAATCTCAGAGGACCACTCATACGTACATAAATTAAATCTTTGTTGTTTTGACAGCTCCTTATTGAAGCAGACTTATTTCTCCTAAATA
This sequence comes from Labrus mixtus, assembly GCF_963584025.1. Classification (NCBI taxonomy): domain Eukaryota; kingdom Metazoa; phylum Chordata; class Actinopteri; order Labriformes; family Labridae; genus Labrus; species Labrus mixtus. The sequence goes on along the minus strand of NC_083630.1, from coordinate 20,314,127 downwards.
AAACTACCAGAGTATTGCCAATTCACCAGTTAATATCCAAAATCAGTAGGAAATGAATTTACACCCACCTTCCCTCGCAGGAAAGACAGATCTTGGCTTCCTATGATGTGCAGCTCCTCTGTTGATTGGTCATTCTGGGGAAGATGAAAATAGAGAGTAATCATTTATAAGTAGAGCCTCACAGATATGTAGATCGGTCTACTCTAATAAAGCCTTTCACAGTGAAGTCGGTATATGTGTTCTGATATCAGCAATTATGGAAACTGTTTTTATATCATGCAAAAAGCAACGTTTTGTGTGATGCAGAAGTTGTGTCATTATGTTGTTTGTTCAACAGAGTTGGGAATTTTTCACTCAGTTTTGGGGTGAAAAAAATCACATCAGTCGAGGCCCGATCGTATAACAAATGTTATCTTGAGAAACTTTACAAAAAGAGCAGATGTAGACCATACTCTTTGTTAAATTGTTCCCAAAGATCAACCATTACCTCACCATGAGCTCAGCACGAAACAACATTAACAAAGCTACAGTGAAAGGAAAAAAAAATCCTTTAAGAGGCAGAAACCTCAAGCAGAACCAGACTAATGAAGAACCGGCCATCTGCTGTGTTGGGGTTGGTAAGAAGGATAGAGGGAGATGAATTTTAATCATATGAAATTAAGATTTATTATCTTTAGCATCAGAAATTGTAATATATATTCTGTCTTATTGAAGAAAAGTGACATTTTCTTGTGGATATTGAACAGTTTGCGTCTGTCTTACAGTCTTAGAGCGATCAGTCTGCTGCGTTATGAAGGGTTAACTGCCTTACTAAGAAGTTGAATGCACCATATGATTCTAAAAAGTAAAGTCAGGCTCTCTTTTTGTCACTGTAGGAGTCCAGTGGTGAGCTTTGAACATCAACCTTTGAAGTTAGGGTCGCTCAGCTACCGATGCATCACTGTGGATAGGAGGAGCAGTGACATGGACAAAATCCTGGCCCTGGAGGCAGTTCACATGACTCCATCATGACCTGTGAGATCGACTAACAGAGTCATCACTCTAACACACACACACACACTAGTGAAGAAATAGTCACCACTGATTGCTGCCATGTTGTTTGTTGACATCAAAATGCAACGATGATGTTTTAATGTTTTAATGCAGCCTACTTTTCTTAATCTCTTTACGAAGTTATAATTTTAGATTTGTATTAACTGAATGATTCATGTATTTACATTCCACATGCAGATTGTGTGATGGTTTGTTTTTTCTTCTTCTGTGTATTCTTTTTGTGTCAATAGATCTGGGGAGGAAGCTGCTGCTTATAATTGTGCTCACAGAGTTAAATAAAGTTGTTTTAATAAGAATTTAATTACGTGTTGTTTATTTGAGAAATTCTCATGTGGCTGAGTCGACAGCCTGCAGGTATGTTTCAGTCATTCCTTCATTCATACACTTATTTATTAATATAAGTCTACTTTTTCTATCCTGATTTTACGAAATTACCTCAACGTGTTTTCACTGATCCACCAAAGCTAGAAATAATCTATAATTCAATCTAGGATGTCCTTTTAGCTACTAAATCCTTCTTTAAGTATAAAGTGAGTCTTCCCATGTGCTGTAAAGGAAGAGGAGGAATGTGACCACATGCAGAGGAATGTAAATCACATCATTTTGGATGCTTTGTGTGCCAAAACACACACAAGAATCATATCTGACTGTGGTGGCAAGTGATATCATAGTAAACATTGATATTGAATTCCAAAAGTTAAAAATCCTCCTTTTATGAATTCCAGGTGTTAGACGGTGTCACAATCGGTCTCTCTTGGCAGCTGCACCAAAACAAACGATCAGAGTGTTGGGTTTGTGACCTGAGCTCTGCACTCGATCCATGATCAATCGCCCTTGAGGTTGTCCTGCCTGAATGAGCTTCAAATGCTAAACAGGATCAACAGTGACATCTAGTGGTTAAAATGAAGTCAGAGTTAGAGTTGGGATGTAAAATAAAGGGGAAGTGTCTTCCATGCATGATTGTAGGGATGTTTTTAAGAACATCTTTGGTTATTGATTAAGCCGTCATTCGTTACACCTAAACAAAATGAATAAGAACTGCTTATCACAAATTCCAGAAGCAATATTTGACCTCTTTTCATAATTTTGACGTTCTCAAAACCTAAATATATTGAATTCACAGTGATATAAAACAAAGGAAATCTGGTTATCAATTTGTTTGAGAAGCTGTGATGATGGAATATTTGACTTTCTTGCTAAATAGAATTAATTCATTCTTAAAATACGTAGAATTTTCAATTATATTTTCTCTAATCAAATGAATCAACTCAGTACTTTCAGCACTACTAGATTGCTTTTTTAAACAGCAGAATTAAGTAAATTTATGTTTTTGGGGGCTTTTTTTCCTTTTTTTTGGGGACAGGAAATGAAGAGAGGAAAGGGTGAAGAATGTTTCAGGCACTGGATACTAAACCTGCAACAAACTCCAAGACAAAATAAGAAACAACATCCGATATTGTTTTTCCTGAGGTCACCTACCAGGTAGCTCTTGAGACGGATGAACTCCACCCTGGTTTCCAGGTACTTGTTGGAGTTTCGACCAAGCACCTTAATGAACTCCACCAGGTCTGCACAGAACTTGTAGCCTCCCTTCAGGACGCACAGCACCATGATGTTGCTGTTTCCAAAGTCATCCATGATGTATTTGGCCATACGCTCTATCCTGCAGGAGGAAAAGCATCATCAAAATACAAATGAGCAGGTAGTCATTAAAAGAATCCCTTTTCAGGTGTGTTTTTACCTGTTCATGATAACGCCATGTGGAATGTAAACACTCTCTATGTCTTCATGGTAGTGTTCAGGGTACGTGAAGAGATCCAGACTGTATCCAGGCCAGTCATCTTTGATCTAGGACAGACAGCAGGACATTAGAAATTGAGAAACAGCACTGGAACAGATTTAACTTATCAGTTTTGTTATATTTGAGTGAGAGATCTCAAAAGGTCCAATTAATTACTTTTTGGCTTTTCTTTACATAATCCTGAAATGTTGCTGAAGTAAGAGAAGTAGGAGGCGCTGCTGTTTAAGAAACCAGCAGCAGGTGACTGTACTGCATGCATACCTTTTTAAGATTGTGTCCTGACTGAGTCTGTGTGCTTCTGTCGTCTATATGTTTTATTGTATGACCTGGATGGAAGACAAATCTCCACTCCTGGACAATAAATCAAGTGATATTTGAAACTGAAGGATGTTAGAGGTATTTCAAAACTAAACACTCATAGAAATTCAGGAGAGCTGACAACAGGCAGAAGTTAGAATATTCACACAAAAAGTAATCACAGCAAGAGAACAACAGAATAAGTAACTTTGTAAGTCCCTTCAGCAGTAATAATGATGAATTTGCCCTTTAAAAATGCTCAAAGTGTGTTTAAAGTGGAAGTTCCAGGGATGTAAACAGAGAGTTAGAACCAAATTGGATATAAACAAGTTGTTTTTCTAGCCCACGGCATCCTGAACCTCAAACATGTAGTTATTTCTTCTTCCATTGTTAATTATATTCTTCTCGGTTTAGAATATTAAAACCTTGAAGGTGTTTTAAAGCGGCTTAGTGTAAATTAATCACACCGGGACCCTAAGGAATTCTTTCAGAGAAAAACAAACATGTTATCATTTTCAAACAGCTCTAATTTTTGTAGCTGAGGAATTAATCATTCTCCAGTAATGTCAGTATATAACTGGGACGTACTACATTTCTGAATTCAGCAGTAATAATCCTTTGTTTGAACATACCACGATTCCTTTTGTCACTCCTGTGTTGTCCATCTGCAGAGGGTAAATCGATCCACCCTGGAGTAAAGATTGAGGCTATGATGCAGGTAGCAGTAACCTTCAGAGGAAATGCACAGAAAATGTTAACCACACATATGATTAAGAAATGATTTCCATCTTTGTCTGAACAGCTCCAGTGACAGAAAAAGTCCCCAAAAATGACTAAACTTAAACAATTTTCCCCCATAGCATGACTTACTGTTTAGCTGCCTTCGTTCAGTCACAGTTCACAAAACAAAAAAAAGACAACAGAAAGTCAAAAGATATCCAGAGTAGTCCCGTCGCAGCCCGCCACATGGGCTGTGGGATCACGCTTGAGTCATTTGTGTGTAACAGGACAGCGTTGTTTACGAGCGGTGGAGCAGAATTACGGGGATAATCAGCCTCATGTGATGTGATGCTGGATCGCGGCAGAATCACAAGCCGCAGAAGGAGAATGGAACAAAATGAACAACAAATTCTTAGTTTCTAGGCAGAACATTTTATTAATGTCATAACGAAATGAATTAAATAGACAGTCACAGCCAACTGTTTGCAAAGGCACATTTTTTGTCAATACCCAGGGCTCAAATTTTTTACATACTCTACAAGAAGACATTTGAGGTGAAATCTTTTTGTCTTAGGAATAGAGGTTTTTTCAGCACCCCAAATCTGATTTAGTCAGATTTTATTTTATGTCCTAGTTTTTGGGTATGTAGATGGTCTTGAACCTCTCCAAAGATTTCATGTCAGTCTCCAGCTGCTTCATGGAGTCCTCCAGGCGCTGCTTATGGGCTTTCTTTTTCATGGTGTCAGTGACAAGTGAGAGGCCCTGGTAATCGTGGTGCAGCTGATCCCAGTTCTGCTTCAAGCCCTGGATAGTAGAAAAAACACACATGCACACCCGAACACACACACACACACACACACACACACACACACACACACACACACACACACACACACACACACACACACACACACACACACACGCATGCACAGGGAAACCCATCACTGTGACAACAAAGTCATTTTGATTTTGCAACTGTCAGAGTTTAAGGCTTTTCTGTGGCTAACGGCCTACAAAAATGTATACGTTAGGTTACAGGGCTTTCTTGTGCAATCAAAAAAAAAGTGTTTGTTCCAACCTAGTAATCTGATTGGATGAGAGGCATTTAACTATAAACACTGTAGTTGTAAAGTTCAACCAGGTCTGTGAGACTGAGAGCTGAAGATAATCACAGCTGTACTGATTTGCATTACATCAGCCCTCCCATTGTGTAATATTGCTCCAATAAAGCTCCTGTCAATGGAGTAGCAGTTCAGAAATACAAATACATATTTAATAATATAATAGGAATTATGATTGGCTAAGGCTAAGTGTACTTTTAAACCCACTTCCAGGACGCTCGTACAAAGGGCATTCTTACTGAATGAAAGTACTTTCCTTAAAACTTCAAAGACATTAAATTGTCAAAATCCCTTCCTGTTCTCCTCCAGTTGTTCCAGATGTCTGCACGCTCCCCTGCTGATTAAGAGAGAGACTTGCAATTGCACAGTCATGTGTTCGCGTACCTCGATGAGGCTCTGTCGCTCCTCCTCAGACAGCTGTCTGATGGCTCCCTGCTCCCTCTGGTCTTTCAAAAATCTTAAATTCTCCTCATGAGCCCTTTGCTCTTCCTCAATGCGCTGTTTCAGGTACTCAGGTACTTCTCCGTAATCCTGAAAATAGGAACCGGTGAATTTTTAGACAATGTGTTTACCGTGGCCCTTCAAAAGTTTTAAATGAAATCCATAAAATGATAATGTCATAGATGCTTGCCTAACAGCTGATCTCCCTGTGTGTGTAGGAATGTACCTTTTTCTTAATGTACTCCGGGAGGAGTCCTGATTTCTCAAGGGGCTGCTTGTGTCCCTTGATTGTGTCTACACATGCAGGCCGGGGCTTCATTGGCACAGCTGAAGCTGTCTTTATAAAGTCCCTCTTCGTGTGAAAGCCCATAAGTGGCTGGTCTGTCCTCGCAGGAACAGGAGGTTTTCTCACAGCGCAGGTGTTTCGACCCTCTTTAGAACACTGCGTAACTGTAAAACACCAAATGTGAAGTAAACATCACAACTGCTGCTCAAAAGATGTAACCACACCATCGATCAAGGACTCACTTTCAGGTAATTTGGAGTCATTTGAATGCTTCTTGAGGTATTTGTCCGGGGGCGGTACTTCAACTTTTGCTGGTCCCATCGTCTTCATGGCCCCTTTGATAGATCTCTTCTCAAGAATGACTGCTGGCCTGAACTTGGACATATACCTTCAGATACAGCAGAATAAAGAAAAACATTTGATTGATTAAGAAGGTAAACATTTATTACTGTACGAAATTACAATAAAAAATAAAATTCCACGATAATAATATTGTAATTGTTTAAAAAACCTCAATTACCTCAACAACACCTTGATATTTGGTTAATTTTGGACAAAGAAAGCAACAGTTTAGTTTAAATTTGCTTTTTAAATACCTGGGTGGCCTCTGAGTATGAACCTCTTCCTTGGGTAACAAATTGTAAACACTTTCCGGTGGATAAATAAACCCTGACATGATGAAGGACGAAAAAATGACTCCAAGCTAACGGAGACAAAGTTATCTAGATCTGTTTGACAACACGCTGTTGGTTTGTTGCTGGGCAACAACAGTAGTTAATGTAACATTCACTGACAGTTGTAAAGCACGTGTTTAGGCTCAATTGGCTGTCCTCGTTTTAAATTGACGGACTTTGTCTTGGTTTAAATCATATATTCTACATGAATAACTCGTATTTTTCCAGCTAAATCTATTTACCTCGTGTTATTCTGTTGCAGCAACTACTTTCTCTTAGCAACTTGATTTCTGCAATTTATTATATGCCGTCCTGAAACATAAAACAACGTAAGCGAAAAAAAAAACTTGTCACGATTCATTGTGCTACCCATTCATTCATTCATTTAATTTCTAGAATTGTTAATACATCGCTATTGTCATAATAATGCGAGTCGCTTTTTAAAAAAAATTCTGCTCCCCTAAGGCACAAATTTCCGAGAAGCCCCTGAATGCAGCACAGACCGCTGCTGTGATGTTGCCGCTGCTAATGCTTTAACCTTAACTCTTGCACATTGTTAAATCAATTAACCCACTTCAGAAAATATTAAATAATTAATTAAATAAAAGGACGCGTATTTTGCTTGGAAATGGGGAAATTGGCCAGCGTTTGACAACTCGTTGAAGGTTCGTGTATTTTGTCCCTCCAGGCTGACCGTAGATGTTTTTCTTCTAACTTCAGTGTGCTCTTCCTGTCAACCATGTGCAGCAGAATTTGACTTTGCATGCTAAATAAAACTATATCAACACTACAGACACTACTAAAACAATATTATTGAAGGTGGGGTACGGGAATAAAACATTACACGTGAGTGTCTCGCTCATATAAACAATATATATTTTTTTTTCTAGGTTACTGTTCTGGCTGCAAAGCACAGTGCAGTGTTTTTAACCCATAACAGAACTGTGCTTAGAAAAAAATACATGGTGGCTGATCTTTTTACTAGTCTTATATAAACGTGTCATTGCAGTCAAATGTCCCCTTCTTAAATACATTTCTGTTTCACAGGAGAGCTGGTAGCTGTTATAAGACTCCTCAATGGGTTTAATGAATGCAGGCCAGCTTGCAGTGAGAGCTGTCAGATGTTACCAAACTGCCTTTACGACACCCAAATCATGGCTGTCGACCAAAGCCTCCCAGTTGGGAGGCAAGAACATCCTGCTCATGGGTCCTCCTGGAGCGGGGAAGACCACAGTGGGCAAGGTAGTCGCCCACAGACTGGGACTCCCTGCCATTGACGTGGACGACGATGTCCTGGAGATGACATGGAAGATGCCTGTCGCTGCCAAGCTGGCATCGATCGGCGGCGAGCGGTTCCTGGAGGAGGAGGGCCGCGCTTTGTGCAACTTCTCCGCTTCAGGGTGTGTTGTCTCCCTCACCGGCTCCAACCCTCTTCACGCTGCAGCGATGCGACACGTCAAAGAGTCTGGCCTGGTCGTCTACCTGGACGTGGACAGCGACGACATCGTGCGCAGACTCGCCGGGATGAAGGTGAACAGGATCGTGGGCCAGGAGGCCGGGGTGTCCATGAGGGACATTCTCCTTCACAGGAAGCAGTTTTATGAGAAGTGGGTGGATGTGCGCGTGCTGTGCGGGGAAGGGGAAACGGTGGAGGAAGTCGCTGAGAAGGTATTGAAAGCGGTGAAGAGATACCAAAACCACTCTGGAGAAAGCTACATGTCGACCAGGAGTGATGGCGGGGAGTCGTCCAATCAGAGAACATACTTTAGTGATGTGGTAATTGAGGGTTTGGCTACAGACGGAGGCCTCTATGTTCCTAAAAATGGCTTCCCAAATATGGATGCTCGTGAGTGGAGAAGGCTTGTTGACATGTCGTACCCGGAGCGAGCATTGATTTTACTGGAAAAGTGCATCCACCCCTCAGAAGTCTCCGCTTCAGATCTTAGAGAAATGATCTTCAAAGCATATGGGTGTAACTTTTCCAGCGAGAAGGTAGCACCTGTGAGACACCTCATGAATAATCAGTACCTTCTGGAGCTTTTTCACGGGCCCACCGCCTCCTTCAAAGACCTCGCCCTGCAGCTCATGCCGCAGCTCTTCGCCCACTGCCTCCCGTCCGTGTGCAATTACCTCATCCTGGTCGCCACATCTGGAGACACGGGGAGTGCGGTGCTCAGCGGTTTCAATGAGCTCGCTGGCGCCGAGCGACACAGGACAGGGGTGCTTGTGTTTTTCCCAGAAGACGGCGTGAGCGAGATCCAGAAGCTTCAGATGACGAGCTACGGGGAGGGAAACGTACGAGCGGTCAGCGTCGCCTCGGACTTCGACTTCTGTCAGAGATCCATAAAGAGGATGTTTGGAGGGTCCGGGCTGACGGGGCACCTCGCTGTGGAGTACGGGACCGTCCTCAGCACTGCCAACTCCATCAACTGGGCACGTCTGCTTCCACAGGTGGATGGCGCCTAATTAATTGATTGTTTAGAATAAATATGACGCACATATACTGAACATTTTTTGGGCTGCGCCTCATGTCCATACACACCCTTTTTTTTTTTTTTTTTTACACAGAATTTTTCCTGCCAGTCCTTGTAAATGTTTCACCTGAAGTCTTTCTTATTATGTCAGCCCACTGAGCCCCCCCCCATATCCGACAGGGGAAACTTCACGCTGTGAGGGACATGGCTCCTTCCCGCATGTCATCAAAGTCAAGTCAAAAGTCAAAGTCAACTGTATTGTCAATTTCAAAATATGCCAGACATACAGTGGAATCGAAATTGCGTTTGTCTCCGTCCCACGGTGCAATACAACCAAAATAAGGTAAAATAGATCAAATAAAATAAGGTAAAATAAGATAAAAATAAAATGAGGTAAAATAAGGTAAAATAAGATAAAATAAAATAAGGTAAAGTAAAATAAGGTAAAATAAGATAAAATAAAATAAGATAAAATAAGGTAAAATAAGATAAAATAAAATAAGGTAAAATAAGATAAAATAAAATAAGGTAAAGTAAAATAAGGTAAAATAAAATAAGGTAAAATAAAATAAGGTAAAATAAAATAAGGTAAAATAAGATAAAATAAAATAAGGTAAAATAGATAAAAATAAAATGAGGTAAAATAAGATAAAAATAAAATGAGGTAAAATAAGGTAAAATAAGATAAAATAAAATAAGGTAAAGTAAAATAAGGTAAAATAAGATAAAATAAAATAAGATAAAATAAGGTAAAATAGATAAAAATAAAATGAGGTAAAATAAGATAAAATAAAATAAGGTAAAGTAAAATAAGGTAAAATAAAATAAGGTAAAATAAAATAAGGTAAAATAAAATAAGGTAAAATAAGATAAAATAAAATAAGGTAAAGTGAAATAAGGTAAAATAAGATAAAATAAAATAAGATAAAATAAGGTAAAATAAGATAAAATAAAATAAGGTAAAATAAGATAAAATAAGGTAAAATAGATAAAAATAAAATGAGGTAAAATAAGATAAAATAAGGTAAAATAGATAAAAATAAAATGAGGTAAAATAAGATAAATAATATTTACTTAATTGTGAAAAAGGTACAAAATGGTAAATAAAATAAAATAAAATTTAAAGAAAAAGTAAACTTGTGCAATATGTGCAATGTGCAGTAAACTGAGTGTACTTTTGAAAAGTTAGCTTCATTCCCCTCCCTCTCTCCCCTAGATATCTGACACTATCCTCTGTCCTATCTCTAAATAAAGGCATTAAAAGCCCAAAAATAAACCTTTAAAAATATACCATTAGTGTTTTGACACTTCCAAGAAAGACTGTGTGATTTAACACAGCCAAGGTTTTGCCTCAACCCCCCTTATTGCAGAATATGTATAACTGAAGTTTGTCCTGTGATTTGCCCTTCTCATTCTTACTCACTTGTCACATTTCTTTTCCTCCTCCTTCAGGTGGTTTATCATTGCTCCTCCTACCTGGACCTGTGCAGAGACGGTGTCATCAAGTTCGGGGAGCCCATCGACGTTTGCATCCCCACTGGTAACTTTGGCAACGCGATGTCAGCCGTGTACGCCAAGCAAATGGGCGTCCCGATAAGAAGAGTAATCTGCGCATCCAACCACAACCGCATCATCTCAGACTTCATCACCACAGGAGAGTACGACCTGCGAGGCCGACCTCTCATGCCCTCCCTCTCCCCAGCTATAGACATCCTGAAATCCTCCAACCTGGAGCGGTTTATCCACCAAGTGTCACACGGAGATGGACATCTCGTGAGAGAGCTGTTCTCTCGTTTAGACGCTCAGCAGCACTTCCAGGTTCCCGAGCCGCTTCTCAGCAGGATGCAGCAGGAGGTGCAGGCCGGCTGGTGCTCTGAAGACGACTGCCTGGCCGCCGTACGGAGCGTTCACGCACAGACGGGCTACGTCATGGACACGCACACCGCAGTGGCTAAAGTGGTGGCTGACAGGCTGCAGGACGGCTCGTGCCCCGTGGTGATCTGCTCCACCGCGCACTACGGAAAGTTTGCCCCCGCTGTGTTCAAAGCCTTACAAATCCAGAATATTCCAGAGGATCCCGTGGAGCAGCTGAGGACGCTGGCAGCGACTGCAGCCGGACCAGACATACACGGAGACATGATGAAACGCCTGCTGGAGAGCAGCAGGAGAGGACACACTGTGTGTGAGGCAAAGTACAGTGTGCTGGTAGAAGAGGTGGAGGCCATGATACAGGACTCCTTTTTAAAAGTGATGTAGGACTATTTAAAAAAAATTAAGATTAAGAAAAGATTTCCTCCTTTAACTAATGATATTAAATAAGAATAATGAATAAATGAATGCTATAGACAGAATAAGAAAGGTTTGACCTGCCTGAGTCTGCAGGAATGAGAGCAATCAAGAGACATATTAACTGTGATTATACTTTACTTTACCTCTAAACTGTTTTATGATGCATTTTAAAGCCTATTGATTGTGCAGCATTTCTTTACATCGTCATTCAGAGGCCTCAGGTTTCTGCCTCTTGGCCTCAGCTGTATGAAAACACCAGTATTAGCATACGGGTCGTACTGGAATGGGAACTGATAACTGGCTCGTTCAGGAGTCTGTAAAAAAAAAGAAAGAAATCGATATCAGCAGTCAGGGAGATAAACGTCTTCTCAAAGTTCATATACAATGTTTTATCTACATTGTCACGTTTTTAATGACTTAACTTATCTCGGCACAGAGAAAAGTTGAGCTGGTCTGAAGCTAGCTGAAGTTCATTTCAGGTACAGCTAATACGTTGATCTCTGTGAGTTTTACCATCCAATAATTACCAGATGAAGTTCAACCAGCTGCTCCTTTAAGTATCCACTGTCTCATGAACTACCTCACTTAAAGTTAAAAGGCGACTTTTTTCACTAAAGACCACACTACCTCTGTCCTTTGTGTCACTTGTTTCTCAGCTGTAGGATCATATCGTCTTCTTAAGTCCTGTGTACGCTTTAGAATACGACTATTAAACGACCAGTTGGAAGATAATGTGTGATCACTTTGTTTTTGTTTTTATCCAGGAAGTTTCTCAACATTCTCTACTCATGTTTCCTGCAGAGATCATAAATAAAAAAAAATAATTTAAGATACATTTTGGGCTTTGTGTGACTTTATTTTGTATAGGTAGGACAGTGGATAGAGTCAGACATCAGAGAGAGATAGAGTGGGGAATGTCATGCGGGAAATGAGCCACAGGTCAGATTCGAACCAGCAGGCTCACGCACTAACCGCCAGGCCACCGGCACCCGATAATGTTAATTATTATACCTGTGCAAAACCAACAACTGATACATTTCAGATATTGTTACACTAAAAGAGACCATAATGCTTCTGTCATGAAGCAAATAAATGACTTTTGTGAACCCAAATATGTTTTATTCTCAACTTAAAATATGTCTTATATCCGTGTTGTGAGGTTCTGCAGTTATGTTTCCTGTTATTTACTCGAGAACAGAGGGCAACAAAATGATGTAGTCTTTACAGTAGATATTTCTCCTAACAAACTTGTGTGAGTGAAAATGGGAAAATCTACTATATTTGATAAAAATGCAATTGATTGTGGTTAAAATGTATCAGGAACATACGCTCTCAGAGACCAGGCCTGCTTTAATCACTTTGCTAAATGGTCATCTCGACTAGACTACAGAGGAGACTGTGAGAGTGGATCTTTATTGATAAATGTGAGTGTGACATCTTTTGTTCAGATGTTTAAAGTTTGTTTAAAGTCAAATGAAATGGAGAGAAATCGTTGGAAGAAAAGCTTTGTTCAGACAAGGCAAGTTTATTTATATAGCACATTTCAACAACAAGGCAATTCAAAGTGCTTTACACAAGACATCAAAAGCATCATGACAGAGGAAAGAAAAGAGACATTAAAATAGAACATTTAAAAAAATAAAAAGTAAAAAATAAAATAAAATAAAATAAAAATAAAATAAAAATGGCTTCACCTCCCTGATTAAAAAAAGAAATAAAATGGGAGAATCTAAAAAGTTTAAGCAATGAAACATATAAATAAGACATCAGCACTCCCAAAACAAACCTCACTGCCCTTCTTACACCCACCCTGTGTCAGAATAGTTGAATCCTCATGTAATGCAAAGTAATCTTTCCCTCCGTGCGATGTCAGCGCATCAATAACAGGAGTGTCCATAAATGATTTCCGTCTCTGTGGCCGTCAGTTGAGTCATTGAAATCCAGTTGCTGCCTCAGCAGCCGAGTTTCGAGGAGGGAGGAGGATAAGTTTCATAGATCTCAAAGATTGCTTATGACTGCAGTTATTAAAATACAGAAGATGGAAAGTCCGGCCAGGTTTGACAAAGCACTTTTAAAGCATGAACTCTGATCTAGATCATCGTGTGTTTGCCAGGATGTACAGGGAAAGTGTTTCCTGAACTTTTTATTGAGTGTTTTAATTCTCAATTTAATATAGACTGTAACGCTGTAAGTATGTAAACTCCTGAACATAACATCTGTATTGAATGTAGACTTTTGTCATTACATTTTTGAAGACCTTTTGCTGAGGGCCAATCAAGTTGTTCCCTGAACAAACTGGATACCTTATATCTTTATTAAACGGATTAAACTATTTTATATATTGTAATAGCTTCTTATTCTGTATTATTTAAGTTGTTGCTAGTTCTGCTTTATTTCCTTGTTAGTTGTTTAGCACCGATACACCAAGTCAAATTCCTTGTATGTGTACATGTACTTGGCAATAAAACCCGATTCTGATTCTGATTCTGATTCTGATTCTGATTCTGATTCTGATTCTGATTTGTGCCCAGTGGCATATTTATATTGAAACAGAAAAGCCTGACTCTAAACTGTTAGAAACATGTCATAATGAAAGTTTCCAGGTGTGCTAGCTAATGGAAAGACAGTATGGTCATCATAATTTAGAACCCAATTCCATATGCAGCCTTTTAAAATATTTTTTCCTCATTTTACCTGATAAAAAAAGCAGCCAGATTTTTTTTTTCATAGCAGCTTCTTCCACCAGTGTGTGCATGTTGTGTGACTGGGTAAGTGTGACCTGTGGTGTAAAAAGCCAGTTGACAGAGTACGCTCAAGTCCAAGTCCATTTAAAATTGGGTCAATGTCATAGTGAAATATTATTTTGTCATTGCACAAGAGCTGTTACCTATACTGCCATATATTACTTAAAAAAATACAACCCATGTAAAGTTCAGGTGACATTTGGGCAGATGAACATGATGTCCACCTTATAAAACCTGTTTTATTGTCTGTATCACTTTGATTTGAATGTGCCTCACCTCATAATACAGTCTAAGTGTGTTTATAAAATATGTGCAATAAAATGAATGTGGACCTCTGCCTACTCACAATACAAACAACATAAAGCATCTTAAAATAACAAAATCATAAAGTAAAAGAAGCTGATCTTAAACAGACTATTAACATTTATTATGTTGGACCTAACTCCATTTGTTCAAAACTTTTTAGTCTGAATCATTTCATTGTTTTAATGGACTGTGGACGCAATGGACATTTCACTTTAATTTAAATGTCATTCAAACAAAACAATGAAAAAAAAACAACGTTTTGCCTACCGCACCCAAGGCAGGTGAAAAAGTTTCCAACCTAAAGCACAGACAGATACAGTGCTGTGAAAAGGGATTGTCTACAAACATTGTTTACTTAACAGGAATCTGATATGATATGATACGAGACAATATGATACAATATAATATATTATGCCCTTAGGGATAATTTGTCTTGGACTCCAGTGCTGTAACAATCCTGAAAACAGAGAAGCACTTACCAATGAAAACCACAAACATGCACAATAACCACACAAGATCGACATAAAGACGTAACCAAATAAAAGAAAATGATAAGAAAATACAATCAACACAACTCAACTGTATGGAAGTGATTAGTGATCAAAATTGCATTAACAGAAATGCTTTTTAATTTTCAGAATATGAGTGAATTATCTGACTCAAAAATAAAATGATGATTCATTTATCTAATCTGAATTTTAGTTTTCAACTTCAAAAATGCACATTCTGTGACTAAATTAAAATGAAGAAGAAAATGACATTTGCTTTATCATTTTCAAAAAATGCCCCGCTAAATTTGTGTCATAATTCAAATGAAAAAGCTAATTTTAAAATGAAAATACAGAAACAGAAACACGCTTTAATTTTCAGAATATAGGTTCTTCTTCATGCATTTGAATTTTCAAATTAGCTTTATCATTTGAAATTCGATCACTAATCGCTTCCATACAACTGCACATCCCATACAGCCTTAAAAAACAGTCTCACAGTGAGCAGAAACAAGTTTTTTAAAACGGTTCAGTTTGGCTCATCGTCTGTCATTCAAATGAGCAAAACGCAGCAAAATGATCCAAACCCCTCCTCATTGTTTCCTACCTTTACCGCCTTCCTTTTATTCATTTAAGATTTGGTAAATAAAATCAAAAGAACAGAAAGAGAGTCTGACATTTCTTCACCTACTTGCAGCTTCAGCACTCCCTCCTGTTCCTTAAACTGGACTAAACAAAGAACAAAAAGAAGGATCGGGTGTTAGAGGGATGAGTGCACAATACACTGTAAACGGTCAGTTTGCTTGTCAGTGAAAATCAGAGGAACCGGGAGAAAGCAGTCTCTGTGGTTCGAGGTGATCCATTGCTCTCGAGTGCACTGGTTTTATTGGGTGGAAAACAGAGAGAGAGAGAGAGAGAGAGAGAGAGAGAGAGAGAGAGAGAGAGAGAAAGGCAGCGAGAGGGGCATCAAGATAATTTATAACCCGGGCTGTTTCTTTGAATCATTGCAATATTTTACGATCACCCCTCTGACTGTACTTTAGTGTGTTTCCATGCTTACAGGATGACGGATCACTTTCCTGCTCCGTGTGAATATATTACCCAACACGTGCTGCCGTACTGTACTCTTCTTTTCATCAGCTCAATGCTGTTTTCTCCCGCTTCCTCCCCTCTGAGTCTACGGTTGCATTGGCCTTATTAATCACGCTGTTTGGCAGGTGAATGTGAGGAATGGGCGGCGGGTAAGTGTCTTAAGGGGGAGGAGAGGAAGTGTGCAGGTGCATGTGAGTGTGTGAGTGTGTGTGTGTGTGTGTGTGTGTGTGTGTGTGTGTGTGTGTGTGTGTGTGTGAGTGGTCGATGGAAAGAGAGAGCCAGCTGTTGCTCGGCACCTCGTGGCCCACGGCTGGGTGAGCAGGGATAATTGCAGGTACCAGCCTGTTCCCATCTCCTTAATGTGAACCTGAGGTATAATGGAAACTGCTCGCTCACTGTGCAGGGAAATAGAAGGAGAGGAGGAGGAAATGAACGCTTACGACGGGTTCGGAGAGAGGATCCGCTGAACTGCGTTGATTTGATGCTCTAGAGATCATCGACTCTTTAGTTTGTTTTCGTTCTTTTTGAAGCTGTGTTGTTGTTTTTTCAGATTTTGATCATCAGCATTCGAGTTCGGGCATCACTCAGGTCTACATGTGTGAAAAGAAAAGAAAAGTGTCAGTCCATTTTGTTAAAATAAAAAGTGGTACATTCATTAACCAGTCCCTCAAGGATATATGCTCTCTCTCTCTCTCTCTCTCTCTCTCTCTCTCTCTCTCTTTCTTGTGTAGTTTGGTAAATGTGCATTCCCTGTCTTTCTGTACTTGTCCTGTCAAATAAAGGCCAAAGAGCCCTGATGATGAGATGATGAGCCAAATTTGCATGATTGCAAAAAAAAGGTGTAGACAAAATTTGTAACTTTCTGAGAGGATTGTAAACATGTAGATACATCGGGTTTTGTTCCCAGCAACTACAGGTTCTCTTGCAACGTTTTGAAGAGTTCACGTGTTCTGTTCCTCTCGCACTGCACGTACAATTCAATTCAAGTATGACGACTTTTAGGAGAGAATAACCACACAGTGTATGTTTGAGACAAAAAGCATCTTCAGGGCATCTACTAATAATACGCAAAACGCCTCTTCTAGGAAATGTTTTTGTCATTCCATCTGACCTCGAGTTAAAAAATACTCAATTCTATAATAAAAGGAAAACTTAAATGTTTCTCTTATTTTCTAAAGTTAATTTCTGACCCTGTATCTTTAAAATCTGCTGTGTTAGTTAAGGAACAAGTGACATGATATATCAGTCAAAAGCAGCAGAAATTAAAGAGTATAATTGCACCTGACTGTCAGGGTTTGTGACCTTGTGACTTTTCATTTTGAAAGTCATCTGATGTGACTGACAACACTGTGAAAACATTGCATGCGTCCCTTTATTTATGGCTGTTGTCCTTTGAGGAGTATTATGGCGTAGTAACGTCTTTTTTTTTTTTTTTTTTACTGTGATCAATGGATTCTTTCTGGAAGCAAGAGCCAAACAATCAGCCAACGCATCTCGACATCGTGTTCACCCGAGGCTTCTCTGCTTATTACCTTCAACATTGATTCTCACCCCGAGCATCCCTTCTGCAAAGTGTGAGGAAGAGGAGGGAAGAATCTGGAGGTGTCAACAGGAGCAGGCTACCAGAAGATGATTGTTAGACTAATTTGCATTTTGATGTAAGCTCAAGGCTGAACAATACTCGTCTGCTGTTAACAGTCTTTGATGAGCACACAAGAAAAAAAAAAAAACTGTGATTCAATTCAAGGTGAATGAAAAAACTGAAGGGTCCTGAAACAGATTAACTGATGCCTCCATCAGGCTCCTGGCGTCTGTCTGCCATGATCTTCTCCTCTCTGTGATGAAGGAAGAAGAATCCATTTCTCACTCGGAGAATGAGAAATCAATGACCCTGAGATGGATCTGTGTGAAATGAGATATGAGCATTGTCTCGGGCGGAACTCGGCGGGGTCTACGATTGACAGCTGACTGACAGGGGTTAACTGCCAGAGAAAGGCCGACTTGCTGGGAGGTGTAAAGCTGACCCTCTCAGACTCCCACTTCAAATCAAATGTGAAATTAAAGGTTAAAATGCGACATGTTGACGACAGGGTTGCTACATCTCGGACGCCTGTCGCTGGATTCCCAAGAAATTCCTATAATTGACCATTCACTAAACCCCAAAACCAATTACTCAGTGCTCCTACACCTTTTAGACTTTCTGCTCGTGTACACAACATTTGTAATATTGTAACAGTGCCGGCTTTCCCACTCAAAAATAATGGTGCAATAATAGATACCTGATAACGTCACCTGAACCGGATTTCAGACAAAGGTAGACACAAAGCAGAAAGTTGCAACCACCATCTTTTGCAGCTTAAAGGCTTTATATGTGAATATAAATCAAGTATATCCTCTGAAAATAACTCTGTGAGTCATGACTGTCTACAATGGGTGTAACACCCGAGTCCCACTGTCTGTGATGTTTTCAGAGTTTTCAGAGTCCTATCTTCACTTTGTTTACATCGCCAGGACGGTCGGCTGACTCCTCCCCTCGCGTATAAAAGTTGTTTAATTGAGGGACTAGAGAAAAGAAGAATAACATACTGTACTCACTGCTTAACTGTGTTTCTAGATCACACTCATTTCAGGTAAACTTACATGCAGTGTGAAGATACGAGCATAATAAAGATCGCTAGCATTAGCATGCTAACACAACAATGCAGCGCGAGTTGTTTTGGTTTCATGCTGGTGGTCAAGGGCGACATCTGCTGGATCAAAAAAAAATCGCATATAAAGCCTTTAAATAAAAAACGGTGGTCAACATAAACTAGCGATATGCTAAAATTAGCTCCATGAGTTGGCTGAAAATGCTGGCATGACATACTGGAACATATCTAGAAGTAGTAGTAGTAGTAGAAGAAGGGTGTGTTTTGTATTATAAAGAATTGATTGACCTTGAATTGACCCAGTAAAACAGGACAATGGTCATTTTCATTAGCATGAAGGAGGCTGACGATAGCAGAGTCATCAGCACATTTTAAAATGAGCCAGTTTTCATGCAGGCTGCGACAATCATCAGTAAAGAATGAAGTGCAGGGGAGACAAGGACACACCCCTGAGGTGAACCTGTAGATTTAGAAGATGATATCACCATTCACCCTGACTCTCTGACTTCTGCTGGTTCAAAAAACTCGAGGATCAGGTTGATGTAGGTTAACATTTTTCAAAAGCTTGTCGACTAAAATGTGAAGAAAAATCAACAAATAAAATCCTTGCATGTGTTTTAGAACCGTGGAGATATTTGAGTCTCAGGTTCAGCAGCGTGGCAGCGGCGTCCTCTGCACCTCGCTTAGCTCTGTGAGCAGACTGTAGCGGATCAAGGAGAGTCTCTTTTTTCATCAGAAACAAGGAAGTTTTTTTTTATCCACACATCAAGTAAAGCTACTCTACAGGTTTCCCAGAATGACAACGTAAAAGGCACACGTTTGTATAAAATGGGACTCTGATGGCTAATGTTTAACGCTCTACTCAGTGTTATTCAGTAACTCAGGAACTGCACACTGAAGTAGCTGCATTGTCAAGTAGATCAACGGGTCAACTTTGCTATTCATTAACTCTGAGTTGTATCAAGGTGCTTTTCTTCTTTATCTTTGAACTCATGGCATTTACTGTATTAAGGTTTGCTATTTCCTTATCCATGTGTGATGTAATCTCGTTCCTGTTTATCATTTTATGGCCGCCTGATTTCCAGTAACACCAAATACTTAAATATATAAGAATGCCCTTCCTCTAACTGTGTTCAATCCATCCTGGCAGTCTGAAGATGGGCTGCAGACGCACAGACTGCCTCTCAAGGCCTCTATCGGGCCTGTTTGAAAAACTCGGATCACTTGTGGGCTCCTTTCCTTTTTATTTTTTTGTAATTCCTCTCATTCTAACGGCAGCACTGAGCGGAGGCCTCACTTTTATCAAAGACAGGCAGGACAATGATCTCGAGCGGCAATACACTCCCAGGAAAGGACCCTCGAAGGTTACGAGAGCTTTGATCATGGAGAACTTCCCTCGCAATGATTCTATGTTTTCAGAAGACAGGTTGTACAACCAGGGCAACTTTGCTTCCCTCATCGCTGTAGCAACTAACGGGGGAAATATACTAGACAATCCTGCCTTCGAGGAAGTCATCAATCTCAACGGTGAGGTCCTCGACGTCGCCGTGCACAACGGGAGCCTTGGATACAACGAGCTGTGCGCGGAAGCATACGGCGAGTGTGTCTCGAACACCGTCCTGGAGATTCTTCAGTCCAAAGACGAAATCGGCCTCAGCTTCCCGTTCCACCCGTCCAGATCCGGTCCAGTATTTCTGGGCTCTGTGCTCGGTGAGGTTGTGACGAACGAAAATGGCTCGGTCATAAGCGCCCAGGCCGTAAAACTCGCCTACTACTTAGAAGATAACGAGCGCACAGCTGATGCCGCAAAGTTATGGCTGTTGGGATTTAAAAAACTCTTATTTGATCGGCCGGACAGCAAACATATTGTGGTATGCATCACACTCGTACTGATTATGTCATTTATTTCCTCAAAGCATTGAAGCTGGAAAATGAATGTAAAGGTAAATGGAAATGTGAATTGTCTCATAGTTGAACATGCTGTTGCTATGGGATACGAAGGGAAGCATTGGCGTATAGGATCTAAAATAAGAAGTGTTAATGTGCAGTTAAAAACATAAAGATATATTTCAAAACATATTAGTCACAGCCTGATTGCTCCCACTCCATCTTAATGCTTCCCTTTGTGATAACAAGGTTGCAGAAGCACTGCTTTGTCCTGCGATCCAAGCTGAGCTGTCACACAGCTTTTACTTGCAGTGGTGACATCCCTGTGTAAACACTGATTTCTGGCTGAAGTGCTCATGTTGGCTTTGTTCTGCTGTACTCTCTCTCTCTCTCTCTCTCTGTGTGTCGTAGGTGTCTTACTACACCTCCAAATCCAAGCAGGAGGAGATTGACAGTCACACCACAGATGGCGTCCCTTTATTCCTCATCACTTATGCCTGTGCTATCACCTTCTCCGTGATATCCTGCCTGAGGTGAGGTGATCAGTGACTGTCACACACCGAGCCGTTTTCCTGAACGCACGCCAAGTACGGGACACAGCTGTGGTTGTTTATCAAAGTGACAGATACAGGAAAAAACACTGGCAGGTTACACAGAGTCATCATTACAATCTGAGCATAACTGTATCCACAGCAGCGATATCCCAATTTAGAAATGTTCCTTTTCATTCAAAATGCAGAATTGTTTTTGCCGTTTTCAGAGTTTGAAGTTCACATTTTAGTTTCCTCATGGTCTCGTTGGGAGGGGGTATTTTTTTATTTGCGTTTCATTTGATCATGAAGGGACTGGGTAAGATAAGATAAAATGAGTTAGTAGTTGAATTTATTTGATTTAGCCGTAAATGATCTCACAGAAGACTTCTTTTTAATGTTGTAAATTAGGTTTTTGATTGAGTAAGACTGAAAATAAATGTAACATCCGTTCTCTTACTGTACAAATAAAGTTTGAACTCAAGAGCAAACAAATGCAACTTGTCCTTAAATCAACCCTTTTAAATAGTCTTGCTGTTACAGCTGTACATGAACAGGAACAGACTGCTGTTAAAGTCAACTTGAGCTAAGGCAGCAGAAGCTAACGTCTACAGCATGAAGAAAAATTCAGGCTGTCATTCCTTGTGTTAAAGATGACCTATTGTTATGCTGATCCCCATTTTAAAACTTAAATGTCGTGTTAGAATACTGGATGGATACCCAAACATAAATTTGAGCATTGATGCTACTTGTGATGCTTCATAGCAAATCTCCCAAATGAAAGCTGATTCTGCAGATTCTCACATTAAGTTTGTGTAATTCTGCTTTTCTTACAGTTTATTGTTCCTTTATCAGTTGCATGATATTAATTATGAAATCAACAAGGTTTTTTTGGGGGTTTTTTTTTCTTAATTTTGTTGGCAGATTGGACAATGTGAGGAACAAAGTGTGGGTGGCTGTCTTTGGCGTCTTCTCCTCTGGTCTGGCTATTATCTCCTCGTTTGGCTTGCTGCTTTACCTTGGAGTGCCGTTTGTGATAACAGTAGCAAATTCTCCTTTCCTGATACTCGGTGAGAAAAAGCCCCTTTTTTTTCCTTTGCTGCAGTTTTTTAATAGTAGTTTAGACCCCAAAAACCATCAAGTTATACTCGACATTGACATAGAAAAACAATATTTTGACTGCTACAGATTTTGTAAGGTAGATCAGACTATACAAATTTGTGTTTCATTGTGTAACATTTAAAAATCTTATGTCCCTCAACTTGAAATGTCTTCAAACTTTTGCGTCAACAATACAACTTTTTTTTTCTTCCAGGAATCGGCCTCAACAACATGTTCATATTGGTGTCCGACTGGCAGCACACCAAAGTTAAAGACTCAGTGCCTCATCGAATGGCTCACTCTTACAAAGAGGCCGCCATGTCCATCACCATCACCGCCGTGACCGACCTCTTCAAGTTCTCCATCGGCGTCACCTCCGACTTCCCAGCAGTGCAGTCGTTCTGCGTGTACACCAGCGTCTCCATCGCCTTCTGCTACTTCTACACCATCACCTTCTTCGGATCCTTCCTGGCTCTGAACGGGAGGCGAGAAGCCGACAACCGGCACTGGCTGACCTGCGCGAAAATACCATCAGACACGCTCGACGATCGCTCTGATTCATATAACATCTGCTGTGTGGGAGGCGGCTACGATCCCAACACTGAAACAGAGAAAAAACAACCAGCGAGTCGTTTCTTTAAGGAGTACTACGGCCCGTTTTTGATGAAACCGTGGGTCAAGGGAGCCGTAATCTTCCTCTTTGTAGCATACTTAGCTGCAAGTATTTATGGCTGTTTTCATGTACAACAGGGGATTGAGCTCTATGATCTGGCAGCGGATAACTCCCACGTTACAACATTCAACATTAAGGATCGGCAGTATTTTTCTGCTTATGGTCCGACTGTAATGGTTATTGTAAGTGAGGAATTCCCATATTGGAATGAAGACAAGAGGCAACAACTTCAGGGCTGCTTAGAGGCCTTTAGAGGGCTTCGGTTTGTAAATAAAGACATATTTACATCCTGGCTTGACTCGTATTACGTATATGGAGAAAAGTCAAATCTAAACCTTGATGAAAAAGATGTTTTCCTCAAAAATCTTTCAAATTTCTTTGATTTATTCCCGTTGTTCAAGCAAGATGTGAACCTCACTGGAGCCACCATCGCCGCATCGCGCTTCTTCGTCCAGACAGTTGACATTTCCAGTGGCAGCATGGAAATGCAGATGTTGAACGGCCTTACAAGCACCGCAGAAAAATGCAATGCAGCGTCTTTGTTAGTCTACAACCAGAAATTCATCTTCTACGACCAGTATGACGTGGTCGTCAAAAGCACGATTAAAAACGTCGGCGTGATCACGGCGGTGATGCTGGTTGTCTCTCTGCTGCTGATCCCCGACCCCCTCTGCTCATTGTGGGTGACTTTTTCTATCGGTTCAGTGACGGCCGGGGTGACTGGTTTCATGTGGCTTTGGGACGTCAGCCTCGATTCGATATCCATGATTGTCTTCACCGTCTGCATCGGCTTCACCGTCGATTTCTCCGCTCACGTGTCCTACGCCTTTGTAACGAGTAAAAAAACAAGTCCTGACGACAGGGCCGTGGACGCTCTCTCTAACTTAGGCTATCCCATACTACAAGGGGCTTTGTCGACCGTGTTAGGGGTGTCAGTGTTAGCTACGTCTGAGTTTAACACATTCAGAACATTTTTTAAGATGTTCTTTCTGGTCATGTTTCTCGGGATGCTGCACGGCCTCATTTTCATTCCGGTCATTCTGACACTTTTGCCAAGGCAACAAAAAGAAGAAGAAATTAAAGAAAAAACTCATGAAATCAGCAAATTTTGACTTCTAACCCTTGATGTTCATTTTTATGTCATTTTCCAAAACTATGGTTTTCAGAAAGAGATATTTTTGTATACAATCAAATCATAAAAGATGATTATTTAAGCCTCAATATACAGATATAATATACAGATGGAAATAAAGTTACTGGTTTCATATTGAATTGTTTGTGTATTTTTTGTGTTGTCGCCGTTCGCATGACTTGCTTCAGAGTTAATGATCAAAATAATTATTGAAGATAATGGATGCATGAGACTTTAAAGATATGCAACACTGCAGGGGCAAGATTTATTTATTAAAAGCCAATACAGTGTCAATTTTCTTTTTTTAAATCACTTTTAAAAACACATTTTTATCGTAAGGCCTTCTTATAATCCTTGTTTCATCCAGGGTGTTTTATTTGTTTTACTGTTCACTTTAGCCAATCTTTGTCTCGGTTGTTTCCCTTTTTCTCTGTTCATTGGATGATTGCTGCACTGTTGTTTTATTTTTCATGCTTTTAATAGGATTTTATTGTTTTGTATTTGACTGTTGGGATTTTTCCTTTTTTCTGTAAAGCACTTTGTGACGTTGGTTTTGATAAGTGCTTTATAAATAAACTATATTATTATTATATTATTATAATATTTGAATGAGCCCCGGGCCACTTTGTACTGGACACATTGGGTAATACAAATACAGGGTTGTGATTGGCCACACCTCAATAAGGATGGATACAGATCTCTCTTAACATTGAAGGGGTCGAGGTGCAGGAGCTCATTAAATGGTCGCTTTAAGATTAGCCTGTTTACCCTGCTATACCTAGAGGTATTCATTTGAGGATTTTAAAGCAAAATGATCATATTAAACCTTTTCAGTTTGTTCTTAGAAATAAGCCTTTTCTCTGTACAGTGATGGCTGCTGATGGATTTCCTGTCAGGAAAGCGGCCTCAGAAGCAGCTGTATGTAGAGTAGGTTGGTCAAGTATTCTATGAGGTCTTCAGGTTCTGACTTCCAGCGTTCCCGGTGGCCTGTTCAGCACGCGGGTCAAGTCCCGGCTCAGTCACACTCCGTCACGCCTGTCTTCCTCGCCCTCCTTCCTGGAGGAGATGCCTGGAGCCCGACACAGCGTTACTTGACATGCCCCTACACCCTGCACAGAGAGAGAGAGAGAGAACCCAGAATAAAAAAGACTGACAGATTGGTGATAGATCCTTCAGTGTGGTTGCTTGGCTAACACACTAAGGACCAAGAACTTGCTTTAACTATAAAAAATTATAAATTGAAAAAGGGAAGCATGTCTTTATCACATTACAAATACACCCTGAAGTTTTGGAGAAATAGTCAGAAATAGTCAGAAATAGTCCTGTTGTTTCTGAGATTTCAAAGAATACAATGAACTGTGGTTTAGAAAAACATTAAGCATATTTATTTTCTATTTTTTTACTTTACACCTTGATACTGCAGCCAAACAGTTAGCATCTGGTCAGCTGAACTTACAGCTGACCCATATGTGATTGTTGAAGATCAAGAGATCTTAGAGGATTAGATTCACCAGATTAAGGAAGGTGGTAGTTGTTTATGGTGTATGAATTTACCACATCCAGTTTAATCAGCAACTGAAAACAAATTGAACAGAGAAAGTTTGGAGGGGAATTTGGTCATATTTTAAGGTGAAAGGACGGCTAACTTTAACATCCAGGCGCTTACTTGATAATATTTCTGTTGGCTAGGAACAGGCGGCAGTAGCTCAGTCTGTAGGGACTTAGGGTTGGGAACCGGAGGGTTGCCGGTTCAAGTCCCAGTGTGGACCAGATATGGAAGTTGGTCTGGTAGCTGGAGAGGTGCCTGATCACAGATCTCTGCCCTTGTGCAAGGCACCAAACCCCCTCCCCACCACCAGCTCAGGAGTCCCCGCTGTGGGCAGCTCCGTCACTCTGACATCTCTCCATTAGTGCTTGTCCATAGGATCCTGTTTGTGCATGTGTGTATATTTATGTGTGTTGCATGATTAACAGAGTGTAAAAACAGAATTTAAGTAATCAATAAAAGTAAATCTTAATCATAAAATCTTAACTGGCTGAAGCTAATACACACTTTTTTTGCCTTTCCTAAAAAAAAAGAAAGGCTTAAATTCTTAGCTAATAGTGCAATATAATAATTTAATGAATATAATTTATTGTAAAATGTATTTATAAAATACACCAAACTTGTAACTGTATCACCGAGAAACTGTGAAGCTGTGCAACATGTTTTTCTTTCTTCCAGTAGAAATAGGTCTGATTTTTTAAACCATCTGCCCTAACCCTAACCCATTTAGCTGTCAACTTTATTTTAGGCTGTTAACCTTTGCATTCTTTATCACAGCACTATTGTCTCAATATGTGTCTGTAAACAGAGTGAGTTCAAAAAAAAATCTGTCAAACTGAAACAATCCCTTTTAGAGTTATCAACAGTTAAGAAAACGACTCTCTATCCATTTATTCTAATTAGAAGTTAATTTTGATAAATCAGCCGATAATTCGCTCTATCAGCTTCAGTCATGAACAGCTTCTTGTTTACTGCTTCATCACTTTCAGCACCGGACAGCTCCCTCGACGCGCCACCAAACACACTGCGCCGTGATTGACAGAGTGTGCAGCCATACGCGGATCAATGGCGCCTCCGGAGCCCTATGAGATGAGGAAGAAGACGGGCTTTAAGAACAACCAGCTCCTGATGCATCGCTCCGTGGCCTCTGTAGGCCTACTTAATGCTTGTAGTGGTCGGAAGAGGGCGGAGTGCGTTTGTCATCCAAGTGAGAGGCTCCACTGACTGGTGCCTCCACACAAAAAAAAATATATAAATATAATCACAACCTGCCCCCTTACCCCTCCCTTCCTCCTCGTTTTGATTCAGTCTGTGTAGCCTACACGCAGGAGGAGAGCATCCGCCGCACAGCAGAGCCAAGACAGTCTTGTCTACAGAGAGAGAAAGAGAGGTGGGGAAAACAGCTGCAAGCGGATTCTCACCATCAACAAGCTGTATGAGGAATCTTTGAAACAGAAGAAGAGATTGAGCGAGGGGATTTCTTACGCTTTCCCCCCTCCTCCTCCTCCTCCTCCGCTTTTTGATCCAAAGAACAGAGGCGTGGAGCTTGCAAGAATATCCTACAAGTGGTGAAGCGATGCTTTAGCGGAGCAGATTGTTTTTCTCCACAACACGCCCGCCCAAACGACACTGTAATTCCGAGTAGCAAAACATCTGTGGACGCTTTCTGCAGGGGAGATGGCTGTTTTCCGGCTGTCGCTGCTGCTGCAAGTGGGATTTGTGATCGGATCAAACCACAGATACGCGGAATGGTCAGCACATGGGAGAGATATCAGGGCACGGGAGGAGATTCACGGCGCTCAGACGCACCGTCGGCAGCTGGCGCATCTCCGCGCGTCCCACCGTCCACCCGGGGAGACGGCAGAGCCATCCCCGCAGAAAATCGAGGAGCATCTCCCCAGGGTGGTCACGGCTTTTCTTCACACGGGAGACTCGACCACCTTAAAGCACGCCAACTGCTCGCGGAGATATGAGCTCACCTCTCTGCGGGGAAGGTCACAAAGCGCCCCGCATTACTCCATGAGCGGCGTGCTGGATACGGTGCTGCACGCCTCAAACTTCCTCAGCATGATCCTGCAAGCCAACAGGTCCAGGGAGCACAGTCTCCGGCGAGACATTGAGTGGTACCACGCTTTAGTGAGGAGCATCCTGGAGGGAGACGCGAAGATTCACCGGGCTGTAGTCACTTTCAACGCGGGCTCAGCCGTGTCAGAGGCCACGGTTCTGCTCCAAGCCACCAGGGCTGGGGGGGAGATAGTCCTCCAAGACCTCTCCAGCGTTGCCCACCACCACCTGCACAACCGCACGGCAGAAACAGAGTGGTACCACGATGTCAAAGACAGAAAGAAGCCCAGTTCCAGTAAAAAAGTGCTGAGCCAAGGTTTAAAACCAGCAGACAATGCTTTAAAGAAAGGAGAGAGTTTCATCCCAGATAAGACGCATGTCAAATGGTCTGCGCCCTACCTGGAGTGTGAAAATGGGAATTTTGTTCCACGTTGGCTTTTGACCTTATCGGCTGCTTTCTATGGCCTGAAGCCCAACCTGGCTCCTGAATTCAGGTAGGCACACAGATGGCTGAAACCTGAGCTGTAATGATGCTATAAATAGAAAAGCTGGTAAACAACAAGCTCAGCAAAACACCACTAAAAGAGTCTGTCCATAATGCTGTTCTCTCACACCTTTGCATGTGTTATCATACCCTGCCTCTCTTTCCTCCCCAAACATACCGCAGCTTCCCCCCGCCTGTTACACAAGGGGGGTTTTCTTCTCTCCTCCAGTCTGACAAGGCGGCGGGGATGCTAAAAATAACCCTGGATGTTACTGGATGTAGCTGTGGTGGAAACCTCTGGCTACAGGCCCTAATTCATTTTTTTTTTTTTTTTTCAAACTCACTCACTGCTGCATGCTTTACTACTCGGGAAATGCCGTGTGCCCTTTACTTTCCCTTTCTTGAAGAGGGGGCGGCTGCTAAATCTGC
Organism: Labrus mixtus; assembly: GCF_963584025.1. NCBI lineage: Eukaryota > Metazoa > Chordata > Actinopteri > Labriformes > Labridae > Labrus > Labrus mixtus. Next base: position 20,285,847 of record NC_083630.1, on the reverse strand, counting down.
GATGAGTCAGAACCCTCCTGATGAGAGGCAGACAATTTTTTTTTTTTTTTTTTTTAAAGGTAAGCACAGCAGCCAGCATCAACAGAACAGGAAATGATGAAATGGTGTTTCACGTTTGTACAGTCCATGTCCTAAAGCCACCCCTGCTGCAGCCCGTCTACGTAATGTGACACCAGTCCTGGTATGCAATGGAATAGTCTAGTGTAAAGGCTCCATATGATCCTGACCGACATCTTTCCCAATGAATATTTAATCCAGATCACTAGTTGTGTGTGTGTACTGCCTGGGATGAATCTTTAATTGATACACTGGAGTCGCTCACAGGCAGGCACAGATTGCAAATGAGTCAAAACCTGCAGTGATGATACTGTAATGTGCTTTCAACTACCCTAGTGTTATCCCAGAACAGCTTCATTCATTTAGTCTCATTCTCCCACTGAAGCAATCTAACAGGACAGTAGAATACACTCCAGACTGAAGCTTACCTTACTCCACAACTCTAGTTCACCCGCATATTTACTGAGCCAAATTCAAGATTGACTTTACTCCCACAGCCAAAGAAGCCATTACGTCTTCCATTTTCCCGTTCGGCGGCCTCCTCTGTGAGGTCAAAGGTTTGGCACACGCGTGGGCGTTTGGTATTGTTTGATGTCCCTGGAGAACGGCCTGGTCACTGACACTTAAAAGACATGCTTCAAGGAGCAGGAGAGCAACATCCAGTCACAAACGTGTTCCGGTGGATTGCTTGCGGCGCTGACAAAATATAGGAAAAAAGGAACGCTCTGCACACGTACCACCAATATATAGGAATTGAAATTAGAACTGATACAGCCACACAGACTTGCAACACTTCCACCGGCAGCCGGTTAGCTAAGACTGCTAGCCAGGGGAACAGCTAGTTAGAAACAACATCTTTAGGAAGGTTCATCGTTCGATTTTTATCGTATTCTCTAGCTAGCATAGAAGTGATATAATTGTTGCTCTTTTCATGTTAATATATAACTATTAAGCTAATGCCAGTAGCAAGTTTGCTTAGCTAATGTTTAAGACTGCAAGCGGGGGCAGAAAGCTAGCTTGGACACATTTTTTTAATAGTGACCTTAGAGGGGTCATGTCGTTTGATTTTCAGCTCTCTAGACTAGTTTGAGAATTTGGAAATTGTCGCTCCTCATGTTTGAGGCTACTGCCGCAATATGCTCAGCTAAAATTAAAAACTCCCAAGAATCGATAGACAGCTTGCCCACATGCAACATTTTTACTGAACAAGCTTTGTGAAGGCTGTATGATAAGATAACTGGAAATAGTTTGTGATTACTTGAAAAATCTGGAGTGATGTTGAATTTTTTGCTACATTTTTGCACGACCTGAAAACATTTTTAGCATTTTTTTTAGTCATCTCTCCGCCCTCTCTCACTTTGTTTTTGTCATGCTCTTATATCAAGGTAGTGGGCGTCTCATCCTGCGTACTCCCTCAGCACCCGGGCCAGATGAGAAACTGGAGAGGAGGGGATAATATAACTGCCTCAGACAGCAGCTCTCCTCTGTTTCCCCTCCAGTTGAATACACAATCAATACAACAATGAATTAATAATGAAAGATGTAGAACAACAACCCTGCATGGGCCATCTTGCTTCCAGCCTCTTAGTGCTTCCTGTTTGGGATGATGATGTTGAATGGAGCAAGGTGACTTGCGTTGAGATCTCATGCACCTGGCATATGGAAGAACCACAGATTTGAGGCTCCTGTTTGTTTGCTGAACATGAAGGTGCTAAACAACTTGTGTGTCTTGTTGGAGCAGGGATGCACGGACATGTGTTTGCAATAGATCGACCTGTTGTTTCTGTGAATGTGTAAGAAATCGCACCTCTCATACTTGGTCTCTTCTCTTTGCCGTCTGCCTCCACAGCTGCACTTGAGTCACAAGGGAGGCGGTTAAGACCACACAGAAGAGTGGTCGTTTTAAAAGATGGAGTGTGTATCTTTGTGGATATCATTGTATTCTGTTTAAACTGTAAACTGTTTTAGTCTCAGTCGCTATTTTTTCCTGGTAAAAATTCAACATGGGTGGATTTTGTTAAAACTAATCCATTTTGATTTTAATGAAGGCTGAGCTATGAATAATTATACAAAATTAGCTACGTGGACGATTTGACTGACAGGTGGGCAGGTTGTAGCCGTTTTCCAGGAGGCTTAAGACCCGCCTCAACTCCACCTCTTTGCCTGTTTCATAAAGCCTCTGCGGAAACCAATTGTTGATATCTCTCAGACTAAGTCCATGTTTATACAGTCTGGGACCTAGCAGTACATCATTGTAACAGTATGGGAGCTTCCAAACTTAAGCATGACATCATAGTAAAAATGTGCGCCATGTGAATAACAACACAGCGTTCCTCAAACTCACATTTCCCAACACATTTTAAATGCTCTCTTGAGCATGCTGAAACTTGAGCAGGAAAAGCTCTATGATATGGCAATCTACTTCAAACCATCTAAAACGTACAACCGACCAGTAAAAAAATGTAAATTTTTCAGCATATTCCTCCAAAGGCTAAATAGGGTCTAATTAGGAGGTAAAATAATCTTCATTTATGCTTCGCTAAGCGCCCCATTTTGCTGTACAAGCAGCTAAAGTTTGGACAAGCTGGCTGCTATGGGACGCCCAGCTGCCTAACAGAGTGGGGGGCCTCAGACTCCGGGAGGAGCTAAAACACATCTGCTCAGATGGACAACATCCAGAAACTAATAGAATGGAAACATCACAATTCCTGGAGCTGAGCATGATGATATGTGATGGTAAAGTTTAGAACTACAGATCACAGGGCGCCGATGGAACTAGGGCTTAGGTCGGGCCCAATGTACAATGTGTAGTCCTCCAGGCGGCTGGGTTCAAGTCCAACCAGTGGCCTCCTTACTGCATGTCATTTCCCACTATCTCTCCTGATTTTCCTAATATATTCACGGTTCTATCTAAAGAAATGGCAAAAAGGCAAAACAGAAATCTGAGTTTTTATAGTGATGTAACAACATCTAAATAACTGTGAAGTAAGTCTAACCTTGCAAGATTTTCCACTGGCAAACCAAGAGAAAGCAGGGGTTAAAGATCCCTGAGGTGCTCCTTCTCTCACGGCTGACGTCACTGGGACTCCTCAGCTCAGTAAGGTGGCCTGTCAATACGATGCCTTCAGCCAGTAAATGTCATCGTTACAGAGAATTTAACTAGCAGCCTTTCCGGCTCACTTTGAAAGAGGTATTATAGCCCTAATAAACCCGCTGATGACTGGAATAATCTGAGTGGTTTTTTACACCATTACAGTGATGTAATTCAGCTGCCTTTCTAAGGATTATAAATTAAATCTGTAATGTTGTTACCATAGGTTTATCCTTCAGTAATCTGGTGTGAGAGGAATAGAGCTTTGGTATTATAGAGGAGGCCTCAGATTGGAGAATGGGGTGCTTTGTTGGGTCTAAAAACCTGCAAGAGTAGAAAAATGAATGTGTCCTCCTTCAGGTTGTGAAATTCTTTGACATAGGGGTGGAAAAGGTGTCGACCCAGGGAAACTATGATACACATTTAATAACCACACGCTTCAAACGGCTCTTCTGATGTGTACATGTGTCAGCAGAGCTCTCATAATTTATAATACATGGACGAAAATGAAGAAACATAAAAAGGATTACACTATTGACATATTATGAAAAATCCACTTGTACAGTGTTTTTGAACATATATTTGGGTAACCTGAGTGACTACCGACCCACAAAATGTGAAGTAAACCCATCCAGTCCTTTGTTTGTAAAATGTGTTAAATTCTCATGTTGCTTACCACCAAGCATTCAGAGGGATTATTTTAATGACAAGAGTCCTAAGTGTCAGTCATAGACAGTCGTGTCGCCACAGGGTCTTCAGCTTTTTTTCTTAACAACCAGCGACAGATCTCTATAAAATAACCCAGGTCGCTTGAAGACGAGCATCTCGCCCAGCAGCTATACTCACATTAGCTTCTCGTCCGGGAAGCTTAATGCATTTCAATCACGTGGGAGACATTTTCCCTTTGGAGGTTCTGCATGGTTTCTTGCATTGTGACTGTTCCATAACACGACGCATGAACTGTGCCCTTCTAAAAGGACAGCAGCGTGTTCAAGTCAAGACGTTGGAGCAGGAGGAAATGTGCATGCAAGTTCATCTGGGCGTGCAAGTCTTCTGGCTACATGGATAAGCTTAAGGATCATGTTTAAGCTCCTGCAAGTCGTACATGGTCACCTCTGCTTTCTATTATTCTTGGTTTATCTGCACATAGTCGGTGTGGATATGCCCTTTCTTCAGAAGAAACTACCAGAATCATTATTTTATTTAAAAATACAGAATATAAAAAAACCTGCTGCTACACATTAAAAGCCAAAAGAAGATATGAATCTCCGCTGACGTCATTTTCAAATGTGTCTTCTGTGCTTGGATGAATTCAGATTTGGCCTACTGGAGCCAAATGGGCAAAGTACAGTAATATGCAAAATTACTTTCTGGGCTTGAATAGGGACAGCTCAAATCTTATAGGCAGGACATCCAGTTTTCACTCATGAATACATCAAAGACTTACTTGTGCCAAACAGGGCATTGGCAAGAGGCCTTTATTTCAAAGATGTTTTTCAGTGGATATCCAATCGTAGCCTAGAGGCAATTACCCAGATGTATCCAAGTCGAGCTCATAAAGCTGGGGCGGACATTAGCGCTGACTGACTTGACTGTTTGAAAGACCAGAGCCCCTGCTGGTGGGGTGCTCCTCTCTTTGCTGGCCTGGCCTTTAGCCCCGCAAAGAATGGAGGATGAAAGGAGAGAGCACTCAGTTTACTGGGGCGCCACTATCTCCTGCTCTCTGTGATAATCCTGTCTTTATTCCCCGCGGGCCTTGATGGCCACCATGATGCCTCTGTCCGTTCTCCTCGTAAAATAACGACAAGGTCTTTGTGCTGCCGGTATTCCCAAAACATAATCTCCTTTCCTTTCTTTCTTTTTTTTCACATGCTACTTTAAACAGCATATATCCACTTTGGCCCGGGATACTAAAGATCGCCTGGGGAGTTGGAAGCAGAAGAAAAAGAGGGAGGCTATTGTGGTAAAACAGGAGAAAACCGGCTTTTCTTTTTCAATTTCACAAGGAAAACCCAGGCGAATGTTAATGCTTGAGCTGCCAAAGAAAGACTTTTTGATGTATCTAGCATTCTAAACAAAAGGGTCCTTTGCTTGTACTGCATTTCAGTGGACTCTGTCCTACCCTTTATTGCATAACAGAGAAATGAAACAAGAGGTAATTTCTCAGCAAAACAACCAGCAGTGCAGCGGAGAACAGCGAGGTCAGTTTGCCCCAAGGCAGGAGCGGAGCAGCAGTTATTAATAACAGAAGTACAGGCAAAGAGAGCGTTGCACTCGCCTGCTGTCCACAGGGGGACGGATATAGTAAACCAGCTCCTATACACCTGGAGAACATGCCACACCAGCAGTATTTCTGTGTGTGAGAGAAAGAGAAAGGGCTAAATGAAAGCTAAATGGATATAGTAAATAAAGACCTCCTAGTGATGTCAATGATTGTTCTTTCTCTTAAATGTGTTAATACTAATGTACCATTTATTTTGATCAAATCATTCAGTTAAATTCTGTCTTTACATAATTATTATATTAAACCTTTCTTAGGAACTTGCAAACGATAACCCCAATACATGAAGTTCAAAAATGCATTCCAAGTTTTTAAGCACGAGGTTTACTTTTTTTTGAAGGCTTGTTTTTTTTTTCCGATGAAGATGACAATAGAGAACAAACCATGTGACGTATTTTTGTAGGCCAACTCGGAAGTAGCATCGCCATGGGGTCTAACGAGAATTCGCCTATTGGGATTTTTGCATTGGAATTTGGATCATTGCAGAAACTAAGCTCTGTGGCAAACGCACGTTTCTGAAGCGTAGGCATTTTGCTCAGCAGGATAATCTTCACAGATGAACGCCATGTTTATGATGTTTGAAGCGTTAATGTGGCCGACTGAAGTAAAAAGCTAACGTTATGCTACAAGCTAACTACACCACGGTCGGATGATTGTGACGTCACTAGCGTTATGCTTCAAGACGATCTCCGATAAACTAATCCACGTATCTTAATAAATAGTTTACTAACATAATATTCACCTTAACCTAAAGATTAAACCTACAGGAGACGTCTCCGACTAGTGAGAGAGTTCCCGACCTCTGTGTCCGGCGTGATGACGTTTAATGTCCCCGACAACCACTGTAGTCACATTTAGCCACTTGTTAGCAACCGCCTTTTTAAAGACGCGTTAAAAACTTCAAAATTCACAAGTGGGGGTATTACCTAACGTAGTTTATGTGGTCTAACAAAACACCAACATCTCTTCAGCTTGTGTTAACCACAGACCTTATTTCAGGCGTCTAACCACAAACCCGTTCAAAATCCCTGTTGACTTTTAGACGTCAGACCCCATGGCGCTCAAATGCTAACTCACTTCAGGGTTTTAGGACTCGATCCTGTGGCGCTCTATTATCTTGAGATTCAACCAATGTGGCTCTCTTTCTCCACAACAACAGACACAGGTTGGTTCTTTGAAACGGGCCGTGAGAACTGTGACGTGCAAATATATCAAGAAATATGTAAAGAACCTGAGAAATACCTTGTGGTACAACTTACACGATTACAGAATAATTATCTACACAAACATGAAATAAAGTACATTTCAGATTCAACAAATACCTCGTTTAACCGCTTGGCATGAAAAGAGGTTCTTGACTTCTTTAAAGTCCTTATAAAGTGTCTTTCACCGTCTGCTTGAACTTCAGACATCAGTGCAAACAGTCTTCATGCACGTCCACACAAAAATTCGCGGGAGGTAACGTGTGCTCACCGTACATGTCCGTCCCTTAATTCCGTCATGGCAGAACCAAAAACAAGGGACTTTAGTTCCTAATAGAAACGTGACTATTTAACTACCATGATCTCATGTTGTCAAACGACATTTTACAGCCTTATTAAAGGTAGAGTGGTTTTTATGTTTTCATACCGTAACCATTTCCATCTTTAAAAAGAAAGAGATATACAGTATGTGTGTGTTTAAGGTTAGTTTCACCGTAGACTTAAGATGTTTTCGTGGCACAAAACCACAAAGTTAGCGCAACCCTGATTTGAATCCACTTTTACTTGACCCCTCATAAAGAAGAGGGGGTTAAGTCTAGACTTAAACAACACTTTTTGTCTTGTAATACAATTTCAGCAGACACTCGGATAGAAATGACTACACTACATTGTCCAGCATTGTGTTGTAAAATCATGACTTAAATACCCTGATTCCTTAACATGAACAGCAGACACTGTAGAGGAAGTGTGTGTAACACTAAAAAATAGCCCCATCAAGGTGTTGTGATTAATGTTACCTATTACACCTGTGCTTTGTCTGCAACATGTCAAAATGTCTGCTGTTAAAACAAAAGCTTAATATAGATCAGAAGTGAGTTTTAACTGTTCTTTTGTTCCTGCTTGCTTCCTGCAATTTCACAGCTTTTTTTTTTTTTCACACTTCTCCGAGCTTTATACCGTCTCTTCTTTAATCACACAAAACTTGAACCCTCTCATCCCAGAAGTGATAAAGCGACAGTGACAGCATCCTCCGCCGCTTTTCTGCTCTGTGTTTTGTTGTTTCGATAAGTCACCACAAGATGACGGTTTGACTGAGGCGTTACTATGGTAACCACACTCTCGTGTCCTCAAAACTGAGCAGTAGACAGGACAAGATGTTTTACACGCCTCGCTGTCACAGCTTATAACAGCACCGATTCTAATACCTGGAATACCTGGGATTTAAATGTGCCACACCATAAATGGTTTATTCTAGAGAATATTTATCTTTATATGAAATACGTCAACAGCAGAACGTGTGACTGGTGTGTTGTAGCAAGTTTAAGTTTGTTCTAGCAATGCTCTTTTCCAAGATGGCGGCTTTATCTGCTATGCTAACTCCCCAGCCCTTTGTGTTATTCTTCTTTTTATGTAATTTTATTATCTTCCTTTTGCATGAGCTTTTCATGAAGATTTTTTTTTATTTAATTCAAAACATAAACAAATGTATTATTATGCAACATGTAACAATTAGTTTATAGTTTTGTCCCTTTAATTTGCATTTTAAATATATTTTTAATTGTTGTGTTAACTAAATATGTACCGGTAGTTGTTTAATTGAATTGTGAAATGTTCTGCTCATAACCGCCTCCTTTTTTATAAATCATTTCATAGTACATTAAAATAGTGTGCAAAATCCTGTTGTTCCTCTCAACTGCAAAAAAAAACTGTAGAAAATGAAAAGGCTGCTGAATCAAATTATTTCCCTTGTAATAATGTTCTCCATAAATAACTCACTGAAACCACAAAGGTCTCTTTAACAAAATGGCACCGGGGGCAAAATGCAATGCTAATACAAATCACTCAGCATTGAAATTAAAGGGGTTTTAGTCAATGATCACTTGCAGAAATTAATCTGGATCACAAAATGACATTTATCCCCCACAGCGCTTAGAAATCTAAACAAAACTTGTGTCATTTTGAGACACAAACCTGAAAACCTTAATGCAAAGTTTGTGCTGGCAGTACTCTGGATTTCCCTTCTCCATATCATCACCCCTAAACCAGATAAACAGATGTTCAAATCAATGTCCAGAGGAGAAATACAACAGTTAAAGGTTATAACACAGTCTCCACAGTCAATTAAACTGAGCGACAGTGTGAGAGATTGTGGAGCTTTATCACCTGTTATCACTCTAGAGGGCATCTTATCCATTAAAACAAGTATATATTTTGTTGTTAATCATGTTTGTTCCCTTCCTGGTAGTGCTGGTAAACAAGACTTTGATTAGATTAGAAGCTATTTTATAACTCATTATTGACAGCCAATCATTCACTGACACATTTTATTGAAATAGGTAATATGCAGCACTCTTCTCTGGGGGAAAGAAAACTGTCATTTGTCTGACTTCTGAGAGGATACAACCTGTAAAAAAGTATCTCCCGCTTTGCACTGACACTCTTAATTCTTCAACAGCCGGGTTAATGGTGTCCTCCTGTCTTGCAGGGGCGTGGTGCGCGTTGACATTAATCTACAGGATGTTGATATCGACCAGTGCTCCGCTGATGGCTGGTTTGCTGGAAGTCATCGATGCAACCTGTCCACTATGGAGGTGAGTGTGCAGAACATGCGGATTAGACAGAGGATTGATTTGTTCCGGATAGCTGATCTGTAACGTACACGCACTCAGTCACATCTTCACCAGGCGCTAAATGGGAAAGCACTAAATCTGTACATCTCATGATGAATGGATCTAGTGCTTCTCTAATGATACCTTTATCAACCTATCAACTCTTGAACTCAGAGCTACTGACTATCTATTAAAGTACATACAAATTGTATTATAATCATCAAAATACAGTCATTTCTCTGCTTTCTTTTTCAGTTTTACCTAAACATATTCCCAATATACTCTAGAGTGGTTACGACTTGTTGTCTTATGAAGGTTACTGCATGTGTTATGTTACGTATATGATGGGTTGAGCCAACATGACACGGGGTGAAAACATAGTTCCCAACTGGACCAGATTTCAAGTAAATGACAACGACAGAAATATGAGATTTTGAGAGACTTTTTCATGTTCAGGTTCATATATTTAACACACATTTTCAGTGATGGGTGAGGAAAAAGAGAGTGTTCAGCATTAGTAGAAAATAGCCCCCTCTATTCATACTCTCATAGTGATAAAAAATAGTCCGTTTGAAGGTCTTGGAACATGTGGGCAGAGCTGTTGGCCAAGATGATGAAACTCTCTGCTATTTCAAGAGGGAATTCAAATATGAACATCCTTGAATATTTAAAGGAGAACTCTCATGCATTTATATTTTTTTAACACCGCTAGCCAAGATACATTGCAAAAGTCCTAACTCGTATATCCTGCGAGACTACATCAAATCCATCCAGTAAATACTTTTTTGGCTATTTGCCAAAGTTGGGGTTGATAGCAACAGTTGCCGATTTAGACCCCCAGCAGTTAGAGTGCAACGCCGTCATTCATTTGAAGTTATTTTGGAAGTCGTCTAGCTTTTAAAAGTCCTTGATTTAGTGTCTTTTAGCTTGGTTTTTGGTCTCCACCAACTCCAGAGGGAAATAGCAGGCTAATTGGAACACAATGTGTCACCAGCTAGTCGCTCAATTTTTCTCTGTGCTGCTTGGCGCCGGGCAGGTTTTTTTGTTTTACTTAAAAAAAAAGTGCCTGCTGTTTCTGGAAGTAGGACTGTAAATTTGGTGTTTTTGTATTGCTATTCATTTTTTTTTTGTTTTTAAATCCTTTTGACGATTAGGGAACACAGAGAGTTTTTTGGTGTTTTCAACTACTGCGAACACAGTAACCTTTCACGACCAGCGAGTAGGTAGCCCCTCTGGTCGATCCTTCTTACCTTGCCTGTTCAGTCTTCATTGTTAAGAGCGATAGATTTTGAAGAGGTGCTGTAGATCAGGCTGCTTCATAATGCATGTGATGTAATGGATTGCAGTGAGCCTCTTTGAATAATTAATCACTCTCTTTGTCTGAGTACTTCCACCTCTATGTGGACAGTCAATGCCAGAGACATTTGACATAGTGTGTGTGTGTGTGTGTAGGTTTTCTACTAGGAGAGAAATACAATGTTAGTGTTATAGATTTCAGCTGCTTGCAGAATAATGAGCTCTGTGTGCTCACAGTGCAGGTGCAGAGTTTGTGTTTGCAGGATGCTTGTTTACAGCTGATTGATGGAAACTTGTGTGATCTTGATATGTTGCAGGATGCGTCCCTGTCTTGCATGGCAGCTTTATCATACAGGAATGTCTCATTACGGTCACATCTTCGAGACAAACAGTATAGATAGGAGAAGAGGAATCGAGGTAGCAACATAAACACCGAGTGCAGCAATGATTTTAACCACCTTGTTATCTCTGGGGAATGTGTATCCCAGAGTTTGTCTCGTAACTCATAAGACCCCCTCATGTCCTGTGCAGGGAGGAATTACAGCAAGCCGCCTAGTATCTATTACAGTTAACAACCTACCATCCCGGGTTTAAGGTGCACCAAAGGGTAAATCAGAGGTGACGTGGGGGGCTGATTTCCTCCAGCTATGAATAGAAATCTCAGCTGCAGTGCAATAAAGTCGGGTGTGTGTGTGTGTGTGTGTGTGTGTGTGTGTGTGTGTGTGTGGTAATGTGATTAAAACAGCATTTGGAGGGATGCCCCATTTGTGCAAACAGGATTCATTTGGTGTTATTGCCATGTTTTGTACTTCACGCAGGTATTTCCTCTGCACGTACGATGCAAATTGTCATTTAATGGGTTTCTTTCAGGTGGTTTGAATAAGAAAGGCATCATTTTTTGGGCGCTATGGAGCCACGTAAGCGGTGCTTTTCTTTCCTTTATTGGAAACATGGCAGTTGGTTAAGCTTATGTTGGAGTGGTTTATTCACTTAGGTGGTTCATTGTAGTGGTCACATTTCCAATTTTCAGACGCTCTTTCAAGCAGCATTTACACTTCTACACTTCTACACTTCCACACTTCTGCACCTCCAATAACATGTAAAGCCTTTTTAAAGCCTTTTTTACACATGAGTATGTGCATATGTAGAACATTTCAGAACAGGATGCCCCTGAAATCTTCTGACGTGTGTTCATAAATGCACCTCAAAGTGGGAGATGGAGGGGGGGGGGGGGGGGGGGGGATCTCAGGAGGCATGACATGAGGTATGATGCATCGGAAATAGCGGACAAAGCAACAGAGACGTACGCCATGATGACATTTGTTTCTATATATCAATGCTATATAAATAGTAAAGAACATACTGTCACACAGAAGAGAGTATGAAGTAGATTGACTACATGACAATCACACTGGTTGCTCACTATCACGTGATACAAACGTCATTTCCCCTGCCTGCTCACTCGCAATGAATCTTCCTGATTGTTAACTGTTGCATTCACACATCAGCTCACCCAAAACTTTTTTTTTTTTTTGTGTGTGCATACTCACATTCAGTAAAACTAGGCTGGAGCCAAACCTCATTCGGAATTTCATATTCCAAACTCTTTCACAGAGATTAACGTACCGGTATATTACCTCAGAATTGTTGAATTTTTTGTTCAAAAAAGCAAAAAATACAACTAAATAAGAATTTATCAAACATCTATGAAGTTCCTTTTTTTCCACACGTCCACCCGTGTTCCCCTGCTCTTTAGCAGCGTTTTAAGTGCCTCCATTCCAGCAATTGATTTTGACAAAATGCAATCGTACCGCCCAGCCAGCCAGCCAGCCATCTCCACAGCCTCCCCTCACATCCTGCCTCTCAAGCTGCTGTTTGCCCAGCCAGGCATGCAGGCAGCCCCAACTCAGATGGAGGCAGCTGCTATGGATGACTGATTCAGCAGGCAAGCGGAGGAAGGAGAAACGAAATGAGGCTCAGACTGTTGACAAGAAAAATACAACAACACAGCACCGTCAGAAAACATATAGGTATTTGAAGGCAGCTGTACAGGGTGTTCAAATCGTTACGTTAAGATCTCCAAGAGATTAGAACTTGTTACCAAGGTAATCCTGATCAGTCTCATGGGATGTCAGGATAGAGGAACATGTTTTTTAAAGTGATGATGGAGGAACAAAATCAACATAATTATAAAATGCTGCAGTGTGTACAACATCACATCACAGTAGAACCAAGACAATATACATTTAAAATAGTTTTAAATCATTTGTTTTTGCAGAAAGGCTTTGCTTATATCGTCATCAAGTTACTGAAACTTGCATGAAAGAAACTGAAAATATACATCAATAAACATCATAAAGTCTGACTGCATTAAACAAAAAGGAAACTTTACATCTCATTTGATTTATATGAAGTTATATCTCTGACTAATACCAATCATTAGAAGTCTGGATGAGTCATTACATAGCCAAGCATGGAGCCCCAAAGATTATCATCATGACTTAACTTCCTGTTTTAAAAGGCGCACGCATGCTGTTAGAGGCTGACGCTCATCTCTCACTTACAGCACTTCCATTAGTGTGTTTCACCCTCCTTCAAAAGTCCAGGACTTTTCCGCCCTGGGGGAGACCTTTCATACGAGCATGGGCCGTGGATGATGATGAATGTTTCAATCAATTAGCTTATTGCCGAGAACAAGTGTTGGAGCCCGGGGGGGGGGGGGGCTGTAGCCCGTGAAAGGCAGTGACACATAACCTGAATGATTACTCCAGCAGGAAATGACAAGGACTCCTGGCTTGGCGCTGTTTTCGTGTTGAGAGCTGCTGAGGGAGAGGAGTGAGGGGCCACCGGGTAGAAATGAAGGTTTATGAACTGAAAACGTCGGACTTTGACAAAACATGGCATCTGAACGCCTCAAAAAGAGTCACAGTCTGCAAAGAGGGTTGACTGTCCAAACCAATACTCAGTAAAATCTGGTGCACAGGTTTGCTGCATTCTCAATACCAGTGCGCCCAATATGCCATTACAAAATTCTGACACAGGGTCTTGACCGTATGTGCAGCTACCACCTCCACACATTGTAAGTGAACTGACCTTATTGAACACTGTCCCCCATTCACTTCTCAAAACATGCGGGGAGACGTAGTGATGCAGACGAGGCTTTCTCCCTAATTACGTCATAATCCTGCATTTAAAGGAAATGGTAGTATACTGTAAATGAACCTTCTGGAGCGCTGGTTTAATGCAAAAGACTCCTCAATTAAAGACAATAAGTGACCAGTGGAGGTGGGCACTGGAACTTTTGGGTTGTGGGTCTGTACTTCAGAACTTTCACCTTTGGCTTAGAGCTAAACTAATGCAGGATAGCAAACTCCAAATGGCTAAAACTCAAGAGCTGCACAGAAACTGCACGTTGTGGACTTTGTTGAATCAATGGAAATCATCATCTGTTTAAACCATTTATACTTCAGGGAGACGTCCATAAACGGATTGTGACATATGTTATAGATTTTACAGTATGTGTCAAACCTCTATGGTGCAGAGGATATTTGATGGTCTCTGTGTTTCGTACCCTCAACAGCATGTGTGGTTTTGTTTCTGCCGAGCTGCGGCCGGTGATCTCTCTTTGATGTTCCAAAGCTGAAGTGGATCTTTCAGCTCTGTGGGTTGAATCGCTGTTACATCTTGACCTTGAGCTCACAAGGTCGTCCTGGCCCAGTCGACTATCGTCTCAATCACACGCTGATTTTCACCGCCGTGTAGCTCGTGCTGCTGAATTAATAACGCCATCAGTGTTAAACAACTGCTGCCTCCCTCCTGCTCGCACCTTCTGTCTCTCTCTGGTTCGTCTCGCGCTCTCCCACTCCTATTTTTTTTGCAAACAGGAAAGAAACAAGAACACCCTCATTGTCTTCATGTGAGCAGATTATACTGACTGAGATTTGTTCCCTGGATGCTACCAGGCCCAAACCATGACTACTGTATCTTTTAGTTTTTCTAATATATGGGCAACTTTTAAAGAACCAGATTTTAGTTCACAGATGTCATATTCTTGTTTGACCCCTCCCCCAAGAGAAATGGATTTTTGTAAAACCTTTGTTCTGATATTGTTTACCCCCTCACACTGGCACTTTCTGATCAGATTTTGGGACTTTCTGACTCGTTTTGGCAGCAAACTTACCTCAACAAGGTAACCAAATTTGGGTTTATGCCCCGTTGTATCTCTGTGTGTTCTGATTCTTGTTCCTACAATGTGACTCTTAGTTACTTTTCACAAAGTACATTTTCAATCTGTCCTTTTTTTTGCCGCTTTTTGATTTTGCCAAAAAAATAAAACTGTTGGAAACTCAACCTGGCAAATAAATATGATATGTTGCTGGGCTGAAGTGTTAAATTGGCCTAAAATGTTCACATGGGAAACTTCAGAAGATTAGCTTTAACTCAGAGCTAATGAAAGAAATCAAACAGAGGATGTGGCTCACACATTACTCAGTTAGCCACAGAAATAGCTGAAGAAAAAACATCAGATCTGTTTGAGTGAAGGACATGACATTCATAGATAAAACTTACATCAATCCATCATCTTTACCATTTTTTCCCCCCTTGTTGATCCCAAAATATATGTCAGTGCTCTCTGATGGTAGTATTTGATAATCTTCCCGTAAACGATCAAAGGATCAAAAATCAGAAGTTTTATCATATATTCATTTATTGAGTCGGTGCTGTAGTTGGATTCAAAGAAAAAATGAAAGAAAGGTGATTGGCTTTGACCCCAGCAGTGACTTCCTACCCGAGCCATCCATGTCTCGTATTATCCCGTTGATTTACATCTCACTGTCTCTCCTCCTGCAATCTTTACTCACAGCTGCCTATAACTCACAAAGGTTCAACAAAGACCACGTCAGTTATCAGCAGCTATAATCAATCCTTTAAACACTGGACCTGCTAAAGAAGAACACACGTATCTATGCCATGATCACTTTTGCTCAACATCTCACATTTCTTTTGAATGATTTAAGTGAAGACGAGCTGTCTTTTCTTCTTGTTGGTCCAGATTCTGTGTGGCAGAATGAAATAATGGGATTCATTTAGAAAACTGATTGCCGACTGAAATTCATTAATCAGCCTGTTAAAAAAAGAAAAAAAAGAAAATGCAGATGTTGCTGTATTTGCATGCAAAGGTTTCGGCCTCATTTTGTCCCATGATGAGTTATTTTTATGTTAGTCATCTTTTCTTATGAGGGAATGTTTCCCCTCATGAATGGCAGATGGAGTTTAGACAAAGTCGTCAGCTTCCCAGCATGGACAGGCGAGCAAAGAGAAAAGATGTGCAGTAAAGTTCTTTATCTTATGTTTACAAGTTACTCATTTAAAGGCAGTGGCGCATTCAAGAGCAGAGTAATGACATTTATTTTATGTGCTTTTGAGTGTTTTATGCAAGCTCTATTCTTCCATTGTACAAAAGAGAGAATGCTTATGACACAAAGTCTTCTGGTTTGACAATTGTGAAAAGATATCTCCCATATGATGCATGCATAGGGATAATGCATACATGCAAGCCATATACAATAAATATACTATGGCTTGATTATTCATCACCCACTCCCCAAGCTTGAGTATCGTTTTTCTGTTTATTTCTCTGACAGCTTCCCCAGCTAAACGTTCCCTCAACACTCATTCAACAAAAATGCTTACCCCGTCATCTGCAGGCCCTGCTGGGTATTGAGACATAAAAAAAACAACCTCTTTCTAGTATCTTGGATATCGACCCTCTCTCTTACAAACATCGGGTCCTATGGGGGGGGGGGACAGGGATTCCCTCAGGGGACCATCGTCAGGAGTATTTTCACACCAGGCCACGGGCACTTTCAACCTGCTGATCTTGTCTGAGCGGCCTGTGTGCAGAGCGAGGCCTTAAAGCGTCCTAATTAACCACGTTCTTTGCTATGTTGCCTATTAGGAGTATGTTCAGGAGCCTATAAATAGGGTAATTGCTAATTATCTACAGTGATCTCACCAAAGCTGTGATTATGCTTCAGAGTTGATAAGGGTGCTTGATAGGAAGGAAATAGAATACTGCTGTGCACCCGCAGATTTAAATTCCCCCCCTTTAATTTGAGCAAATCCTTTTGTGCCTTGTGAATTAAGCAGAGTTGTAGTAAAGTAATAGAGAGACAAGTCAAACCGAAGACCTAGAAATAAAAAGAATCAATACGTGTGGGTTTCTTCCGCTGGAAAAAAAAAAGAAAAAAGCAGGAATGAAGGAGTTTCAGGCTGAACAGAGATTTGTCTGCAGCTCGCCAGATGGATGGAGCGCTGCGTCTTGGAAACAGCTCTTCAAAGTCTTCAGTTGTGGAGGAAGAAAAACAAACCGTACGTGGTTTTAGAGCTGCATGAAAGTGAATATTCAATCCCATAAATTTGTGCCAAAATAGCCGGGGTAAGAATATTTTTTGCAGTATTGTCCATTTTTTAGCATTTGATATCCGGTATTCGGTTTCATTCAGTTTCACAGAGAATACATTGTTTTCATTATACTGGAAATGTCCACACATTTCTTTTGGAGAATGCTTTCTGTCCTATAGTCCTTACTCCTTTTGAGTATATATTGTAAAAACATCGATGTTGAGTCCCGTTGGCAGTAACTCAGTGGGATGAGAGATCACAGTCCACTTCTGGTTTCAACTTCTCCCCTCGGCATTGCAGCCCGTCCTTAACCGTTGTCGCACTAATTGGCTCTGTGGAAAATGCTTGAACTCTGAATTTACATGAAAACACTTTGAAGACATGGGGTACACTTGCCACTGGGCACAGTCTTATATCTGCTGCACTCTGCCCAGCCTTCCCTGCACAAAGCAAAACGAGAAAAAAAAAAGAAGCAAACACTGAGGGAGGACGGGAAAACCTGGAATACAGAGGTAACATTTGTCTAGGGACCCATGAGATTGGATGTGAAATAAGTAGAGCTGAATGTTTGCAATGGAC
The DNA here is from genome assembly GCF_963584025.1 of Labrus mixtus. Taxonomy (NCBI): domain Eukaryota; kingdom Metazoa; phylum Chordata; class Actinopteri; order Labriformes; family Labridae; genus Labrus; species Labrus mixtus. The sequence continues at coordinate 20,268,327 of NC_083630.1, read as the reverse complement.
AAAAAAAGAGAAAGAATGAAAGACACTGCCAAAAAAAAAGATTCCCTGAGTATTTAAAATAAGAAATACAGTAGATATTTCCAACATTTTCATTTTCTGTGAGTTTCTGAGTCCATGTAAAGCAGGCTGAGCATAAAGCCCCCATATACTTCTCCTCAACCACATCCTCTCCTCCTCCTGGGAGATACACAACTCCAGACCAGTAGGGATATATGAATCCCTGCAGTGTGTTCTGTGTTGCCACAGGGTCTCCTCCCAATTGGACTTTCTAGGAAGCCCTCTGCAGGGAGGCATCTGAAAGAACAAGTTGCTTAAACCCAATGAAAGAGGTCCTTTTAAACGCAGGGCACGGTTTCTAGTCCAGACCTGATGTTACTCGTACAGCCTTAACTCCAGAATAACTAGCTGATCTCATTCGCTCATAAATTCTTTGATTACTTACATAATTTTCTTACCTGTCAACCCCACACTGTCAGTTTTATAGTATACAAATGAAGTTTCATTTTACAATGTTTGCAAACAAACTCTTTTATGTGGATTTTTCCATCTATAGCGTTTAAAATCAGTTCCCCTATTTATTAGCAGATATATTGATGTCATGATTATCAGTTTAGCATCAAAAAAGACAAAGAAACCAAGTAATGCCTTCCTACAATTCTACAATTCACTTAGCAGACTCTTTTATCCAAAGCGACGTACATCAGAGAGTAAGAACAACACAAGCAAGGATCTAGAAAAAAAGGGAACAATGTCAGTAAGAGCAAACGATCAGCTTTGAGTCTGATTGGACACACAGGTGCTGACAGGAAGTGACCAGAGGCAAAGCACAACATTGAGGGCAGTTCTTGAGAGCTCTAATCAGTATAGAAACCATCTTATAAGTCGTCGTTATCAAACAAAAACCATCGTCATTACCATCATCATCATCAATAATATGGAGACCATCATCATTAAGTTAGTAGGTATTCATGAAAGAGCTGGGTCTTTAGCTTTTTCTTAAAGGTGCAGAGGGACTCTGCAGATCACATGGAGTTTGGAAGTTCATTCCACCACCGGGGGGCGACAGAGGAGAAGAGTCTAGTTGTGACCCTGTTGTGAAGGTTGGATCAGACGCTTGTAACAAAGATGTTTTGTAGGATGACAGGGATTTCTTGGTGAAAAAAAGAAATGTTGAAATTGTTGTTCTTCTGAGAGTTGTGTAGGGTGAGTGGACAACAGCGGCAAACTTTCCTGTTCTTTATCTTCAGTGACACGATGTTGTGCTGGAGGCTGCTGTGAGGAAGTCAGAAAACTTTGTGCACGCCTGATTGCGCTTCTCACTGCTGCAAGATGCAAGGGTCAACATTACTGTGCTTTTTTTCGCGATCATACAATGAATATGTGTCGAGCTGGTTCACTGTGACACCTACACAAGCTGTGAGTGTGATTATGAGAGCGATGTCCCATGTGCTGTCTGTTGTGTGTTTACTAGTCTCAGCCTGATGGCAGTGTTAAGCTCCCCCCAGGCCAGAGTGTTTATCTCACTGGTGTTTAGGCTTTGGTCTTTGGATGACACCCAAAGCGAGGCCCCCGCTGCCCGGGCAGCTCCTCTCCGGCTAACTCCAGCTAGTTGACCTCGTTTAAAAGGCCTGGCTGGCTGTGTAGTTGTCCCTCTGAGCGAGGAGTCACAGCCAGCTCTCTGCATTGTGTCCGTGACAGGCGATGCCTTTTATGTGAATGTGTGTGAGTTAGAGTAATGCTCAGGCCTGAAATTGGGGGTCTGAGCCACATCCAGCACCAATTTGTTTAGCCCTGCCCATGCCCGACAGCTGAAAAAGCATGAACCAGGACTGAAGCAAATGTCAAAAACCTCTCTCCTCGTTTTCCCCTTACACACAATGATGTACACAAAGTTTAGTTCACTACTCAATCTTGCTCTTCATGTAGCACTAAGTGGCTATAGTGACATTTCTATACTTGATGATAGCCAACTAGCCAGAGGGGGTAGAGAGTGTTATATATCTACTTTATATTGTCATTTTTAAAGACTTGTAAATTGTGATTCCTTTTCTACATATGTTATATAAAACCACCTTCACATCTTATTGGCCCATAAGGCATGTTTGTCTCATCCTGTAAAAAGTGATTTCCCCCGTGTTGCACTTTTTATGCCTCCACACTGGCGGCATGCCTTGGCCAGACATAACGTGATTTCAGGTTGTCCTCCGTTCATCTGTTTGGAATTCTGCCCCTCCATCATTTTGTCTGTACAGCTAATTTTTTTTTCCATCTTACAATCCCATTCGCGACACAAATCTTAGGAATGCAGACAGCCAGCTGAAGAGAGTTTCTTCAAATTCGGCACAAACGAAATTAAAGAGGAACTGAATTGAGGACCATTGAGTATTAAGCAAGCGGCAACGTCCGGTGTTAAAAAATGAAGCCGATGTTAAAGTGTAAAAAACTACAGTTCCACTTGTGTCCACTTAAGGCTGGCTGCAAACGGGCTGGAATTTTTCCGTTTTCATTATTTTAAGGCTAAGAATAATGCTTAATTAGGACGGTGGCTGACTAACAGCTTGGTGGGTTTTAACTGGAGGCTTAAAGCCTTTATATGTGATTTTTTTGATCCAGCAGATGTCGCCCTTGAGCACCAGCATGAAACCAAAACAACTCGCGCTGCATTGTTGTGTTAGCATGCTAATGCTAGCGATCTTTATTCTGCTCGTATCTTCACACTGCATGTAAATTTACCTGAAATGAGCGTGATCTAGTAATCACAGTTAAGCAGTGAGTACAGTATGTTATTCTTCTTTTCTCTAGTCCCTCAATTAAACAACTTTTATACGCGAGGGGAGGAGTCAGCCGGCCGTCCGGGCGATGTAAACAAAGTGAAGATAGGACTCTGAAAACTCTGAAAGCATCACAGACAGTGGGACTCGGGTGTTACACCCATTGTAGACAGTCATGACTCACAGAGTTATTTTCAGAGGATATACTTGATTTATATTATATTTAAGTGTGAAAAATCACATAGAAAGACTTTAAGGACTGCCTCGTCTACACCTGTGTTTAGGTAGACCTAAAGTTAGTTTGAGGCAGCATTTCCAACTTGGCCACTGCCGACTTTGAGCTTCGAAGCCGCCCTTTAGAAACCTATGGATGACTTTAATAAGACTACGTCACAGCCCTGTGATTGACTGGCTTCCCATCCAGGGTGTCCCCAATTACAGCTGGGATCTGCTCTGGCCCCCCACAACCCCAAATGGGATCGATGGTATATGGTGTTTGTTTGAAACTTGTGTTTAGAGTTCAGACTTGGCATGAACAAAGCTTATTGGTTCTAATTTGTATTCATGATGTAACATTTATTCTGCAGAAGCTTTTGCAGTGTTTCATCAAAAGTAACAAGAGCTAGGTGGCATCTAAATTCTGAAGCACGATGTACCCAAATAAACGGCTCAAATGTTTAAGAGCTGCCCTCAGGCTTTGGCTTGAGGGTTGAACCTTCAGCAAAAGTTAAAGGGTATTCCATTTAATTACCCCGATTAAAATGGGAACTTGCAAGAAACAGGAAATTAAAATAATAGTCAGTAAAGGCTGAGATAGCCTGCCTTTTAGTCACTACATTGGGTGAAACTCTAACAGCCCCAGAGCCTGCAAATCGTTCATAAAACTTTGTAGTGCTTTGCTTGACCCTCCATGCTTGGTAAATAGCAATATCTCTAACAGCCAGAGGCAAGATAACCCCGGTGACATCTCCAAGTTATTTTCTTGGACTCGATAAAAGCTCCTCAAGAGTCATGAAAGACATTACACAACTTATTCACTTGCTAAATAATATTCCCCATGAGGAGAAGTTATATTTTAACATTTAAAATAGATCACATTTGTGAAGGTTTTCACAAATGTGCATGTGTTTTCTTTTCTTTTTTTTAAATGAAGCTCATTAAGTGTCGAGTTGAAAAGTCTCACAGCAGAGAAACAAAGCCTGTTAAAACGTGTGATTTGAAATTCTTCCTTCGAAACAATCACTTTCCCTTGTGCTTTCATACAAAACCTGAGCTGTCACTTTACATCTTCACACTAACTGTACCGTTTCTACAGTGTGTAAGTTGCCCCACAGCCCTAGTCTTTTCCAGCTCACTTCCTCTCTGAGCAGTGTACAGCTCAATCTGTAATTATTGGACGTTGAGCTTTCCTCGGGGTTTATGTTGCACTCTGCAGGATCATTACAAATATCTACAGAGGCCTATTAGTGCTTGATTAGGCACAGTTCTGGACCGGAAGAGCGTGGGCTTGTTTCAAAGCGATGGAGAGTCCTCGGCAGGTCCTAATTAGTGGGCAGAATCAAGCTAGTTCCTGGTTTGCTGGTCAGGTAGAAGATGCCTGGCCTCCACATCAATTAGCGCTTCTCCTTGGGTTGGTTTTTATTCCCCCGCTTCATGTCATGGAAAGGTGATGGAGGAGAACTATTGTGTTTAATATAAGGAGATACAGTATATGTAGAGTGTGTGCTTTTTTGTATGAAGGGAGTGCTGCAGTGATGTGCAGTAGATACACAGTTAGAGTGAACTGATGGTCTGAGTTTACAACATGGTCCTCACTGTCTTGATTGTTTATATTTTTTCAGAAAACAAGCAAAGTTTTACATGCACTTATATCTCAATCATATCTGAAAACATGGCAAACTGTTCTATATAAAATATGCTTTACCGCCGACTTTGTAGAAGACAATTTTGACATCCTGTACAAGCGTGCAGTGTTTATTATAACAAAGTAAATGTAGGCCTACTTCACAAAAAATAACTGTCAAAAGGATATTTATACCCAGAGGTAGTGAAAGGTATTGTCCTTAAATGCTGTAAACCTGCTGAACAATAACACAGCCGCTCTAGACTACTCCCTGTCAACGTGTAGGTCAGAGGTCATGCACAGTGCAGGATCTCACCGTCTTTAAAATCAGGGTCAGGGTCAACGGTGCTGCTCTTTAAACAGCCCAAAGTCATAAAGAAAAAGAAAACCAATAACTGGATTCCTGCACAAAGTCGTAAATCTCACAGCGCCACCACTAAACTCATCGGCTGCTTTTAGTGCTAGTCAGGGTGAAAGTGAAATGCATTCTGGTTAATGTAGTTTCAATAATAGATGACCAAAAATACAAAACATTTTCACAGACTTTGTCTTTCAGTGCAGAAAAAGACACTTCTAAACATTTAAAAATGAGACTTTGTTTATCCACAAAAAAAAAAGGCACGAGTGTGGTTTGGCACTGATGTTGGAGGATATTGCCTCCCTGGGTTCTTTAACATGCAAGCTGCAGCCTGCAACATGTGATAATTTAATTTCACACATTTTTTGACACATTTCAAATATCAAAATGAATGCAGTACTTGTGATCCTTGCTTGAGCATTCGGGAGGACTCTTGAATTCATCAGCAATTTGCAAGTGTCGGTCATTTGTAAATGGCGCTCGTTGTGATTTGTGTGTATGCAGTGTGGGAGCCTTAGCTCGCCGTCCTAGATTAAGTTTGTCCCAAAGGTGTTTGATGGGGGTTGGCTGAGGTCAGGGGTAAGAGCAGGCCAATCAAGTTCTTAAACACCAAACCAATAAAATGAGATTTGTACTTCTCTCAATGCTGGAAGCATAATCGTAGTCTCCTGAGGAAGAGAAAGCCCATTTGTCTCATGGCTTATAAAACACAGCAGCTTGTCAGTGTCCTTACACTTCTGAATGTGACTATCTAGGTGTCGCACTTGCGTGATTTCTGGATGCTTTCTTTCTTCAAGATCAAAGATTCAGTGTGCTGCAAGCCGCAACTTATAGTGTTAAGAAAATTAAGCGGAAGTGCAAAAAACTGCAGCTCCTCACGTGTCCACAAAAAGCCAATGAATCCCCATTATGCCTCATTTAAATGCCCATTTTTACAGCGGAAATTATTGTGTTTACAGGTTGGTACAAAAAACAGTTTGTCTGAAATTTCTAATAACTCACCCATTTTGATTCTATTAAGGCTAATTAGGCATAATTGCATGAAAAGGTGTGAACCTGCCCTTAACTCCACCTCTCTCTGTTAAGATTTAACAAAAGTTAGGTATAGAGTCGGTATTTCCATTATAGCCACGGCAATCTTTGAGCTTTTTAACACCTCCAACCAGTGGTTAAAGTCACTGAGACTACGTCCATGTTTTATACAGTCAGTAGTGTGAAGAGTATTTGATTTCATTTTGATTTATTAGAACTTTGAAATTCTGGATAATTTTGCATTTTCAACATCAGAAAAAAACAACCTCATGGTACATTAATGGGTGGCTTCTATTCATTACATTTTAATAGAAAGTCCATATTGAAGGATTTTAGTTTAAAAACAATGAAGAATCACAGTGTTGCATGCAGCTGTGATGTAAGAAATGACATCCCAAAGAGAGCGAGAGATAGAAAGAGAGCGCGAGGGAAAGATGAAGACAGGAAATGAGCGTGTGTTGTGTCTATTTTTGACCCCTCTGGTCCTTTGTAGAAGAATTCTGCCGCAGCCGGGTAGACCACACTCCTCTGACGGTGTGACGCACACCCATAAAAAAAGGCTCTGGCTGGCGGGTCACACACATGTCACCATGGCAATTAGCATGTCAGTGTGTGTGTGTGTGTGTGTGTGTGATTGACAGCTGCCACAGCTGGGATGCAAAAAACAACGAGTTGGTTCTGGCAGGAGAACCTTGGGGAGTTGGAGACACACAGTACAAGCTCTCTGTGTCCCTCCTACATGCGACTATCATAAAAAATAAATGAGGTAGATCTTATTGACTTATCGCTGCATCCACAGGTAGCTGCCAGGAATAGATGCAATAAAACCGATGCTTTACTTTTCATTATTCTCTTGTTTTCTGCTCAGTTAAAAAGTAAAATCTAATTCTGTCAGATTGGATCAGAAGAACTGTTGAGATTGTGCACAGTTAAACAAATCATTCGTAATCATACTGACTTAATTAATGATCGGTTAACGTGATGTGACTTCTGCTCTCTGGCAGCACAGTTGATGCCTTCAGCTCATTATAGAAAAAAAAAACAATATGGCCGCCTGAGTTGCTCACTATCAACACAACATCACACATAATTAATACCAGATGTCATGCATTATGAAGTAGGTCATTTGTTTGTGCTCTGTTTGAAATACTACAACAGCATGTGGTGCTAAAATTAGAAAATGATGTGGATCAATGTAAGTACACTGTAGATTTATACAGTGTATTCATAGTGGAGATGACATAACAGTATTTTATGCAGCTATTGCAGTAGCTTTATTTAAAAACCTTTATTTAACTGGGAGAAAATCTATTTTTTCGAGTTTGTCCTGGCCAAGTCAGGCAGCAGGAATCGTATTTATGCAGAAAATACAGACATTTAAAGTCTTTGATTTTAAGATAAAGTTAAATACTTACATTTCTTATTAATTTTAATTGACTTGTTACTTCTTTGACTTATTACAAGAACAAAATCACAACTTCTTAAGGGAACTTTTTAAGTGCAAATATTTTTGAATGCACTATTAAACATGTACTATATAATCTAGGAACATATTAAAGGTGCCCAGTGAAGTAACATTGACATTATAGCAGAATTTCTTATTCAGTTAAGTCATCTAAACAAAATCAAACAACAAATCAAATTTTGTCAAATAATCATCTTAACATATCTTCTTCCTATGCCTCTACATTCATCCCAGGTCTTTCCTGAGCTTCTCAACCCAGATAAGATCGATTTTATGGCCTGTTGATATGAGTCTGGCTCCTGGTTGGGCGGCTGCCTCTGATATCACACATGACAGGTAGCAGGTAGCTTAGAGGCAGACTGCTTCCCCCCCGTTAAACACACTCCGACACCAGAACCTCTGCATCCATCACTGCAGCAGAGAGCACTGGGATACACTGCCAGGGCTATATCTGGCCCTCACTGATACACGCGCACAAAAATATGCATACTCATACACACACACACACACACACACACTCCTGTCACTGGCTGTTTCTGCTAGTGTCTTTCTGAGCCGGGCATATTAACAGTGGCAAGCAGTATCTGCAGCGTGCTCCACCTGTCCTGAGGAGACAGCTGCTGGGTGATCAGAGATGAAAGCAGATACCTGACTCACGTTGCAGCACAGAGCTCATTTAAATCTGCAAACAGGCAAAATGTTATGCAGGGGGATACACGTCTCAGGAGGAAGAAATCTGGCACTAACATGGTAAAACATCTATTCTGCCAATTTATCCAATTTGCCACAATTAGATTTCACACTGTGGCGCCCTGAGGATGTTTTGAGTGGAATCAAACCAGACAGTCACTGAGGATTTGGAGGCTGGTTTAACTCAATCTAGATATCACTTTTTGTCTTATAATAAAATCTCTCCGACCAACCAGATTTTTGTTAAAATCAGTGCAGTTCACTCATATTTGTAACAGGTAAAAAAAAAAACACCCAACATTATTGCTTACAATATAAATGTTCCTCCAAAGTCTTTAGAAACTCTACCTTCCTCATTATTGTTCTAATTTTTGTTTTTTCTTGCTCTTTGAATAGAATAGAATAGATGTTTATTGCCATTTGCACAGGTACAGGACAGTACAGGTACATTGGAATTCTTGTGCGTTTCTCCCTGAGTCAGCTTCTACAAAAAAGTTAAAATTATATATAAAATAGAAAAGCATTATAAGAAAAAAAAAAAGAGTAGAAAAGTACAAAAAAATAGAAAAAATAAACAAGTTGTAGTAACAGCTAAGTGAATTAAAATAAACTGTACAGGTCACCTGATGCTCGTTTTTGATATATTCTAGTTAGTATGAGGCTTGTTTGTGTCCCTTTATCCACAGAGGAGTACATGAAAATATCTGAATGTGGCTTTGAATAAACATAATAAAGTCTGTTTTGAAGTAAGCTTACACTTCAGTTTAAGCGTGGTGTGGTAGAATAGACTGTTGAACCCGTTTCTGTCAGTACACAGGTTCAAGATTCAAAGATCAAAAGGACCCTGTTCAAGGCTGTCACCTCTAAATGGAGCCGTCTTCAACAGATTAGTGTAGTGCCACTTTAAACACTTTGCTCTCTTCGGTGGATTTTATTTGAGGAAATCGTTCTCTGAATAGTAACCTGGTAATTACCTTGTGCTCCGGCGCCCTGCTCCGTCCTCTCCAAGGCTTTTTGACTGAGGGTCTACTCTCGAGCCTCCAGACCTCATCAAGGACCTTGAGAGACAGTAAGAAATAGCTGCCTCTTAAGAAGTCCATTTGGCTGTGAAGAGCATCACATTGACTGATTTTTCATTTAGACGCTGATGATGGCCTTGCCTCCAGGTTTTACGGTCAGGTCACAAACACATCAGAACGTGTTGAGTGTCAAACTGGAGTGCTGGAGCTATTCTGAGCCCAATCTGCTTGATTTGGACTCTTGTTATCGTCTTTGCTTGATAAAACATGTTTCTGTGAAAATAAGACTCGGCGCTTTATTCCAATGACCCAAACATGTTCACACAGAGAACAAACAAAATAGGATCGCATTCCCAGGAGAAACAGAATTAATTGTTTCCTTGAATCTTGTGAGTAAGTCTGTTCTTAATTTAGATATTAATTATGTCTTGTCATTTTGGCAAACAGCACACAAGTCTGCCAAAGATGCCCCCTGATGCCCTCATTCTGCTTCCTACCAGACTTTTAATCAAACGCAGGAGGATCTGTTCATTTAATATCGAGTGTTGAACACAGTTAGAGAAAAGAATCTCACGTCTGAAATGTCTTAAATCCCCCTCGTCTTTCCCACAAGACATCCGATCCCATCTTCTGCTCCCTGATCCTCTGCTGCAGGCTCTGCTTTCCGTTTAGTATTGATATGTTTTAATAGCTTTCATGCTGTGTGTATGCTTCTCTGTGTGGTTAATGGGTTAATGTTTTGTGTTTTTCTCTCGCAGTGTATGCCGATCCATGGTCATGGGTTTGTCCTGGACAAGTACAAGTGCCAATGCAAGAAAGGTTTCTACCACCCAAGCAGAGTCGCTGTCAACAGTTTCTCGAGTAAGTCATATTCTTTAATTTATATAAAAAAAGTGGAAGGTGATTGCATTGGTTACTTTGAAAATACCTGCAAATTGTAACCATGAAAAATGTGAATCTCAATAATTCCTGCAAAGAGAAGTATATGTTTATTCATGAAGTAACAACCCAAAGCAATCAGATTCAGATTTTTAATTGAATCAATTTGAGATTTCCTACAACATCACTTGATAGGCTGAAAGAAAAAATTTAGGGTTTTTTGTTTGAGCTTGAAATATTATTCTTGACCTTGATAATGCTTTGAACTTTGGACACAAATTCACAGCATTTTCTTGACCTATTATCACTGAATAAGTCAGCCGGTTGAGACCATGAGATGTGGTAGAAAGCTCCAGAAAAAACGTGATTTTAAGTTTGTGTTTTGGCCAGAAGGTATGGGAGGAACTACTCTTAACTTTTGATCCTCACATTCCAGAGTTGAATCATTAACAATTATCACATCCGCTCTGTACGCATGTGGAAACATTACAAAAAAGTACATCACATAACGGATTTATAATTTGGGGTCAAAATAATTTTGTACCTACAATGGTGCAGGAGTCGTTTTCACTTCTTTCATATACATGAACCTCAAATCCACTCTAGAGGTTCCAGGGTTCACATAACATAAGATAAGACTTTGTTAATATTAAAGGGAATTAAAGATTGCTCCAAAATGACAGTACATAATATGAATTAGACAAAGAGCATCGAATATAATAAACCATAATGCAAATGAAGGTTAAAAGCAAAAGAGGGCCTTAAATAGACTTGTAGAAGTAGCAAGAGTAAGCTTAGTATAAAAGTTATTGCATTACATTAACGGGGATATGAGCCGTTATACTGATGTGAATAAAAACTAAAATAGCACCAGATAATAAATGTAAGATAGAATCTGATATTTAAGTTAACTATATTTAATATAGGCATAATACAGTATATTATAATAATGAAAAGTAGTGGTGTTAATAAGCTTGAAATATTGCACGCCGCCCCTGATATTGAAAAAGAATAAAGTGCATGGAAAGTGAATTTAGACCCATTTTTTACAGTGGCTTTGCACATGATGAGGAACATATTATAGGGCTCAGTTTGGGCATGATTAAGGCGTTATGCATCAAAATGTTCACCCTTTACCCCTCAAACAACACTGGCAAAATGTAAGTTTTCTTTGCACTCCAGATGTTTTCCTAATGTTAAAGTTCTGCAACTCATTCTCCATTCTGTGAAGAAAAGCCTGATTTATTGGCTACTTATCAAGGTGTGTCACGTCGTTCTCTGCCCCATATTCAGCACAACCTCAAGCCGCGTTTCAGACTTTGAGTTCATCACAAAATAACACCAGGTCACGTTTCAAATATCTGTTAAGAGCAGCAAAGCAGTCTTTTTGGAAGAGGCCATTTTCTTCACGTTTTATTTTGTTATGTTCTGTATGTAGCAGACGAGTCCAAATGACTGTCTCCTGACTCACCTTTAAAGTTGCAGAAACACAAAGACAAACAACATGTTACATCGTTAAACATCTTTACTTTACAACTTTGGCAAAGTGAGGAGACAAGCATCACTGCCCCTGTGTGGAAATTGAAGTAGCCCGGGTACCTGGGGAGGCTAATCAGGTTCAAGATGGGAACAATCTTTTTAATGGGAGTTACCTTTCCAAGTTGATTCTGTCTGCTGTGAGTTAATTAAAAAAGGCTTTTGCAGACACAGAGCCCCGGTGGTTTGCACCTGACCTCCTTCAATCTCTCTCCCGTACTTTCATTTTGATCCACTTTCCCTCCTGCATTGCCTCACTCAAACCTCATACTGCATGTTTCCTATACGTGTCCATCCCAATTCTACCTCCTTCCTCACCCCTTTACCGCTCTCTCCTTCTCTCAGTTTCTGCACCACCTTATCGCCACCGTTTTATTTTTAGCCTCAAATATTCCCTTCATGCACAGAAAAGTGAAAACACTCCATGATTTCTGTCATGGAGCTCAGCGCATGTGTGTGCATGTGTGTGTGTCTTTGAGGATACAATAATAGAGAGGAGAGGCAAGCCTGTTAGCGAGGCGTAGTGCCGCAGTCTGGCCCAGCATGGGGCCAATAACAAGCCTGTTAATCCACACGGGGACATCCTTGTCGCTCCTTTGCAGAGGAAACGAGTGCAGCTCACTTTCCTTTGTCTCCCAGCGATCTGTCATGTAAAGAAATGCTTCGAGTTACTGTAGCTGACTTTTCTCTTCCTGCCAGTCAACCGTAGTAGCAACAAACAAACGAAACAGGATATGACTCATCGCCACAGAGATAAGTAGTCCTTTGGAAGGGATCAATGATGTGCAGAGTCACAGCTTTGAGAAAAATAGGCCAGTTTCCTTTTTAAAGGCAAAATCCCTGCAAATCTCTGAGACAATGGCTGCTTCCAATAGAGCCCCCGTTAAAGCTCTATATAAGGCCACCACTCGTTATCTGTCCAACCATATGGGCATCCCTCAGGCGGTTTCTATACAAACCAACGGGCCTCCAGCTTCCTGTCGTCCCCTGGGTTTGTTTTGGTTTTTACCTTAGTTTACCCCGGAAGGCACATGAGGCCGTAACTAACTCGGAGAATTTGTCAGTCGAAAAAACACTTTTGTTTTTTTAAACCTTTGAATGTTTTTACTTTTTTTTTGTTTATTTTGGGGCTTTTTATACCTTTATTTAGAGACAGGACAGTGGATAGAGTCAGACATCGTGGATTGAGGGAGTGGGGACTGACATGCGGGAAAGGAGCCACATGTCGGATTCCAACCCACTTGGAGGGCTGTACATGGGGCGCGCATGTTAATCATGAACCTTGAAGGTGTTTACTTTTTTTAACCAACCTAAGTTTCATGTCTTAGCTGTAATGTGCTCTTCCTTTTTTCCAAAAGTGCTGGCTCTTGTCCTGACCTGAAATATTTTCCTGCCGACTTCTGTCTTGCTGTTTTCCAGTAATTTGACTCACATGATCATCTTTTCATCATTACCCCAGATTAAAGATGGCTACAGTGCAGTTATTGGCAACTCGGTTGAGGCAACCTGAAACCTGTTGGGGAACTTTAGCTACAAGTTAACAACTGTACGTCTTGCTGACCCCACTGATGTCCTGAGATCTCCAAAGATGTTCTGCAGATTACTCAGTTTCTGGGACAAACCTGCAAAGTAATAAACTTATTTTGAGACTACTTTGTAAAGTGTTTGTGGAAACGTTGTCGAGTGTTTTTAAGCATTGACTGCTGTCCATTAGCCCAGACATACACCGTTTGAATTCAGGCTGCTAGACTCACACTTAGACTTTATCGTCCCCGGGGGGGAAATCCTTCTTCACAGCAATGTACAGGTTTCACATCGACTAACACCTATGACAGCACGGAGAAAAACAACACTTTACAGTACCCAGGACACAAAACACAAAAAACACTCGGCTAATTCAACAAGACTTTCTGTGGAGGTCAGTTTCTGGCTCGATTTTGAGATAATACATGATACATAGATAAAACATGACAGGGAGTATATGTCAGTCACTGCACATATCCAGTACCATAGCCAGTTAGTTCTAAAAAAATATGAACAGGCCAAGCTGCCCTGTCTTTACACGTCCCCTCCTCTTCGTCCTTGTCTGGATAAAGTCACTAAGCACAGGCATGTCTCTGTGCGTGTTCCCGCTGTTATCAGCCTTGTATGATATGCCAGCGACTGAACAAGGTGCAGCAGTGTTGACTTTTCATGTTCACACATATAGATCCATTTCCCTCGTGTTGACACAATGTCGATGAATCCTTGTAAGGTCGGAGAGGGATAAGCTTATATATACTGAGGACCGCTCAGTTTGTCATGGAGGCACCTCATCGCCGTTATCTTTTAATACCGGTCTCAGCAGATCCCCGGGAAAATCCAATAACAGAAAAACCTGAAAATGACAAGGACAAGAAGCACAACCTTCTTCCCGTCACTGTAAAAAGTAATGCAAACATTATGAACAAATCCTACTTTAACACCGCTTAACAGTAAGACCTTGAATGAGACTCTCCTTGAATCACACATTTACACATCATGACGGCTAATGCTAAAAAAAAGTTTTCTTAAATACAATCTAAATATGACTCAACACTCAAATCCTTTTTTTCACAAGTACAAAGTCAAGAAGTTGAACTTTTAACCCTTACATTTTGACGGGATGTTATTTAACGCTACAGTCTGGATATCCATCCATCTATCATCCTTCTCCCAAGCAACGTTTTCTAGCTTCTCGTGGGGGATTTGGAGGCTTTCCCAGGCCAGACGGGAACGCCTCGGGAATCCCTCCAGCGAGACCTCCAAAGGCAGGAGACCAGGAGGCACCTCAATTGGCTCTTTTTTTTCGATGCAATGGAGAAGTGGCTCTACCCCGAGCTCCCTCTGGATGTCGGAGCCTCGCACCCTCGCTCTCTAAAGCTGAGCCCACCTTCAGAGCAAACTCATTTCAGCCGCTTGTATCTACAATCTCATTCTTTCGCCTGCTTCCCAAAACTCATGACCATAGGTGAGGGTTGGAACGTAGACTGACTGGTAAATCGAAAAAGCTTTCCCTTTTGGCTCAGCTCCCTCTTTACCTCGACATTACGCTGACGCTGCAGCATTGACTTCACTCTTTTCTTCGGTTGATACAAATCTTGACTGCTGCTCTCATAGTAAAGCTAATGTAGCATGGCCTGTCTCTTGACAAGTGCGGCATATGAAGCTGGTTCACCACAGGGGTCACTTGACAAAAATAGAAAATAATGTACAGACCCCGTTTGTGAGCATGAGAACTTAAAAAACCTGGTCTATATATAAGATTCACTTCCAGCCGTTAGCAGCACTGACATTTCAAACCCTGTTAACAGTGTAACCGGTTAAGCGTTTCATGCCTAGTTTCATTTATCTTTTACTTATGAATAACAACATTAATCAGATAGCAGCTTGTTACTGTATGTCAGCGACTTTTATTCCTTTTAGCTAACTCCACAAAATAAATACACTTTCAAGAGCACCATATTGTTGTCAATAAATGGCCTATATGATTTTTACACGTGAACTCTTCAATCGATCCATCTCGTTCATACTATCCTTCCAAAGGATGTGATGTAAAAGAGAGCACAAAATGATATCTGTGGAAGCTTGATAAACTTACAGATCAATAGTAACGACAGGGTCAGATGTCAAGGCTGTTTTTCATATTAATCTGATACATTCTTTCTTTCTTGTTTTTCGACAGGGATGGGGAGAAAGGGAAAAGCCGCAGATAGCGGTCCCAATGCGGACGAGGGCTCCTCCAGCGACTGCCTGCCGTGCCAGCAGGGCTGCGCCTACTGCAAGGACGACACCCCTTGTGTGGCCCGAGAGGACGGAGCCCTCCGCATGGCCGTGCTCTCCTTCCAGTGCCTCTGCCTGCTGATCGTCTTTGTCAGCATGGTGGTCGTCTACCACTTTCGCAGGAATAAGGTATGTATCCTCACACATTCAGAACCACAATTGCTTCATTTACTTTTCACTACGATAATGGAAAACGACATGAAACTTGAGTAAACTGACACAGTAATGTTTTTGTTTGGTGAAAAGGGAATTTGTTCCGTCACCTTTTGGATGAATAGTTTAAAAACTCAGCAGAACGTAGGCGAGAATTACACATTACTCAGTTCTGGATATCAATGTCACATCAGCTCTGTGTTTGATGTTTACTGTGCCGTGCCGTCATCAAAGCCACTTGGATCAATAAACCTGTGAATCCGTATGTGGGTGGTCACAATAAAGCTTTGAAAGGGTTTCAAACAGATCAGCCACTGAAGCTCAAGTTAATGTCAGAAACCTGGACACCCACCAATGTGTGCAAACAAGAGTACCATGGTCCATGTACTCGCTCGGTTCAGACATCAGGACGCAGTTTAGTGATAATATGTCGACATATACTTTTAAAATATGAAATATTTGGTCTGTACTTCTAGATCGTAACACTTAATCTTTCTCTTATTCATCATTTAAATGGTAAATGGACTTGAGCTTGTATATACTACTCAAAGTGCTTTTACACCACATGTCACACCTACACATTCAAACACAGAGTGTAGTGAGACCATCAGAAGTAACTAATCCCATTCATATACATTCATACGCGAGAGCAATTCAGGGTTAAGTGTCTCGCCCAAGGACACATCGGACATGTTGCTGCAGGAGCTGAGGGATCGAACCCTCGACCTTCAGGTTGAGAGACGTTGACTCTACCAGGAAGGAATATTGATCTGATTAGTTTGTTCTGATGTGACTGACCTCTTGTAATCACTTCAGTAAATGATATATTCTCTACATTACATTGAGAGTTATGAAGAGGTGAAACTACCTCTAAAAAGTGAAACATTAATACGAGGCTCTTTCAAATGATATTTTTGACTCTACCTCTGTAAACTTTTCCAAACTTATAAGATCCCCTGAGCCTCCAGTTGCTACTGTCAATTAATTGGCTTAATTAAAGGCTTTGTCTTGAGCTTGCGAGGATTAGCCAGAAGATTCAGCACCTCTCTGACAGGGGAACGTCTCGCCGCTCTATCTCCCACTCACCTGAAGACACTTTATCATCCAGAGGTGAACAAAGGATCGCTCCTATTAATAAAGCAGATAAAAGTTTGAGATACTCCAGGGCTTTGTCGTAATTATGTAATCCCCATTTATGTGATCCCCTTTAATCTCATCAAACTAAGTTTAAGAGTTTAGATTTCGAGCTCTTCACTCACTTTGAGATCATTTAAAAACTGTAGTTTTCTGATACAAATTGGTTCATTTTGGATTTTTTTTAATTAATATTTCTCAGGGAATAAACATCCGGCCCATATAGATGTTGCTAGTATGTCATGTTGTCTTTTGTATGTGTTTTAAATTGGGTTCATGGTTGTCTTCCTCTCTCTAAAAGCCCCCTCAAGCATCTTTTGCAATTATAGAAAGATACGTTGTTAAAGACGTTACATAAGAGGGGCAAACAAAGTGCTTCAAATGGTGAGCCCGTCTATAAAAAGTCCTTGAGGCGGGAGCTTTCTTTGTACTTTGTTTTCTTTGTACCAACAAAGAAGAAAGCGCCCTTCCCCTCTGAAATCCTCCTGGAATATTATGATATCCTGCTGGGTTGGCCTTGCGTAAACTGCTGCAAAAAGAAGCACAGTTTCAAAGTTATATGATTTGCCCTGCATCTAAATTGCAGAGGAAAAAACATTGTATGAAATTTAGAGCCATTACAAATCTGTTAACCAAGACCACAACCTACCTTCTTTTCTTTAAAAACTAAATGATATAGAATATAAATAAACTGTATTTTTATTTTTGCTATATTGTCCTATAGGTCATACATACGTTAAAACAAATTTGCACAGCTAAACACAAAAACTAAAGTTGGTAATAAATGAATTGCAATAGGAAATGCGTTTTTAATAGTTACTAGCCTACAGAGAAATTTCTACTTAGAGTTTAACTCCACTTTAATTAGCATTTTAGCTTCTTTTAGCTCATTGTTTTGGTTCTTTCTTGGTGCACTCAGCTTTTTTACTTACTTTTACAGCTCTTATAAGCTTTGTTTCCAGCAGCAATCCACTGAAGGCCCCTAAAAAACATAAATCAACTGCTTCATGTATCCTCCCCAGCACAAAATTCCCCTTTGCAAGTCGTCCTACGTTACTTGAGCATTTTGCAGGTGGACTTTATTGAAACCAAAGACCCAGCGCTCAAAGATACATTATTAAGGTTACGGTCTGTCAGGTGGCCAAGCAACCAAAATTTCAACCCCAATTTCCTTTTTATATTGCTGTGTGTGCTGGCTAAAAAGCAATAAACTACATGGTGCATGCATGGGAGCTCAAGGATTTGTCATTGTTTTTTTTTTGCAGAGTATCAGAGCATCGGGTCTAGTTCTACTGGAGGCCATCCTGTGTGGAGCTCTGCTTCTCTACTTTCCGGTAAGCCTCAGGCACCTTCGAGTTTGTGTGCGTTTATGGGTGTACGCACATTGCTTCATTTTCTGTGATCATTTTTCAACCTGTTTGTTGATACTCCTCATAACATGCTCCTTTGAGCTGAAACAAAAACCTTCTCTCTGACTGAAGTTTGGCATTCCGTTTGACCTTCAGTTCACTCTGTCGCTCGTTCATCACGAACAGAATCAGAGCTCAGAACAAAGTTTGGTATCAGCAGCAGCAGCAGCAGCACAGAGCAGGTTTGTTTGCTTTGTCAGATAGCAAAAAAAAAACCTGAGTCCATAAATCATAGCACTTGGTTGTTTGTGTTTCTGACCGCTGCATGGAGCTGTGATAAGCAGGTTTTCACAGCCAAGGTGTGCTTGTGATAAAACAGGACAGGCACTGACAAACATCCCTGGGCTTGTTGGTGACCCCCTGCAAACTGTACACAGAGCAGGCTGATGGACCCAGCAGCCTGTCAACACCAACCATCTGTTCACCAGCCAGGCACGCTGCTTTAGACAGACTGAGCTCATACTGACATGAAAACAGAACACACTCAATAAAGTTTTACTTCACCTTACTTAACTGTCTTACACTTAACTCTGCACCCGTAAAGACATGTTTTACCCTTTTATTCTTAGGACCATGTACTTTTAAAGGTTCTATATGTAACCTTTTACATGTAGAAATCATTTTTTATCACACATTAATGAGCGAACGGTTAACTGATGTGAAAAAGTAGATGTTCACTGTCTATCTGTGTTGCCTGTATAAAAAGTTTCCCCGGGTCGTATTTTCCGCAAAAGCTCCAGGAAGTGACATTTTATGCACGTTCTCAACGTCCTCCTCACTCCGCTCCGCTTACAGAGATCAACAGGACAAACTCATCACACACTCCTGCTCTCAGCCAGTGCCTGCAGAGACTGTCGTTTGTAGGATGGAGAATGAATACAGATACACAGACTCCTTCACAGACTGATACATGTGAATGACCACTTACCTCCTCTGTAAACATTACGCCGGTAAATATCCAGTGTTTCACGATGATGATGATGCTCGTTTGTGTACGTACGACGAGCACGCGAGGGATTGCGAGTTCGCCTAACGGCCATGCGGTATCGTTGCAAACGCAGTATTTTTTAAAGTTACATATAGCCCCTTTAAAGTCCATGAACCTTTGAACAATTACTCTTCTGTAGGGGAGGACTTCTGTTCACGTCAAGTTTACAAACTAAGATGTACTAATTCACTGATCATGTAAAACATAGTAAAACTCATCAGATGTTGAACAGAAGGATGCAACAGGTCAAAGTTTGAGCAGAGAAAGTATCAGAGTTTTGGTCAAGGCCTTAGCGGATGTCTTAAAGTGCAAACAAGCCATGAAAACTGAAGTTTTGAATACTTGTAGCATCTGTTTTTTGATTGTTTTCTTCGGCACTTCATGACTTTTTGGTACTGCTAGAAAAATATCCACTTTATCCAAGACTCAGGCTAGTTATTCAAGTTGAAAATGGATGTATGTACATTGCATTAAAACATAAGAACATTTGCATCAGCAAATATCAGTCCATATGTGTATTAGTTTAAACACCGACAGTGTTTAAAGCATCTCATCAGCATCTCATTATTCTCACAGATGACCTGACTCTGTCCAACACCTACGTGCATACCATCGATTTACATGAATCTACCATCACGTCTTCCTCCTGGGTGCTCAGGGAATTGGCTAATTGCAATTTAGTTGCAATCATGTGGAGCTATATGCTTAGCGAAGCACTGCTGGGTAAATGTAATTAAAGGCAGCTGATTTAGAGTTGGCTAATCAATGCAATTTGCTGCGACAAGCTTCTGGAAAGTAATAATGTTTGAGTTCTGCAGAGTTAAGGAGAGCTGGGAGTCGTGGTTATTGGTAAGTGAATAAATGTGATAATCCTGGATACAGCTGGTGTGTATCTGAATACTGAACGCTAAAAATAGATGCTTGTCAAATGGTCCTACAAAGGGAACTTTGTCGTGCACTTCATAAATCCTACGTTGTGTTGATGCAAAATAGGGGAATTCAGTTACAGATAATGCTGAAACGGCCACCGTGAGCACAGCTTTGATAAAATATCCAAGCCCAATCATGTAGAAACAGCATCTTTCTGTGCAGCACGCTAGATTGATCTCCATTCTGATGCATCTCCATGTCTCCCCTGCGAATCCCACATGAGCCGCAACTGAGATGCATCACTCCCAATCTAAATATAGATTCAGAAATATTTCGCCGCCGCCGCTGCTGCTTCTATTTTAAATAATTCCACTGTTATTAAGCAGCAGGAGATACATCTAATCCTGCTCCCATGGCCTTCTGCTTTGTGGAGCAATGCAATTTTTCCCCCCTTCTCTTTTCTCTCCTGAGTGTGTCACATGCAATAACTTCAGCCCTCCCTTTGCTTTTAAATGAAAAGAGAGAAACAGCGAATGCAGAAGGAGAGACACAAAATGATGGCAGTGCCAGAGTCGGCTATTTCCATCTGGCTGTGAGGATGAGATTGAGGAGGAGAGCGGACACGCATTTGTGATTCACAATGTGATCCCTGGATTAGCTTTCCAGCCCTGTGTTTGTCTCTGTGCAGATTCGTATTGATGCTGTTGGGGGAGGCTTAGACTGGAGGAAAGTAGCAGAGTTTGGATTGTTATTGCTACGTTGTTTTCTCAGACACCAACGTCTTCTCTCGTCGAGCGAGAAAAACTTTCAAGCAAGAGGAATGAATCAAGGGTGTCGCATTGTGGGGCCACCTGGTTTAAACTTATCAAAAGACATCAGTGCTGGTTCGTTCTTTAATTTGACATGACAGTTTATTTAAAATCTAAACGTCAATATGCTTTAAGAAGAGTTATAAATAAAAAGAATGATGAAACAATTAGTTCATCCTCTTTTTTGCACTTGGTTTGCCAACACTGGTACTCTAAATTTCCCATTTTTGTGGTGGGGGAACTTATCTTTCTTTTATTCGATGCATGATTGTCTTGCTGTGTGTTCCTTAAGTGTTCCAAGCAAGCCAGTCATGCTTAGCTTCCCCTTCATCGCAATGGTTAGCTTTAATAACCGCACTGTATTTATTGCCCTCACTTACGATCAAGACAAAAAAAAATACCTAAACTCCGCCACTGGAAAAGGCCTTCATCAAGCCTGTCCACCAAAAAGAAAAACCTGAGATGATTCCGGCAAACGTACCAAAACAACATGCATATGATCGACTTACAAAACTTAAGTACATGGTATTATAGTAAACATGGGGAGGAAGCTCCTGAAACCTTCACAAAGCCGTTATTATGATCCATAAACGTGTTGTTTCCTAAACTTAACTTAAGCCTCCTCTTGTGCCTTGACTTTAACGAACCTGAACTACAGTGTTGGCATGTCATCAAACTGATATTCTACAGTCATTTGTAAAAGGCTGAAGAAAGCTGTCATAAATGTTGTTACACTCCTCCATAAGGCGGCCCTTTGGGGCTAACAACAATCCACAAATAGACCCAATAAAACATACTTTACACCTTACTAAAGTCAAACCAATGGGATTTATTATCAATAGACAGACTATATGATAACAAAGATCAACTGAGACTCTAACACAACAAAACACAACAACACACAATCTTTGGCGTAGAGAACTCCAAAAGGCTCTCCTCCTGAAGCACTGGCCTGTTAAGCACTGAGGCCAGGTGTGCCTCGTTGTGCAATCAGTAGCTTCACCTGGGCAGGAGACAACAGAAGGATAGATTGGACAAACAGCACAGAGAAACATGCAGCTGTAACCTGGTTCATATTAGAAAAGGCGTATGTGTCATCCAATGCAGACGACAGAGTCAAGGAAAAGCTGGAAAAATGAGAAGACTAAGAACTGCAGGTATTTCTAAACAGGGAACAGCGGGCTTTGTGCACGTCAGACCTTAAACCAATTGTACAACTGCAAGATAATTTGGAGCCTCAGCTCTCACTTCAAATATCAATAGAGCACCAAATGAGGGAGAAATTCCATTTTCCTCCCTCCATTGGAGACCCACAGACTTTGAGAATCGATGCCAATGAGCACTGAATCTTTTCTGCAGGCTCATGGTGTCTTACTCAGACACCTTATGTTGTTTTTTTAACTTTAATTCATCGCCCAGTTGTATGATTCTGAGGCTTGACGAGTCATCTTTGTAAAGTGTTTCCTGTTTGTGAACATAAGTCAGCATTTTCAAAAAGCTGTTTAGAAGTGGAAACTGACTTATCGGCTTTGGTTAAACTTTGGATGTACATATTTTCTTTATGTACTGCTTCCACAATCTGTCTGTTCTTACGAAATGTAAAAACATTTGTGCAAAAACATGTTTATGTGAATTCATAGCCAAGAACTTAAGCTGTATATGATGTTTCTGACAAGCCCTCACCCTGATCAAAGTAACAAACGCTCTTTTTCAAAGATGCAGTTCACCCCATACAGCTGACAATAACAGAATGTAAACACAGAATGAGACGGCCTTCCCCTCGGGTACAACCTACCCATCTGTGTGTGCAGCGGTGCACGCTGCCCTAGAGACTCCACTATTCCTCGCCCTGCATGTTCTCCCCTGTGAGACGTGTCACGCCTCCTGCTCTGCTGCTTAAACATTCATAAATGTAAATTCACATTTTTAAAGTGATAATCTCCAAGCTTCTTTTTATAGTTCTTCCATCACCTTTCTGGAAAACATTCATCGCCGTGTTGTTCTTGCAATGCAGATGACTTGTTAATTAGACTTTGATTCAGCTTTGATAAAAAAATGAATAGCTAATGAGTTTCTGTTGTTCTTGATGCTTTCTTCAGCTGTGTGTGTTCTTTCACCGCACATGCAAACTTCTACTCAACACTTTCTCGTTATATGTCAGTTTGTGATTATTTCTAGAGCAGCGATAACAACTAGAAAACACAAAGCACATATACTCTTGAAAAAATGCAACATTCATAACAGCTTAGCTTCATGCTACATATGTAAAAAATAATTGGTTTAAGCCGGAGGTTCAACTTTTAAAAAAATGGCAAGCTAGGTTTTTAAAGTATTCAACCAGGAAATGAACAAAGCCACTCTCTCTGGACTTATCGACTTGCACTGCCTTGCTCAGTGTAATCCGTAACCAAATCAAACACCCTTTTTCTGCCAATTTCGTTCTATTTTTGCACAACGCGAGCTTGATGGGAGGAAGTAGGGCAGGCAAGCATCCCAGTCATTGGAAAGACATTTTGCAGTTGCATCAGCCACATATTAGATATTTTCTTGTTTTTTTCCAGAGCGAAGAGGAAGGACAATTCAACTAGTATTAGAAAAAGAAAATCGAAAATTACCTTAACATTAAGGCTTGAGGAATATTGAGTTTATTTAGAGACCCCAATGTCTTGGAGCTGATCTGAAGGAGACTACAAACCACAGAGTTAGAATGTTAAATCACATAATAAAACCTCCATGCTGAGGGTTTTTGGTTCTGCTTTATATACATGTATACTCGTGGCCGACTTCTTCCACATAGAGATCGCCTGTGCGGCAAAACGTTGGTCCTAGAATGTTTTTACTTTTGGCTAAATGTCGCATTTTCAATTTTCTAATTTGGACAGGCTCTAAGTAATGAAACTGACCTTGACATTATGAAAAAACCCAAGAATTCTTCCACTTTCAACTGTTAATTAAACACTTCTATCACAGACTGAGTCAAACGTACTTTGGGTTTCTTGCTGAGGAAAACTTTCAAACCGTTGGCCTCTGGGTGCTATTCCCTCGTCCACTGTTCTTTGTCTTTCCACCTGTCCAATTTCAGCATCGTCATGGTGCCAAGCTGGGCCAAGGTGCCACCTCAGCCCAACTCAGGGCTTTTGCATGCACGGCAGGCAGAAAGGAAGAGCTCCTCAGCACATCAGGGGGCTAATGAGAAACAGTACGACCAGGGGATAATGCATCCTGACCTGACAGGCCATGAAACTCAGTCTGCCAGCTACCTCTCTCCTGTGCTCTGCTCTGCTTACCATCCAAGCTGTTCTGACACTTTCAATCTGACTTAAGTGGATCTGGAGGGTTGCTGTTTGTACTTCCAGCCCTCACTTCATACCCTGCTTCCCTTCACGCTCCTCCAAAGTGCTGTGGCGTCTCCCAAAACATACGCTTGCTAAGTCAAAGTAGAGGATGCTCTGCTGTAACTGGAGTGTTCCTTCTGTCTACATGAACAGAGATATTGGAAAAAAAGAAAGATAGCATCACAACATGTAGGCAGCATATTCCCTCACTGATGGGTCTCTTTGTGCCAGAGTAAGATGGGAGTATCTCGTAGGATCTAACTGGTGATGAGGAGGGTAGGGAATTGTGGGTGGCGAGCCTCAGCCAGCTCTAGTCTTGGCTTTCTCAGAGGCTGAACTAGATGTAATTTACACTCGGCCCACCTCAGGGAGCAGCAGGAGAAGAAGAAACCATTACCTCCCTCCAGAAAGCTGCCCATCCCGTGTGGCAGCAAGTGTCGGCTTTCATACAAAAATGGATCCATTGCTATTACAACACCGCCGCTCTACTCTGCTCCCACCTCCCACCAGTGCTTCCTCCCACTCTCTCATTCTGAAGGTGTTTTTTAGATCACACAAAAAAAGAAAGAAGAGACACAGAGATGATGACTAGAAAAAGCTGGGCATCGGCAAACCGAATGGCTTTCACTTTGCCATGTCAAAACATTCAAAGTGGTACGAGATCACTGTTGTGACAGAATGATTCCCGAGGCTGCACCAGCCCCGTTCCCCGCTCAGATGGAGACAGACAAACTAAATGGCCGAAAGTCATTTTTTCTCCCTTTTTAGCTAGCAGCAGTCTCCAAAGAAATCGTGATAACAAAAGCCCTAAAAAAAAACAGCTCTGTCTGTCCACTTGACTGGAACTGGCTAACGCTCTTAGCTCCAGTCATTTTTAAATCTCAAAATGTGATGTGTTTATACTGCTTCAGTGACGGATGACGAATAAATGATATTTCATTTTGGCATTTTCATTTGGTTAAGTGCTCCATTAGAATGAGGTTGCTCTTCTAACCATCAGAGCTGCCAACCCTAATAATAATAATTCAACATTCAAACCATAATTTAAACTTCTGGAAAGTCTAACAGGGGCATTAAATCCATTTGGGTCGACCTATCAGCGTCTGAGCGTTATGGGGTTCTGACCACATTCAATTGGAGCTATTAAACTGATTAAATACGTTTCTGAGAACATTGGCAGCCACACATCACCTCAACCCATAATTACGGCACAAAACAGCGAGATGAGGTTAATCAAGATAAAAGCTTGCGTGGAAGACTGGTGTCTTATCATCGAAGCAGAATAATTCAGGGTTTACTTTTAAACTTCTAAAAACAAACGTCCCTGAAGTGATCCAGTGAGACTTCAGAAGGTCTCATTCTTTAAGAGCATGATATCAACTTATTTACATATTACCAGGGAGCTTTATATCTCAAACAAACAACATTTAATTTGCTTTGTTTATGAGTCATTTGCAATAGTTGGCTCCTTTGTTTCCACCATTTGACAATAAGTTAGGAGCGTAGGCTTGAATAAGACAAAGAAGTAGGTTCTTTTAAAACTTGCTAAGGCTTCAAGTTGCATTTATTAGAATATATATTATGACTGAAAGTAAATCAGCAGAGGTACATAACCACCCTCCAAAGTTTTCCTACCTTTGCCAAACTTTTTACTGTCTTTAAGCTCATTGTTTTGGTTTCATGGCCAACCATTTTACTGTTTAAGTTCACTCTTGCTGCTCTTAATAACAATATGTTTTACCTACCGTAGGTAATGATTTCCAAATGAAAAAAACTCTCAATGCAACATGACCAGAAGACAAAGTCTGAGTCTAGCCGGTAACGATAGGGGAGAAATTAAAGTGGGTGGAGACCAAAGGGGCAAAAGCGTCATTACTTGAAATATCCGCACAGGAGCTTTAACTCTAAACGCTTGAGAGAAAATAATATGCCAATAAAAACTTGTCTTTCTGCCGCTAATTTGCCAAAACAATTTCACTAAATGCTGACGTAAGTAAAACACAAGAACAACTTAACACCCAACTTTGATCCTCAACCTGAAAAGAAAAAGAAACTCTTGAGACTACAAGCACTTCAGATACCAAAGAGCTGCCAGAGATGATGTGTACAAAGTATTTTATCCTTGGAATTTCAACTTTTTATTAGTTTTTAAAGGGGAGAACTTTTTTTTTAGAACATCTTTAAGCTAAACTTCTGCAGGTGAACAGAACGCTTTTTGTAAAATAAGAGAATGAAGGTTAAAGTATACAGGAAACATACCAGATTGGTATTTTTACTCTCTGGGGAAACTAATTTCACAGCATTAAGAGAGAGGTCTGTGATCGATACCCTGTGGGACACTGACCTTCACGGTGAAGGGGATCAATCCCTAAAGCTTTCACCCTCTGCATTGACCCTCCATGCACATGCATTTGCATTTTTATTGTGTACACAATACAAGTTAATTACACACGGCTGCTTTTCACTGCTCTTCTGCCAACATGCAGCAGTCTAATAAAATAAACCACCCACTTTCTTTTTTTAAAGTGTTATTTGTCGAATATCTCCTCTTTGCCCTGCAGCAGAACTAATTATCCAAAGCGGTCTAGCACAAAATTATTTGTGCGTGCTCTGAGGTGCATCGAGTGCGGGTCATATTTTGGTTGTGGGTGTGTTTCCACTCTCACATGAAGCCTTTTGGGAATGCAGAATGCCAGATTTTCCATTTAACTGATATTACAATTAGGCTCTAACACTGGCTGTGTTAATTACTGGGATAAAATTTTAAACAATTATCCGTATTCCAAGTTCACTATCATTTCTAACGAACTAGGTTGTACAATATCTAAAAAACTAAACTGTCTCTGATCGACCAAAATCAGAGGCATTGCAAACAAGCTTGTGTTCATGCCATTGGTGTTGACAGCAAACCTTTGAACAGTCACTTCTCAAAGGTTTTGATTGTTTTTTCTACATGAGAAAATGTGCAAAAGCATGATGCATTTAACAGTTGCTGAGTCAGCCTGTTTGGCACTGCATCACATTATCTCACTTACAAAAACATTACATTTCTTCCATATTTTGATGGGTTGTTCATGAACCATATACCATTATATGAATCATAACCAAGTGCGGTTTCGCCGGACAAAGTCCAAAAGTGGATCCAGGACAGCCAGAACCTTCTAAGGATCCAGAGATGGCTGGTTTGTGTCAGGGTGCTTTCACTCTTCCACTAAAGTCCTGAAAACTTAAATAGCTACAACATAGCTCACTTTATACTCAATCTTTAATTCAGCTGATGAAACAGATTTGTACCCTCCTTTGCCCTCACAGCTAACAATAAGTAGACTGGTTTTATAATATAAGGAACAAACTCTAAACAAATGTCGAAAAATCAGCTCCCTGGAAAGCCGCTGCTCACACCACAGCTGGCCGCCCTGCGTCACTGTCCTATCATCAGGGACACTCTCTCGCTGCTAACCAGCCCACTGACTTTGAGCCAGCTGGTGGGTGCAGAAATGAGGGATGATTAGGAATGAAATAAAACTGCAAATTAAATGACTGAGCGTTGATTGAATGAGTAAGTGGGTGAGTGTGTGAATCTTGCTCTTGTTCTTGTTTGATTGTTCTTTGAGACTCCCATCTCTCCTTATTTTACAAGCAATATTTGTAAAAATGGTTCAAACAAAAGCAATTGGATCACATGTTAACTGTAAAAACGTATCAGATTAAAATCTACTATAGGTCGTGGGCAGCAGGTTGGTCATTAATAATTTCCAGTTATTAGCTAAGTACAGAAAGATACAGGAAAGATAAGACAAAGTGTAGTGCTGTGCTCTGCAAGTTAGCCCTCCTAAAAGTGTGCTATAGTGCACTTCTACTCCTGAGAAAGCTTTTATCTGCCTATGGAAGCTAAATGTTACTCCTCTCAGGGGTTTGTTGGTGGAACACACAGTTCTCTTTTGTCGTCTCCACATGATGGGACTTTGTTTCGGGGGGGGGCGGATGCAGAGCCAGGTTGTGTAAAGTCAGGTGTCTGGGGAGGCTGGAGACCAAGTCAGCAGATGAACATTATGATCGGGGCGGACATCCAGCTTGTGCTTTTTCACCTGGCGGTCTGTGACCAGAATAAAAGCCAGGATCTTTCTAAAAAAAAAGGCACCCACAACCAAATCTTTGAGGAACTTCATTAAAATGATCAGCAAGCAGACTCTGCAGGTCTGCAATGTTTGCAGTGCTCGATCAGCATTTCTTAAAACCTTTACTCACGCTGTTACTGATACAGGAGGAGGTCGGCTGAAGAGTAGTGAGTTGATAATTGTTTCCTTGATATTGATGTCCATTAGATAGATATACAGCACCCTGATCCTCTCAATCCCTCCACTTGGAGATAACACCCGATCCCTCTCCTTTCCCACAGCGCTGAATCTACGATTCCCAGCACTTAGCATTGATTATTAATGGAAGGTTTTGAAATGAGAAGGTGGGGGGGGATCTTAGTCTTTATGAATGCTGACGTCTGAGGAGACCCGTCTGAGGTCAAGGGCCGGTCACTTCCCAGAAACCCTGCTGATAGAAAATGCATGGCTTGTGTAATAAATCCCTGCTCACCTTTGCATGGTCACAGGGTCAAAGCAAAGTTTGAGGACAATGACTGAGCTCGTTTTTGCCTGCATAAATATGGGTATTGATTACAACTGGAGGATGGGGATTTACCTTCATGTATCAGATGAATTTAGGAGAGCTTGAGAGTCCAGGGAGAGTGGATTGACGCTTTTGTGTTGCAAAAAGTAAAAGGGCAAGGTTTTAAACCTCGTAAAATTAAGTTAGATTATTCTTTTTATGCCCCAAAATGTAAGATTATCAGACATTTAAGTGGGTGGTCAAATCTGCCTTCAAACAAATGAATGTCACAATTCCAACAAGGACACACACTGCAGATCTTTTGATCAAAGGTCACATATTATTCCCCTTTTTTAATAATTTTCAAAAAGTCTCAAAGCTCCCCAAAACATGTCACATTTTCTGAAAAATGGAGCAGACAGAAGACAGAGAGGATGGACTTTTCTCATAATTAAGGGGTTTGTAGACGGACTAGAGACACATATTAATGTTAGAAAAGCATAGGGAAGTGTATTTTACATAATGTGTGACCTTTAAAAAAGTCCTAACCCATATAGAAGTAGATCTCAGCACAAAGTGTTACGAGCTGCTTTAAGGTTTAGAGAAAGTGACATTGTGCCATGTTTTAAGGTATCAAAGGGTTTCCATGTGTCTCATTTCAGCACCGCCGGGTTGTAAAGTGTCAAGTTGTCATGTAAATCTGAATATTATATCTTTCACTTTCAAGAATTATTAACCGTGTATCAAACAGAAATGTACAGAGAATTCCCCACAAGGTTTGTCAGCCTCCTGTGCTTTTGGATACTATGAGTTTTAAAAGATATAATCTACATTATGTTATAGGTTCATTGTTGTGACATTCAAACCCTTAAACTAATCAGTTTGAAAACTTCTCCATTGTCGTTTTGGTCAGTCAAACAGAACAGAGGGGTGAGATCTCACCATTTAAAGATAATCTTAAACTGCTAAATGTGTTTCAAACTTTTTTTTTTTGTTAGTTTAACGACGACTCATTAGAAGCAGTTGGAGTTGTTCCCCCCCCGAGGGAGCGGTACTGACGAAAACACCTCCTGAAACCAGCCTTAAGCCACCACGTGATGGAGATCCAGCTGCTCTTTTGTAGTTCATCTTAAAAAGGAGTCGTGAGCGGTGTCGTTCCCCCGGTGCAGTTTTTACCCATCCTCCCCTGCCCTCCTCGCTCCCTGCGGGGCCTAAATGTGCGTCAGCAAGTTGCTCGGCGCCTGCCCGGCCTCATATCTCTTTATCGGCTCCCCTCTATTTAAAAAAAATGGGAGGATGCACTAAGTAGCAGTCAAGCATTCAAATTGAGATATTATCTTTAAACTCTCTGCTGAATTTTCTACACTGTAAAATATATCTTCAAAGTTTGTTTTAATCCTCCCTTAAGTCAAATGCAGCATTAAATCACCCAGTATCTATTTAAGATGAACAACTCATCTATTCATTATTTGCTCTGCGACATTTTTTTTCTTTGCGAAGCTGAGTCAACTGGAGGGAGCTTTGTTTGAGTCATCAGAAGTTCTGTGTGTTCGCTCGGGCCCAGCGTCTGTGAGCAGAGGATGTGGGCCACCCTGTCTCCCGTGGGGTCCCTCCGTGTCCCCTGACTGACTTCAGACCTAGCGTGCAAAAAAAAAAATATCCACATGCCTGCGTCTTCTCTGCAGCCTGGGGGGAACGCAATAATGCCTCAGCTAATCCGATTAACATTAACAATCCCACAGGGGGAAATCGCTGCACATCTGCAACCGGCAGATAATTACGTTTCCCTCAGATGTTTGTTCCTTCCATTTTTTTTGTGTGGGTTTGTTTTGGTGCTTGTTTCTCGTCAGAAAACCTTAAATTGTTACTATTTAGTCGGCTTGGTTGGGCACAATTTCGACGTGTTTCTAGGTCTTTGTAGCAGACACGGGGGGGGGGGGGGGGCTTGTTGTCTCACAGGCAAGCTTTACATGATGTTAGCAAGCTCAGATGGATTAGTTTCTTTAGGCAACTCCAAGGATGTTTTTTAAAAATGACACTGCACTGTGTGTTCTGTCATGTTGATCGTTTAATGACGAAGCAGAATCATTCTCAATCGTTCTCAAGGCAGCACCTTCCTGCACCTTTGTTTTTGAGGGATTTTCTTTTTCATCTGGATGGAAAACCCTGTCACTCTGTCTCATTTCTTACTTTGTTTACAAAAGCAATGTGTTTCAAAAAACCCCGCCTCTTGTCCTCCTGCAGGTTGGGATTCTCTATTTCCAGCCGAGTGTTTTCCGCTGCATCCTGCTGCGCTGGGTTCGACTGCTGGGTTTTGCCACCGTCTACGGGACTTTGACTCTCAAGTTGTACAGGTAACGCACAAACATTAACACACACGTCTACGCAAAAACCATCCGTCCAGCATCGTCATCCATCACAGGAGACGCCTTGAGGATCACATTGACCTCTTTAACTGCAGTTACACTGGCGTTACATCTTAATTCCTTTGAAAGTATGAGTCTTATGAAACGTTGAGGCATGAGTTTCTTGGATAATTCATCACTATGTGCTACATGTTTCAGGGAAGATTCACTGCCTCATTAAGTGGAAGAAGGAAATGGATAGTTAAAGTGATTAAGAAAACACGAGGTGCTTTGGCCTCAGTTTATAACCTACTGTAGAATTGAATGATGGTTGGCGAGAGACAAACTGAGAGACGAATATGTCAGAGATCAGGGGAAGGGGAGAGACTATTGGAGGATACTGAGAAAGAGAAAGAAACCAGAGGGGGAGGGGGGGGGGGGGGGTCATCCGGCACTGAGGAGTCGATAATGAGACAGAGAGTGGACTGTATTTAAAGCAGCGTATTTAAAATTGTTCATCTGTGGGGCTTTTTGTCAGGTGAATCTGTCAAAAAGGCATAATGCAAATGCTGATTAAGAGGATGTGGCTGAGCCCAGTAAACCCTCAGAGGTGCGAGTTAACATATTGCACAGATCAATTTTTGATGGGGGGCTCATTAGTGGCGAGCGCGCTGGACACTTCATCAATGTGTGTGAAGGGCAGAGCCTAAGAATAGACCGATGGCTGGTCATGTGTTTGAGCATACTTTGGAATCTGTTTCACTGTGTTTGTCTGATTCTGCGGATTTAAAAGTGTTAATCGTCATGTAGAAATGCAAGGAATTACTAAAGCATTTGACAGCTTTCTGTCATGTTGCATTAAATCAAAAATAAAGGACACCCGAGTCCCACTGTCTGTGATGTTTTCCGAGTTTTCCGAGTCCTTTTTCCGAGAAGTTTGTTTACATCGCCGGGACGGCCGGCTGACTCCTCCCCTCGCATATAAAAGTTGTTTAATTGAGGGACTAGAGAAAAGAAGAACAACATACTGTACTCACTGCTTAACTGTGTTTCTAGATCACACTCATTTCAGGTAAATTTACATGCAGTGTGAAGATACGAGCATTAGCATGCTAACACAACAATGCAGCGCCAGTTGTTTTGGTTTCATGCTGGCGCTCAAGGGCGACATCTGCTGGATCAAAAAAACGCATATAAAGCCTTTAAAGAATATACCCCACCAGCATACCCCTTGTTGCTGAAACCTACTTATTAAAAGATGTATGAAAACTTTATTTATTTATTAAGATGAGAGACATGCTGGAAAGCAGCCATAGGTCGGATTTGAACCCAGGTAACCTGCTTTGAGGACTACAGCAACTGGGGCACTCACACTAACCACTAGGCCGCAGGTGCACCAGCCTTAGCCCACTTAGTTGCAGAGATTGCAGTCATTGCTGGTTACCCTCAAAGCGCCATAGTTAAAATGTTGCCTCAGACAGCAGATTTAAAAAACAGGTTCACAGAAAGAGCTTTGAGAGGAAAAAGGGGGAAATCTCCTTTACGATGCCGTCTTCACTGTTTCAAATGCTTCTACCATAATCCATCTAAAACTATTAATTGATTTCTTTGTATGAACTGATCTTCTCTTCTTCCACCACAGGGTGCTGAAAGTGTTCCTGTCCCGTACAGCCCAGAGGATCCCCTATTTGACCAGCTGGCGAGTGCTGCGTCTGCTGGGCATCATCCTGCTCATCGTCTGCTGGTTCCTGGTGGCCTGGACATCTGCCGTCTGTCAGAACCCGGACAGAAAGTTGGCTCTCATCGACGTGGGCTACACGCCCAACGGGCTGCAGTTCAGCATGTGCCTGCTGGATCGCTGGGACTACATGATGGCTGTTGGTAAGGGTGTTGTGAATAAATTCAGAAGTACACTGAGCTCTGTGTGGCCGAACAACAGTAAGAAGAACCATGGGTTATTTCAAGTTTCCATGGTGTGAATTCAAGAAATAATTTGTTAGGCACAGTTGGAGTTCAGTCAAAGGGAGCGTATAAGTGAGGAGGTGAAGGAGACGCTGGATGAGTTGGACAATTTGCATCCATCTACATTTGGCTAAGATCTTAGTTTGCCAGAAGTAGACATCAATCCTCTCCTCTGGTGCTTCACTCTCGGATGTTTGCCTGCGTTTTGTTCAGAGGAGTGGGGCAACCAGCCGCAGATAAAAACAGATGAGGTGTCAAAGACGCCCAGTGAGGAGCGATATCTCGGGTTTGAGGAAATCTGCATGCTGATTTTTAACGTCTGCTGACTCAGCCTCTGCAAGAGGAAAAAAAAAAAAAACGTGGTCCTTTTTGACTTCTGGGAAAACAGATGGACCCCCAGCAGAGCCTGCATGCTGTGCTACTGTATACTGAAAGCACACTTTCTCTCTGTTCATTAGGAGGTAAAAATAGGCCGGTTGTAGGGAGCGGCAATTCAGCTCTGATGTCACCCACATACTGGTCATAAATTACACACAAGCACCAAGAGGCGATGAATCTCTCTGATTTACAAATCCACACCCGCATACACTCACAGTCAGGGGTTTATTTCTATTCAGTTTAAACGTTTAAAAGACGCAGACTATCATGCAAACATCTAGATTCAAACCAGTGAGGATGTATTGCTAACTCCAAGTATGCACAGTAAAAACTGCAGTTCCAACAATGCAACACATTTATTTCACCTAAAATATTACATTACATTTAATCATTGACTGGGACTTTTTAGTCTTCTAGAGACTACTCAAAGCTGCTTTTACATGTCTCATTCACCAATTCACACACTGATGGAATAGGCTGCAATGTGAAGTGTCCATTGGAATTAACCAATACCATTCACACACATTCTTCAGTGTCTTGCCGAAAGACACTTTGACATATGACTGCAGGAGCTGGGGATCGAATCCCCAACCTACAAGCCACAGCCCCCCCTGCCCAATAAATGCCCTCATACAACCCTGACAGGTAACAGATAATAGGGTCCAATTGCATTTAATGCTAACTGAGATTCCGGTTGAGGGAAATCCTGGTCACTCAAACGGGACCGACTAACAGGTAAAGCAGACAACACAGTAAATGTCAAAGAAAAATCGGGGGGGGAAGCATCCTGTTTATTGCTATGCAGGTGGCTGCCTAGGAGATGTTACATGAGGTTGCCATGGAGGAGCACGGGGGATTTCATTTGTCAAAAGGGAACAACCACAGCTGTTACTATTGGCCGTGATAGCTTCTGTTGAACAGGGTATTTCCCTTTATACCTGTGCTGTACAGCGGTCTGGTCAATGAAATCGCTGCACTGTACAGTGGCTTGTCGGTGGGTGCATGTCCCTTCTTGTAAAGCCAATGCACTGCATACAGATATTTGCTTGGTCTTTATTTTCATTGTGTCCGACGCTTCCCTCTCATTCTTCTTCCCTCACAGCTGAGTTCCTCTTCCTGCTGTGGGCGGTGTACCTGTGTTACGCCGTGAGGACGGTGCCATCGGCGTTTCACGAGCCTCGCTACATGGCCATCGCTGTTCACAATGAACTTGTCCTGTCAGCGATATTCTACGTCATCAGGTAGGTCACTCATCCTAATGGTGTTTTTTTTTTTTTTTTTGCTTTGTACGGTAAAAAAAGAACAGCTATGTCTTCCAAACCAGTGTCCATGATACTGTGGTATATATTTGTGCATTTCACATTAAGTGGCTCATCAAACGTAGGCAGCCACAGGAAGATGTTTTAATTAATATCAATTATCTCTTATATGTAATAGACCTGCTACAGAAACACCCATCCATCTAAGGCTCAAAGGAGGATAAATGTGAATTATTACATACCACATTATCTCTCCTCAACGTGCAGATACTGTCACTTACATTCTCAACATCTACTAGCTCCACATTTAATATAAAGTCAATGATTTGATCTTTCCTGTCATTTTGACGGTTACGTCCTCCAGTAGAGTTACTCATTTCCATCAGATATAGGCGACCGTGAGAGGCTCCATTCCTCTGGGAGTTGTTTTTTTTTTATTGTAGTGAGATCGTCCCCCTCCCTCAAGTCTACATGTCAAATCGCTGCTCCATGCATTTATAAATGAGACGTTTCAGCTGACACCGCCACAGCCATTCCTAGCTGGAGTCCTCCTAATTGAGAGCTCAGCTCCATCACATTTTTAAATAATGAATCATGTCAGAATGTTTTTTTTCTTTCAAGGCAGCATAAATAGCTAAATTATTGGCAACCGTATTCCAGTTATAAATTAACATCCATTACTGGAAAATGTGTGTCAAAGACGTTTAACCTGATAGTTTCTTGGGGAGCTTTCATATTCCTGATTATATATCTGGATTAGTTATTACTATGCCTCTAATCTGACTCTTCAGCCTTGTTGTTAGGCTGTCCTCTGCTGAAAACCGCCAGACAAGACCTCCCCGATAAATTAGAAAGTTGCATGGTGTGGCTAGTTATTCTGACTGCCTGCCACCAGAGACCACGCTGCACACTGGTGCTTGTTAGAGGCATACCATCTCCTTTTGTGTTTCTCACAAAAGCTGCTGTTTGATCCCACAGTGACCAGTTAAAGCTCAGGCTTTCCTGTTCACTGCGATTGTCATGAGGTTTTAGCCATGTCCAGGTGTGAACGGGAAGCTGAGAGTAAAGTGTAATACCTGGAGGTCACAGCATGGGTGTTTTCAGTGATAGGAGACAGCATGCCAAGGTTATTAAATCCTCATCTGCACACACAAAACATGAATGAAGGAAAGGGTTTAAAGCTCTGGCACGTTTCAAATGCTGGACCTTCACCTTCATTCATGCCTCGAAGCTATTACCACAGTAACTGTTCGTTAATTAGCCATTTACCGACTTCAACAACATAATGAGCCCGCTAGATGACATTAGCTTGGATCGAGGCTCTCTAGTGGTTGAATTAGCATCTGACAGGACATACCTTCATATCCTCTGTGCACATGAGGTCTCACTGTGTTCAAAGCCTGTTAGTTCTTTATATATAAAAGGCTAGAGCAGCTACTATTGTTTCTGCCAGTAATTATCTCCTGTTCCACCAACTGCTGCGCCACAGCCAGCCTCCTGTATTACCGTTTGATGTATAAATAGGCTGAATATTGTGACCAGATCACGGTCAAACCCCTTCAATGTGAATCCAAAGGAAACAATGAGACAAATATTGTGTCCTTGCCGGCAGAAGGATCACCCGTATGGGATATTATATGTGGAATTGACGCCTAGACAGACAGTGTATAAATCTACTTTGGCTGAAAACACATTAAGTCTGCTAGTCTGTGTCTCTGTCGGCTCCATCTGTAGCTAAGAGGTTCACTGCAGACGGAGCAATGTGTAAGAATATCACGGCATAATTTAATCAGAGTCCACTGCATTTACCGTCTGTGCATTTTGAATTTTAACATCATCTGTCATGTGATGTTTGGGATGTTTAAAAACTCTTGTCCTGTAAAAAGTGAAATGAAATACAATGGGCACGGTGAGATTTAGAAGCTTGATGAATTACAGGCTTTTTGGTAAATGTACTGTTCTATTACCAACACTAATGCTATAAATCTTAGCTATAGCTATATAGATATCTCTGCTTTAGATTTAATACTTAATTTCTCTCTCCTTCCTGATTCTGACTTCCTGTTTTCATTCTGCTTTGTTTTCTCTACACCCCGACAGGTTCATTCTTGCTCCAGAGCTCCACCCAGACTGGATGCTACTACTGTTCTTCACCCACACCCACCTAACAGTAACAGTGACACTGGGTCTACTTCTCATCCCTAAGGTAAACCTTTCATAAAAAGAATGAAATTAAGAAATATTGCTTTGTGTCTGTTTCCCACATGAAAAAAATAAATGAATCTGCCAAAGAGGGGCCTGGCAGAAAAGGTTTGGGAACCACTGGGTTTAACTGTATTGTGTTCAATTCTGTTCATTTTGTTGAGCTATAACTTGGTTTTGACTGTGTGAAATAAACAAAATGATATAGCTGTCATTTATTTCTATTTTGACAAAAAAAAAAAATGTATTTATCCTTTTTTAAATGTAAATGTTGTAAAATATAAACTTAACATTTGCATAACATTATGTGATTCTGGCATTAAAAGTGGTGCTATATTGTACAGTAAAACGTTATTATCTTTACAATTGTTTCACAAGAAATTAGATTTTTCCTGCAAAATGGTAAAAAGAAAAAAATAATTGTCCTTACTTCCACTCATCCAGTTCCTGTTTGGAGGGACCCACGCGAGAGACGATATAGCCTCTGAGGCCTATGAGGACGAGCTGGACATGGGTCGTTCTGGGTCGTATCTGAATAGCAGCATCACGTCAGCGTGGAGTGAACACAGTCTGGATCCTGAGGACATTCGGGTAAGTGGTGTTTCCTTCCAACTTTGTTTTTCTATTATATAACCTGGTTACATCTTTTTAAATCTTGAAAAAAAAAATACTGAGCCATGGCAGTTTTTTATTGCAGACACCAGAGGAAATGGGCCATCTCAGTTCTATTAATGGCTGTGGCGTAAGGTCTTGCAACAGTGTTTGGGAAAAACGTACCAACGTGAGCAGAGATTTCTGTTTGTCTGTTAGAGCTGAAGAAGTCTCTCTTCCAACAGAGGAAAATGTCAAACCTATTTACAAAATGGTCATAGAGACAGAAATACAACAGATACAAGACCTGGGCTTTGAGGCTGTTTCAGACCTAACATTTAAACTCACCTTATTTGATGCTGTCCAAGACTGTCCTGTTTTTGCTTTATTTCAGCATGTGATAATCCGTACTGCATCATTAAAAAAACGTTTGTAGTCGCGTGTCTTGAATTTGTACTGCATGTTCTCTGTGCAGTAGAACGTCTGCTTTTTTGTGACATTGATTTGACTAGAAATGCTCCTTTTTAGCTGTAAAAAAGTTCAAGCTCTAAACAAGCGACTAATCACTTACATTTGTTATTTTATGAATCTCTAGGAGGAGCTGAAGAAACTCTACTCCCAGTTGGAGATTTACAAGAGGAAGAAGATGCTGGCAAACAACCC
The DNA here is from genome assembly GCF_963584025.1 of Labrus mixtus. Classification (NCBI taxonomy): domain Eukaryota; kingdom Metazoa; phylum Chordata; class Actinopteri; order Labriformes; family Labridae; genus Labrus; species Labrus mixtus. The sequence goes on along the minus strand of NC_083630.1, from coordinate 20,230,233 downwards.
TCATCTCCAGAAGAAGCGGAGCTCCAAGAAAGGTTTGGGTCGGTCGCTGATGAGGCGCATCACTGAGATCCCAGAATCGGTGCACCGGCAATGCAGCCGTGAAGACAAGGACGTTGGGGAACACGGTAGTAACCGTAACAGCATCTGCATGTTGAAGAAGAACCCCTTTGATCAGACTCACCCAGGAAAGCCACCAAAGGAGGAGACGCTGAAGAACAAGGTTTTTTCCCTCAAGAAATCCCACAGCAGCTACGACCATGTTCGTGACCAGAGTGAAGACTCCAACAGTTCAGCAACTGACAAGATGGAGGTGGCCACAGCCGAAGGTTCTCTCCTGGATACACTGATGGGCAAGAAGTTGGTCAAGAAGAAGTCCGATGAGAATTTAAATGCCCCCAGTGAGTCTACGGAATCAGTTCCTTTGGTCTGCAAGTCAGCAAGCGCCCATAATCTCACTGCAGACAAGAAACCAATTCCTTCCAAAGCCTCAATGCTGCAGAAGTCTCTCAGTGTCATAGCCAGCGCCAAAGAGAAGACTTTGGGTTTGACCGGAAAGAGCCAGAGCCCAGAGGAGAGCAATAGGAAGAGTCAGCCAAAGATCAAAGACGCAAGGGTCAATGAAGAGCCAGAAAATGAATGCCAACCCAAGATGATTATCAGCCAGTCGGTCGAGTACAAACAGACTGCGACAAAAGGCAGGATCATGAAGCAGCCGGTGAGTGGCAGCCAGCCTACCATCTGTTCAGATCCTGCCAAGGGAAAAGACCTCTATGATCTCTCTGAAGTGTGTCCCTGGGAAGTGGAGGATCTTCCAACTCCGTCTGAGAACAAGGTCCAAAAGCATGTCTCAATTGCACCAGAAGAAACCACAACAGTTCATGGAGGTAGCACCAAGGGAGGCAAGTCTCAGCAGCAGAAGCAGAAATCTTCAGATCAATCTCCGACGAGTGGAAGACCCTCGAAAGATATTCAGAGAACAACAGCAGTACGAGCGGATGTATGTCCTTGGGAAGATGGGAGTGACATTCAAGGGGGTCGAGAAGGAGGCTCAAAGCTGCAACCAACAAGTCAGGCTAGCAAATCTGCAAAGACCCAGCAGCCTAATTCTTCAACAGAGAGCACCAAAACATATCAGGCAGAGGTTTGTCCATGGGACTTTGAAGAGCCGCAAAAGACAACAGAGGTAGCTCGTTCACCGGATTTGACGAAAAAAATAAAAGACACCTCTCCTGTGGATGGGAAAGGGAGAAGTATCCTTTCAGAATCATCCAAAACAGGAGTCTCTCTCCAGCTACCAACTGCAAAAGTTGAAGTATGTCCTTGGGACTACGACAGTACTACAGAATCTCCAAATTCTGGACAGAGGACACCCAGTCCATCTCGGGCGTCCAAAACCAAGGAATCCCCTTCGAAAAAGAAGGGTTCCACTTCCACAAGAACAGTTGAGAAAGAGAAATCAAAAGACGCTGATGATGAGAAAAGTAGAACAAAAGCTAAGGAGAAGAGTAAGTCTTCAGAGAAACACATGAGCCAACACAAAATGGTTGAGGTATGCCCATGGGATGTAGAGAGTCAAGAGGACGTGCAGGTGGTAGAAAAAAGGAGAAGTGCGAATGTTGGCGCGGCCAAAGCAAAGCCTGTGGAAGTCTGTCCTTGGGATTTTGAGGATACGTCAGATAAAAAAGGTACAGACAAAAGTGCTTCTGCAGTGAAACAGAGCAGTCCAAATCCTAAAGGTGGGGCTGTGAGTGCTGCTAAAAAGGCGGATGTTTGTCCCTGGGACTTTGACGACAGCACGTCGGGCAAGAAGGCATGACACTAAACCTAAATGGACCACTGAGATTATACTTATAGATGTATACTTTTTTCAGTTTGAAATTGTTCAATATAATCTCTTACTATTAGCGCGGTGACTCGGAAGAAAAGTTGATCAAGTTCCACAAGTTGCCTTCTTTCCGAGATATTTGTTCATGTTTTACCTATTTTGAAAATATGTAAAATGTACAACAACAACAACAAAAACAAGTCAAGATGAGCATTCCAGATTATTGCAGGAAATCCTGAAGTTAAATCTTAGACAAATTATGCAACTTTTGATTCAGTCTTTTCACCTCATAAGCAATTTTGGAAATTTGCAGTTAAGTTATTCTGTATTCAGTTCTTACATTGTTTTATGTGTGTGCATAAGCATAATCACTTAATGGACTAGGGTATGACATGGCAATAGAAAGTGTTTGGATAAAATAGGATGACATTTAGATTTATGTGCAAAACAGCAAAAGTGAAAGCCAAAGATTAAGTGAATATTTGCAAAGAAAGCGGTTGGTTTATAGTTAATTTAATAATTTGTATCCAACTCTTGGCATTGAAAGAAGAACTCAGTGAGGAAATAAGTCTATTGCACTTTAGCCAAATCCATCAATTAAGAGGACAAACTATTTTCTTTTTGTTCATTTCATGTCTTCTTTATTTTAATCACAGCATGTTACAGGATATCAAAACACCGACCAAACATGACATGTTTTTATTCTTTTGGTTAGATCTATTTAATTGTAGTTCTCGGCAGATTAAAATGCTTCCAAGTCTGCAGAGAAGAACTGTATGTGCCTAACTAACTAGCATTGTCTTGTACCAGTCTGAAGTGAAGCAAGTGGTTTCTTCTTCAGCATTTTGTGACAGTGAATTATATAAACAGCATGCACAGCCAGGTATTGAGAGTAGCTGGATCAGAACATTTTTTTAAACTTAAGCAGTTCATGTTTTGACAAGAATCTGATGTTGTTTTTAATTCCTTTTTTTTTAGTTCAGAGGCACTCATTTTCCTGCTTTCATATTTCCACATGCTTCGTCTGGGTTGTAAGCGTTATATAGGAGCAGCTTTAACATGAATGTGTGTCAAATCCTCTCATATGTACGATGTAAAAAGTAAGGAAATAATTTGCACCAGCTTTATTTATGTATCCAGCATGGGTCTTTGTGTTGACTTGCACCAAAATGTGTGTTTCCGTGTGTCTGTGTACACAAAATTATTAATTTCCAGTAAAAATGTCGTGCAGTACCTGAAGAATTGATCTCATAAATGATAAAAGCCCTGGCAGTGGGTTCAACATGTCTCAAACACAAACTAAATCAGTCAACAGGTCAACAAATTAACTCAACAAATAGCTGTTTGAACCCGTTCCTACCTAACAAGCTCTTCTTAGTTGATACTTCCAACCAAGGGAATCAGCTGTTAATGACCACAACAAAAAAAAAGCTTGACTTATTGAAGGTATTGTTGGCAATTCAAAGATCTGGAAAGTCCCATTGTAATGTACCTTCGAGAGTAACTACTGCCGTGTTGTTCAGACATTTGAAATGCTTTAAAGGAAGAGAAAAAAAAACTGTTATTTTGATGAAAAAATAGTCAGATAATGTTTTATTTAAATATATTTGGCAGATTAATGAACATATAACACAGGAAAGCTGGATTAAAGCCAGGAAAAAGGTATTTTTTTATTTAATGGGGACTTGAACTGGTTAAAACATTTTGCTGATTTGCTAGATAACTTGGTCTTAAATTTAGGTCGTATATAGGAGCTGGACTTGGCCACTAGGAAGTCACCCATTGGTTTATGAATGTTCATTTTGGAGGCCTCCAATTGGACATTACGGCCACCACCATCTTGGTATTTTAGATCCAGAAGTGATCATATATGGACAAACGCGGAGATATACACAGCTACGTCTCTCTCTTGGTTGAAACGCTTTTGTGTCAAACACATGAAGCCACGCCTTAAAGCAAACCTCCCTCAATTTTACCCTCAATTGCACCATAATAAGAGGTCATATTGAAGAGGATTTTAAAGTAACAAATGAGACCTCACACTCACAGGGGAAGTGCTCAATTTCTAATCTGGTCCTGCATGAAGGGAGTTATTTTTCTAACCAATGGAGTCGCCCCCTGCTGGTCAGTAGAAAGAATGCAGGTTTAAGGCTCTTCTGCGTTGGGTTCACTTTTTAAGAGGCTACTTCCACTCCTATACACAGTCAAGTGCTAAATCTGAGACAAGTCACAGGTCCTGACTTGTCAGACTTTGTTGTATTTATTTTGTCTCGTTTACAGATCTTCAGGAAAAAAGGGATTTTTTTTTCAACCAATAACAAATTATTCACGACTATTTATTTTTAATAAAACTGTAATTATACTGCCATTATGTGATGTCAGTGTAGTGCTCAATCTCTTTGTTTTCATGTCCGTATTGAGGGTTTTCAAATTGTGTAATGCATGTTTCTTTCAGTTTAAAACTTAAGCCCAGTTGATTGATAAAGCTGATCATTATAGAACTATAGGCTCTGCGATGTGGCTGTCAGTTAATAATCAGACTGAACCTTTGAAAGGTTTTATTTGTTCAGTGTTTTGTATCAAAATGTTGAAATATTCATCATGCACTATCCATCCTGGGATTACAGCAACAAAAAAAAAGAACTCTCCCTCTTATATTTAACTGTTGAACAGACGACATTATCACAGTTTGTGAGGAAACCTATGTATCAATATAGCATCTACAGCAGATTACAGTATATTGTGAGAATAACACGGTATCACTGAATGTTGTCACTGATTGTTATTATCTATAATTGCTGTCAAATTCTTAAATATCCAAACTCAGCAGGACTTATTACTAATTGTGGTTTTGAAAAAAAAAAATCCTTCTTGTGAGTGAGAATTTTCCAAAGTCTTAATATAGTCGCTAAGTTTGTTTGGCACAAGTCAAATCAAAATAATCCAATGTGTAGCTAATTGTGTTAGTCGTGCAACAAGACTCTATACAGCTAAGCTCTATAAACAGGATTTAGATGCTACGTCTTATACCTTCGGAGGAGTTATGTCAGCCGTTCACCTGTGGGTGCCTCGCATGAAATATTTCAAACGTGGAGTGTGTTTTTGCCTGACGGCGTGAGATTTGTCAGCACCTCCGCTTTATGAGCTCCTTTAGGGACGGTGTCTGAGGGAAGACTGTCAGCGTGCATGGATTGATTGTAATGCTTTGATGGATCTATTCGATATTTATGAACCAGATGTTAGACGTCATCCATCATCTGCATTGTGGTACTGTGTGCACGATCATATCACACCATGGGGTGGGGTGGGGTGGGGTGGGGGGGGGGGGCGGGTAACCTGGTATGACAACAACATTTCAAATCACCACATTTTGTAAAAGCGACTTTAGTCTCCTGAATCACTGCCGCGTTGGATTATACTGCCCTCTGTGATAAATAACGTGTATATTTCTAAAAATGTTTAATTTTAAAAACAGGAGAAGAGCTTTGTTTTTATGCTTTCAGTCTTTAATGCAGCTTTACTTTGTCACAAAATAACCATAACAAGAAATATATCATGACATGCACAAGCTTCATGGTGTCAAACTGATGTCTTTATTATTATGTCTTAAACTTTTTACACACTTAGCCGATGAGATTTTTTGAGATAGCTGGAGCACAAAGAAAACACAAAAACAAGTCAAGGAAATAAAAACAATGCAATCTCCCAGCTTTGGCATAGTACGTCACATTTTCAGTCATCTGTTTAATTTGCACAATTTCTGACAGTTCGCTTGCTGTAGCATTCCTCAGTTCAGTCAGTCTAAAGCAGTCCGTGTATTAAAATGTGTAGACCTAACCAGTGTCTTACTGTCTGTTTCTCTGGAGATTCTCATTGTATTTTTGCCGTATCATGGATGAATCAGTGAAAGTTTGAACCTCGAATTGAGACCGTTGTCCTCGTACCATGTTGACATAGACGATGCTGTGTCCTGTAGCTCTCTGTCGAACAATCGGCGCATCTGTGTGTTAGCTGCTTTCATTTCAAACCTCACTTTCCCCCTCTCTCTTATTGTGACCAAACAAAGTCACCCGACGGCAAATACAACTACTACTATTGCTACTACTACTATTCAATGCTGTTACGTTGTAAATCTTGTGGCTTCTGCATGAATTCAAGAAAAAAAAAATGACTAGGACCGATGTTTCACTGCCCTTGATAGAACAAAAAAGACAAAAAATTGATCTTTTATGGACTGTTACAAGTTGTATAGTGAGTGATACTGTCCCTAACCCACTGTATTATGTGCTTGTTATAACTATTGCTCTATGACAAGCTTATAGCATCAATATATGGGAATATTTGGTAGATTTATATTGTGTTATATTGTGATAGCATGTACATAAAAGATACCTCCTCTGCAATAAATATTTATATGAAAACTAAGTGTGTGCTCAGTGTGTTTGTAGACGTTTTCTGCAGTTTGCATTTCAAACAAAAAAAAAAAAGTGCCTGCAGAGAACCTTGAAGTAAAGATGAATCTCTTCTCCTTCTTTTGGGGGGATACAACATTTCTATTCCTGCTACAATTTGATACTAGACACTCCCATGATGCATTTGGGCAGAAATAATCCCCTTCTCAGGTTTCACGTGCAGGTGGAGAGACCCAGGGCTTTTAAAAACATTGTGCATCATAACCACTTTAGGCTATGTGTGTCTTGGCGACTGTCCTGAAATGCTTTTATGGCTTGCTGTGGGTTTTTTTTTTTTTTTTGGACAGAGATCAATGGAGGCCGCGTCGGAAGCGAGCGGTACGAGATGGTATCAAATGCTGACTCCAGACCTCTGCAGAAAAAACTGAGTGCTGTTATTTCCCAATTCCAAAATAGTTACAGGCCACAGTGGAATTATTTATTCCCAGATCCAGATATAGAATCATTCTTTGAATACAGAATAATAAATTCAGCATCATTACGAGCACCCAACATCTATTTTTCACAATTATTTTTGTCTCTGTATCTATGGCAGTGATGCAGCAAAAAAACAACGTAAAAGGGCACTGTGTAAAGCAAACATGTTAGCATTGATTCCTGTTTACAAGAGCACTTTAGGAGCCTTTATAATAAATAGAAGATCAATACAGGCTGCTGTGGAGAACTCAAATGAAGACACATCACAGAAGAAAGCAGCTAACTCTGAGAGAATAAATCTATGACATGAGGAAACAGGAACTAAAGAAGTTATATTTGATATCATTAAGACAGCAGTTTGAGTAATCAACTGTCATATAACAGTTATAGCTGCTATTAAGGATCGTTTTATATTTTACCATGAATCAGTAGCTTCAATGTGGAAGAGGCCACTCAAAGAGTAGAAACCTTACTTTAATCTTTCTTTTGCTTTTCACAGATTTATTGTGAGTTTCATGGAAATGGAAACAAGTTTAGAGGGGAGCCTGTTTGGATAATTGTTAGATTGAGGTCCGAACAAAATCCTGCATCCTAATGATGAGGAGTGGGAGGAGTGGGAGGGGGCGGGATGCTCAGGACATCTGGTGTGTCATGGTGGACTTATGACTCAACTGGTGTCAATCTTTTAAATATTTTAAAAGTTAATATAGCAGATATCAAACACATACAAATAAAGTTGATTCATGACTTTGTAAAAAGAAAAAAAGGAAGAGTGAAGTGAAACTCCCTCTCAATTTGTTTTGATGAGCTCTGTGTTCACGCTGACAGGATGGCACTTCCTTCAGCTTGTTGATGTTTCACTCAGAGGCTCAAAAGTGAATCTTAAAATAAAATAAAAAAACCTGTAGCTTGGAGGAAACCTCATCTGTTTTTCTACTAAAAGAACAAACAATCCTTCTTTTAATGCTGCCTGAATAAATATGATCGTTTTTCACTTTAACAAAAGAAAAGTACCCCATACTGATACATACAATCCCTCTGTGCCAGTTGAAATCCAGATGCAGCTGCCGAAGACACATCCAACACTTCCTCCAAAACTCAGGGTCACCTGTGGTGCATGTAAGAATCACAGCAGGAGGGGTGTGTGCCTCTTTGTTGTCTGTACGGGACAGCAGGACACTTCCTGCAGCATGGCAGGACTTATTTTTAACCATCAGACAGTGATGGGTGCATGAATCACAGCCCTTTGAGGCAGAGCCATGTGGGTAGAGATGGAGGGTGGAGGAGGAGGAGGAGATGAGACGAAGCTGATCACTTGGCACAAGTCTGCATGCTCCGTCGCTGACTCATCTGTCTTTCATATGGAGGGATGAGGAGGAGGGGGAGGAGGGGGAGGGGGTGGGATGCTCAGGACAATCTCGTGTATCATGGTGGACTCATGACTCACACAGAGAAGGGGAGTGTGTGTGTGCGGGGGGAGGGGGCAACTAGTGGGAGATTTGTATAAACTTAATTGAGACAAAAAAGTCTAAAGTCTGTGGGTTCTTCTTGAATTGTGCTCTTGTGAAAAAACTTTGGCATTTTGCTTTTACTGTACAAACAACATTCCTGAGTGAGCTCTCTCTTTCCTCATGTGGTGGCAGGTCAACAGGGAAGGGTTCACCTGAAAATAATCACGTATGAAATTATTTTGAGCCTCTGTGGGAAACATAAAGAAACTAAAGGAAGGGCCATCCCATCAGTGAACACGGAGCTCAGTGTCATAGTTGGGAAAAAACCAAGAGGAGGACCCAACTGCAGAACCAAAAATATTTATTCAAAACAAAAAGGCAAAAATAATTAATTTAAATCCAAAACGTCCAAAAAATCCACTTAGGGGAAGGAAGCACAGGTACATAGTCGAAGAACCACAGGGAAGAAGCTGACATGGGGAAAATCTGACATTGACTAACATCCAACATGCTGCATTCATGTGGTGTCGGACACATCGGAAAAACGAGTTTCCAAGTTGTAAAAACTGCTCAAGGTGGAACAACAACTCGGAAACTCGGAAAATAAATTATGTGGCCGACTTGACGTCAGAATCGTCCAATCTGATATGAGTAGATACTTCTAGATACTGATTCTAGATGCTAGCAAAAGTAAATTAAAATCTATTTATTTAAACATCTTTCCTGTAAGAATTTGATGAAATGGTGTCACCCAAATCATTTGCTGAAAAGACTGTAAAGAGCTCTGCATAGCTTGTAAATGACCCGTGTTTGTTTTTTAAACACAGCATTGAAAGAGGTCAGTAATCTTTGGGAGGACTGACTCTCCAAATTGTTTCAGATCTTCTCCAGATTTTGAAACATCTCCTCTGATGCAGCGCCAAGCGTGGTTGTGTCTGACGTGCTGGAGATCTCCACCAATGGGCCCGAAAGACACCCACCAGTCTGCGTTCCTCCCTCTTCTGAGGCCACGCTCTGGTCTGGACTCCCACACAGCTTCCCTCCATCGGTAGAGGAGCCCCCCCCTGCTGATGTGAGCACCCATGACTCACACAGAGCCTCGGTTACGCTCCTCCTCCTCCACCTCCACAGCTGCAGGGCAGAAAACCCACAATGCACACATTAACACATTTCTACATCAGCATGCTGGTATTCACTCACAGCTCGATTACTTACGCAGGCATGAGTGTGTGTAATGAACGGGTCACACAATGAGTGATTCATGTACTCGTCAAAAAAATCCACATGAACAACTGGAAACAAAGCTCCTCAAAACCTTGAAATCTGCGTCACTCCGCTGCTGATATATGCAGGTAGATCGGTTTAAACCACCGACTGACGCAACAGTAGAAGATGTCAAGCTGTGTAAACATCCATAAACACCCCTGTACAACTGATGTCATCGAAAACTCAAATCAGAACTGACCTCTATTCTATACCTTCTGAACACACTTATTCTAGAGGAACAATGTCATCCTCACGTGTCATTTAGGGGATAAAACACAAAAAGAAAAGGTGAAAAGGTATCATCCTTACACAGCGACAGATGAAGCACTGCGTTTCTGTGAACGTGTGATTTTGATTCAGAAGAACTTTATGGAGAATAAACCAAAGATATCGTTAATGATTTAGGATAGGATAGGATAGGATAATACTTTATTGATCCCCAGAGGGGAAATTCGGGCATTGCAGCAGCACAGACAAGTAAGATCAAAATACACATTAAACAGAATAGATAAGATAAATAAAAAAAATATAAAAATAACAATAAAAATAAAATAAAATAAAATAAAATAAAATAAAATAAAATAAAATAAAATAAAATAAAATATAAATAAAAAATAAAGAATAAATAAAAAATACAAAAATACAAAATACAAAAAAATACAAAAATGTAGCGGTGGTGTCTGAGATATTCCGATAAATCCACATCCCTAAAGCCCAACACTCCTAAGACTAACTGTGTATGTGTGTGGGGTGGGGGGGGGAGGTACTCGTACTCTTGGGCATGAGAGTGAAGGTATGTCTGAGTTAGCCCTCATTCTTCACAGCTCAATCTGCTACTCTTGAACACCCCTGTGACCAGTTGTCAAACGTAATCCTTACAGGGTTAAAGCTGTCAAATGTGATTAGATCTTAAAATCATGTTGTTCAAAAGCAAAATAAATAATTATGTAACCAGATGTATTCTAAATAATAATAATGATAACACTGTCTGAATTAAAAAAAAGCTTTAAAAAAATCAATATCAGCCTGTTTTTTCAATATTGGTAATTCCTTTTCTTCCCTTTCCCTTTTCGATTGAATATTGAAAAACGAGCTGCAAAAAGACAATGTCAACCTGGGGCGAAGGAGAAAAATGCACCCTTAATACAAAAGCAGGCCAACAGCCCATTACAACACTTTCAACACAAAGAAACCATTATGAATACTCTTTTGTCATTATACACAAATAAAATGAGCTTCTGTTTGACAACTATTTTAATACCATGATTGATTGCAGAATATTATCATAAACTCAAAGGGCTAGTGGATAATTTATCTCCCATGGTTGACAGGAGGAGGCCAGTTTTGGCTCCTCTGGGTTATTGAATGACTAATTTTGGGGTTGGCTTTGGCCCAGACTGATATATGCAGAATTTTTGGAGCTGAACTTTCTAAATATTGGCAATCAATAGTAATGCTGACATCGGAGATGCCATTTATATCTGGGCTCCCCCTCAACAACCGGTCTTCATAAGATATTTATGAGCCAAATTACATTTTATCTGCTTCTTCGGGTCAAACGATAACAGAAATCAGAGATGCACCGTCCTTGCAGAATTAACTCCCACTATGATTTTTCCTGCAATTCCTTTACTGTATCGTGTACTCTGTATCAAACAGTCCTTGTTTATGTGACATAAGGCTGTACATTTCTGTGCACTCTTGTAGGAAGGAGCTGGGATCCCCCCTGAAAGATGAGTCCTTCCTGGCTGTAAATCTCTCCTCACATTGTTGTGATTAGCTGCTGGAGCCTGCTGACACTTTGTCCAATTAGGGAAGCCCTCGTCTTGCCCCTGTCAGACTATAGGCTATACACTGTAATTTTGAAAAGAAAGCACACACACACACACATACACACCCACACACACACACACACACACACACACACACACACACACACACACAAGGGGCCCACTCTAGCCGTGAATGTGCAGCACAACTGTGTGTATTTGTGTGCGAGTAATTCTATTTTTGTTGTCTGGTCCCTCCACCATGTAAAGTGTCCTTGGGTCCCTTGAAAGGCACGACATGAATTCAGTCTGTTATTATCATTATTATTACAGTTTCTTCCAATTGCTAAAACACCATTTTGCAAACTAGGCTGGTTTTATCAAAATACTTAACACAATTCACAAAACCACAAACTGCAAAACATCTCATATATCCTGCAAAATGAAGCACTGCAACCAAAACTACATGTAGCATTATCAAAATCAAACTTTTGCACCAAATGACACACACTTCATTCATATTACCAGATTTTTGTCTAACCAACTACACACTGTCGGGCATAATGAAAAGCACTCTCATCTTTAGTATGCTTTGCCATAATACTAAAATAGTTTGAATTGTAGAAAATTATTCAGATTGTTCACATGCACATTGTCAGCCCATGGTTGATGACATGATCGACTAAGGTCGCTCTGATTTCATTTGAAAGTTGTTTTCTTCTTTGGCCATGAACTCCTCTACCAGCCCTACCCCTACCTCACACTCTTCCTCTACCAGCTCGACCCCTACCTCTCACTCTTCCTCCCCCTCTCATTCTCACCCTCCCTCTTCCTCTTCCTCTCTCTGCAACATCTTCCATTGTTGTTGTAAAAAAAAAAGGTGCTCACCTGTGGTCTTTTCATAGTGCTTACTTCCTGATTGAAGTGATAACAATTAACCATTGAGGTGTTTGGCCAGGTGGCACATATATTGGCCAATTAGCTCATGTAGTGTCATTTTGAATGGCAGTGTTTTGAAATGGCAAACATGTTGTGTCTTATGCAGAGAACCGTGTTCAGTGCATTTAAAAAGTGAGATTTTGAATTGCAAAATGTGTGTAAAGCAGAAAATGAGTTTAGACTTTTGGAGACTTGAGAAGAGGTTTTGCTCTCTGTGTGTCAGTTTAAATAATTGTGCTATGCATGTCATTCTAGTGTGTCAGCAATTGGAAAAAACTGTATTAGGCTGTTTGTGAGCCTGCTGGTTCCATTGTTGTTTTGCTGTCCTCTGATTCAGGTGTCAGTGGGAGTGGCTGTGTGTGATGAAGAGCTTGGCCCCACTACACTACCTCGTTGGTGGGAGATTTGGAGAAAGAGAATGGGGAGACAGGCTTTCCCCCAGTGCTCCGTATAACCTGGTTTAAATAACCTGCATTGTATTGTTCAGTGTACCTCCATCCAAGCGACCGTTGGATGCGCAGCGCCCCCTAGTGACAGTAGAACGTTACGTGATGACGTCCTGCAACGTTGACGTTCACTTCATCACAAGCTCCGTTCCGCTAATTTTAAATGTGTACAAATTAAATTCACCGCTCATCGTCTGCTCCTCAACTCGAACCTGCACATCAAGGTAAACATCGTACACCTGTTGTTCTGCTTATTTTTTTTGTCGTTTAGCCAAAATTATTAAGATAGTTGGAACAATCTCTTTTAAAATGTATCCTAATGTTTCTCGAGTCACTTGTTGTTAAACACAAACTAGAGCATTAAGGCAAACTTTAGTAAGACTTATTACATTCATTCATTTGTTTTATTCATTGTGGAGGTCTGTTTGTGCCAAGGAAGAAGAGAAGTGGAGGAAGTTTTCAGACATTTAGTCAATTAAAGACAAGATTTCCACAATATTAAGTCCATCAGTAGGCAATAAAACAAAATATTTGTTACATTTAAGAGGCTAACATTAGGATTCGTATTCACTAAAATGTCTTGTGTTATCAAAATAGTTGCCATTTGCCAAATTGTCAATTTTTGAATTGACTCATTTACATATGGTTTTGGCTTTTCTTCTGTTGGAAATAAACTACATTCTGTTGTGTTGTGTAAAAAAAAAAAAAAAAATCTAATTTAGGTTGTCAAATGAATGCATCAATCAATCCATCCATCCAGTTGGGTCACTGTGAAAATTTTTTAAGAAAAACAGAGATTATTTGCAAAACACTGACACCCCATGTTTAATTGAAAGTTGCACAATGCAACATATCAAATGTTGAAACTGAGAAATGTTGTTATAATTGGACAGTTATTTACCCATTTCAAATGTTGTGCCAGCAACACTCTCAAACAGCGTCCCGTTAACCACTCTGTAACAACTCCTTTAACAACACTCCCAGTGAAATCAGTCATTTTGAAAACATTTAGGATTTCAGCTGTTCAATCAGCTCGTCTGAATTGTTTTATTTTTAGCTCCATAATGCTCCAAAGATTTTCAATCCTGAAAAGCTCTTCTAGGGACAAGTGTTGCAAATTAACACCCGCTATAAACACTATGATGCTTGCGTTGGATTGCTGTTTTCATTCTGTCTATGTATATCGTACCAAATAAACCATAAAAATAAATAAGTCGAGGCTGCAGGAATGCCAGTTCAGCCAGATAATGGTGCTTCGATGTTTTGCACAGCATTGCATTCTGTTTACATTTTACACATGGTCACAACTTTCTGTTTAAGAGGGGTCAGTCTGTCTGATAATCCATCCGTCTATTTAAAGGAGAACCATGGAAAGTGAATAAGAGTCACCTCCACATTTTCCTCACTGTCCAGCTATACATCAGAAATGATTTGTAGAGTTTGCTTCTAATCATTTCTTCTGCATACATGCACAATAGTACGTCCTTTCAAAACCTCTTAGACATACTGTATGACCATTTGTCATCAAAATATATTCTAAATTCAGAGAAAGGTGTACTTTTTGATCCTGCCTTACAGGTTTGTTAGTTTATGTTATCTTAAATCTGTTCCACTCTAAGATTTTATATTTCTGCAGTATTTTACATTTCATACTGTGCACTATTTATTTTATATTTCTGCAATATCTATTTATATTCTGTTGTGCTACTACCTGTAAATAACTCCTACCATACATTGCCCATCTTACCTGAATGAGAGTTCCTTTTTTTTATTTTCTTCTTTTGTTGTTTTTAGCTGTGGATGCTTGTATGTGTGTGCACTTTAAGGTGAAGCCAAATCATTTTGTTGTACATATTGTATAATGACAATAAACACATTCTATTCTATTCTATTCTCAGATGTATGTTTGTTTTTTTGCTATTTTATGTTTCATTTAAAAGGTGCAAGAAAATATGAAGCAGCTGACCTTTAAGTGTCAATGGGCTTTTCTTCCTACAAAACTATAGACTGCCATCACATGATCATTGTCTGACGAAAGCACGTCTTGTCATTAGGGTCTGTGTGATTTCCGCAGGGCAGGAGACATGTGGAGGAGGTGAAAGGCGAGGAGTGCGGCAGTGAGACGGTGAAACCATCCAAACCAAGAATGTCTCTCATGCTTTCCTCAAGTTTTTGTGAGAGTGACAGTGAAGCCAGCAAGTGAGTTTTGTACTGTTATAAAAAAAAAAAAAACTACAGATCTGCTCGTAATCCAGCTCTGTAAGTTAGTCTGATCATTTCAGTGATGATGATTCTGATGATAATTGCAGCCCTGGCAGTGTTTACACAATAGTAGATTCATCACAGAAGGACATCCAGCGTGGGAACAACAAAGGCAGGTCCACTTATCTGATAATCCACTTTGTGTTTGATTTCACACAATTGCTGCAACAACAAAAAAAAACTCCCTCTTTTTTTTTTTTTTATGTCTCACCGTCATCACTCTGTCTTTCACCAGGGACTGCTGCCGCACAAACACAGATGCCGAGCTCAAAGCCCAAGGCCAGGACGCTGGTGAGTCACCGCCATACTGCCGTGTGTGAATGAAAGCTAAGTGAATGATCATTCAATGAACAAAAAAAAATCAGGCTTTCAGTTGACGTCATCAGTCTTAATCACTCAATTATAGCAATTTCCAGAAGGTAACTGTGCTTTATCTTTGCTTTTTTTTTTGCTTTTCTCCCTGCAGGTTGCATGCAGGCAGCTGCTTGATGGAGACGAGGTGGCTTCTCTCAGCAACCAATGTGAGATCATTCACTCGCGTTTCGTTTAGTCATTCAAATATGTGATGTTTTACAATCCTCTAAAGACGATATAACATGAAGGAAAAACAAGGTGAGTGAAACACCGGTCAGTGAGAGGCCGCAGAAGACAACCATCAAGTGTGAAACGTGTAACAAAGGAACAGATGTGGCCAAAAGTTTGTGGATATCCCTTTCATTTTTTTCTGTTGAGGTGAACTCCTTCATAATTTTGTAACAGAAATGAACTCACACATCAGCAGGGCACACAGTCAGGTAGTCGTTTTTTTACTGTGAGTCATATACGTTCATTGTAAAGTGTGTGTTAATATCATCATTAGATCTGCCTTTGCCTTCGCCTGGCTTCTATATTTGGGATGAAATGAATACAGACTGTTAACTGGACCTCTTTGACTTCTCTAAGGGAGCATTTTTTGCAGATTGGCTCCAAAAAAATGTACTCAGGAAAGCCTGCAGATAGAACAGTGGATTCTGTTACAGAAGCGCATTTGCCCCTGCTCTTTTGGATGAGATGTTAAGCAATCATAATTGGGTTTAATGAAAGGACATACACACACTTTGGGCCAAACATTCTGCTCTCATAAACAGGTAGCCAATTTCTGTTCAGTGGCTTTACATATCCTCATGATAGTTTAGATCTGTGTTCTCTAAAAGATCACCAAATATTTGAATTCCTGTTTCTAAACTAAAAACATATATATGCTGAAGTTTGAATTAGTAGGGGTGCTGGTTGAAGGCTTCCTATGATCAGAGTCTTCAGTCCGTAATGCACTGGGCGCAAGGTTGACTCCCGATCCTGACGATGTTCGGTGCATGTAATCCCCTTTCTCTCTTCAAGCATTTCCTGCTTGTCTTCTTCCAAGTAAAGGCAAAACATGATCTCAGAAAAATTAGAAATAGAAAGGGTTTGGGCATTCATTTAAACCAGGCGCCAGGTGCTGAGGTAGTTGGCTAAATAGCTTTTCTTCAAACACACTATAATTCAAAATTCAAGCTCAGTATGGATAGAACTAAAAAAATAAAAAGTACATAATGTTCAAATGGAAATAAATCAAAAGATGTTTCTGGCTTTAACAAAAAGAAAGGATTAAATCCACATTAAAGAAGTGCTGACTTTGTTATATCATCAGGCTGAGACTCATTCATGATGTAATGCTGACTTTTATGACAATGCAACCCCACAGTACCCCCCCTCCCTCCACACACACACACACTTACACACCTCCACTCATGTGAAGCATGAGTGAGTCAGCCTGATAGTACAACTTATGATGAGTGAGCTTCACCACAGTGAGAGCTAAATGAATAAATCTGACTTTCATAGAAAGCCTTTTTTTTTTTTCTCTCAGCGGAGGAGACTGTCTGGGCGACATACTACATTTATTGATTTCAGTTCCTGCTTTAGTCCCTGTTGAGGTGATGCATTTGAAAATCATCTCACCAAATTTAGATTCAAATGATGTCTCGAGGACCATGTTGTTGACAGACGAGGTTCAGAGGCAGTAACGTTGCAATGTAGAAAAAAACGTGCAGAGAAAGAATCACAGGAGAAAATGTTGTGTTGCCAAAGCTTGGATGAAATGTGATGCCATGTTTTAGACTGAACTGAATCACGTCTATAATAAAGAGTAGTTCATGCTGCAACAGTTTACTTTTTGATTTATAAATGTCAGAAAAAGGGAAACTTGTGTCATAAAACCCAGCTGACAACGTGAACATTTGCTTTATCCAAAATAAATGAATATTGAACCATTTATGATGAAATTAAACAAAAAAGCAAATAAAACCTCACATTTAAGAAGTCTTAAATAGACTTAAATTATTTTATTACATCTAAAAATGTAGGATTTTAGAGGAAATTAGTGTTTTTTTCCAGGGCCTGACTTTCTGCAATTATTTAGAGCTGCACTGTGGTGAAGTGGTTAGTGCTGTTGTCTCACAGCGAGAAGGTTCCTGGTTCAGATCCCTGTTGGACAGGAGCCTCTCTGTGTGGAGGATTCATGTTCTCCCTGTGCATGCGTGCGTTCCCTCTGGGCTTCCTCCCACAGTCCAAAGACATGCTCGTTAGGTCATTTGGTGACTTTAAAATGAGTGTGGCTGGTTGTCTCTTTCTGTATGTCAGCCCTGTGATTGACTGGCGACCAGTCCAGTGTGTAGCTCGCCTCTCGCCCAATGACAGCCGAGATTGGCTCCAGCCACAACCCCGAACCCCTAACAAGGAAAAAGCAGCATTGATGATATATGGATGGTCTGCATTATTCATGACTAATTCCTCCTTCTTCTGGTTGACTAATACATGAATCTGTCTTTTGTTTCAGCTCTATAAACAACGATACACAAAGTCAAATAAAAACTAATATTACTGTTTCCTGTTTCTCTCCTCAGCTCCTCTGCCACTGCTAACACTAACGGGGACTCTGAGCGCTGACCCCAAAGGAAAAGCTTCACTTCATGCATCCATCACTGTAAGTTTCATTGCACATCTACCACAGTGCTGCGGTGTTTATTTTTCCTTTCCATTAGGGAAGAGGTTAGTAACACTTATTGTTCTGCCATCAAACTCTGTGTGAAACCAAAAACCTTAATGTGCCTGTGCATCTCTTAATACTCTGACTCCCTGCTCTCAGGTAAAAACTGACTCGTACAAAAGACCAAATATTTAAATCCTGCAAGACAAAAACACTGTAGTTGGTAATTATGACCACTAGATGGTGATATTTGCCCATTTTCAACACATTTTGCCCACAAAGTCAGACAAAGCAAACAGGTGTTCATAAGTAAAGATATAAGGATTGTATAAATATATAAAATGTAAATATAGTACATCAAATTGTACAAATAGATATGTATATAGATATATATATATGGATTGTATAAATATATAAATCAAGTTGTATATATGTATGGAAAATCATTGGATTGTAAATATCAAATATAGTATCATAAATATAGTATAGCAAATTGTATATATAGAGAGATTATAAGGAACACAGGAAGTTAATTTAATTTAATAAATATTAATTATTGAGCTGTGGAAAAGGGGTAGGATTAAATAAGTTTTATACTTCTTCCTACTCCTTATCAGGCATATCAATTGAATATATGTAATTTTCTTTTTCTTTTTTTTGTGAAATAATTTGAACATTGTTTTTTGTTTATTGTATTTTCGTGCTTTTCATTTTGTTTTGTATTTTTGATATGTTTGATTTTATTTTTGATATGTCTGAAATAAATTTAATCAATCAATCAATCAATCAATCAAGTAGGGTTGACATGATACCAAGATTTTAAACTTAAGAGCATGAAACCAGTAAAAATCCAAATATCAATTTAGCAAACATAGAAGTCCTAGGAACCAATCAAACTGCTTTACATGTGGCAACATTCATGTATTTGTGGATTTTTGGTGCGATACTGAAATCGGGAAAAAATAGTTTCTGCTTGTAATCTGCTGCATGAGGATTTGGGTCTGGGGGAGCTGGTCCCTTTAAATGTTTTTTAAAGTAGGTTTTTGATGATGATGCATCTGGTTGTATATGCTTTGACTGATAACATTCTGCTCTGTGACCATGGGTATGTTGACCTGTGTTTTGTGACTTTTTGTGTGATGTATGTCTGTAACAGCAGAACTAACTAAAAAAAAAGTTCTGCCAGGCGTGGTCAGGACACTTTTGAAAAAGAGATTCAGTTAGGTTTCCCTGTTATTGAGAATGTGCTGCAGTTTCAGATTGTTTTGATGGATTCATTCCTCTCATAAGCTGCACCTGTCTTATGAAAGAGTAGTTTCAAGGCTCTGGCAATATTTTTGGGGCGGCCCAGTTTTAAATCAGACCTGTGGCTCCTTTCCCACATGACTCTCTGACTCTATCCACTGTCCTGTCTCTAAATAAAGACAAGTGATGAGAATCCTTTTCTTCCAGGCTGAAGCCTCCGTATCAGCTGCCCAACAGGACAAAGCCGACACATCAAGCAGAAAGCCTTCCATTATCAGCACAGAGGTCATTATATAACTTGAGTCCTCTGCACAAAGTAACCAGACATTGCCAAACTTTCAGTCATCATAGCGTTACTTAGTGATGCCTTTTTATGTTTTCTTTAGGGGACAAGAAGTCAGTATTACAAAGAGCTTTGCCTGCAGGTGGAGGAGAGGAAACAACAGCAGCAAAAGGAGAGAAGAAGAAACGCTGCTGATGATCAAAAGGTGACTCACTTTGTAACTAATCTGCTCTGTTCTTTCATTAAAACATTGTTGGAGATTTACAATGGACAGTCATCACAGTTGTCCTCTTATATGCAGCACATTGAGACCATGCTGAACTCCACGTGGGGGATGCCAGGAAGCGGGGCTCCAAACTACCACAGGGGCACAGCGAAAAGGACAATGAGCCTCTACAGGGCCGGCATTTTACCCCAAGAGCAGGTAAACAATGCCTCGCCTTTTAGCTAAGAATCGCTCCCTTCAACAAAAGCCTATTGTAGTCAGAAGGTCTCCTGATCAGGCTGGCGTTTAGAAGGGGAAAAAAACGAAAGAGTGTCTACAAATCTGTCTGCAACAAATGAGGATTGTGTAGCTGTAAAAATCTCAGCTCTGGACTGCTTTAAAAGTTTGACTGATAACAACAAGTTTTAGAACAACAACATAGACATGGTGGTAGAAATCTGATTACATGTCTTGTTTCTTATTTTTCTCCTCATTAAAACCTCCCACTGAGTCTCTTGCAGAGTTTCTCCGCCCCAAAAAAATGTTTTTAAAAGTAGAACTCCATCCTGACCTCCTTTTTCCACACATTGCATTCCTCTTGCAGCAGCTGAAACTCAAACTTCTTTCTGTGTGTATTAACAGTGGGAGCCGGTCTGACTCTTAACACAAGTTGTGTTTGAGGTCATAACACCAGTCTGGGATTCTTGGCCAGCATGACATTACAGCCTGTTTCTTTGACCGGGGCGCTCCTCAATGCTGTCTTTGTTCTCAGATCCGCGATAAAGTCCTCAGAGGGGTCCCCTTCCACCGCCTGTGAAATGAAAGACCAACACATCCCTCAACAGAGACGACGGAGAGAAACCACAGAGCAGCCAGGCAAAATGTACTCTCTGACTTTTCTCTTCACATACAGAACCTTTTGTTTTTGTTGTTGCCATCATGTTATTTGGGCTTTCTTAGCAGCAAATTCTGATGGTTACAGATCACTGCAGAATAAATCAAACCAATAAGAACAAAAACATCAAGAGTGTGAACATTTTGATTACAGAGCCATGGGTTTGCCTAATGTACAGGTGCCTTCAAGGGACATATTTTCCTCTTTCCATACAGAGAATGGACTCATGGCCTTCATTTATTTTGTCAACCCGTGTTATAGAGAATCTCAAATCTTGAATTTAAAGGAGCATAAATAATCTTTCTGCCCCTATTTCACAATACATTCATTAACAAAGCATAAAATTCACTGATTCTTTCCAAACAAGGGGAGGGATTTGAGAATTGAGTGTATGTGTGTGTGTGTCTGTCTGTCTATTTGTTTGGATGATCAGGATGCTTTGATTATTCTCTAAACAAACTGTATCCTACAAATCCCATAATGCACCCCAACAAATTCTTCCATTCGACCCTCTGACTTTCTAAAAGTCCTTTTTGTTTCAAACTATGAATCTCTACCTTGTGAAGAAGACTTTTTGCATAATAATGTCTTCTTAAACCTGCATTTTCATTACTGTACATTTGTCTCCCTCTTCTGGCAGTAAGAGGAATTACACCAACAGTCAATACGTGTGCTTAGGACATCCGCTCCCTGACCTTTACATGCTGTGGAGTCAGGAAAAGTTACTACAAGGGTTGTGCACATTTGACATCAGGACTCAGAAAACCCAACACGTCGCCCCTGTTCTTAAATCCTTCCACTGGCTTCCGTCCTGGCCAGAATTGATTTTAAAATCCTGTCAACAGTTTATAAAGCGCTGCATGGCCTTGCCCCTGATTATATAAAATAATTAACAATAGCAGCTTTTAGCTTCTACGCTCCAAACCGGTGGAGTCCCCTACCAAGCATTATCAGAGATGCCCCATCACTGAACTCTGATAAATAAAGATTTAAAATATATGTTTTTACTGCTGTATCTTATTAGGTCAATAAACCTGAGTTTTTAAGAGTCATTTACTTTCATTTATCTGAAGCAGGTTGGGCTGCTGTTTGTTTTTTATATAACCACTGCACTTGAATTGCCTGTGCATACACCTATCTGCTTGTTTGCGTCTTTATGTTCGTATTTTTCAGGGTTTTTTTTGCATTTCTTTGCTCCTGTGAAGCACGTTGCAATTTCTTTCTGTATGAATACATCTTCTAATTTCCACATAATTATACAGTGAAGAGAAATGACTCACCCCCCTCTAATTACATGGTTTTGTTCTTGGCCTGCTCGTAATTGGAACAAATTATGCTGAAGCTTTGTGTGCATGTATTCAGATTTCATAGGCTAAGGACTGACCTTGTTGTGGAGGGCAGCACAGTAATGAAGATGTAGGGTAGTTATAAGGGACGGTGAAATACTAATGGTCAGAGTGTAGGCTGAGAAGGTTTGTAATTATACTGTAGGACACTATATTCCACAGAAGAAGAAACTGGTGGGTATTGTTATCTCACACTAACATTGAGAGTTTGAGAGCTGATCAAAACGTATTGTTGGCAGGATATTTGGAGTAGAAAGACATTTATGGTGTGAGCTTTATCAGTATGTTTTTCAGGTAGAGACACATGCCGTTTACAAAGTCTGGATTCAAAATATAGAAAACGTTCTGCCTGAATTTGCAGTGTCAGTGAGTGGGAGAATTTAGAGAAGCAGAATTAAAAGCCACATTGAGAAAGGTCAGGCAGAAAGTCAGTAGTTCAACATCAGCCCTGCAGCCAGACAGGAATCAGAATTTTCCTTCTTACATAACAGAGGTGTAGTATACGACTAAGTCCAGCATGATCCAGGTTTATCTGTTTGACAAAAACAAACCCTGACCGCTGACAGGTCGGTTATTTTATATTTTCTTGCATGCTATTTAAATATGAATACAGACAAACAATAAGGGTATTCTCTATCTTATTACATATTACTGTGGTTAACACTGTTACCATATATGGCATCATAAAACTCTCACTTTCCTTAATTTGCTGTTACCATGAACAAAGCTATGTCTACTCACCTGACAGTGCAGCACCTTTAGTATATCACAACGCTTGTTGTCGGTGTGCATGCTGCTTCTTGACTTGTTATTTTTTGTTAAAATGATGTTATACCTTTTTCTATTAATGCCAAATGTTTATATTTGGCATTTCGATATGTATTCTTGTATTTAAGTTGTCAGTGCTCAGAGCTGAGTTTTGTCTTCTTGCTGCTGCAACATCAGAATCTCTCCCTTGCAAAATAAAAAAAATAGTGGATTTGGTTAAACGTGTGCAAAAAAATCAGAACTACTTAAATAAATGTGCAGTGTTATACTCCAATATTTCATGAGTTTTTAAGTTAAACTTCTTAAATCAAAAGAATTATTTAACATGATGCTGTGCAGACACAGCATGGTGGGTGTGACGGTGGATGTAAACGGTTAACCCGAGGGTATAGCGGTCCACGGTGACGTCACACGCTGGTCTCTGCTGCTGCTGTGGGCCGCAGTTTGTTCAGGAGGACTAAAGATCCCAAACTACTGTAGGCTACGATCTCTTCCTTCACCAACTGCAGCCGGATAAAACCTCTTAAAATGGGCAACTGTCAAGTAGGTACCACTGTGAGAAATAGTCGCTGTTTATTACACGATGATTGTGGAAAAAGAAAATCTGACAATCGGCAGGGGGGGGTTTCGCTCGGGGGTCTAAGGGGGGTGTAGAGTTTCAGGATAACGAATAGGAGCAGGATTTTAATCGAGCCAATCATGTGATTAACGACAGATTCCGTGGTTATAGCTCAGTCAGATGTTGTCATTATTTCTGATTTTCTACGATTTATTCAACCCTTTAAAGACTCTTTTTGACGTCAGTGTTGCGCACATGTTATAACTCGTGGGGGAAAAAAGCCTAAACCCATTCATTTGAGTGAGATTAAGAGCTGTAGTTCAATGTTTTTTATATATTTGATGTTTCTTTAAATGAAGCTGATGTAACGTCGCAAATGACAGACAACCGTGTCTGGGTTTACGCAGAGGAAAGAGCCACTCCCCTGCGGAATTCATCACAGCTCCGTTAGATGTGTGTGTGCGCGTGTGTGTGCGTGTGTGTGTGTGTGTGTGTGTGTGTGTGTGTGTGCACAGACGAATGAGTGAGGCGCTGTGTGAACCAATATGTGTGTTTGTTACGCAACAGTGAATGAATGAAACGAGAGGGGACAGGGAGTTCATTTTATTTCAGACTGTGTTGAGAAAAGAAAATACTGCAGCTGATTTAAAAAAAAAAAAACTTACAGAAGCTAAGATTGTTTTAAAAGCAGAACCAGTGAAAGTTACTCAATCTGTGAATAGTTTCTCATACTAACTTAGCACACAGTGAACCATAAATGTAACACACGTCCTTGTTTGGTGACATAAAGTGTCATTGAACTTCTTGTTCTCATCTTTGCTGGAGATGATAAAGGTCCATTTATTGTAGCAACACTTTGGAGCTCATCAGACCCCTTCATGGCCCCCCGGACCGCACCCTTTGGCGACCGCCAGTAATTCATGCGGCCCCCACCAAGTTTGTTTAAAGACTTGTGGCCCTGAATTCCTCATTCCTCCCCTCCCCCCAGCTGCCAGCTGCTCCTGCATCGCTATTATGGCTTCATTTGCCCGAGACAATGATCGGTTAGATAAAAGGCAGAGCGTGATGGGAAGATGTTTTAAAGTCATGTTCTTTATTCTTTGTAGCCCACAATCGTGCCCTATGAGGAGTTTGATGTCATCGCTGACATTAAGGCCATCCGCAAAGCCTGCAAAGGGTTCGGTAAGTTTAGAATGAGGAATCAATCATGTTAGTGTTTGAATTCAAGAAAAGTCTAACTTGGAAAAAACGACATTTTTGATCTTTAAACTTCATGTTTTTGTGTGTGTTTTTCTCTCTTTAGGAACCGATGAGCAGGCCATCATCGACATCCTGGCCAACCGCTGTTCATTCCAGCGCCAGGAAATCAAACAGGCTTACTTTGACAAGTACGATGACGTGAGTGTCATTCAGGAGTACACACCTCAACGTTCACATGTTACTTTATCGTCTCAACTCTTACTCTTAACATGTTGTGAAGTGAGTCATGAAATCTGTTTTTTTCCTGCCGCGTTTCTCTGACAGGAGTTGGTGGACGTGTTGAAGAGCGAGTTGTCGGGTAACTTCGAGAATGCCATCCTCGCCATGCTGGACCTGCCCGTCATCTACGCCGTGAAGGAGCTGAGGAAGGCCATGAAGGGAGCGGGCACGGATGAAGACGTCCTGGTGGAGCTCCTCTGCACTGCTACCAATGCTGTCAGTCATAAAGTCAAAGCAACAGACTTAAAATGAATAAGTTCATACGTCAAATAACTTCTTACTTACATGACCTTGACTTCTTATTTTATTGTCTTTTGTTGTTTTTCTGCAGGACATCGCCTTGTTCAAGGAATGCTACTTTCAAGGTAAGCAGATGAGCTTCATGACAGCATACATTATGAGAGCAGTGATGAACAATATGATATGATTTATTTAGTATTAAACTTTTCAATTAGGAAAACATTACTTGACATCAACCCATGATTATTGTTGTTATTGGTTTGTCATGTTTCATAAAGTCTGTGGTGTTAACCTTTTCCCCCACTGACGACTAAATGTCATGATTTTCCTGTGTATTTTGAACTCTGGAGGAAATGACTAAGGTTGACTCATTAGGAGCCACATATAGTGAATTCTGAACTCCTCTTGTTCCTTGTCGCTCTGTGTTTAGTCAAGGCCCATCCTGCTTCTGCTTCCTGATCACTATGATATCAGTGCTGATAGTTCATTAAACATCATCTTCATTTATCTCACTGGGTTTTTTTAGACACTGACTTCAAACTATTTTTATAATCATTTATTTTGCTTGTTTTAATATAAAAATTTTACACTGCCACTTTGTAAAGAGCCATTCTGCACTCAGATTTGTTGTATGAGAGACTACAGGAAAGGATAGTTGAGTGCAGATTCTAAAATCTGTATCTGAGATATCTGAATGGACTTGAATGTGCGTTAATTTGACAGCTAACTAAAGTTGTTTTCACACTTACATTAAACTCCTTAAACATTTCCAAAATGCTAATAAGCTGCATGCGTGAACTCAAACAACCACATGTTTTCATCCCAACTTTACCCAGACTTTAGTTATTGAAATGCTATTGCTAGTTCACAGTTAGCTAAGCACAGGGTTTTATTATAATTGTGAATTTACTGTTTTGCCTTTTAGCACCTCATGTTTAATTATTGTCTGTGTATGAGTGTGTTATTTTCTATTCAGAATAAAGAATTCTATTTATTTATTTATCTATTTATTATTATTATTATTATTATTATTATTATTATTATATTTATATATTATTATTATTATCATTATTATTATATATATACATTATTATTATTATTATTATTTATTAACAATTATTATTATTTATCTATTTATTTATTTATCCATTTCAGAATTCTATTTATTTATTCTATTTATTTATCTATTTATTTATTATTATTATTATTATTATTATTATATTTATATATTATTATTATTTATTATTATTATTATTATTATTATTATCCATTTAAGAATTCTGTTTATTTATACTATTTATAAAATAATTATATTTATTTTCTTCTGAATAGAATTGTATTTCTATTCAGAAGGCATTTGTTTTAGCTCATTCTTGTGAATGAAACATTGACTTCTTGGAAAGGAATCATTGAATGTGCTCAGTGCTGTTTTGATAGTTTCATAATTGCTGCACATAAAAACTCCAGAGGCAGTCGACTTGATGAGAGTTGTGTTCAGGTGTCTGTAGAGCTGTGCAGTAAGACTTTTTGTTTCAGGGTCTGAGAATAAATCTGTCTCTCTAGACTCAAAAATGATTTTCAACCAATCAGAAAAAGGCTTATATACCCACTCATAGTATCATTAAACTAAGAAGCTCTGCTCGAGGACTTGATGTTTGAGAAAAGGGGTCAGACTTTAAAATGTAGGCTAATTATTAACTTGAATGAAAAAGAAGGTTAAGGGAAAGCAGACGCACTTCTTGACAAATTTAGAAAAACCAAAACGCTCTTCACTGCCCTCTGATGGTACAACAACTTCAGATTCTTATTTTGTGTGACCCTTTTTTTAAACTCTGTGTCGCTCTCTCAGTGCATGAACGGGATCTTGAAGCAGATATCGAGGGAGACACAAGCGGGGACGTCAGAAACCTGCTCATGGCTCTTTTGGAGGTTAGTGCTCTTGAGTTTCTTCTCCACTAGCGAAACCAAATTCCTGTCTGGGCGTTGCACTGAAATGGAGCTCACTTTCCCTGTGCCCGCTCTTAAACACACACACACACACACACACACACACACACACACACACACACACACACACACACACACACACACACACACACACACACACACACACACACACACACACACACACACACACACACACACACACACACACACACACACTGGACACAATCCAAACAGCTTCTCATTAGTAAAACAGAGGCCGGATACAGTTGCTTCAGTCACACACATCAGAAAACTGAACTGTTCTTCTTCCAGGGCAACAGAGACGAGAGTTACGATGTGGACGAAGATCTGGCTGAACAAGATGCTACCTCCATGTTTGAGGTGAAGTTTCTATTTTTACACACGTTTATGATAATCTCTTCTTTTAATCCTCAACAGTACCAACTGGGTTTTTTTTTTTTTCTGCAGGCAGGTGAGGGTTGCTTTGGGACAGATGAGTCCACGTTCAGCTACATCCTGGCCTCCAGGAACTACCTGCAGCTCCAGGCCACATTCAAGACATATGAGCAGGTGGGTTCTGGTGTCACGCTGTGCAGAGCCGCAGTCAGACTGCATATCACGTTTACATGACCTGACATTGCAACTTCAGCTAGCTATGTGGATGAGTCAGGGCCGGTATCTTACACAACCCTTGAGAAGAACTTTGCATTACACTTTTTCGAGGACCTTGAAATTATACTCCCTTTGAACATAAATTACTGGTCCCAGCACCTAATCCTTTTGGGGAGACTTGGAGGAAATTATAGAGCTTAAAAAAATGCAGCGTCACTAACATTAAGTCATTGCTATCGGGTGCTTACATTCAACTTGTTATTTTTGTCTCAATAGCTCTCTGGAACTGAAATCCTGGACGCCATCGAGAACGAGACATCTGGGACACTGAAGAAATGCTACATTGCTCTTGGTAGATATGACGCCCAACATTTTAAATACACTAGACATTTATGTGAGATAATACAAAAAGAAGAAGTCAATGTGTGGCTCATAGATTTGATAAATCTTTAAAAAGTGAACTAAATTGACTTTATAGCACATAGAAGTTTCATTGGAGAGGACTGTGTTGGAACACATGTTTTAATAAGCTTCAGTAGAATACGATGATATGTTTATTTCTCCTCTCCTCAGTGAGAGTCGCTAAGAACCCTCAGCTCTACTTTGCCCGGCGTCTGAACAAAGCGATGAAAGGAGCGGGCACCGACGACGACACCCTCATCCGCATCATCGTGTGTCGCTCTGAGGTAAGAACCCGAAAACGATCAGCCAATATATTCACCACTCGGATTTTGACTCTTTCTGTCAAAAGTAATGTTGAGGATCAGTACCACCAAGAAAGCAAAATCCCTTTGTATCTTCTGCTAAATGTAGTTTCAAGACCGTGATGGAGTACTACAAACATAAGAGCAATGACATCATTCCTAGACGTACACTGAGCATCCCACAGTGTGTAAATCACACCACCAGGGGGCTCTCAATCAAAACAATGACAAAAGATGACATCAAGGCTGGCGGGGAATCATGGGAGTGATTCTTTCTGACATTTTTAGATTCACTCATGTTAATTTTGTTTTGGTTTCTTTTCAACTACCGTGGTCTGTTTTAATTGAAGTCTTTTTTACACTTACACATGGCCAATAAAATGATCGTTCTAAGGGAAAAGCTAGTTTCAGTAAGACACTTTGTCAAATGCAAAATCTTTGATAATCCTGCAAAATGCATGACGTTTCTTTATTGCAATTCCTGGAAATGTTACACTTCATACTTGGAAGTGATCAGATGGTTCGGGAGTAGAGACTGGAAAATATTAAATTTCACAAATGCTTTCACAGTTCGATTTGGAGACCATCAAAGAAATGTACCTGGAGAAGTACGATGTGTCTCTGAAGGACGCCCTGAAGGACGAGTGCAGCGGGGACTATAAACGTCTCCTGCTGGCGATCTGCCACTGAGAGTTCTCCTGAGTGGATGTGGATGACAAAGGCAGAGACGGCAGAGTGTGTTTATACCGAGGGCGCTGTTTCCCGTCTAACAAAGTAAAATCACTCAGTCTCTCCATGCGGCATTAAGCAGGGAGCAGGAGGCTGGAAGTGGCTCATAACTCTGAGTTAATGTTTATCTAAGTGGCGCCAATTTTGAACTTTTTCAACAGGCATTCATTACAACGTTGGCTTCGAACTGGATTTACTTAAGTCTCCAAAAGTACAGTTTCTGTCAATCACTGTCCATTTCTTCGGCAGTGTTTAGCATCATTTTCTAACGTGTTTACTAGCATTTACAGTCAGTTTTAGTTACTATAAACGAGCAACAAGATGTAAACGTCCTAGGAAAACACCCAAATGCACTGAGTGTGTTTTAATCAGATGGATCTACGGTTTGTTATCACGTCGTAAAAGTAATTCATGTTTGTACCCTAGCATGAAGTCGGCTTTAACCCGCTGCTGCATTTACAGAAGTTATTGAAAGTGTTACTAATGAAGAAGTATTAGATCCAATTATTCTGTATTCAAGTTGATTTTGTTGTCCAAGGCCGCTGTCGTTCACCCTCCATCCCCCAAAACTCAGTGACTGTTTTATTTCACCGCTGTTATTACTAATGCAATCATCCAATAAGAAGCTTGAATTTTGAAGAAATGTGAACGTTTGTTATGAAGGGCTATACGTTTGTGTCATGAAGGTTATGCAATGTTATGTGAAAAGACAGGATGGATTTCCCTCACAGATGATTATCAAAAGAGAATATATTTTATCATGTTCTTGTTGAAGAAAACTTTATATTCATTTACAATATGTTGCATTTTTATCCACCAGAAAAACTTGACAAATCCAAATGCACCTCAAATTGCTCTCCTTTTTTTTTTGTATTTTACTACTAACACAGTAGAGAGTTAATATATTAACATTAATATATATAACATTATTTAGTTGACTGTATAAGGTAGGTCAGAGAGTATCAATGTGAAGAAACCTGTAGGTAATATGTAACATCCAGACAGTCTGACATCTGTGTCATTCTCTGTCACTGTAAGGCAGCTGAGATTTGTTCAAATGACCACTATTGTAAACATTTTGAGTAGCTGAGTATACACTAACTGAAATATGAGATAGGTAAAACATGAACCAGGATATCAGATGGGTTGTGTCTCTCTATAGCCAAAGATTTCCAGTGTAATTGCAAATAAAATTCCCTATAACATCATTGTTTATGTTTTTGTTTTATTAAACATTTGACTGTCTTTGGTACTATGATGAAAAAATGACATAAAATGACTTTTAGATCCTGCTAGTTTGAACTTTTATCAAGTTAACAAGAAACTGTCAATTTTACATAAGAAAGAGAATAACAACTGCAGAAAAAATAATGGCTCAGATCAGATAAAATAAACAGTTATTTTTTATTTATTTATTTGTTAGGGACAGTGCATATTAATGAACAGCTGTAAAAATGCCAGATTATAGCAGAAGTGCTAGTTTCCATCTGTTGTCCCTATAGGCAGGTAACAGAGAAAGACAAATTACAAATACAATACAAATACAAATACAAAGGCACAAGTCACACAAGACAATAATAGAGGTTAAAGGTTAAAGGTTAAAGGTGGTCACAGACTTGGTTTTCTTTTATCCACTGTTTGAGGTGTGTTTTGAAGGTTGCACATGTTTGTGAGTCTCTTATTGTGAGTGGGAGAATATTCCAATATTTAGTTCCTTTGACTGACAGAACAGTCTGTATGGGACCTCACAGTCTCCTCGGCTGTGGCCCTGCGGTGCCGATCCCACTGACAGACTTCAGCTTTATAAAGTCCTTCAAAGGAGGAGGAGGAGCAAGTCCGTGCAAAATGTTATATATAAAACATGCATTTTTAAAATCAACAAAATAATGAAAATTTAGTATATTATGTTTATCTAAAACAGTGCAATGGTGAAACGAAAATGGCTTTTTGTCAAAGATTTTTATGGCCTTTTTTAAAAAGAGATTGTATTGGTTTAGTTACACAATATAGTGTAAAATTAAAATCCTTCTTAGGGCATAATATTTTTAAAGTATTAAATACTATTATCGTTATTTCACGGTGTTATATCGTTGTACATGTTTAAAAAAATATATATATATATATATTTTTTTATATATATATATATATTTTTTTAATTTTATTATAAGATGTACGATTTTACTTCGAGCTCCTGAAGGCAGCGTGATGTCTGCGTGTCGTCATTTCCCTTAAGCTCCGCCCCTCTGTCTCCACCTACCATGCTGTAGTCTCGCGTTTCCTACTCTCGTTTGTGTTTATATTTTTTAAAACGGGACATTTTACACGACGTGAGGTTTCAGCGTGCAGAGAATCGACCACAGGAAATCTCCGAGACCTGCTTTATCCTCTGGAATCACCTGGAGGTACGTTTTCCTTCGTCTTACACCAGCTGTGTTTGTCTTTTTTATCCCTCCTTTTGCTGATAATTATAGTCATTAGCATCCATCTTGGCAGGAGCTAATTAAAAACACTGCAAGGAGGAAACGGGGTGGCCGTGTAGCAAACTAATCAGCACACCTTTGTGTGAGGTTTAACAACATCTGACATCCGGAACTTAGGCTACGTTCAAAGACCGATTGAAAACATGTTACATTCCTTTTATAATCTGTTAAATAAATCACTAGGGCCTAGTGTCTTTGCATGTTTCCCCTTTGATTGCATGTGTTTGTATGTGGTTAAGATGAAAGTGTAGAACCTGTGCAGGCCTTCTAGATGTGGTGGGTTTGAGTAAATCGTATTTTAACACGTTGTGTCAGTCGTTGTTGTTAGATTAATCACTGCAGCACTCTCAACTTGTGTTCAGGCTCTGCAGCTTGCACATGTTTTAAGAGTCCATCATCATCACCATGGCAACGTGAAGTAAAAACAGTCATGTCCACTTCCTGCAACAAAACAAGGAAATAAACAGCTGCAAAAATAATCTTATCTGCTCTTTTTCAATATTCCACATTCAGAGATCATGATCAACACCTGTTTACTCTGCAGCCAGTGACGTCATTAGAGCTAAAACACATGAAATAGACTAATGCATAACTCATGAGGATTTAATGCACTAGGGTCATTAATGTATCATGAATTTCCTGTTGCTCACCATTGGAGTATTAAAGGGGCACTCTGATTATGAGTGTAAGAGTTGCATTATGGGATATGTAGGATTCAGTCATTTTGACACTTTCCAAAGAAAAAGAAGTTAACTTTGAACTTTCCTTCATCGCACAGTAATGGCCGCTGTTTTTTGGAGTTCTTCAAATATTGTTTCCCGCACAGAACACCGGAGTATTACCTTACGCCTGTTGCAGTCTTTTCTCCCGACGAACCTCTTTAAGTTTTGTCTTTACACACTTAAAAAAGATAAACACAAGAGCTTCAATTTTGCATTTTGTTTTTTTGTTTGCAACTTTTTTGCAACCCTTTTTCCAGGGACAAATATGTTGCCCTCAGTTTCTGATCCTCTGTGAAGTAAGGAGAATTTCAAAGCTAAAAGGCTCACATGTTTAGCTCAAAATTAAACATTTAAACATTTAAAATCATGTGGACATGTGTCAAACGGCCTGTTTCCAAAAGGATGCCAATAGTTTCTTTTCTGTTCCTTCAGTCTTGTAAACTAAAGAATGCATGCTCACATGGACGAGTGACAGTAAGGGAGAAACCTGAAAAGTGAATTTGATCATCTGTCATCCTCATTCGCAGCATGTGAAGACGTGCTTTATGAATAATATTGGGCTTTGCACAGAAGTATCTGATCTGTGTCTCCTGTGAGTCAGGGACAGAGCATGACAGACTGCATGGTTTCTGCTCGTCTCCTCTGAAGGACGTGGAACATGTCATCTGTCTTTTCACTGTGTGTGTTATTATAAACTCTAAAACTCAGAGCGTGAGGACTGTTCAGGACTCTTTCCCCCCCTTCTCGTGATGCTTTTAATGTCTCGTGTTGAAGCACTTTGAATTGCCTTGTCGCTGAAATGTGTTATGTAAATACATTTGCCTTTCCTCTCCGGTGGATATATCACCCAGACTGCACTCGTTTGTGTTTTAAAAATTGATTTGAATGTTGAACTTAAAGTATTAACTGCAGCTCCTACTTCAACAGACAACACGTTCAAGTATGCACAGACATGGTCTATGACTTATTGAGTTTACAACAGCAATGAGGATCCATTCATTCAGGATGAGTGGAAGCGTGCACATCGATGTTAACTCAGTGCATGTTTGAGTTTATATGAGACAGCGTCAGTCTGTTAACAGAGACTCCAGTGTTGGTGATGTTCAGGTACTTGACTGGTAAACAGAGTGACATGAGTTAAATTTTTGTCTCCTGTCCCTTCACTTCTGTGCGTAATGTCACACTCCCTCACTCTCTCCCTCTTCGTCTCTTTCAGAAGGTTTTCTAATGTTGTCAAAAGAGATCAAACTAAAACTCCAAATTCTAAGGAAGCATGTATTTATGCTGCTCTGTGAGGATAATCAGACATCTTTGATTAAGCCTGAAACACGTCAATGAATGCACGACGACGGAAAACCTCGACCTGCAGCATGTTGTTTCACTCTTCAGGAAGTCTTATTCACACTTTTTACTTTTTTCTAAGCTGATGGCGTTGATTGTATCTGATTGTAGGGCGTCTGCAGCACCCTCTGCACCTTTACTTTCTGTGTCTCTTTACATTTGAACTCTATCCATGCTCCATCCTTTATCTTATAATAACGAGATCAGGATCTCATAATTGCAAGATCCTTATCGTGTAATTATGTGATGCTTATCTCGTAATTACCAGATAAGGGATCCAATGTTTCTTTTCTTTGGTGAAGGCTTACATACGAGAAAATGGAAGACATAAACCCATCTGTAAAAAAAAAAACTTTCTTTGAAAACCAGGTTCTCCAGCATGCAATCTTTCCCTGTTCAATCTTAATTCATGCTTAACTGATGCATCATTCATCATGTTCATATATCATGAAGTCATGGTGTTCAGAATGAGTTAATGATTTTATGGTCATCAGTTTGGTTTCCTGTTTTCAGGTTATTCAGTTCAAAGCAAAGTCCTGTAATAAAAACCACTCAGCTGTCAATCATTAATAGAAACACATTAAGCTGAAGGTCCACACAGCTGATGATGTCATGGAGAGTTAATACTGAACACAGCTGATGAAGTCCACTGATGTTCGCTTCACTGCAGGAGGACATCAACGACCCTGTTATCATAATGATGAAAACACTTCTCTCCTTGCAGTGATTGGTGTATTGTGGCTGCGTTCATTACTATCAACTCGTAGGTGCACGCTTCACATGCATGAGTTGGTGCTTAATTCGTGCAGAAACTCTTACATTGATCATGTCGATCATGTAGCCCCCTTGGAGAGTTTTCTGGAACCTTTTATTATCTAATGCATGCATAGCAGTATTTGTTAATAAATATAAGTTATGTAGATGAGTAGATTCCTGTAAATTCTGTTTGTCTGCTGTTGTTTTTATGTGACAAAATGTGTCTTCATGTCTTATTTGTGTCCAACATTGCAGAGGGTTGAATCTGCTGCTCACACATGATAGATTGCATCCTGGATGATGATTGGTTCAATTGATTTAGTACTCCAGCTTTTGTTATCGATGAGCAGAGACAATTTCATCCGTCCAGTAATAAAGTACACTACCTCATGTTGTAGTTGACACTGTTGTTATTTTACACTAGCTGTAGATTAAGGTTAAAGCTGTTCTTATCACCTCGTCATAATGCTGTGTCATATTTTACATTTTCGTTGTTGTTTGTCGTTGAATGGCAGCTAGCAGAAGTAGTTCTCAGCCGTTAGTCTGTTCAGAGACAATAAAACACCAACCTGAGGCAACACGGTAACAAACACTAAAGTTAAAACATAACTTCATAATGTTTGAACATGTTGTACACTTTTACAATAATGATTACAAGAAGAGGACTTAATTGTTAACTTGACTGGCTGAAAGTCGCTCAGTTTGTTCAGGAGCAGCTACACCAGTGTGAGATTCTACATGGAGGGAAATTAAAAAAGTGAAACTGGATTGTGTGTCTTGAATAGTAAAAACACACATAGTATGTTTCAAATGAATAAACATACTTTTGAGATTTGTACTTAAACATTAAAGGCTTTATACAAGTTCAGTATCTGAAATGAAAACTCAGAAGATTTGGAATGTACTTTCAGCAAACAAAGTAGAGGAGTGATTCAGAATGCTGACTGTGCCTCGTTAATCTTTCTGTAGATCTCTGAGCTGTTCTCAACACCCCCCCCCCCCCCCCCCCTTGTGGTCCTTATCTCAGGTGTGACAGGATGTCCGTGTGGCAGCAGGAGCCGTCGGGTTATTCCCCCTGCGTTGAGATCGACTCCAGCTCCGTGAGGTGCAAAGACAGGCTCGCCTCTCCGGCCTGGCTGAAGCAGGAGCAGGATGAACTCTGCATCATCAAGTGGGAGAGTCTCCAAACGGGAACGTCGACTGACGCCGTCCAGGACAACACACCCAGCAGCGCCATGCCAGGTAAGAAGACTTTCATACACCGCCTGCTGCTTTGTCACAAACATATGCTGCTGTTTCTTACATTTTCATAACTTTGCACAATAAAACAACACATGATTTCATTTGTAATGAAATTTGCCTCCGAGCTGCACACACACATTCATGTATCACCACAGTAGTACTAACAATTTTTTTTTTAAACATTGTCTTTTCAAGCAGCCTCACATGCAGAGAGCCTCCCACCAAAGGTGCTGCTGACCATCACTAAGCTCCAGTGCATGCTGGAGAGCAAACAGGAGCGCATCGCCGCGCTGGAGAGACAGGTGGAGGACCTGATTCAGGACCGCAAGTTCCTGAGGAGCCAGTTAGAAAACCTCACAAGCAACCGTGCCATGCATACGTTTGCATCGCCCAGTCCAGTGACAGAAGGTCAGTCGTAGAAGTGAAGCATATATATATATTTATATTATATATGTTGTTTATTGTATAGTTCATCATCGTTGGTGTCATTTTTTCACAGCCCCGAAATCCAGCAAAATGCAGCACTCAGAAAACAAATCCCGTAAGAGAGAACAAGTTTCCTGCAGCTCCTCTGACAGCAGCAAAAGTCACTCTGAAGCGTCAGAGTCTTCAGAAATGTCTGCAGCCTCGAGTGAACACAAGAGGAGAAAACACCACAAAGACAAGAAAAGGTCAAAGAAAGGGAAGGACTACAGCAGGAAGAGAGGTAATCATCACATCCAAACATATACAGTAAATCTATATTTCAGATTTCTATCCGCTTTACTGGTGATAGTGACAATTATAAGAAAAAGAAGAATTGACTCATGAAATATTACATAAATATTATATTATAGTACATGTTAAACATTTTCTCTGTAAGGACCAGTGTCCACCTAGCTTTTTTTCCGGAGCAGAAAAGTATCTGCTCTGTGAAGAAAAGCGCTGCGCGTCCGTCCTGTCACTATGACAACAGATTGTTGACAACGGCCGCTGTATGACCAACAAGGCTCTGTTATTTTTTACTGCATGTTTTTTTTTTTATTTGAGATCGGTTTTTTTTACCCCGGCAGACACGCAGCAAAGAGGATGTGGGTAAAAGATACGATCCGACGCTGGGCGCTGTGCTTTTTATCCAGGCAGCCGCTTTCTGCTGCAACAACACAATATCTATCTCCCATAATCATGTCAACTAAAACAGAACATTATTATGGGATGTTTAAATAAATGACACAGTGAGTTAAATTACTGCTCCCTTTAAACTCATCTTGTGGTGAAGTAAGTCCGTTAGGTCCATTGAGAGTAAGACTGTTTGAAGGTTGAACGAGGTTAAAAATTAATTTAGTTTGATTGTTAACCAAACTCCCTGTTTAATATTACTATTATAAACTCTACAGTCCACATTGCACATTTACACTTTCTTTGTCATTGCTTCACCAGCCACCGGTGTCCAGTACGTCATCCACCGCTACAAACAAGTCCTGTCAGCCTTCATCAAAAAGAAAAACATGAGCGAAGCTTTCCGCCGTCTAGGAATCGACCGGAACACCATCGCCAACACAGCGTCCATCGCCGAGCTCCACCTGGCCGGTAAAGACATGGTGCCCCTGGTGGGCACGTTTCGTCAAGGAGAAGAGACTTTGGTCAGCTACGCCCAAAGGTGCACCCTGGTCATCGACAGCGACCCCGATCTGGCGAGGAGAATAGACCAGATGAAAGCGAACTGCGAGCTTCTACCCATCTCGGGGAAAAGGCAGAGGCTGTTGCATTCTCACATGCAGCCACTAGTGGGCCCTGCAGAGAGCATTTTGATAGGTTGATGATGATTTCATTTTGTGGGTTCAAAAAATGTTGTTAATTTGTTCTTCCCCTGATCTGAACTGCTGGATTCAAATATTTCATGTAGCATTTTTTTCATAAATATATATAAAGATGATAATTTTTTCTTAAGGGGAACAAAAATGTATATTATGTTCACTTTTAGGTTGTATATTTTATACCTGATGGATATTTAAAAAAAAGGCACAGCTGCTCTCACCAATGGGAGGTTTTTTTTTTATTTTTTTTTTTATATTATTTAATGTGTAGTTTAAGAAACTGCCCACAAGATGGCAGCACTCACACATAACATCATTTTTTGTCAAACCTCTCCTCTTGTCTTTCACTCCAAAATGGTGGAAAGTCAATTTCTATTTTTACAGTGCCCGGGCTCTGATGGAGAAATAACTTTATGTTCATTGACTTTATGTAGAAACTTGGCTTGACTATCCTGTGATACATCAAATGTAAAAACTGTATTTAAGTTAATTTGTTTCAAAGTGTGTCATGTTGTTTCTGAAACTGCCGACAAATGAAAATGAAAACTGTTTGATCATACAGAATGTTTCTTTGCTTGTCTTTTAAGATTTGTACCTTTTTGATTGAGATACTGAATCTGAAACGTTGGGACACAAATGTCAAAATTCAAGTCCCAGAAATTCCAATTTCTACAGTATTTGATGAAATGCACATCAACTGTAAGTGGTACTCAATGTGTCCCTGCTCTCAGACATATTTCAGTTGTTTCTTGACCAGAGGAATGTGCATGGCCAGTTGTACAGACAGATGGAAAAGCTTGGTAAGACACCCTTGGGCGATGGCAAGTGTCACCCTGCTGTTTGCTTTTCACATGGAGTGACAAATTACTCGTTCAAAGCCATTACAAGGGCTGCACCGAGGCTGTTTATCTTTGCATGGGACTCCGTCACTGTCACTCCCATTTTCACACCCAAGCTATCTGCTTATCTCTCCCTCTCTCTCATCCCAATCCGCCTCTCCCCTCCCCCTAAACCCCCCGCCATCTTTTTTTATTAACTCATTCAGTCATTGTTCATCTCTTCTCTATCCTTTCTTTTTTTTTTTTAAATACTACATAATTTTCTCCCAAAACTAAAAAGCTGAAGGAGTTTTTTTCGATTGTGTAGGAACATTTCTGTCCGGAAGAGGCGATAGCGAGTGGCCTACGGTTCCTCTCAGCCTGGAGGGGACAGGTGAAGGCTGGTCTGCTCGGCAGCGTGAGGTGGAAAAGGGAGGGTGTCTCATCTCTTCCCACCTCCTGAGGCATGCAAATGTCAGTTGTGCTCTCCTTGTCACCGTCACGAGATGTGAAGGCAGGTTTTTCTGCTTATCCTGAAATGAAAAGGGACAGAGTAAGGCACAGGATGTTCTTGAGGTATACGACTGTTTCATTTCTGCACAAACACTTCTGTTGTTCCAATAAAGCAGGCGACAAAATGCCGTCCTCCACCTGCAAATACTCCAGAGTGACAGCTGCGAATTTGGTGTTAATGACTCATGGTGATGGTGCTCAGAGCTGAAGATGGAGATAGGACGTAGGCCTAATAGAGCCTGAAGCATGCTCCCCTCCTCCTCCTCCTCCTCCTCCCCCGGCCTTTTGACTCACATCGATGCGAGGCCAGCTGGGACTCCATTTTGTGTCTTTCCTGGTTGCAGGTGCCACGCCATTGCAGAGGCTCCAAGTGCCTGATGGGTACGAAATCAACCCCTCCCTCCCTCCCTCCCTCCCTCCTCCTCCCTGTCCAGCTCTAATCCTGACCTTGACAAAAAGAGCATCTGGATGTTCTCACTGAGATTAGCTTGTAATAACCACCAATCACCCTCTTAATGGTGCAAGTGAAATGTGTTTGAACTGGAGAGTTCAAATGGGTGAGGTAATGTTTTGTTGTTGGCATAGTGTGCACGACCTACTGCACAACGAGGACCCCAGACAAATTATATAAAGGATTACAAGGCTTGGAATAGAGCAAAACAACTTACACTTGAACAATTGATTTTATACTTGCTTGTGAAAATAGTTATTGTCTTAAAAACACCCTCTCTCACTCTCTCAGAAAAACTGAGATTATTACAAGATATTGAGAAACCACTGGTGTGTGGACTTTTGTTTATCCAGCAGATTTTTGGTTGTGTTCTCTTTGGACTCAAAGTGACAAATGAGAAGGAATTGGCATGTCCTTTTTGCAGCTACAGCAGCACGTTTATTAGTCTTACAAGCAGTGGCGTATCAGTGAAAAGCATTTACTCACTTCCTATCTATCTCCACAATAAAAGGGCAACATTTAGATCAGTGACTCTCAACTGGTATAGTCTCAGCACCCAGTACCAACTCCTCATGAAAAATCGTGAACCCAAATGTTTGATATTTTTCAACCAGGCCATGTTGCAGTTTGGACCTCAGACGGTACAAACAGGTGACAGAAATAAGAAATGGAACAAAACTAATATTTAAAAGGAGCTTCAAAGACTTTCTGGCACAATTCTTTTCCAGGCACACATTTGTGACTCCCTGAAAACGGCTAACCAAGTCGCTATTTAAAATACTTACCGAATGAAATGGGCTGAATTTAAAATGCAGAGGAAGCTAGCAGCAGCCAAAACAGTTGATTTGAACAATAGTTCCACCTCTGGCAAGGCAAAAGCGAGCATAAGGTATTCTAGTAGATGGACATTTTCGCACAGCTAGCATGCCACTTAGCTGTTTTCAACTTTAGTACCAGGCTGTGCTGAAGCCTAAGGAGTGCTAGCTTAGTATGAAGAATGCATTTCAATGAAAATGCTAGCCTGGCTTTGACAAAAAGTCACCAAATCTGTTTGCTTTACTAAACAGGTTTTCTATGTCTGAAACAGGACATTTTGATAATGTGATCATTAAAAGGTTGTATGAGGAATTTGCTGTTTCCGCTCTTTGTGCTAAGCTAAGCTAATGGCTTGTCATACTTTGATATACAGGCATGAGACTGGTATCAATCTACTCCTATAACTGTTATCAAGAAAGTGAATAAGTAGATTTTACAAACAATTGAAGGATTTCTTTCAACCGCTGCCATATAGAAAGAAAATAATGTTCCATTTCTACCCCATTATTTTTCATGATTTCATGTTTTGAGAACAGAATGAATAAGTTACAGGCTGGTTTGAAAGTTTAAACACCTTAACAGAGATCCAAGTGACTCATACTCCTCTGGGGTGTCTGGTGTTTTTGAGCAGTGGTGATGGCAGTCTCAACCTTTGAACTCGATGACACATTCTACTTCAGCGCAAATTAGGTCTTCATAAGAGGACTGCAACATACCATTAGTCATCATCAGGATAACTCATATTTAGCCCCGCAATTGAAGGCATACACTTAAACAATTTGAATTCCAGAACAGAACGGATGCTTTGATCGTGTGTTTGAGCCTCTTCACCTTTCCTCTGCCCTTGGTCTTCTCACTAATGAAATCTTAAAATAACCTGCCCGCCGCTAGGAAAGTGGGTCAGAGCGCCAATGCGAAGCCAATTCAATACAAAAGCATCAAGTAGTGCATTATGGGTATTTCCCCCTGTGGTAGAATTGAGGTGGGGGCCGATGTGCGCATGCTGGTGGATGCCTATTCCTGTGCTTTTCCTGCATTGCATCAGATGGCTGGTGAAGCAGTCAACAACAGTTTTTGTTTGCATGCAGTCATACTCTATTCTTCAGCTTTTTCACTTGGGAGTAAAACACACAGGGATATGTTTTTGTTCTGCAAGCTATTGTCTGATACTTCTAATACTGCACCCAGCTGCTAGCAGGTAGATGCACTAGAAGACATGGTTGTATGTTGACTCCTGTCATATTCTATTGTTAGACACATGCAGACACCCCTGAATGCACAGTGTGCTCTCCTGCAGCTGATAAGATTCAGACTGATGGGTAAACATGACCTAACTATAGCCTCCGCCTCAGTGAAGGGCGAGTCTCATAGCTGTTTTAAAATATCTTTATTAAGCCAAAAACATTTACTATATTTACATGGCAGCCATTTTCCTGGAAGTGCATGGTGGAAACTCAAATGCTGTTATAATTTATGTTTTTGCTGCACTGGTAGGGACCTCCAGAGGAAAAATTTAAGCCAATGCAGGAGTGTAAAAAAGTTAAATTTTGAAGTGTCCACTTAAGGCTGGCTGCAAAAGCCAAGGAATTCCCCTCAGATCCTTTATTAAGATGTTCATTTTACAGTAACTCATCCGTTTTAATAATGAAGCCTAAGAGTTTTTTTTTATAAATTAGCACTTTTCGGGGTGTGGCTTAGAGGACTGACAGGTGGGCACATTGAAGCTGTTTGCCAGGAGGCTTCAGCCCTCCTCAATTCCACCTCTTTGCCTGTTTCTGGATTGATTGATTGGGTTGGGATGAAATGATATTTTCAATATAGTGACTGCCATTTTTGGATTTCACAACACCTCTTCAGGAATCAGTGAGTGAAACTGAGACGACATCCATTGTTTAATACAGTCTATGACTTGTTACACAATCACAAGGAATACCGCAAATTATTTATCAATTCATTGCTTTTTTGATTAATCAGCTACTTGAAACAAAATATTCAGTTACATGTTCTGTGTCCCTGGCCGAGTTGAAACGATACAATTGGGAACTTGACTGAGGCTAGGCTCAAAAACTTCCTAGCTAACATCACAGTTTGAAAGAGATACGCCTTTTCAACTGTGCCAATTCCTACTGTAGTTAAATTGTAGTGTAGGCTAACCAACAACAGTTTTAGTATCGATAATTGGTTGCATACCAAAGTTACATGTTGTCCAACACTAATGGGTTGTCAGTTGTTTGGTTTGACTTTAATTATGTCTTGATATCTGTCCAGATTTGAACTAGCAATTTCTATGACAAGAAACAGTGTTGATGCAGCATTTGGGCTCCTGCCATGATGTCGCCATTTGATTATTGTGTGAACGGATGGGAAAAAAAGACTCCCACTTAAACAAAACCATTCAAGAGTAAATCCGTGTTTTTCATGTAGGTTTTTCTTCCCTTCTGTCTTTCTAAACCCTTCAAGCTGTCCACACTGACAAATAAATCCAGCCAATGATATAATAGACATTAATGAGACTTCTCTTGGCAATTTCAAAATAGAGAAAAAAGCAAAGATGCTAATCTGAAACCACAAGCTCTCTACAATGACAGCTTTTCTGCCAGCGCTGCTCGATCAACAAGTCTTGAGGTATTGCTGGTGTGTTCTCCATCTGGCTGCCGCAGATAAGAACTTACTGGGGGTTGCTGGATAATAGTCTTGCAAGCTTAAAAGCAGGAGAGCAGTTGGGGGAGGGAGGGAGGGATGGGGGACATAATTTATTCTATGGGAATCTAGCCAACAGGACTCCATAAACCAAATCATCATCTCCCCCCTCTGAGCAGATTTTGGCAAAAGACAGCCCCTTGGATGTCAAAGTGGGGTAGGAAGGTGGGTGTGGACATCATGCTGCTACAGTCATGATTGCCTCCAGCGTGATTTCGTTCCTGGAGAGACAAGATGGCTGCACAAACATATGAGGCACCCAGAGCTTGCACCTGTAAAGTACAAAAAAATCAGCCATTCCTGCTTCTGCACTAAAGTAAATCTATTTCTCTGCACTGCACCTGTACCTGTCTTTGCACTCAAAATGTAAAGCTTGAATGGCCCCTATTTTCAGGGTCAAAGACGCTGACTCTTTTTTTCCTTTTGGTTGAAACGCCCCAGGTGTCCCCAGACTGACAGGAGTGCCTCGTGGGAGATGGGAGAGCGGAAAATGATAAATG
The DNA here is from genome assembly GCF_963584025.1 of Labrus mixtus. Classification (NCBI taxonomy): domain Eukaryota; kingdom Metazoa; phylum Chordata; class Actinopteri; order Labriformes; family Labridae; genus Labrus; species Labrus mixtus. Next base: position 20,187,232 of record NC_083630.1, on the reverse strand, counting down.
GTTGTATGCTGCAGGCTCAAAAAGGTCGATTTAAAATGTCTGACTAACTGTTCATTGTGTATCTTCTGTCGTGGTATGGTCAATTTACGTGTTTAATCGTTGAAAAAGCTGCCACAACACACGCTTACAAAGTCAAACCGCAAAGGCATCTATCCGTGAATAATGCTTTTTTTTTTTCTCTCCTCCCCTGAAACCAGCAAACTGGAGACTCATGTGACAGCTACGTCCATGAATGCATCATTTGGACACAGAGGAGATGTGACGTAGATGAATACGCAAGATGACAGCATGAAGGAACCCCAACCCCACCTTCAAATCCTGTTGGTTATCCGTTCAGTGACGCAGGACGAGACAGACATTGATGGCGCACAAGAAAAGGAAGAAAAAGAAAATTTTGAAGGTGGCTGGATTCCGGCAGACTCACAACTCTTGATTTAAAGGTTTTCTTTTCCGATGTGTTCCTGGACATTTGCAGATAACCAGGGATGACCTGTCATGTTCCAGAGTGGACCAAAGTACTCATGAGTAGGCATTAACACAGTGGTCGTGTCTATTTCCTGATGAATCTCAACATGAGAAGGCTCTTTTATTTCTTAGAATCAGTCATAGGTCTTTGGGTCCTTTTTGTGGGGTTAATTGCAGGAAAATCTGAAAGTAAGGAAAAAAAAGATAAATTGGAGGGGTGAAATGACTAAAAAGCCATTGGCCATTAACAGCCGATAGGAGCTGTCATATTATCTGCTAACACAGACAGATGGGAGATTTGGCCGTAAGGGAAATGCTTTGACTGTCTGCCTTGATGATAGTCTCGGCTGCCCGTGGAAGTGAGAGCTCTGAGAAAAAGATATGCTTTTGAATATTATGGTGACTTTGTGTCACACAATGTCTCTGCAAAAATGTCTGATAGCCCAAGTCTTGTCTGGTTGTATTTTCTCTTTTTCTTTCAGTTTCAGGAAGGAGAGATTATGACTGTCTTCTCTATTTGACCTCGATTGTGAAAACTCATTTTTATTACAAAGGGCTGAGTGTCCTATTGTAGACTGCAGACCCTTGGAAGAATAGCTTCTTGCCATTCAGAAGCTAATCTGCATAAACCGCATAAACAGGTAAACATATCAGCCTCGAGTGGTCATTTGAGGAACTGCAGTTTGCCCTGCCTCAGGAGGAAGGCGCAGGTGTGCTAGCGGTGGATATTTGAGGAGAAGCTCTTGGTGTATGCACCTGTTAACATGGATTTGAAAACTTTAACTATCTCTTGTGGAAAAGAAATCTTGAGTAAAAAATGTAAATAGTGTCAATTTACTGTTAATTATTAGGCCTTCTTTTGCATTGAAATTATTCCATATCGAGTGACAGTGCAGTAGTAAACTCTGCTGACGTCATCCCCGGCTGACTGATTCGCTAGCTAAAATGAGCAGCTGACAGATAAAAAGATACATTTTCATGGGTGTTTCTCCTACTGTTTTTAAAACCCTGCTTTGCTCAGTGAGGCTGAATTCCTCTAACATTACTACATTTAAGAAATGTCCAAAGTTAGCAGAGATGCTCACTGTTTTAAAACCAGCCAGTCTAAGCTAAGGCTAAGCAGACCCACCTGTAACCATGACAACCTGGATTAAACCAACAGGAGAAACATTGAGTAATGAACTAGTTAAGTACATTATGATTATTTTATTAAACATAATATCTCCAATCTTGAATGCAAGGAGCAGAAAGAAGAATAATCTTCCTCTTTCACAAGACATTCATTAAAAAAGACACATAATTCAATACAATTAAATTAAATAGCTGCAGGCCAACACAGTCACTCACATCCAGCCATTAGTTCCTAAATACAATTCTGAATTGTTTAAAATTAATTACGTTTTATACCATTCAAAGAAGATCACAACATGATTTATGTGTCACAACAACACAAAACAGAACAAAAACTTAATTATCAAATTTCATCATATTTCCCCAACATGCTGGCTTTAATAAAAAAAAAGAAAAAAAGATTTAGATTCTTTGTTTTCTGTTAGGATTGAAACTGATTCCTAAAAGCTGCGGTCCATCAATTAGTTCCTGAGTCTCGTTTTCAAAAAATATATATTTTAAAATATTTCTGTTCCTTTTAATTTATAAAGGCTCTCTCCCTCTTTTCAAATATTTTCTGGATGTTGGTTGGCAAAGTTTTCTTATGAGCTTTATACATCATTTGCAGACTACTGTGCCCTCCTAATTCTTGATTTTAACAACTGAACGAATAATGGGTTTAATGGATCTGTATATTTACTTCTACTGATGATTCTTATGGCTTTTTCTTATAAAATGAAAATTGAATGAGTATATATTTTACAAACACTTCCCTATACTTCAACACAGTGGGTCAGATATTGAACAACCATTGATGATATATTCATTTTATTTCACTTTCCCTTCAGGTAGGAAGACTGTATTTTGAGAAAGACTCTCTACCTGCGCCTCCAGTCACCTCTATGCCGATGTGCAGTCTTGTTAAAACTGGCAGCCTTGATCAGAATGCTCCATCAACGACTCTCCCCACACGTCAGATGATGGAGGTGCAGTTGTCCTTGGGAAGGTGTGAGTATTTTAACTGTACACTTCCATTCAATACATTGTACCCCTATCAGTGCCATCATCTTTGATTTGACCCATACCGATGAATCTGTATTTAATTTGAATGAATGCAGTTCAATTTTGTCATGTACAGAACCATTGTACAACAAAGCATTGTTGTCAATCCAGCTGCACAAGATCGTGCTGTGCAAACCCACCTGTTTAAAAAAAGAAAAACATCAAACTCTGTTTTTTTGTTTGTATTCTGTCACCCTTAGTCAGTCAAGTAAACTTTTACCAAGACTTCTAAAAAGATGAAAAGAAGCAGACATGTGTTCTTTCTGTAAATGTGGTGAGAGAAATGATTACTGATGAGCAACAGAGTGCGTCAGTTATACAACTCTTCTCCACTGGGGAAGAGGACAAACTGTGTTTTGATGATGAGTCACTGTTGGGACTACTCAGCCTCAGGTCAGGAACCCTGCTGACTGTACTTATGTGGGATGGCAATGTAGTGGGCGAAAGCAGTTTGTTGTTCATGTTTTGTCTGATGTATTTGATGCACTTTCTCATTGCGACATGGCTCTTTGGATGGCAGTGTTACTATATCTGCATCTGGGTCCACTCAGTCTAATTTGAAACAGAGCTCAAGTATCTCGAATATAAAAAGCATTGGATGGATGGTAACTTTGAATGAAACGTCATGAGAACTTCAGATGCAGTCGAATGGAAATGTTAACGAGCCCGACAGAGTGAAAAGTTCTGAATTTGTTTTTATGACTAAATAATAATATACCTCCTTCAAAATGCAGTAACCTTGAGCAAAACCAGACCCATGATGAACAGCCATCTGCAAACTGTACTGGGCTTGAAAAACGGGATAGAGGGAGGTGCAGGAATTTTGCTTTCACAATATTTATGTTACGGTTTATGTGCCCAGATTCATGTAAACAAAATACCTGTTTTCAACATGTCTTTCCTGAATCCAAAATAAGTTTTCATTCACCGCTAAACAGGCACCAATGAATCTGAGTGTAGCAGCTAGAGCCTCACTGTTAGGAGATAAGAGTTTACTGAAATGTAAATAGCAGGGGGGGTAACAATAGTTGCTGTGGCTTCTACTGATTTGCTTTACGTTGTATATAAAAGGCATTGTCCTGTCAGCATTTTATTGGAAAACAATATCTAGTTGGTTTATACCTTCATTTAAATCTAAAATCAATAAGAGTACTAATAGCTCACCACTGAGTGAATGTCACTTCCCTTGAACAAGTCAGACTGTAATGAGAGGCAATGCAGAGGGTGCTATGAACAAATGTCTCAGAAAAGCTCTGCGTTAAGAACTACGATTATGGAAATCTCTATTAAAATTCAATAGTCGTACATCAAAGGCTGCTAAAAATACACTGTCATTCACCCAAGTAGCAACTCACAACCTGCAACAAATCCATTAACAGCACATGCAAGCCTGTGTCTCCACAGTTAGATTAGCTCAGTTTCAAGCCTGCGCGTTGTAATGCAAACATTTTTTTTCTCCTCATTTGACCTCAAGGCAAAAAGTGTTCTCACAGCTTAAACAATCTGTAAACAAGGTGGAATGCTTTAGACTGCATTGTCCTCTGTGCAAATTAGAGAGGAAGGAAAAATGATGAGAATACAAATGATGTGCCTTCATTTCACTTTGTCACCAAAGCTGCAGCAAAGAGTCTCAAACGTAAAGCATCTTAACATGTTTGCAAAACATTTGAATTGAATTCAGGTCGACTGAAAAGAAGAGGCTTGCAATATTCAAAATTGAGCTTCATGCATGTATATGGTGACTCCAATGATATCCTAATGATCTTTCTATCAACTGCCCAATCCCTACACTCATTTAGGTGGCTCATGAAATGCTATATTCCACAGCTGGGGAAGTCACGGCCCACTGGTTTGCCACAATGGCAGCCAGTCATTGATAGCAGCCACGGGCCTGTCAGGCATTCACACCACGTACCTACAGCCACAATAGCCTCATCAGTAGCCTTATTCAATCAGCCTTCACTGACAGAGCTGACTTGGGTGCTGCAGACCCAGTCGGCCGTCCGCTGATCTGCATCACAGAGGAATCAACAATCAGAGCGTCCCTCCTTAAATCTCCTTGAAGTGATCTCTGATTTTCCCTGATTGTGTCCGACACTGTGCCATTATTCCACTCAGCGCTTTTGGAGTGTGACAGTGTGATTAGTTTAGGGGAGGAAGGGACAATGATACACTGTTTAACTGTTTGTATAGCTTGTCTTAGCAGCAGTGTACCAACATAGGCATACAATGAATGGTGCTTTATTCAACATTTAACCCATGCAGATTAGTCTGAATGCATACAGAAATACAATCTATGTACATGTTGTTTGTCCCTCTGTGACCTACAATTTCAAGATGTTAGCATGTGATAGGAAAAATAAAGCACAGGTGTATCTGCAGTGAAGTCTTTTAAAACTAAACTTAACCTTGTAATGGTGGTGCAGGGCAGAGCATAGTAGCGTCTGTGGGGTATTGATGATGTAGGAAGCGATATGAGGCTGATATTGATTACCGCATGTGAAAACACACAAAGAGGGAGAGACTGTGTTAATCAATCAACCTTCATGAACTGCTGCCTGTCCTTCAAAACCACCATGTCCACACTGTAGCAGAACTGCTGTTTGACCCTTTGTTTGGTTTAGGGTGCTGCCCTCTTACTCCAATCAGGACAGACTTACCGCTACTTGAAGAATTGGACATCGTGTTTAAATGTTTGTTAAGCCTTTAATATGCCTATATTGGATTGGTTTTCAGTTTTTTTTTAGTGCAGTGTTTCCTGTTTCTGCTTGGCCTGTCACACCTCCATCTTTGTGGTCAGATCCTGATGACATGTCTTCGTTGTTAAAGAGCTCCTCAGTTGTTTAATGTTTGGCTTTGACTCTTTTTCTCGGCATATTCACACAAAGTACACTTTTTTTTTTTTTTGAGTTGTCATTTCAGGATTAAAGCCAAAAGCAGAAGCAGGAGTAATCAGGTCCGCTTAGCTCGCCTCCATTACTATAATATTATATAATATCTCCATATTATTGATGATGATGATGGTTGTGACGATGGTTTTTGTTTGATAACGACGACTTATAAGATGGTTTCTATACTGATTAGAGCTCTCAAGAACTGCCCTCAATGTTGTGCTTTGCCTCTGGTCACTTCCTGTCAGCACCTGTGTGTCCAATCAGACTCAAAGCTGATCGTTTGCTCTTACTGACATTGTTCCCTTTTTTCTAGATCCTTGCTTGTGTTGTACTTACTCTCTGATGTACGTCGCTTTGGATAAAAGCGTCTGCTAAGTGAATTGTAGAATTGTACTATAAGTCCCAACTTATTTGAGGAATTTCTACAATAATAACACCAAGCTCAGCTATGCTTCTGTAGGATACTCTGCATTGTGCTGACACACTTCTCCAGATGATGTTTCAGCCACTTGTCAGAAAAAAAAAGAGACGAGACGAAGAGGATGTTCAGCTAACAGAAGTGCAGCAATTGGACTTTCTTAAAATAAAATCTTGCCGTTATGTAATGACCCCCACCGTATCCTTTAAAGCAAAGTGTGTAATCTAAATTATAAACACATTTATTTACAACATTTCATAAATAATAAACCAGTTCAAAGAAGAAAAGAAGACAGTCTAATGAAAATGCTAACCCTCATTTTTCCATATAAAATCAATGCTTGAGTCACTTAAAACTTTTTTTCAAATGTACTTTCTCCTCTTTATAATAAGCAACAACAGGACGCGGCTAGACTTTCAAATAAAGTGTAGGTAATTTCTGCCTGAAGCCAAGAAAATGCACTTAGTTTGTGACACAATGCAGAGACATTCATAATGACAGTACAGTCATAGTTCAACGAGTGGGCTGGAAGAGACGAAGCCGAGTGACTTGCCCGTCGTTCCAGTGCCACTTAGTTTTCAACAACATAATTGTTCTCAACCCCTAACACTGTTCTGAATCGGAAACACATTTCACAATTTATCCATCGTCAGAGTAGGTCTGAAAACATGTCCGAAAACATCTTCTTTAATTTCAGGTAAGACACTCTTTTTGAACAAGCCTTTTTCATTCTTATTTTCGTGTAAGTACATGTATAGTGGTGTGTTTAATGGCTTCATGTAGCTTTGTATGCGCGTCTGAGCAATTATGGATTGGACTTTCTATTGTTCGCTAATGCATAAAGGAATACAAAAGGTATTCAGCTCCGAAAAATAACACTTGTAAAAAGCAATTAAAGTCGGCTTTTGTGCAGCTCTAGTGTTTGATTTTGTTTTGGTTAAGCATTTTAAGTTTAATTATTTCAATGTTTTTTTCTGCCACTGAAAAGGCACATAAGTAAAAACGACACATAGAGGTCTGTACAGTATGTTAGAAGGTTTATTTGATTATGCAGCTGTGTGTGTGTTATTTATTTATTTTTTAATAAGATGAGATATCTCAGGGGAACATCATCAGTCAGAGAGGATGACTCTTCACGGTGATGAGACTAGGGGCTGATCAGTGGGTGAAGAGTTGGGAGTGCAGCAGAGCAGTATGTAGGTTACCTGTCAGAAATATTAAGCTTATTAAGTGCTTATGTAATGCGTCACACTTTGCTTCTCATCCAGTATTTCATCCAGTGTGTGGCATTAGGCAAAAAGAAGAAGACTTTTATAAAGATGCTGTACTCATTACAAAGTCATCTGGTTATAAACCTGTACTAGGTAAGCCGAGTGTTTCTACTGTATGTTGGTAAGATTTGTTTTTATTACAAAATGATGCATTAGATTTTACATTTAAACATCAATTTAAACAATGCTGTCAAAGTATTTTTAGAGAGCATTTAGCATTTGTAGCTTCTACACAAGAGCAGGAGTCAATACTGTAAAACTTCAATGAATGGCCCGGGCTTTTATTTTAGTAAAAGAGACTGGGCCTTCAGTTGGGTTGGGCTTTTATTTGAAGTTTTAGGGTATGCTAGAAAAACGAGATTAGGCGAAAGCTATTGCTTATGCCACCACGCTCACAGTATACTCTACAGGGGTTTAGGAATTCATTTGAGTTAATATTTGTGCTCGAAAACTAAACACATCAGCTTCAGTGATAATAATTAATCCAAATGTTGACACCAGATTTTGGGACAATCCATCAAAGTGTTGTCAAGAAAACTCACACAAAATAAAAGTGTCAACTTCCTTGTTACACTAGAGGGATGAGTCAGGAGATTTCAAAGTCCTGGACATCTTCCAGGGACTATGAATCAAGTGGATAATGTAAAATGTGTACTTGCTTGTCTTGAAACTCTGGAAGTCAGTCAGTAGAGTCCATCCTGGGTTTAGGAATACATGTCCTAAACTTTAAGAAAGATCCACCCGATGTTGTAGTATTATTCACTTAAACAACTCATGTTCACCAAAGTCTTGCAAATCAATTTTCTGTCAGACAAGAATATCTGCAGAAAGTTTCAAGGAAACCCTTCAAAACAATGTTAACATTAAATCTGTTGTTCAACCAAGAAGCTCAGAGACGGACATTTACCATGAAAGGCCATACGTTGCTTTACTGTCTTTCTGCTCTGTTCCAGATTGGCAAAGGATGAAACCCTTGGAGATCTGAATAATCATTAAATGTCACCAACTCTGGACTGATCAACAACCTTTAAGAGAAATGTAAAGTGAAGCTCTAGAGGGACATTGTTCCATAGTTCAAATAAAACAACATATCTGATGAACTTTTAGATAAAAACCATTAAGTCAAAGCAGCTTATCAGATATTCCTCTGAATCTTTAATATCTTTTAAATTGCTGACCAATTAGGATTAGGTAATTTGTCAGACACCTACATTTGATAATGATGATGATGATGATAGGCAAACCTTCAACACAGCAAGCTAACATTACAACAGCATTAGAGATTATGTGTATGATGTAAGGAACAATGTTTTAATCCTAATTAAAGACACATAATGGGAATGATATTTGATCTTTGATTTGAACACTTCAACATGTCTAGAAAAAGGACTTCCTGTTCTCAGAGTAGTCTAGTAGTCTCACCGGGGGGGGGGGGGGGGGAGGGAGAGTGTGTCTAGTCTGCACACAGAGCTGGACCTTTGCCCACCCTAATCATATGGCTATTACGACCATCAGTGCATCTCCATCCTTAGTCTTGGTTCAGCTTCCAGGAGCCATTTGTAAAGCAGTGGAGCAGGAAATGAGGTTGGTTTGCCCCCGCCTGGAGGATGTGCTTGGGGGAGGCGCGCTTAAGTCGGCACGTTGATCACGCAGGGTCCCTCCCAGATGGAGAGCAAGGGGGGGGTTTGTGGGGGCTGGGTCATCAGTTGAGGTGGAGACAGAGTTAGGGTGTACAGTGTGTTTGTAATGGACAAAGACATCACTGGCCCACAGATTTATTATTTGCCAAAATCCAGGAGCCCCCAAAGCCGACTGATTGATGGTGTTTTATTGCATGGTCACAGCACTGGACCTTTTGTAGTGGCTCTTTGAAAAATGAAATATGACATCTTTTCCTCAGCCATTTTTATAGATATTCTCTGTAGGCTCTTCTTCCGCTCAATATTCGTCTGAATGGGGCATTCAACAGAGACATAGGAGGATTTTAATGATGTTCATTTTTGTTTTTTCTACAACGGTTGTTAAATCGGACAGTGCGTGTCACTCGGTCGGCCACCCAATCTATAAAGCGCTGCGGGAAACACTGCTGACATTAACTACTGAATATTTGTGATGTTAAACAGAAGACAGTCTGGACCTTTAATGTAGATTCAGAAAGTAAATATACGCTTTCATTTACTTTGCTAAATGGATACCAGTCCAGTCAGTATCTTTACGCTTTGTTGTTATTATAAAGGTTTCGCAAAATGTTGATTGAGTTGGTGCAACAACAATTACCCAACTCAAATGATCTTTACTGCTTTGTTCAATAACAAGAGGCTGCTCGGAGTGAGTTTTTCTCTCACTGACGGATACACACCTCTTACTGTTTTGGAGAAAACAATCACTGTGCCATCTGTTAGTCTGTATGATAAATTAACAGCTTCACTGCGTGAGCAATTAGTTTCTGACAGTTTGAGCAGAATCAATAATTTGCAGACACTAGGCTGCATGAAATCTCACTTTTCCACCACATGAACTGACTTTAAAAGGATGTAATTGGGAAAAGTTTTTGTGTCAAATTCAAGGTATTATTAATGTAAACAAAGGACGCGGTTGCAAGACGAGCAGTTTCTCACTTAACTCCATAATTATTATTTTTCCTTTTTTGTTTCACTGGATGCAGGTTTCATTTAACAAGCCATCAAGTCTGCTTTGTACATGTTAGCAGCTAAGCTAAGGATAATAGATCTTACTTTTGAACAGTTAAAAACGTAGCTTCAGTCATGTGTTTCATTCACGCTTGCAATTCACATTTTTATTGATGTCCATTCAGTAAAAATAAATTTGTTACCACAACACCCCAATGGTTCCAAAAATGTAACAGAAAGTCACAACAAGACTGTCTTTGTGTCGTAACATGCAAGAGACCTCTAGTAGAACCAGACTCATGTTGAGCAGACATCTGTCCCGACTGTGTTCTGCTTGGAAAGTGTGATAGAGGGAGAGAAGAGGAAGAGAGCTGGAGAGCCTCAAACAAAAATAAAACACGTTACATTGCATGAAGGCTCGTGTCACTCTGTTTGACCCTCCGGTTCTATCGGTGAAGTTTATGAAATCTGCTGCTGTCTGTCTCACATGAACGATCCCTCTGCAGGCTAAACGTGCATTGGAGAGCCGCATAGGTTTTTATAATTTCAGGACAAAATCATTGATAGCGACAATTTGTTGGTAGTTTGGTAGTTGTCGTGTTTGTTTAGGAAATTTCCTATTCAGCAGCGTCAGAAAATAACAAACGCTCCCTGAGAAAAATATTCACTTCCTCTTTTGTTCATCTTCAAGGCAATTTTAATGTTTATTAGGCTTTATATGTGATTTTTCACACTTCAATATAATATAAATCAAGTATATCCTCTGAAAATAACTCTGTGAGTCATGACTGTCTACAATTGGTGTAACACCCGAGTCCCACTGTCTGTGATGTTTTCAGAGTTTTCAGAGTCCTATCTTCACTTTGTTTACATCGTCAGGACGGCCGGCTGACTCCTCCCCTCTCGTATAAAAGTTGTTTAATTGAGGGACTAGAGAAAAGAAGAATAACATACTGTACTCACTGCTTAACTGTGTTTCTAGATCACGCTCATTTCAGGTAAATTTACATGCAGTGTGAAGATACGGGCATAATAAAGATCGCTAGCATTAGCATGCTAACACAACAATGCAGCGCCAGTTGTTTTGGTTTCATGCTGGGGCTCAAGGGCGACATCTGCTGGATGAAAAAAAAGCATATAAAGCCTTTAACAACTACTGTAAATGAGTGGTTGTGATTTGTTATATTGAAAATGTGAAATCTAAGTAACTGAATGTATCTTCACCAAGCACTACACCTGAGAAGTCTCTGACCTGAACTCTCAGTCCAGCTCTTTCTTGAACCCACAGCATCTCTTTCCCCAGCAGTGCCTGTGTGTGTGTGTAATGGGACACTGCTAAACGATGCTGAGAGCGCTTCAGTGCTGTCACGGCCTGTTACACCTGACTCCATCCTCTCTGCCGTCCATGCACTCGCCTGTTGTTAGCTTGTCCTCTCCAGGCTAATTTATGACACTATCAGACTCATCGGCTGCTGGCTACTGGAGGTCCTCATGCTAAAACTAATTACTTAAACTCATTACTTAAGCTTAATAACTTTGTGTTCCTTATTCTTGATGTATAATACATATCAGAGGAGGCTGGGGCACTCAGGAACTTTACCCTACTCTTGCTTGCTAATGCTATCCTACACAACTGCATACTCAAGCATGTAAAATCACTTAAAGAGTGTAAGTATGATGGATTACTTTGTCTTTTTATGACACTATATATGCTAATACTAATGCTAAAAGCTTAAAGTGTGTGCATCTTCACTTGCTTTTTCAGTCGAACACATTGTTTGCATGGTTGCTTCATTTGGATTTCCTAATTTGCAATCTATGGGAGTGGCTGAGCAGGCAAGGGCTTTGTGTGTGTTCACCTGTTTGTGTGTGTGTATGTGCACAAATCTATGCTCCATGCTTACCATTCACGTGTCTCCGTTCACTTTGTTCCTCTCAACATCAGCCACCAAAGGTCAGTAAAATATGCAGAATGAAATACGTATAAGTAATCAAGTTTTTTTTTTGCATAAATTTCATCTGTAAATAGTGGCATGCATGGCTGCTGTACGTTTTTGAGTAGACGGACTCGTTACCAAGAAAATAAAAGAAACATGTCAGAGTTTCAGGACTTTCTTTAAACCTGCATAAAGAATAAAAAGCTCTCTTGTGATAGCATCAGAAATTGCAAATTAATTTAATTAGGATTTGTTTGTTGACTAATAGAAAAAAATAAATTCATATATGTGATGTTTTCTTCATTAGGATTGCCTTTGTCCATGCAGTAACAAAAACTTGCGTCTCTTTAACAAAACCTGATGTTTCTGCTTCAATGTTTTCAGTAGGCAGATTTTTGTGGCTTGTTGACCAGCAGTCGTCTTGCGCCAAGGTTAAGCTGTCACTTTAACCCAGTCACCAGAGTCACAGATTAGTCTATTTTGGTGTCTTCTTTTACCAAATGGATCTTGTGTTTCCTCGCAGAGCTTCAAATAGCTGAACCTTTTTTTTTTTTTTTCAAGGCATCAAATAGCACATTTCTACCTGGGGCTTAAAAAACATTTTTTTTTAAATCTTCCAATTGTTTCCAATGTTAAATTGTTTACATTGGAAACAAGACATTTGTTGATTATTAAAAAACTGTTGATTCATTCAAAAACATAGCAGATCACACAGGGAGTGTACGCTTAGGTTTGCGCTCAATTCTATTCCGTTTTGTACTTGTACACACACAGTGGTTAATGCTACAAACCTAAACAACTAACTAATGGTGACAGCTAGCCAGTGCTTCAGGGCGGACAAGGTTGGATTACACCACGCGAGCAGACACATACACAACACACACACACACAAACACCGTCTCCTCTGAGGGGTTGTTTTCCCTGCAACCTGTGCTCATGTTGGAGGTGTCCAGTGTGAGTCCTTTGGTTTCGCTCTCCTGTCTCATGTGTCACAGCATGTTGTCACTTATAGAAGCCCTGATGTATTATTGAAGACGCCCGTCGGTTACTCAGGCACTGTACATTAGGCTAACATGAGTGCAATTACCTTCGTCAGGATGCATGTATGGGAGTCTAATTGCTCTGCATAAGCAATGACTGATAACATCACTGCAAAACATTGCCTGCGTGCCAGTTTCATCTTGCTCTGGAGTGGTTTATACACAGTTACTGAATCAAACTGATTTGTATAATCACAATGATCATAATTAGTTTAAGATAATTAAGATATAAACATCTGGGAAGGGGAATGTAGATAGCATTTTTAAACACATCCTCCTCTAAGTGACCACTAGTTATCCTCATATAAAACCAAAAAATAGAATGAATGAATGTAAATAAATAACATAACATAATAAAGAGAGGAGCTGCCCTCTGCAGCACTGTGCACTTAGGGCAGCTAACCAGCTTTCCTTTGTGTATGAATGGGCGTCTATATGGGGAAAGGCTCATGCTGCAGCAGTGGCTAATTCCTGCTAATCCCATCGTTCTGCCTACCACTTAGCGATGGTTTCCAATGGCAGCCCCAGCGCAGGGGAATTGCTGGTGAGATTAGCTAGCGTTGGCTCCTCCTCTGTGGTTTACAGCCAGGCCAGACTGGCCTGCCACCACGATCAAGCTTACCTTTTGCACATAAATGGATTAATTTGTTTTTCAAAGATGTTCCAAGTTTTATAAAGAGAAAAATGTAAGTTTGATGCAACCTATTCTGCTCCTATTGTGCTTTTTTTTAGTTGTGTGTGAACTGTCTTTTGAATGCTGAATTCTGTGAGGTCATGAGAATGGTCTGTGCCGGGTGTATGTGAGGTTGTTTGTGGAGGATTTGTTTGGAACTCTTTGATTGGCTGCGGTTAATATAGCTTTGTATGTTTCCATGCAAAGATGGGATCCAGTGTTTGCTCTGGGTTCGTCATTGCATTCTGTACCCTTTGGTTTATAATAACAGTTTGTGATCAGTGGGTTTATACTGTTGATGTAACAAGTGTAGAAACGCACAACAAGGTGCATGGAGAAGCATTGACAACACAGTTTTAAAAGTTGGCCAAGAAATGAACAACTCTAATGGTTTTACTGACAATGTGCTGATTTTGAAAAAAGTTTGATTCATGGAGTGTATGATTATTTATATAAATTGTCAAATTCACTACTAATATCATGATATCTATGCATCATTGTTGTCATTCCTTTCACGTCCTCTAATAAGAAAACTCGTGAATCAGACCTGTCTTGCTCCCATTAAAAGTCAGCGTAAACAGAATAATAACACGTCTGCATCAGGCTCCAGTGTGTTAAATACAATATGACAGGAAGTAACATAACGTCCAGAAATAGCTTTCCAGTTTTTTTTAGGGGGTTGGGTGCCTTCAGATGAAGACAGTGCTGAGTGTTGGTTGCCTTTTTGTTGAACACTCATACAGTGCAACACAACCAACCCTCTGTCAAGAAGCTATCGTACTTTCATCTTAAACCAGCCTTTTAAAAATGATCTTCAAAAGTCTGTTTCCACTAACTGAAAATCAACTAAGACGGCTAGAAGGCTGAACATTATAACACACTAAAAATGTCAGCGCTCATGTGTTGGATGGAGGTAAGAGTTAGTTTGACGCCCCCCCAAGAAATGACACCTCTATGAGCGCTGTGACACCCTGCAGCTCCACAGTAAAGTGTTACTATAGAGTTAAAAGACCAAACCTTCAAAATTAACTGGCTAACTGTCCAATGGATTATCCTTCAGTTAAACACTTGATGTGCTTCCAGTTTAATTCCCAAACAAATCACCATGACAGCACATTGATCCCAAGCCACTCATCAGGCTATTCTTCTGTCAGTAGCGTAGCCGAAGACACAAGAAATGCATTCATTATTTCAGCTCCAAACCAAAGAAAGGTAAAATGTTGTTGTTTAGTGTGTTTCGTCTGAGGCTTTAAGTGTTCTTGAGTTGAGCTCTTCTTATATGTTTACTAATATCTCACATGGATAATATTTGTATATGGTATTGGCTTATTGCTGCTTCCCTCTCTGTGTCTAAACTGTGACCCATGTTTTTTGTCTTTCCCAGGAGATCTCTCCTCAACATGTTTCCACAATCAGGGAAATCGATTGTCTTTGACAACTTTCCAGATCCAACAGACACTTGGGAAATTATCGAGACAATCGGAAAAGGGACCTACGGAAAAGTCTACAAGGTGCTCAACAAAATTGATGGAAGCAAAGCGGCTGTAAAGATACTGGATCCAATTCATGTAAGCTGACTTTCTTATCTGGGACATTTCATTTCTGGTATTCTGGCATCCAGGAAATGTTGACTAATAACTTAGGTAGGGAATTATTATTATTTTTTAAAAGATTTTTTGGGGGCTTTTTCGTGCCTTATTGTAGAGATAGGACAGTGGATAGAGCCGGAAATCAGGGAAAGAGAGTGGGGATTGACGTGCGGGAAAGGAGCCATGCATCGGATTCGAACCGCTGTGCCACCAGCGTCCGAGGGGAATTGATTTTTGTAATGATGAAAGCTTTTATACTTTTCTAAAATGTGAGGTTTACAAGTATACAACATTTTTAATGCTTATGGAGTTTGTAGACCTTCTGAAAATGGTTAACTTGAACACTACTGGCTCCTAATATGATTAAGACCTCCCTTTAAAGGCACATCCATTTTACACTGAGAAATGTAATGGGAAGAAAAAGTTTTTAAAAAGTTCAGTGAAGTATGATTACAGATCTTTGGTAGAGTTTTACAGTACTCAGCTTTTTAATCAGCACAGGGTGATTTAGAAAAGGAATTTTCTTCCTTCTGCAAATAATCTCAACAACTTGCTACTAATGTCTCATGATTGGGAAATATCACGGCAGTATTCTGATAATGTTGGGCTCCAGCTTGTGCGGACATTCAGAATTCAGCCAAAACACTTTTGGCACCCATGCGGAAATATGGGACGCAAATTTTTCCGGCGAGAACATTTTGACACAGAGCAGAGAAACACGATCCTGGCAGCGAGGGGATGATCCATCCGATAAAG
The DNA here is from genome assembly GCF_963584025.1 of Labrus mixtus. Classification (NCBI taxonomy): domain Eukaryota; kingdom Metazoa; phylum Chordata; class Actinopteri; order Labriformes; family Labridae; genus Labrus; species Labrus mixtus. Next base: position 20,171,387 of record NC_083630.1, on the reverse strand, counting down.
CAGAGAGTTTCTACACTGACATGATTTACCAATTACAGAACATTGCTGGATGGAAATGGCACCACATTTATGAGCAGCTACAATTATTGTGCCGTCTCAAGCTTGACGTAAATTGTACATGAAAAACAAATATCCCTATTTCCAGATTAAAGAAGAACAGTGAAGACTGTCATAGGACTATAGTCATCATTGAAGTCTCGTTAGCTGTCAGGGTTTTTCTGTGTGGACTGATAATAACATTTATTTAGTTTATTTTGAAGGTAAACTGAACGGCTTATTTAGCAGCTCTAAAGATGAGTCATTTGATCTATTAAAACAAACCATGCTAGAAAAACTCATTAAGCTTTAGTGAACTTCTAACTGTCTCATTATTAAGAAATGATAATCTACAGACCACTAGTCTGAGAGCAGAGTCACAACCATCAGTTTAATCACAGCGTTCATTATCTCATGTATAGACCTTTAACATTACATACAGAGCTGCAGTTTTGAAAAGTCTACTATTAAGCTACACAAGAAAATACGTTTTTAATGTAAAGCACAGAGTTGCATATCGACTGTAAAGTTTTCTCCCATCAGAGCGGTAGTTCTGAACCCTGATAAAGACAAAGATAGATCTCTTTCATGGTCATGACGGAGAGAGTACACAATTTGTCTGATCATTCATTTCTTTCTTGCCAACGTCTACATAGTTTAAACCTTTATTGTGTCTGAAATATAAGGACAGAATAACATTGTTTGAGCTGCGGTAGACATATAAATGTCACATGAAGGGGACACAAGGCAGAAAAAATAAATAGTCCCTGCAGTAGCACACATACATAATGCCACACTGTACTTAAAGTCTATTTCAGTTAAGATAAGCTCAACAAAAAAAAAGACTACAACAACTTCTGGAGGTTTATGTTTTATCATAAAACATCTAATCTTTATGAATAAGAGACGTTTCCAGAGTCTAAAGAACTCGCATCATTACAGTATTTAAGTCTTGCTGTGGTAGTAGAGTGTCACCCGACTACACAGTGTGTTGGCATACATTGTTTTCACAGGGGTTACATAACTTTACCCACCACATCCACAGTTGTTTTGCTTTTCCCTAAATGCATTGTTATCAATACTTTGTCGAACAAAAGACACAAACTGGAAGTGTCTGCTCATTGCAGCCGCAGACGAGATTAGCAGGGATCAGATTTCACTTATTACGTGACAAAGAGTAAGGAGAGTTGACCCAGAGCCATGCAAAGAGGTAGCTGACTGACAGGACAATGGTGGAGGTGGTGAACATAGGTTTGTGTGTCCTTTACATTAAATATGCATATTGGCAAGATTTCTGTGTGTGTGTTTGCCAACCAGATTTCTATGTTATGTTAAATACCCATGTCGTTGTCGACTGATCACACAGCAGGGCTCCAACAGGTAGTAGAGAGTATTCAAACACATACTCTCATACCTTTCATCACACAGTGGATCCCAGTGGATTGCACTCATGAACACAGTGTTGACGTTTTCAAAATCATTTCTGAAGAGCAGAAACAGAGACTTCATTTTATACTGAGGTGGTCAAACGATCACATTTTTTATTGTGATTAATTCTTAAATTTTAATAGTTAATCGCGATTAATCACATCTTTAATCACATGCTTGAAATTCCATTATTTCAAGCATGCATTTTTTTAAATTTCACAATAAAAAATGAAAACTGTAAGGCTTTTACTTTGATTTTTGTGTTGTTTTAAGTTGTGAGTTATTTACTTGCTGTTTGAATTCAACCCTGCTTTTATTTTGAAAAAAAGTAAGGACCTTCTGGTAGATTAAACGTTACGGCATTAACTTAACCATGGAAAAAGGAACTCATTACACATCAAAAATGAAATGAAAACAGCTTAAAAGAACAGCAAAGAAGTGAAACGTTTGATGTCATGAGGTGGATTTGACTTTTTGACTCGTCAGCTGAGCTCTCTGGGAGTTTCTTAAACTGAAATGAGACATAAAGATGCAGCAGTGTCGTTTCTTTTCCATCACTGTGACTACAGGGAGACGCCGAGGAGGCTTATCCACGGTGCGTCTTAAAGGTCAAAATAGCATGCCATTAATCACCATTTAAAAAAAAAAAAATGCATTAATTTCAGAACTTAATTAGTTGTGATTAACTAGTTAATGTTGACAGCCTTATGTTATACACATTATAACCCTTTAATACAAAGCTGGATGAAAGGAGATGGTTAGGTTAGCATATCTTCTCAATCTTCTCGCCTAAGTAATTCCTTTGAAATCTTTTGTCTTAAACGATTGGACAAATTGAAATGAGCGAACATGTTTGTGGCTGTGACTAACTGATCTTTGTCCTTTACTTTTCAGGATATCGACGAGGAGATCGAAGCGGAGTACAACATCCTCAAAGCGCTCTCTGACCACACCAACGTTGTCAAGTTCTACGGGATGTATTACAAGAAGGATATAAAATGTGGAGATCAGCTGTGGCTTGTCTTGGAGGTAGGATCATCACTTTCATTATATGCAAATAGAAAAACGACCATGTGTATACAAACCCATTCATTTGCCTAAGGCCTTCAGAGATGTTTTTTTGTGTCTACTGCAGTTGCTGCATGCAGACAGAGAGTGTTAAAATGCAGATTACAGGTCAGATTATACTTCACACAACATGTCTCACCAGGTATACGAAGCGTTGAGCAAATCCGGCAATGGGATTATGTAACGGTTTAAGTCACAACAGGCAGTCATGGAGTTAATTTAAGGGCCACCTGGGAGATGTGGTTTAGGTCGACATGGATGTGTTGGGGGTTGCTGTTAGTTTGCGTGTCACAGGTGCCCTGCTGAGTGCAGGAGAGCAGGGATTTCTGTTTACAGGGGCTGTCTCAGTGCATCAGTGATACACATGGAGCACAGGCCAAATTCATCTTGAAGCTGATTTCTGTTGTTTGAGTTTTAGGCAGAACGTTCTGACGCTGTTAAAGGTCTAGGGCTGCAAAATAAATCACAATGTCATGCTCATGCTCATGTCTGAATTCATCGCAATGAATCAAAAAAGTAAACCAACAATGCTCTCTCAATGAGCATTTTCATGTTTGGATGCAATGTTTTACCACATCTTAGATGCAGACATATGAAGCTAAAAAAAAACTAACCTCAAATTAAATGTTACCTTTAAGCGGTGAAAAAAAATACTTCATGAGGAGGGGCTTGTTGCAAACACAGGTATTGTGTAAAGCATGCAGAACTACATATAGACATAAAACTGTGAGTTAGCTAATATGCACTCTGAAATTGTTTACTTATTTAAATTGAGCTAGTTATTGCAATATTTAACATATTTATCTCATATAGTGAAGGCCTATTCAGCCTGCTGGTGCACACCATATTATAAATTGGAATTTTAAAAAGGCCTGAATGTGAGGTTCTGTTTGCTGAGTGGTTAGTGCTCGCGCCCCATGTACAGAGGCTGTAGTCTTCGAAGCGGCCCAGGTTCAAATCCGACCTGTGGCTCCTTTCTTGCACGTCATTCCCCACTCTCTCTGTCCCTAATTTCAGAATCTATCCACTGTCCTGTCTCTCCAATAAAAGGCCCAAAAAGCCCAAGAATAAATCTTAAAACAAAAGAAAAGGCTTGATTGTGACCAAAGCCATCGCTATGTTTGACTTTGAGGCTGCTAACCTGCTAACACCCTGGAAAGGTTAGATGCAGGTATGAATTTGTGATATTTTATGTGAACATTCAAGGGGACCTTGCTGCTGCGGCTGCTTTCTGTTCTTCTTAAAAAGCTTTGCCTTCAGCACCCTAGTTCCCTAGTTCTGGCGTCTTTCATATTTCATTGCCCGCTGTAGCCTTTATCAAATGTCAGGCTCTGCACAAACATGTAATGGAGGTCAGACCCAGCAAGGGAAAAGTGTTTGAGGAGTCGAACACGGCGGCGGTCATCGGTTTTCTTTGCCTCTTGACTTTCTGACCGTGTCATTTGTGTTTCTGCTTTGATAGAGAGAAGAACGAATCAGTAAACAGGGTCAGGGACGATAAGAATGAAGGAGAAGTTTCAAAGCTGTGGTCATAACGTTATTTAAAGAAGTGTTTTTTAAAGAATGAATCAAAGTATTATAGTCATTATATTGCATTGCCTTTAGAATGCTAATGTTGGTCTGCCTCTGCCTTAATACGTTTTAGACACGGACCTTTAGAGGGTACATCTTTATACTTTAGGTATATTTTAATATCTTAAAAAACAACCACAGAACTAAAGAGAACTAAGCCTTTTTCATTGTAGGCATTCTCAAAGAACTGCCATGCCAAAGTATCACATTTGAATTTGAATCACTCTGTTGACATTGCAAACATTTAATTGACCAATAAGAATCAGTTTTAGCTGATGAAAAAATCTCCTCCAAACCCAGCTCTGCACAGCCCATCTGCATCTACTCTTATCAAACCCCATTTCAACAGGATACAGCAGCCTGACAATAACACCTCAAAACATGAAAGGACTACACAATTTTTTTTTTTTTTTAAAAAGGACAAATTAACAGAAAGAACATTGAAAAAAGATGAATTGCTTTGCATGTCTCATTTCCAGTTGCAATTTAATTTAGTCATTTTTTTATCTTCAGTAAATTCTGCACACACACACACATTAACTCTGGTCTCAACAAAGACACTTTCTCTGTCTGCACCTCAAAAGAAGTGCCCATCTCCTCCCATTTGCGCTCCACAGTGTGCTGTATTTTTCCATTATCGTTGCAAGAACAGCGTGTCCATATTTCTGTAATCTAAGCTCAGTGGGCTCTGCATGAACAGCAGCAGTGTTATGCTAACCCAGTAGATAGTTTTCACCTCTTCAGCTTGTGTTTCTTTCCCTTTTCATCACTGTCCTTCCTCCTGACCGTTCAAGAGGACCCTGCAATTACTTTGTTCCTATATCAAGTACAATCTAAGACGCTGAACAGTCACACCAACACCACATTATCACAAAACAGAGACCTTCATCAGATAGGATGATTCTTATTTTTTGCACTGTGCTTGATGGTTTTGTGTTAAGGTAGTAGATTTTTTTTTTTTTACGACATTACTCGCTTCCTTTGTGTAAAAATCTGCTGTCAGTAGAGTTTACCCAGCTCTGCTACTTTGTTTACTCCATGTTTCCCGCTGTGGTTTGCATAACCAATTTCAAAGTTTCCCTTGCAAAAATCTGCAGCCAGCAGTCCAAATCTGGTGGCTAATCCTGAGGCTGAATCACAGCCTGACAGTTTAGCAAGTGGGGCTGCGTTTGTGTGCATGTGTGTGTATTCTGAAGGGGCTTTGGCAGTCAAGAGACAGGAAAAGCAGGCAGTGAGGTGGTCATTCACCATGGTTACTGTCCCTTCTTTCCAAACTGTAATTTTCCATCCTTTAGCTCTGCTGGGAGGAGCCTGTTTGTGCCGCTGCTCTGACAGCAGACCGCTCATTATGAACCCAATTCATACAAATTGCATCCTCTTCTTTGTTAGCGCCTCATTGGGGTCTGTGAGCTTTTGGCTTTGCCTCTGTAGTGTTCTCTTTTATAATAGCGGATGTGGGTAGAGAAGAGCAAGCTTTCATGTATGTCGGCCTAATTCGGCTCCCATAGAGTTCAGAAATACTTCAAAGAGAGCACTGATTGAGCAACTTTTATTCTTTAATTGGAAACACAAACCTGATTTGGATGTGCATTTCATTTGCAAGCACCTGTATTTCATCCAAACAGCCTGTTAAATGAAGGCCAGTGATTCATCCAACCTTTAAAAGCTGATCTTTGAGCTGAATCTTATCTTCCATTATGCCTAAAGGAAAAGTCAGAATGCCACGATGTAACGTGAAATTGTCTTACTGCTTGTCTACGTAGCTTTTGAGCCTCTAATTAAAATCATTGTATACAGAACTGAACCTCTGCTATGTGTGAGGGTTGCGAGTGACTACACCAGAATGTCAAACTTCAATGTAAAAACCAAATTAGAGAATTATAGATGCGATTATTTCTTGTTCGTATTTTTAAATTCTCAACAAGAGCAAGCATATTCCTTCTTTGCCGCAGTTTTTTTACTAAAGATACGACTGAAGATCTGAAGTTTTTTTATTTAAAGCATCGTAACTTTTCGATACTACTGATCACCCAGATGACTTGGACATTATGCAAGTATCCAAAAATGTTGACAACCTTAGTTGTTAAGACCATTCTTGTTTGTGATACTCTTCTTTTTTTTTTTTTTTTACTGTTAAAGACAAATAATAATACCTTTGGTCTGATTCAGATTGCTCAAAAAGAAAATGACATTGGGTTTGAAAAGCTTAAAATATGAGCTTTTTTAAAACTTAGATTTTATGCCAGCAGTGGAGAGTTTGTTTTACGGTTAATTTAGCTATGATGATGTTGTAATAGCAATGAATCTCTTCAATGACAGTATTACTACACCTCCAATATTTTAAATAGAACACCCTGCATCCTGATACGTATAGTGTTGCCATATTCACCAGCTAGGCTAAAAGGGCGTTGGTATGAAACGCTGACTTTTGGGAGAACGTCAACAACTTAAAGTAACTACAAGGACACTTTTCACATCTTTCATTAACATGTTATCACATATCTAAAGTATATTTAAAAGTTGAGGTGCACACAGATGTATTTGCAGCGATAGACTAATAGGTGTAATTCATCAGCGCTGACTCTCTCTCTGTTTTCTCTTAACTGTGTTCCTAATGGCAGTAGAGATCGGATAGTGACAACATTGAGCGAGCCGAAAGAGCTGCAAGTATTTAATAATAAATGGGCTCAGTCATTAGGCAATGGAAGAAGTAACTGGGCATGAAGGGCCCTTTGCCAGGACTGGCATCTGGCATCTCAAAGAGTTTCAGTTTTCTCTGCAGAGATGGAAGAACTTGTCAAACTGTCTTTGTAGCACTACATTAAACTTTTCTATACGCTAGAGTGGCTACAAGAGAATTATTTCTCAATAACAAGACATGACTGTGAAGAAGAATAAATTACCGGCTGTGTAGGAAGAAGTACGCTGAAGTTAAAGTTCCATATAAACATCTAAATACTACACCAGCACCTCATTGACAATATGTGCTTATGTGCAAAGGGGCAACTTGGGACACTCACAAAACCTGAATGTCCGGAGATTTTCCAGGGTTCACAAGTGAAAACAGCTTAAGAAAAGGGCACGCACATTTAAGCTCGTATACAGATTTACCTCTCAGCATGACAATGAGCAGAGCACAAAGCTCAGATGACACTGGACAAGGACCTGAATGTCCTCGAATATCCCAGTCCACAACAGAGCAGGACTGGAGTCCACCGGATCTGTCTGCCGGACGGAGCATGTAATGGACGAAACCAAAGAGTGCAAAGCTAGTCGAGGGAAACCAGAGAGGAGTTAATCATCAGTTCAACGTGTAATAATTCAATCAGTTCATCAGGAAAGTAAATCAGAGTTTGAATACTGAATGGTTTGCATTGGTATCACGTAACATCTCCGTCTAAACCACGTCGTCTGTGTTGTTTGTTTGTTCTCGCTCATTGTATCAAGCTGTGTTTTCATTGGATACCTTCTGGAAGTCAAAGAATAAACCGCTCAGCCCTCATGAACCCTCTTCGGTCTCTGTCCTGAGTTGTTCTGCCCCGGTATCCCTGGGTCACCTGCACAGCCCTTAATTGACAATAAGTTTAAAATAGTATTTCTTGTTAGAGCTTTCCAGCAAGTGGTGGAAGGGCGTGGACACCTCAGCTGTTATGTGTAAACGATAAGGCCACTGTAACAACAGGAGTGTTTTTCTCTGGATGTCGGTCCAGTGTGTCACGCACATACACAAACACGTTTAGTCAGTGTTACAGACACAAGGCGACTCCACACGTCTAATAATCTAACTAAGATTTAAAATGCACGTTCATTTTTTTTTTTTGCACGTATACGTACATCAAAGAAGTTGACTTAAGTCGGCACCTGTGTGTTTAAAGCTCGTCCGTTTCATCTTTACATCCGTTTCATCCACTTCCTTTACAAGTCTTTGATCGAATAACTCGATTTACATGTCTGAACAAGCACCTGACCTCATTTGTAATGGAGAACATCCTTCTCAGTATACGTTTTTTTTTCTTCTTTGAAAATGAATAGACCTGGTCAAACTTGTGACATTCAAGATGAAGATATGAGAGGTTGATCGCAACAGACCTTTTTTTTATGCTCGTTTCTTTCTAGAATTTCAAACAATCTATACAGAACTTTTTGGTATATAATCAAGGATATTACTTGATTTTCAGTTAATTAAAACCAGTTGAATTAGCATTGTTTTTCCTCTTGAAAACCTTTTTTCCTTCTTGGTGCATTTTCTGCAGCTGGAAGTAAATCAGTTTTTAATGTGCTTTAACATGTGTGTCCATATCTTAAATCAGAGACCTTTTTGTTCTCTCTCTCTCTCTCTAAGATTTATTTTTTTTGGATTTATTAGATAAGACAGGAGCCTGGATAGAGCCTGAAATCAGGGGGAGAGATAGTGGGGAATGACATGCAGCAAAGGAGGCACAGGTCAGATTTAAACCCGGGCCCGGCCCGCCCAACAGAGATGGCTGGTGCCCCCGCTCAGGATATGATTTGCATGCACATTCAAACAGCACTAGCTTCCTGTTTAACATTTGCTCCCTCTGCTTGGCTTTCATCAGCCTTCGGAGCCAACTGGTAAAGTTTGTTAACAAGTTTTTGTTGGGGTCAAATGTCCAAGCCTGCTTACTCCTTTTCTTCTGCTTTCTTTTCCGGCATCCTAACTTTGTGCAGGTCCTGGAATGGCTTTATTGATAAGACGTTATTGGCATAACAGTTAAGTTCACTGGGCCGGCTTACATCGATAAAATTACAAAGTGAAGGCTCGTTCCATTTTAAGAAGAGGGGGTCTTTATTTTTCTAATCAGGCTTCATTTTACTGAGTGTGTTTGTGTTTTTGTTGCTTAAAGAGGTAAAGGCGAGTATTTAGATGTCAAATAAAATGTGGTCATTGTTGCTTAAAATCAGGACGGACCATGTTGTTTTTGCTAACCTCCATGGGCCCTCCTGTGAAGCACTTTAAGGGGAATTGGTAGTTGTTGTTTTTTTGGAAAATAAACTTTATTTTATGTGTATGAACCCAAGCTTTTACTACAAAGACAGGTCAGAAAATTGAGTTTAATGTGTACAAGATTAAAGTCAAACCAGGTGTGAAGTTTCTTTAATGTTTCAGCTCTGCAGAGGGTTTGAGTCTTCACCACGTCTCAAATAATTAATCCTCACCGAGCATCACTTTCTAGAAGTGGGCACCGTGGCTTAGCTGAGAGCACTAACATTTAACTCTACTTAAACTAGGGCACAGGACCTCTCATTAATATGGATTTCTCTGTCTGCCCTGTGTAATTTAATGATGACAGGTGATATTGCGGCAGTGATGTACTGACGTCAGACGCAGCTCTTTGTCAGAGGGCTGTGCTGTCTGTGAAAGCCTCGCTGGTATTCTCTGCTCAACTGCAGTTTGTCAGCATGTCTGAGAGCCGAGAGAGGGAGTGATTAAGCTCCCCATGTGGCAGCTGAGATACACGCCATCCATCCTGCAACAGCTCTGTGGGCACCTGATGGATAGGTAGATTGATGGGCAGATAGAAAACAGAGACAAGGCGTTGAAAAGGTATACCAATGCATAGTCAAGGTCAAAAACTTGCTTCACTGTCAGCTTATATAACATGGGGGGGGGGGGGTTACTGAATGGCCCAAGTGGTCATGGGTTCTCCAGGGCGGAGTTTCTGTTCTCGCTATCAAACAACTGCAAAGAGTCGCAGAAAAAACTGAGAAGACATAATTGGTCCCCATTTGGAGATTTGGGTACAAAGCTAGAAATTGAGTCCATCATTGCCTTGGTTGTGCCAATATTAAACATTTTGCAAAAATTGTACAATTTCCGATCCAATCCAAATGTATTTATAAAGCACATTAAAAACAACAAAAGTTGACCGAAGTTCTGATCATGTTAGATGACATACTGTATCTCTGACCATTATTAAAACAAACAGACAGGCATCGAGCTGTAAAGTACCCTAAGATGTTTTTTGGGGGCATTTTTTCCTTTATTAGATGGGACAGCTGAAATGTTGGGAAGAGAAAGAGTGGGGCATGCCATGCAGCAAAGGGCCAAAGTCGGATTCAAACCCACGGCCTCTAGCCTCTGTACATGAGGCGCGAGACATAACCGCTTAGCTATCCGGTGCCCCAGGTACCCTGTCATTCTGAATGTAAATTGAAAAAATAGTTTTCTAGATTTCTATCTATTATTGCTAGCATAGCTATTTATCAGTAACCTGTTTTTTGGGGGATGTACTGCACAATTATTTAGTGCGTCGCCCCCAGGGGACTGATTCTTATCCTAAATAACTACAAGCAAATGCACATCTACTGCCTAATTAATCTTTCAGTGTACAAGCGCAGGAAATTTGTGTAATTATAGAAGAACAAGAGTTCAATACAGAAAAGATATGAAGGAGATTTCATGTAAAACACATTTTATATGCAGTTGGGACTAGAGAGGAGGGTTGAAATGCTAACTGATAATAAAAGTGACAAAGAGGGATGTCTTGTGTATGTGTGGATGATATATTTATGCATAGTGTGTTTACAAACAGGATGTGAGATTTCTGTTGGAGGCTGTTCCCAGCGCTGTGCCTGACATCTTAAAGCTTTTTATTTTTCATAAAGCACTGGCATCTCCCAAAGAAAAGGCTCAAATTAAGGGTTATTATTGTTACCAAGGCAACCTACCAGGCAATTTTCTGTAATTTTCCAAGTGGGATTGCTATTGACTCCATCTAAGCGCAGTACACTACAAGAAAACACCTATATTTACACAACATCGAATGTTTTTTTATGTGGTGAGAAGAAGAAAGTGCCCGTGGTGACTTCAATCCCGGTACATTCTGTTTCAGTGTAAAATGTCGACTTATAAATAACATATAATTCCTCTTATAAACCCTGGCATTGTTTGAAAACATAAGAGGATGTACTTCATTTTAAGATGATTTGTGCATGTTTAATGTTTACCCTGCTTAGTCATCAAAGCATAGATTAAACCCTGCATGCTAAAATGTACATTCACGCCGCAGGCAAGATTTTTTTTTTTTTTTTTACCTCTCGCTAAGCTGCCTCGGAAAGATAAGCCGCTAAAGATTGACACAATTACATTCAGCATCTCTGTTCTCACTGTGAAATCTCATCAAAACGTTTTCATCTGCTGCTTTTTCCCTGCGTTCAATTCTGCATATCTCAGATGTTGGAGATTTTGGCATATTTGTACAAGTTCAGACATAAGTGCTGAGTCATGTTGCTCAGTTGGCTCTTTTTTCCATGTGTGTTTTTTCCGTCTGCTGCAGCTCTGCAATGGTGGCTCTGTGACAGATCTGGCCAAAGGCATGCTGAAGAGAGGAGACAGGATGGATGAACCCATCATTGCCTTCATCATACACGAGGCCCTCATGGTAAGTCTGGCCTTTTGAATCCACTTAATGCTAAAATAAAGAGTTGAAACGAAGAACCTCTCACTGAATGCTCTGCTTCCATACAAATCATTTAAATGGGATAATTGTCACGGCAGGTGCATGTGAGGAAAAAGTATTTATCCTCTTTTTTTTTTCCCCACAGGGCCTCCAGCACCTGCACATAAACAATACCATCCACCGAGACGTCAAAGGCAATAACATCCTGTTGACAACCCATGGAGGGATCAAGCTTGTGGATTTCGGTACACGATGTGTCTCTTTCTTTGTAGAAGAAAAGTTGTCACGATGTCTTTTCTGCACTATCCTCCTGTAATCAGTAGAAATCATGTTATGCCTCTATTCAACAGAAAAGGGTCAAATCCATTACCTTCAGCCACTCGCCAAATGAATTGCAACACTAATTAGTTTCCTTGAGAGGTTGGAAGACGTTAACAAAACCCGACAAGGTGGCGGACGATTATACTTTTCCATTACAACCTATCTTTTGCATTCTCTGGCAGACAGCAGGGGACGTTGTTGATATGCGCCCTGTGTTTGCTCTGATTTGCTTTCTGGGTTTTCTTAACCAAATGAGGCGCCAAGAGCAAGCGCGGGCATAGTTCTTGGATTGAAGGCTCATAATGGCCAAGTGAATGTGACTATTTCCAGGGGATGACTCACTCCTGTTTTTCTTCAGGGCCTGAAAAAAAACCAGCTGCCTGTTTTCATCACAAATAAAAAATCCCCACTCGACGCGTGTGTAGGTTTGCATTTAGTCTGCTAATTGTGGGCTCCTCTTAAAAGACCCTTTCTAACCACGAAGCGCAAAGTGCACAGCTCTTACATGAGGAGGAGGAGGACGATGGGAGGGTATTAATGGATTCACTTGTTATTTGAATGAGCCAGGCCATTCGCTGTCTCCAGAGCAGCTTCTTCCCCCTCACAAAGCTGTTTGAGATTCTCTACATCTGTTTATTACGACAGCTTTGAAAAAGAAAAATGTGAGCCTTTAGGGAATAAGAAGATAGAAAGTGGACGTAAACTGCATCTTGACAAGTTGATGGAGGCATACGTCATTGATTTGTAGATTCTAGTTTTTGGTTTTTGTCTTGTTTTTGCTGCTAGATGCAAATAGTCAAGTACTGAATGCTGTTAAAGGAAGAAAAATACTTATTTTCCTCATACAACCTTAAATTGCATTTGAAAGCAAGTTAGCTGTCAAATGACCACTCTATCTTTTTTATTATTCCATTAAGCTGTTTTTTTTTTTTTTTGACAAATGCATACAGTGTTTTAGAAATTAAAAAACCTTCTTTGTAAAAAATAGAAAAAGTCACGCAGAAAGAGAGAGAGACTGGGCTCTCTTCAAACTTGCTGCCGTGAATGCGTCGTGTTCTGCTGCTGAATTGGTTGGTTGTATTTGTGTAGAACTCCCACATCAACGAATTGATCCACACAACAGCCCGGTGTGTCCATCTACAGCCACCTGAGCTGACTAAAGGGTCCTTGACAAAGACACTTAACTGGTAACGCATCATGAGTCCCTCTTGACGAGAGTGGCAGTCACATATCTCTGCTGGTAAATGTCAAAACAGCAGAGTCTTTTTAAAGCAACAATATGTCACTTTTCCATTTTAAAGTAGTAGCTTCAACGTTGATCTTATAGTACATTGACCTTTAGCAGACAGAATAGCGTCCCTCCCATGTCCACTGATCGAGACGTGTGTATGACTTTAAGGCTGAGTGATGGAAGAGAACGTGGCAGGTGACGCTGAGAAGAGAAGACAGACCGAGTGAGAGCGTCCATCCTCGCAGATATTATTCAGATTGTGAAGTAACGTTCTGCTATATCGTGATCGTTGTCTCATCTTTTGCGGCAACGCCTGCTTCAGAAAGTTTTACAACACTGCTGTTGCACTCAGAGACCTTCAGTCGGCGCAAAACAATGCTCCACACCGAATCCCTTGGGTGTTCAAATTGGCCAGAAAGAAATTCACCGACATTAGAATAAATAACAGCTGACTTCACGCTTTCTTTTTTTTACTACAACCAAAATCTAAAAAGCAATTTTTCACCTTAAAGCGTACCCTGCTTAGTCATTGATTTGATCTGAAATGGTACACATTTATTTGAACATGATGCTGTTTTGAGGAATACTTGAAACTGAGATCTTGAACCCATTAGAAAAATATTTGCTTACCAATAACTCAAATGTAAAGTAAGCTCTAATGTTTCCTAACCTCAGCCTTCTTTCACCACTGACGGAGCTGACCTCTAATGGCCCAAAGGATTGTAGGTGTAAGGTTGTTCCTCATTGGCTACATTCATTTCTTATATAAAAATGATCTGTATATGCATATACAGAACAAAGACACTTTAATCAAACATGTATTGTAATTGTAATCTCGTATGGTATCATTGTGAACACACATCATACAAATCAGAATAATTAAACAAGTTATGTAACGATGTTCACTGAACCACTGGGAAGCTTACAGGTCAGCGATGTGGAAATAAAGAGCTCAAACATGAGCTCTGTATTCTGTCATTAATGGAGCTGGGCTAAACACAACAACAGACATTTTGAAGAAAGAATAAACAATTTTTGTGTCTGCAGAGAAATCTTAATCGACCTAAAACATCGCCCACCTGACACTTGATGCTGCTGCTTATCTTACAACAAAAGAAAATCTCATCAGTAGTCGGTTCTGTTGCAAAGTATTTACAAACTTTCACCCTTTCAGGACACCACAAGAGGCTTCAAGATCTCTCGGAAGATATCGCACATGTGAGGCTATTTATCTGTAGTGATTATCACAAACAACATCTAACCATTTTCCTTACGATAAAGAGATTTCATTTGTTTCGTACATCTTATCGAGTGTCCCTCTGGCTAAACTTGTAATGAATCTTGAAGATAGGAAGGACGTGTGAAGAAGAGAATCACGACAGCAGATTCAACTCTCAGAAGAAGAAATTTCATTTTGCAGTTGTAGCACTTTGACCCATAAAACATCCATGCATTGATTTTGATACCAATGAGTAAAAAGTAATTGGACGACCTACCACCACCAAACCCAGTGTTATCTTTGCAGAATGCTTAGTCACTGTGCTCTGCTCTCATATTTCCTCCTGTTGTTCTAAACTAATGCATTTAGAGATAACGGGTAAAATAAGAGGCATTGTTATTGTGACAGGAATGCTAAACTGTGCTAAGAGCACCACTGAAATAAGAGGGGTAAGAATAGATGTACAAATTGGAGGTGAGGAAATGATGCCAAAAGCAGCATTAGCATCATCATGATGACTGCAAAGGGTTTTACTATTTGTAGCCTGTGTCAGTGGGAAACTTAGGCTTGAAATAGAAAACTTGCTCTCTTACAAGACAAATGAAAGGTGTCATATAGAACAGAAAATATTTGACTTACCACAGTTTGTCCACTCTACATTATTCCCACTAATGGCTGGGTTGCATCGAAATCTGATAGAAAAGTGTTCTTGGTCCTCAGAGGATGAGTCATAATGATTTTGATGATCCTAAGGCTTTTTGTCTTGTACCAGTATAAGACTCCCATTTTTGGTTTTGGATAAAATACCTCAATAGCTATTTGAACAATTACCTTGAAAGGTGGTATGGACATTGATGTTCCTAACATACTGCTTTCATTTTGGAAGTCTCTTTAACTTCTCCTTGGCAGCGTCATAAGCTGAAATAATTGAATGCATACATTATGCTGCAGCATGCTTGTGCTTAGTACAAAAGCACTTACCTCAAAATGATGAACAAGGTAGGAAATGCGCCTGCTTGCTGGCCGTATTAGAGTAAAAGTACGAGTATGCTGAATTTAGCATTTAGCTCAAAGAGCAGCTTTAGGCCCTCAGAGCCAATAGCATGGCTGGAAACTGTATGAAGTTTTGGAACACAACATGTATCTGACTTTCATTGAAATGCAAACTCCTAATTCCTCAGCCTTTCAGCCTTCAATGACACAAAGTAAATGTTCTGTCATTCACCTGAATCAAAGGTGGCAGATAAGACGCGGAACCCATTAGAGTCTTTGCTGACTCTTGAATTTGTCAGCTTTCAAAGAACAAAATTATAGTTTGTAGTGAAATATCGCTCAGCCGGCTGCCGAGAGCAGGAGAACAGCAGGTACAAAAATGAAATCTTCTGTTGTTTTGCTGACAGTTTAAATTCGTATCAGGTAATGGTTATGGCGTCATCAGAGAAGGTTAAAAAAAAAAAAACGGGGAGTAGGAGTATTCATGTACAAAAACGTGCAGTGACGAAAATGAAAAAAAAAAAAGAGGGGGGGCCGACTCTTACGCGCAGGCTCTGCGTCACGCTGGGATTAATGTTTTTTTCATATGGAGGGGTGCACGCTACACTAAGCAGCTGAAGAGATAAAGCCCCCGCAGTGACTCATCAGCAGCAGGGAAACAAAATAGCAAAGAGATGGACCCAAAAAGAGTGGGGGGGGGGGGGATAAGAGGAGCTGTTCGTTTATGGGCCTCTCATGAATATTCTAATTGACAGCGTTATCTCTGCGATGATTATTAAGTGTGGACCACCGGGCTCCACTTCGGGCTAATGTAGTGGAAAGAGACGACAGTGAGAGCTTTTAATACGGGGCTCTTTGTGTTCCTGTACCCTCACACACTCTTACCCCTAATGCACATTGTGGCGGATGTGTGTATGTGTCAGTCGAGGTGGTTTGTTTGGTTCTGCCTTCTGCAGCTATGTAGAACTACGGGTTTGTTATCACTAATGTGGGTTGATGTGAAACTGCAGAGTGGTTCGGCTGCCACATGTCCCTCTGTGTGTGTAAGTGTGAGTGTGTATATGTCAGTCTAAGGCATATCTCCCGCTCTTGCACATGATTTTAATCCCTTTTGATGTTTGACACAGAACCGTTTTTCTCCGCATTGCTCATCTCCACCCCTGGCTGTTACTCCCCAGCACCATCAAAGCCTCACTGCTGTTACTGTACTGTGCTGAGAATTGGCTTTTACAGTCAATGACAGTATTAGAATTGCATTTATGTTGCATAATCAGTTTACACAATGTTCACCCCCCCCTTTAATATTAACCAGCCAAAACACAATCTGCTTAAAAAGGCAGCATTTAAATGTAGTCTGCATATTTCAGATTCTCATAAAATAAAGCGAGACATACTGTGCAAGACAAAGACATTAGTGTGCGGCCGCATGTCGTGCATCAGCAGATCACCTTTTGTTTGTGGGTTGCTGCTCATGTCTCGAGGCTCTGCTTTTGTCCTGGTTGCTGCTTCAGCAGAAGCCAGCCCTGGGAAACATCACTGTGTGCTTTAACACTGATTTGTCTGGACTGCACTGAAGTCACGATTGTGGGTCAGCGTGTTCCTCGTTGGGCTCTGCGCGGCGATACACAAACACGTTTATTCAAACACGTTTCCTCTCTCTGCAGACCATTTCGTTCTCGCAGTAATTTTCTTGTGGTTTTGAAATGATTACATACTGTGATTAAAAATGAAAGATGTCAGACTTGCTGCAAGTTCATTGTACAAAAACGGGGATTAAAGCAGGACTGCAAAATAAGACTGTATACAACATGGACATAGTCTCAGTGATGTCACCCGTTTGTGTCTGAGGATACATTTTGCAGCCCATTGATGGCAGTCGCCATATTAGAATTGCTGACTCTACCTAACTGTCTTTCAATCTAACATCATTCAAACAGCTTGAGTGAGCCCACCTGTCACTCCACTCAGCCCACCGTTAACATACAAATCAATATATGACTCTCTTAGCCTTAATATGATTAAAACGCATATCACCCCCCGTACCGTCTTTTAGCAACAAAGAAATGATCTGTTTAGACGAAAATCATTATTTGCATCAGGCTCAAATTGTAGTATTTTAACTTAATGGGGATTCCTTGAAATGTTTTCCCTGCTATCCCACCCTGTCCAAACACAAATCTTTGGTTTTATTAATGATTACATAACACTTTCCCAAAAAGCTCCATGAAGCTCCACCAGATGTTTTTTGAAAGCTTCCAGCTTTCCTTTAGTAAGTTATCTTTTCTGCTGCAATATGTTGATAATTCCTTAATATACTGATTCATGCTTCGTATCATTTTTCCCTCTTAGAAGCGTTCATCTCATAAATTGTAAGTTAGGTTTATTGCAGCATGGCTACTCTTCTTAGCTCTACAGTTGCTTGTCTATATGAACAAAATGCACAATTTCAGCAACTTTTGATCAAATTGCTTCCTTTGGCCCTTTTTTTTTTGTTGAATTGACATTCTCATTGTTGCACCATGACCTTGTCCTCTTTTTGCATAGAAAGGAGACATGCTTAAAATCTTCTGAGAGGCAGTAAAATTACGTCTTAAGGATCCAGAGCCTTTTCACAGTTGAATTATATTCAAACATTCTTCTTGAAATGTCCTGCAAAGTCCTACAAAGTCTTGTAAAAAATTCAAAGCAATAAATCAGTTTGGAAAATGCTGAAGCTTATTGGCTGTGTGTGCATGTGAGCCATGCATGTGTGTTTGTTGTTTCCTCTTTGTCACTATAGTCACAGCGTTCTCAGTCGGATACAAATAAGATCTAAGATCTCCTCAGCTCCATATCTGTGAAGCAGCATCCAGCTGTTAACTGTTCACTGTTCCTTGTCACAGATCATCACTTTCACTATCCAGTTCCATTCCTGGGAAGAAAAATTAAACACATGTCGCAAGAAGAAGTTACTCCGATCGTGTGAACCGTCTCCACTGAGTTCTGAGAGCGAGGCTGAAATGTCTAAAGTGTGTATTCTGTTCCCCGCAGGTGTTTCTGCCCAGCTGACAAATACCCGCCTAAGGAGGAACACCTCTGTGGGAACTCCCTTCTGGATGGCTCCCGAGGTAAAGTCAAACCAGGCTATTAACGCCCCCACAGCCTCGTCTCTTTCCACTACATTAGCCTGGAGCAGATCCCAATGGGCCACTGTTTGTAATCATCAGATAGATAACACTGATACAATGTGCATGAGAAAATGGAATGGGCAGCCTTCATCTGTTCCCCTGTTTTATTATAACACAGTGAGCAAGCAGTGCCTACTGTATATATTCACATTAGGAATTTTTAATACCTGCTAATGGTTATTGTAACTTTTGTCTGTGTTGCATAAGAACCAATAAAAAAGGAGCTCTCATAGCTTATTTTTGAGTTTGAGTTTTCATGCTTCAGTCTTACAGTTGGAAGCAGTTGCAGATCCAGATGCACAGATTTACACCTCAGCTATTAAGTAGAACAGGAGGTGGCTGATTTCTTTGCAAAAACAATGCATTGTGGGTGATGTAGGCCCCAGATTAGCCAAGGCAGATGAATACATGGAATAAATTTTAAAAAAATCCAGATAGCTATGGCAATAGCAATCCTACATCAGTGGTGTAGGCTTATCGTGCTGTTGGGCCACGAGCTTTATTAGCTTTACATTCATCATATTTTCTTAGCACATTCACAGACATTTTAATGTTGATTAATTCTGATCACATTGGTATTTAATACTATGCAGGGTTGAGCTAATGTATTTCTGACCAAAGGCCTGGTAAAGCAGTGTATACAAAGCATTTCATGAACTCAAAATGAGTTAAGCAGGCTTTTTGATTCTAAGCGGTTCCTGCATTTTTTGCAAGTTTTATATCCCCGGCTTCTGTTGATTATGTTG
This sequence comes from Labrus mixtus, assembly GCF_963584025.1. Lineage (NCBI taxonomy): Eukaryota > Metazoa > Chordata > Actinopteri > Labriformes > Labridae > Labrus > Labrus mixtus. The sequence goes on along the minus strand of NC_083630.1, from coordinate 20,152,185 downwards.
AGTCGTGGTAAAAACTAACATGTGCCACACCAATGACATAAAGACATTATAAGGATCTCGTGACTTGGGGATACAAGTCTACTTTGTCTGACACCGTGATGGTGAAGTGAAATGATGAGTTGTGAAGACGGTTCAGCAGCTCCTTCTGCAAAAGCATTTATTGCATAATGAGAGCTAATTGGAATTGTAGGAGAACAGGTGAAGCAGGAGCTGGCACGTTTGAGGGGCTAAAACAAACACATTTAATTTTATCATTCACTGAGCTAAACTTACAACTCCTCAGGAAAACCTGAACATAAAGAGGCATCCCATAATAAGCACCCCTCTCCACACTTCACCTCACCAAGATAAGATTAGCTACAGACACACATTGTAAGCGCTGCACCTACACTACGTTTTAAATGGATTTCATCTCGGCATGTGTGCTTTAGCCTTTGCAAAGGAAGGAACGCAGAGGGGCAAAACAAAGATTTTTACATGAGGTTTGCATGCAGTGCAAATCATTCATTAGAATATACATTTCGTGACCTTCACTGTCGCTACTCAGATATTTTAATCTTATTTGTTTAACATGTTAATCAACAATGTTCTAAGAAAGAGCGCACAGCCGGGGAGGAATCTAGAACCAGTAAATCGTATGATGAAGCCGTGTGGTGGTTAGGAAGGAGCAACCAGGATCTACAGTATTCTGATAAAAAGAAAAAAAATCTATTTTTGATAACTTTTTAGAGAGTTTTTCCATACAGGACTACATTGACTACAAGTAGGTCAGACGGACATTGACACCCACTTTCTAAAGAAGATATGGTTACTTTTTGTTGATGGGTAAGTTGTTTTAATGTTTTTCATGTTGGAAAATCTATTTTTTTATTATTATTACTGACTATAATTTGGGATTTCATTAGGCACCATATTTGGCATTTTCTGAGACATTTTGATCTTTCTAGTTTTTTGTTGCAAAATAGTCTTCCTGAGAGCTGCTTTAGAAGTCCCATATGTAAGATATCTACTGAATTAAATCATAAAGTGGCCTTACTAAATCATCAGACATTAAGGAAACATGCTGTGTTGAAGTGCTGGCTTCTCTGACAACAACGCAGCAGCCAGTATGTCCTCCTAAGTTTGCAGAATAGTTAGTATTTGTTTTGACCAGAGACAGCAGGCAGCTTAAAAGGCACCTCAACTTGGCTGTTTTGGACCTCCTTTGGTTTGCCCGACATGAGACCACTTATCTCAGAAAACCAACAGGTGATGGAAGTGGGCAAGCACACTGGTTGAGATATAACTGATTCTACCCGACCTAAAAAGCCTCAGCGTTTTACTAATAAGCTCCATAAGCAGAAACGTGGTCAAACTAGGATCAATATAGGAGATGCTTTTGGAAAAAAAGGAGAGCGATTAGAACGCGGAAATATTTCAAGACAGATGCAGAGCTGGCTAAACACTGAAGCTTCAGTGTCCGCGACATGACAACCTGTGTGGGCACTCTAGGTGGGAGGGGGGCGGGGGGAGACGGCGCTCTACAATTTGTTTTGAATTTGGACCGCAGCACCACTTTTAAATGCTACGTCTAAAAGTTACATATTGCAGTTATTATTTGTGTTCCTTCATGAAGAGGTGCACCAGAAGAATGAGCCTCTGTGATTCGTTTTTCATGGAGAAGTGTTTTTGTTTGTGTGTTTCTGGTACAGGATGTTTTATTGGTGATCTTTAATGATTTTGTCTGTGTACATATGTGCATGCCTATTGGGGATTCAAAATGTATTGATTTCAGACATTTGACTGCAGTGGTGAGCGTGCATGTTTGTGCGCTCATGCCTCCCACTCATTGATGATTCGTTTTGTTGATTGGGTACCGTGTTGCCCTAAGGACGTAGATGATAGACTGTGTGTCTGAGTTGTGTATGTGGGTACTATTTTGCCAACAGCAGAAGAAGAAGATTGGCTTTAACACTTTGATTATGTTCAGACAATATTTTTATCATAACATGTTGCTCTTGTGCAATATTTGTTTCTGTAGTGTGTGTGCACAAGTCCTGAAAAAATATCAGATCCACACACAATGCTTGGGAACTGTCTACTTGCTGAAGAAATAGGGCCAAAGATTCATTTTCTCTACGACCTTACACGATTGAAAATTTGCCGACATTCTTTGTGTATTGCAAACTGTGATGGGATACATAGCGACACAGACCAGTGAAACAAAAAGGTGGTAGATTGTTCGGGTTAATAAACCTTGCGGGGAGCTCTTTTGATTGAAAGACTCATAATTATAAACAACAAGTGACCAGAGGAGGCGGTTAGACTCGTGGGCTTTGTCTGTACTTTACAACTTTCACCTCAGACTTAGCGCTAAACTACCGTATATGTTGCTGTTTTCTTAATTCACTTTGAATTACTGTGTCGCGTCTTGTTTTCATTTTGTCGTTCTGTCACCCTCTGGCCGCTGTAGGTAATAGCGTGTGAGCAGCAGCTCGACTCGACCTATGACGCTCGCTGCGATGTGTGGTCGCTCGGCATCACCGCCATAGAGCTGGGAGATGGAGACCCACCTCTGTCTGACCTCCACCCAATGAGAGCCCTTTTCAAAATACCCAGGTGAGCCTCTGTCACACCTGCACAACCATCTATCATCATCACAGGGCCGCTCCTCTGTCGGTTTAGGTTTGTTCTAATGTTTGAGTGCCGGGTGCTGTATCGGAGCAAGTAGGGCGGGCGTCTGGGAGCTAGGCGTGTCACCTTGCCACAAACTTAAATAGTTATCAGTTTGTCTTGCCTTGGACAACCACAGCAAGGAAGTGATAACCGGACCCTTTGACCAGAGAGCCGGCACCAGTACCTCCTGCCAACATGGGATCTAAGAATATCTTGTTGTTTTATTCAACCTTTGCTGATGGCTAAACTCAAAACTTAATCATTTCTCGCTATTTTGTGAAGGCCGTCATTACTTTGAAGACACGACCTCCAACAGTAGAGCTGATCAGGTTGATTTTTTTATTCACTGCACCGATGCAGACTGTCAGAAAATGAAGACAGGGAAATGCAGTGGTTGAACAGGATTCAAGAAAAGCCATCTCCTCGACCTTAAAGCAGTGGTTTTACTGTCTATACACCCACACACATACACACACACACACACATATACACACACACATATACACACACTGTCTTCAGACAAAGTACAGTCTTTTCATTTCAAATGGGTTTATCCATAGACCCCTCCCCTCCTGGCTCTGATCCCTTTAGTCCTACGGTGGGAGGCTGAGAGCACAACCACCCTTTTTTTTTTCTTCATCTGAATGTATTGTGGGCTGAAGGTGAAAAGTAATTGTTTATCATGTCCTGATACAAGTGTGAGAGCTGCATAAGCACTTACCGTCCCTGTCATTGCCACAGCACTTTGTCCATCACTGCTCTGAAACACACACACACACACACACACACACACACACACACACACACACACACACACACACACACAAAGGCTGCTCCTGCTCCTGTCACCGCTGTCCTGTGTGTTTGCTCTGGGGGTCGCGCTCCCCAGGAGCCATCACACAGCTTCCTCTCAATCTATGTGACTGCTGCAGCCAGAGCTTCAGGCTGTCTGTTCACACTCCTCTGTGTCCTCCTCTCACTGCCCAGGGTTCCTTAACCTACTTAGCTACATATGTCCATTCATCATGTAGTTGTCCAGTCATATATTTTATTTAGATTATCTAGTTAGCTTGGCTTTTTTATCTTTACGTTTGACAGAATTTGAAACGAGTAGGCTTTTGAGTTTGATAACCAAATAGAAGTTTTTTAGTTGTACATAATTCAACCCATTTTTTAAAAAACAAAATCAAGCAAATCTTCATTTCCATCTACACAGTATCCATCTGAAGATAATTTTACATCTAGTACAGTATGTCTATGTTCTCATAATAAATGTATGACATAATACATGTCTACTAGAACTGATAATAGCTTCTTTGGCAATCCACAAATAAACCTCAACCCCCAAACAAAAAAGGGAAGACAAGCAGAAACATTCAAATGCATGTACACAAACATATTTCAGGATGTTCCATCTTTTTCTGTCTTTCTCTTTAAGGACAGAAACAGAATTAGACTGGGAGGGATTGGGATGACAGAATGCATAAGTCAAATCCCTGCTCAAAGAATCACTCTCAAGCAGGTGAAAGACTACGAGTGCTCTCCTAATTATGCTCAAGTGTAAGGACTTAAAGCTTTTATCCGCCATAATGTGTAAAAGAGAAGATATGAATTACCCTTGCGTATTCAAACTACTGCAAAAACACAGTGGATGAATACAAAGTTGACCCAAGTAAACGGGCATAAACAGGATAGCAAATTGAAAATACGACCTCATATTTCCATCCTGAGAATTAAAAACTCTCATGAGGTCTCATTTAAATAGCTCAAACCCTGTTTGTCTTCCAGATAAGAAAAAACACTTTAATAAACACAGCATTAGCAGAGCAGACGCCAAATAAAATGTCTGTGCTGCTTATTGGTTGTGTTGTGTGATAAACAGAAGATGTATGCCCTCTCATTAGGACGATTTATCGCTGTCAGAGCCAATGGGTAAAAGGCTACGATGCATTAGCAGACGGCATTGACTTTCCTACCCACTTGCCAGGAACACTCTTGTAAGAAGGTACTTAAAGCAGAACAAGAATTTACAGCAAATTAGCTCAGTTGTTGGACATTAGTGAGGCTTCTCAGCTTGACCCCCGGAACAGCATTGGTCTGTTTAAGCGAGCTCTTTGCAGGAGAAACTTTAGGATTTGAAGGTCTGGTTTCATATTTAACTTTTCTGACTTTTACTTCAAAGCCATCAAATGTGTCTGTATCAACACCACACAGCTGCACACGTGGAGAGTTTGTTACTCCTTCCTCCTGCAGAAACGCCTCTGGATGTCTCTGATGATGAATAGTTAAGATTTCATTCCACCAGTTCCACTCTGTGCCTCGGCCTTTTGTTCTCCTCCCGCAGCCTGCAGAAATCTCATCTCATCTTATCTTTCCGTTTATGTTTTTTTTTTCCTCTAACAGAAATCCTGCTCCGACTCTCCACCAGCCCGAGCTCTGGTCAGACGACTTTAATGACTTCATCTGCAAGTGAGTGTGGATGCTCAGTGCTCCCCCCCCCCCTCCTCCCCCCTGTGAATGAAACAGAAACTAGGCACACTTTGAATATGAATATAAAACAACACATTCAATGCCCTTTTGTCTCCTCTACAGATGTCTTATTAAGGACTTTGAGCTGAGACCAAATGTGCTAGACCTGCTGCAGCACGTGTTCATCAAACAGATTGTCGGCAGAGAGAAAATCCTGCAGAAGCAATTGATTGAACTCATTGATCTCAACCAACAAATAGGAGCCATTGAAAAAACAAGGTACTGTCTGAACTTCATTTCTGCACGTCTCCATTCTAAAATCTCACGTTTCTACATGTCGTGCTGCCTTTTCTTTCTTCTTTTTTTTGCCCAGCAGGATACTCACACACCATAAAGTGTTTGATAGATGTTGTTTAAAAACCCCAAAGAAAAACGTACAGTCTGCAAGCCTCCCTGTCACTGGGTTTCATATGGAAGGCTGCAGCTTAACTTTTGCAGTCAGTATAATCCAAATTACCCTGCTTTGCTGGATGTTTTACAAGCCCTGTCACCCCTCGCATAAACAACAGCTCAATCCTTGCTCCGGCTTCCTTCAGGGGCGCTGGCTGCACAGTATGAGTCAAAATGTCGGCCCCCGGAAAAAGTGTGTGTTACCCATGCAGTCATGAAATGTTTATCCTATTTCTGTCGTTTAAGCCATCATGGAAAGACAGACAGACGCAGAGACAGTAATGACAGGTAACAAACGCATATATGACCTTTATGAAACTGTAGGAGTAGATTATTATTGGCTTGTTTTTAGCGCCCTCAGAACCCTTGCTGTAGTTGTGATCGAACATGTATTTGCAATCGACTACATGGGCTGATTTTAGATTGTTCACACGCTTTCACCCTGCCCTTACTCACATCGTCGCCTCTCTTATGATACAGTTTGTTGTCGCATTACCTCTGTGTTTAACTAATCTTTTCTTTTGGATGAATGAGCTGTAGAAAAGGGCGACATAAAACCAGCCTATTAACGATCGTAGAATCTGTATCCTGCTGCCATTTAAAACTGTAGTATAACTGGGATTATAAATGGGTTTACTGTTGACTCACCTCCGCGGGTTCTTGAGCTCCAAACCACACCAGTGTTAGTGTAAAGACCAGAGATGCATCGAGTATTAGCAGAGGTTAAACGCAATCATTGTTGGAGAAACCACCATCATTCACGCAATAGTGATATACCTTTGTGATGTGCCGGCAATCTTATGTAATAAAGCTTTTCTGACTTTGCATTATGGGAAGAAACGTTAGACTCTGATGTACACCACCTTGCTTTTATAACAAGGAAACATGTGGCCTTTAATGCTAAAACATGGTGCAGTAATTTCAAGCACAGTTTGCTGAAATGATGATGATTTGATATTTCTTAAGCCAGTGTTTCAAATTCTGTGGATATTTTCCTCAAATGTCAAAAGTCATACTTGTTGGAGGGAATATTTAAAAGGATGAAGACAGTTTTGCTGCCACAGTAATGAGTATGTAAATGAGTGTTGTATTGATGATTTGATCTGTTGTTGTATTTTTGAGCATTGTAAGATTATTGTTTCTATAAGGAGAGCAGACAAATAAGAACATTTCTGACATTCTTCACTAGATGAAATTTACACCACTTACTCTTACTCTTGAGTCTTGTTGAAGAGATGAAACCACTGTTATGTGGGGGTTATTTCTGTAGTAGATGGACAATTATGAAAACGGGAAACAGACTGTGGATCATCTTAGATTTATTCAGCCGTGGTCAGACAACACAGAAACACAACACACATGGCTGACAAAGTGCGGACCATCGCTGACCCACGCTGACCAAGATCTCACAATCATTGACAATCATTGGCAAAGTGGCAAAGTCTTCATCTTCACAGTGTGGCTTATATTCTACTAGAAGGTACAGCCAACAAACTCCTTCCTATTTGGGTACATCACTATAAAACAATAAAGATGACATGACACTGATTTGTATACGTAACAGATGTAGACTCTCTGTCCAGCAAACAGTTGTTGACAACATATAGTTGGCTCCTATCCAAACAAAGATCTGCTACTACTTAGGTGCTTCACCCATATAAGGTTACAGCTTCACAGACCCAAAAAGTAGAATTACTGTGAGATGGTTGACACAATTTAAAGATATGTCCACAAAATTATCAAGATGAATGAATCCATGAAAATACGTTCTAACAACCACATACAGATGGTTTCCATGTTTCCTTTAACATTACTGTTTAGCATCCAGACCCTGAAGAGTGAACATTTAGATCTGTATCCAGCTGACACTTTGATTGTATTGACGTACTGTTGGGCTCTTCGAAGTGAAGAGATGTTTCAATTTGCCTCAGCAAACATCATGCACTGCTACAGTATGTGCACATAGTATATAGGCTGGCATTGTCATGTAGAGTGTTAACAGTGTTTGCTTTGCTCGGCGAGAGACCTGATTGTGTCTGTTGTGAGTCTAGGCATGAGCGCATGCACACTAAAAGAGGAAGCCACATGAAGACGCCGAGTGACCCGGACGAGGTGGACGACCTCGCCACCCTCGAAGTTCTAGATGAGGTAAGACAGTGTGACATCTAATGTAATAACTGTAGATATCTAATTTAGTAAACAATAAGGGTAATCAAATGTTTATTAGTGTAGCGACGACGGCCTAGCGGTTAGTGCGCATGCCCCATGTACGGAAGCTGTGGTCCTCTGGGTGGACGGCAGGGGTTCAAATCCAACCTGCCGCTCCTTCCCCGCATGTCAGTCCCCACTTCCTCATCGAGATCTGACTCTGTCAACTGTCCTGCACACAATGGCTAAAAGCAATACATGAAAAAACACTGGAAAAGCAGCCGTAAGCAAAGATGATGAAGTGTGTCCTAAATACTAAATGATGGGCAGCAGCAGATTTATGGTGCAGATATTAAAGATTATTTTCCAATGTTAGGTGCATATAAAGTTCATCGTTACAGCCAGGAAGATAGCTTTTTTACACGGTACATTATTTTAAAGAAATTTGACAGTTTGAAAGCATCTTTGGCAAAGCCATTTAAATACTCAAAAGGTCAGAAAGGTCAATGTTGTTGCTTCTCTGGCGCTTTTAATTTTGTTAAACAATTCTCTTCAGCAGAGGGTTTTAAAGATAAGGTCCAAAGTTGATTATTTAGCTTATAAATAAAATCTACTTAAAATCTCAATGTTTGAGCCAACAGCTGTTCAGAAATAGGAACATGTGTACATCCCAATTCATAACAGTGCTCATTCTTAAAGCTATTTATTGGATTCATCAAAACAATTTGAGTGTTTATTGTGGAAACATTTCTGGGTACAAAATCTTGGAAAATAAGCTTGCTCATCAAATGCAGCCACGCTCTGTTGAACACACTCCAAAAATAAAAAAAAGATGTCATTTGTTTTATATACGCCACTGTTAACTAGAACGCCCTGCATCAATTTACCCGATCACTCCTGTGGTCTGTTGTACGACTACGGTGAGAAATCCGTCACAACACTTCTCACACAAATAACATGAAGAGCAATTTATCAAATCCGAGCGCCGCACTGGTGTATTGAATGATACGATCAGTCTCAGTTGCCAGCGGATATTTCCAGCCATCTTTCAAAACAACGGGCTCCGTTGGTATGAGCGAGGCAGAGCCGCCCCTGCTGTTGTTGATGTACCTGTCCTGGCGGCGAGAAGACGGGAGAATTAATCACCGTATGAAATGGAGATAATGCATTGACGTAACAGGCGCCACAGGCCTTGAGCTGAGGCCGGACGCACGCTAAAGTACCGCTTGTTTTCCTCCCATCATGCAGCCCTGACAATCATTGAAGTATTCATTTGTTCAGGAAGCCTTTTGTGTGACTCTTTAGTGGATCATGCATGTTGCTTTATGTTTTTTTTTCAGAACACAGTCACAGAGCAGCTTCAGAGCCGCTATGGAAGAGATCAGATTTACACGTACGTTGGAGACATCCTCATCGCGGTCAACCCTTTCCATAAGATGGAGATATACACTCCTCAGGTCTGTGCACTTATAGATTTCTCTGTTTTTCTTTTATGCACCTGTGCCTTTACATTGGGTCAATAATGCACTGAATGTAGCCCGGCGCATCTCATTAGAGCCTCTGCAGTTCTTCAGTTGGATGCATCCCATTTAGCCTCGCCTTCCACACACACACACACACACACACACACACACACACACACACACACACACACACACACACACACACACACACACTGCACCTGTTTCTCTTCCTCTGCCATACCTCAATGACTTTGTTTTCAATCAATCATTATGTTTTTCTTTGCCTCAAGTTAGCAGACATTTTTCATTCCTACCATCCAGCAGAATCTTAATGTGTGTCTGGGCATAATGTCTTATGGCAAGCAGTGTAAAGTAAAAACCTTTGAACACATGTTTTCTTTTATTCTATAACATTTAATTTTGAGTCTTGCAGTCACGCGTATATTTAAATATGTCTTTTAATTCTCAACCTTTCTTCTCTTCATAGTATACTAAGATATACATCGGGGCTAAGCGTTCTGCTAACCCTCCACACATCTTCGCTGTAGCTGATATCGCCTACCAGTCCATGGTGTCGTACAACGCAGACCAGGTCATTTAAACGACTTTTTTTTCAAGTTGTCAAGTTGTTGTGATGCTGTTTTGCTGTTTGTTGAAATAAGATGCGCTTGTTTGTGAGCTTTCTTGTCTGATGGAGTCTAATGTCCTTTAGAGTGTAATTCTGTTTATGTGTTTATAACGTCTACATTCATTATCCTCTGTACCTGTGTGTGTACAGTGTGTTGTGATCAGTGGAGAAAGTGGAGCTGGGAAAACAGAGAGCGCTCATCTGCTGGTGCAGCAGCTGACTGTTCTTGGGAAGGTGAGTCACAAGTGTCAGTGAGTGTGACATGATTAGATTTGAATTCATTACAAAGAACACAAAGGTCTCTCACAGGTATACTAAAGGCGATTTAAACGTCAGGAAATAAAGTGAACGGACTTTGCTGTCAAAAAACAAAACAAAAGCAAAAACAAATTTCAAACCTTCAGGTGTTTCCAGGAAAGTGGGACAATTGTGACTTAAGGTTATCATCATTGCAATGTTCATGATGTTAATCATCCTATTTTTAGAGGGAGTGAGTTTACATGGAACAGCATCAGCAGAGTAATGTTCAACTAGGTGTCCGTTATTAGGAATGAATTGCCTTGATAGGGCACCTGTGGGGGCATTATCCCTGACTTAACTGTCAGTTTTAGAAGGTAAATGAAATCTTTGACTGACAGGATGATAAAAAGTATAGAAGTGTCTGAGACTAACAGAATTGCAGAGTTGAGCCGTGTGTATCTTCGCCTGCCACCTGTGCACCTCCAGCCAACTATATTCAGAAAATCAATATGTGAAATGCCCCGTCAAAGCAATTTCAAAATCCTCTAACCAGTCTGTTTGGCGCTCCAGCTGATGCCGGTGATGATTTACAGCTTGATTGAGTGAAAGAAAGTTCAGTGTCGATTTACTTTTTGCATTTTCTACAAGCGGAGGAATGAAATTAGAAATGACAGTGACACTTCTGAGGAGTATAACACGAGTTAAAAGGGCACATGATGGACATTTTTGCAGCATTTCTTTCAGAAAGAATTGTTGCTTCTGGGAGGATGGTAGCCTAGTGGTTTTATATGCAGGCTATAGCCTTCAAGTGGGGGTCCTGGGTTCGAATCTGACCTGTAGCACCTATTGTCATTCCCCAGGTGTAATTACACTGCAAGAATAATGTTTTGTTTTTATTTTCAGGCCAATAACCGGACGCTCCAAGAGAAGATCCTGCTGGTCAACAGCTTAGTTGAGGCTTTTGGGAACGCCTGCACCGTCATCAACGACAACTCCAGCCGCTTTGGAAAGTACCTGGAGATGAAGTTCACCTGTGGAGGAACTGTGGTCGGAGCGCAGATATCTGAGTACCTGTTGGAGAAATCCAGAGTCATCCACCAAGCTGTGTAAGTATCACATCCTGCCCCTCTTGTCTAAAGGAAGCAACCCCCATGACACTTCTTTCTGTCATGACCTTCATTTGACAAAAACATCCACATAAATTTAAATGACGTGTCCTAATGTGTTCCAAGAAGGTCACTTTTCCGCCTGCTGGCCAGGGATCAGTGTGTAATGGATTCTGTCTTTCTTCTTTTCACTTTCACTTCGACATCTGAAACTGGGGATATTTGCCTCCAACCTGCACTCCACTCAATCCGTCTTTACGTCTTATCGTGTGTCTGGGGAGCGGAGCGGGTCAAGTGGAGGGGCTGGCTTTATTTCCTGTGTGATCAAAGATTGGTGTCTTGCAGATATCCTTAGTGGAACTTCAAAGGCAGACTCGAGTAATTTGCTAGAAAACAGACCGTCAGGGTCAGAGGGTTTGTTTGTGTGTAGCTGCACTTTCCCTGAGCTTGTTATAAGACATCGAATGCTGGAGGTTTACAAAGACATAGCTTTTTCAGAATCCAAAAATAAGTTTGATTTAAGGAACATTTTGATTGCAGAATATTTAAAGGACTAAGCTCAGTTTCCCAAGCTTTCATCCTTGTAAGTATTTTCAGTGTCTAACGTTACACCAGTGTTTTCACTGACTGAGGACTGTGGAGACACGACATTTAATAAAAATGTAGTAAAGGGTCATATTACACAAGTCGGAAATCTAACAGATACATGCACAATAGCGATAAATATAGCTTTAAACTTCTTCTTTAACCACTGATGATTTGTCAACCCATACAATTTCCTTTGTTACGACCAATTGGAAGATAATTGGGGCGGAGTGCAAGAGGAAGTAAACTGCTACCCTGCGCTTCAGGGGTAAAATTGTTCAATTCTTCTTCTTGAATTTGTGTCAAATGCTTTTGGGGACCTTAAAATCCTAAACTGTGTCTTCGTGTGTTTCCACAGAGGGGAGAGGAACTTCCACATCTTCTATTACATTTACGCCGGCCTCGCTGACAGGAAGAAACTCGCCCACTACAAACTCTCCGACAGCAAAACACCTAAGTAGGTTTGACACCCCCTGGTCTTTTCTCTTGAACACAGTTATTGTCTGCTCACGCGGCAAACCTCCTGCCTCCCGGGACATCCGCCCCTGATCTTTGTGTTTCCTCTTTCATCTGCAGGTATTTGTGTAATGACCACATTAAACTTGGACCTGACATAGTGAGCAACAGCTTCTACAAGGAGCAGTTTGATGCGGTGGAGCAGTGTTTCAAAGTCATTGGATTCACCCTGGAGGTACAAACTACTGCATTAATTACTGGGAACAAAGCCGTGAGTGGCCTTCCCTCAAGCTTTTACAGCATAACCTTCATCCTAACGCTCATGCAGACACACTCTCTCTCTCTTTTTTGATACAAGTAAGAAAATCTGTGCACAACTCAGAGACAGCATGTAGACTGCAGTATGACACTAATCAGAAAGCGCTTAAAACACAAAATAAGCTTTTCAACGAGAGCAGATGTAGTTCCTCGTGTCCACTGTATGGCACGTGATGAAGCATGAAGCTACAGTTCGGGCGCATGTAGGCAGTCAGCTGCTGGCAGTGTGAAGGCTAATGAGGCCCAAAGCACTGATTGCCTCTGGGATCCTCACGTCAATAGTACTTATCCTGTAATCACTTGGCAGTACTGGAGGAACAACCTACTTCTTATCTTACATGAAATCGAGGATTGTGTAAGGAGAGGATCTTTGGGGCGTGCTTATTTTATTTATGAGACATGTTTTTCGGATATCAAAATGCTTTTGCAAGACTAGCTGGTTGACAGATATTGAAATGTATTCGTCAGATGACTAATGGAATTAGTCTTCTTTATTCTTGCAAATCTTTTGTTGCTGATGCGAGGGATCACCTTTTGACCTCTTAAACCTTTTTTTCCACTGTCAAACACATCATTTTTATTTAACCAAGCTCTTTTCCTTTGAAGCTTTAAGTCATAACATGGCTCATGCTAGCTCACAAGCTGTTTTTAGGTTTTTAAAGAATCCACTGTGGATGTGACAGAAGATTAAAAAAAATCTCTCTCTTTCTAAAAGATCTTTTCGGCCAAATGAAGTTTAATGGACTGCTATGGTAAAGTGCTTGAACTGACTTATATTGGTGCATATTTATTTTTTATTAGTGTTTGGTTCATTTTGCTTTGTTCATGAATTTGTATCTGAAGATTCTTAGCAATCCCTTGTTTTTCAAAGGTGCTATGTAAAAATGTTTTGAATCTGAGGGTATAGAACAGGAAAAAAAAGGAAAAATAAATGTGCAGAAGTTATCAATATTATACTCCTTATATCTGTCCATTTATCTACAAGTTTTAGGAAGAGGGTGCTAGAAAAGATTTAAGCAAGCTTATGTGACACTTACGATAACTTCACCCTGACTCTGTGCATTTATTGTAAAGTTGTGGAACTGATGATTGACTCTCCGTGCTGGGATATAAAAAAGGATTAAACAGTATAAAAGCACAACCGTACCTCTTAAATGTTCTATCTTGGTCAGTACATAGAGCTGTAAGATGAACCTGAAGACGTTTGATATTAAAGTAATATCATGCTGTGTCCTTAGCTTCTAGCTTTTTCTAAATGAAATAGCTGTCTGTCATTTTTGCAGGAGCTGGGCAGTGTTTACAGCACTCTGGCTGCCATCCTCAACTCTGGTGATATTGAGTTTTCTCCGGTTGCGTCGGAACATCAAACAGACAAGAGCATCATCTCCAACATTTCTGTCCTGGAGAACGGTGAGTGGAGAGAGAGAGAGAGAGAGAGAGAGAGAGAGAGAGGGAGAGAGAGAGAGAGAGAGAGAGGTTCTTTAGATGATAATATTAAACCACACAGGACTCTGAAATTCCTCTGATGCACTCTCACTCTTCACAATCCCTTTAAAACTTCTCCACATAAACAGCATTACAGTAACATCATAAAGACACATGTGTAAAGTCTTCCTTTGGTTCAATTGGTTCATGATTTAGAAAAGCAAGAAAGCATGAGTGTTGAGGTTCAACATTTGCTCTCCCTGCACTCATCCTACCTTATAAATATGAACTTTGGTCCCATCCCTTATCTTCTCTACTCCTCAGTGGCGTCCCTGCTGTGCATCCGCTCAGATGAGCTCCAGGAAGCCCTGACCTCCCACTGTGTTGTGGCCCGAGGGGAGACGATCGTCAGGCCCAACACGGTGGAGAAGGCAGGGGAGGTGAGGGACGCCATGGCCAAGGCACTCTACGGCCGCCTCTTCAGCTGGATCGTGAACCGCATCAACGCGCTGCTGAGACCCGAGAGCAACCTGGGGTGAGATCAGGAGCAGGATAGTGAATGCAGAATGGGGTCGACTGAGAAAGTTTGCATGGACAGTGTTCCCTGTAAACCTAGGGGAAACACTGATGGATAACAAAGTGTAGACAGTACATTTTATAGCTAACTAAAGGTGATAGCTGGGATGCTGACAAACAGCAGTGCACACAAATAAACCATTAGACACATTATTCTCAAAACTGCATTCAAATGAGCTGACTTTCCCAAACGTGTCGCCTCCAGAGAGGAGGACAAGGGCCTGAACATCGGCATCCTGGACATCTTTGGTTTCGAGAACTTCAAGAAGAACTCCTTCGAGCAGCTCTGCATCAACATCGCCAACGAGCAGATCCAGTTCTACTTCAACCAGCACATCTTCGCCTGGGAGCAGGTAAAAGCCTCTGACCGGAACTCACCCTACCATACGACTTGTATTGAAGAACGAGTGGTTCAAGTCCTCCTGGAGAGCACTTGATATGCATCTTTCACCTTGGTACTACCTCATTTCCATCTAAATGGTGATAACACGTCATCATTTGTCACACCGCGTTTTAAGGGAGACAGCAAGGGTAAAATATGCTGCTGTCTTTATTTACTGGGGAACAAGGTCCGTGATTCTCCCTTTATGCAGTGTCGTGGGTGTGTTTTGCCTTGAGGGGGCAGAGAATGGTTTGCTCATGTTAAATGATTTGGTCTCACCCATGGAGAGGAGCTATAAATCATTCTAAACGAGGGTCAATTAGGAGTTGAAGACATTTTACGTTTGACTTAATCTCACTCTTGGGTATTATTGGCACCAGGCCCAGACATACATTTGTCCTATACTGCCTCCATATATTCAGAGCGTAGGGGGATTGAATAGAGCTGTGAGCTTCATAAAAGTCACATCTACAGTAAAAAAAAAAGCAGATTTAGCTCACTCTACTGTATGGTAAGGTTATATCTCTAACGTATGATTTTACACCTACACTTCTACGTTTCCTTATGAGTTTACACGTGCAGTTCAATTGTCCCGATCTGTCTGCATCCCTGCGGAGTTCCTAACAGGCTTGTTTCCTTCACAGCATGCAGCTCATGCTACGATAGGCACGGCGATTTGATGTTGTTTGTTCCCATTTGTTCTTTTCTTCTCAGAATAGAAGTGTGCAGTAATGCTGCTGAGTCATACTAGGAGCTCAAAGAGTCAATCAACCTGATGTGATCAGGTTAGCTTGAAAAAAAAAAAAAGGAGTGGAAAACAAGGCTCACTTTGCCCTGTAGGCCATATTAATCCAAAGAGGGGTGGGAAGTCAGCGTGTGAACAAGGGTTATATAACACAGGGAAACAAATTCTGGCATTCATTTCGGATTGTTATTGGTTGGCTGATCATGATGTCAGTGTAATACCTCAACTGTAAAGACTTTCTGAACCTTCAAAGTGTTAAAACAGGAAGCTGAGTGAACAGACAGCAAAATAATTTAATTGAAAAATGTGATAGATTATCATTAAAAAAAGGCATTATACATGGCCAAATGAGTTAACACAATGGTGTGTGAGGCTGTTGCCCAATGAGGAAAGCCCTTGTATTAGTGGTACTATGAACTGGGAGTTGTTAGCGACATCCCCAGAAAAAAAAAAACTCAAAAAAAACTTGAATCCTGTGTGTGCAAAGCAGCGCACTTTCTTTGACTTGGTGGTTGAAAGAGCAATTTGTCTCCGAATGAAGGAGAACAATAGAAGGTAATAAACGGATAAGGAAGTCTTGGTAAAAGTTTTAACCGTATTTAGACGTACATATAAAAAATAATTATTTAACTATCTGTTAAAGTCATGTTTATATTCACAGTGTTTGGCGTTTCTGTACAGGATGAGTACCTGAACGAGGAGGTGGAGGCTCGGATGATCGAGTACGAGGACAACCGGCCCCTCCTGGACCTGTTCCTACAGAAACCCATGGGGATGCTCTCACTTCTGGACGAGGAGAGTCGCTTCCCACAGGCCACCGACCAGACACTCGTAGGTCTGTACTTTTGTTTTGGTTGGAACGTCTTGACACGTTGAGGGTGGATTGGCACGAATCTGGTTCACACATTCATGCTCCTTTGACAACCTTTGAGCTGCTGAACAAAGTCCAATCCTTTTTGTCGTGGTCAGAAACAAAAGTGAATGTTAAGCACCGGAGAGAACGACATGTATTTAACTTCATACATGTACACAAACATTTTAGATAAGTTGATGTGATAAGGTGCTTCAGAGTAGTCGTTCTGAGTTGTACATGGAGCAATCACAGTGTTGCTGTTAAGTGTACTATTCAAATCATCACTTGAGAAATCTCTGAGTGGAAGAACATTTTTTCTGTTGAATATCTGCACGGTCTGATTCCTTCTGTGATCGTCTTCAAACGGTTTTCAATCAGGAGCTTAATATTCCAGGCGAATATCCTCTAGTTTCTGAGACGGTTAACCAATGAATAATTGAATGTTTTAGACAAATTCGACGATAACCTCAAGACAAAAAGCTTCTGGAGACCAAAGAGGGTCGACCTTGGCTTTGGCATCCACCACTACGCTGGAAAGGTAATATTCACCTGACTGTGATAACATGCACGGAATTTTTTAATTGAGACTCTGTTGGACTTCATTTGTCTTTGCTATCGCCCAAACTCTAAAGGTGATCTACAACGCCGCAGGCTTCTTAGCCAAGAACAGAGACATGCTCCCAGCCGACATCATCCTGCTGCTGAGGTCGTCAGAGAACGAGCTCACTCGTAAACTGGTCACCCATCCCCTCACCAAAACTGGTAAAATGGAACAAAACACTATTTCTCCCAGAAGCAAACAAAAATATGTTTTTCTGCTACAACTTTCTAAACTGTTTACACACTACTCTGAATACATTGCACCACACATTCTTGGAGCCACAACAGGCCATTGTTACCTATTTTAGTCAAAGGCTTTTCTCTCTTTTTTTTTGATGTAATGGGTTTCTATTGGCTGCCAGAGAATCCTTTGTTGACAGAGCTGACTGCCAGCTCTGTCAAAAACAAATTAAAGGAGCCAATAATTGCATAATCACTCTTAAAGTTCTCCTAAAGCTGTCGTACCAAGCGTTCCTGTTTCATTCTTTCATTCAACAGTGAATAACACAAAAAAACAAAACGACCCCTGACCTCTTGTGGTACCTGCTTCGATGAGTTTATTTAAGTTTTGACGCATCGACTGTTGAAGTTTTTATAGTTCTACGTCTAGGGTTGTCATGATACCACATTTTAAAATTCTATTCTTACATGTTTCCATAGCATAGCAACAAAAATACAAGTCCAAGGCCGCCAATAGTAGGTTGTTCTAGTTTTTATACCCAAAAAATACACTTAGTCATCTACCCTGTCTGAATTCTACAAATACGTTGGTAATGTTTAGGTACCAAAACATTTCCAATGAATTTTAACAATTTAGACAGCCCTCTCTGTCCAAAATACGACTGAGGATATAGATCTTTTTTTAATCTTTTGTACTTCTGGATACTATCAATCTTTAAAATAACTCAGATTGTATCGCTGTAAAACTTGTAAAACATAAAAATATTTAAAAAGTCCAGTTTCTGTGCACAAATCCTCCACGTATGGAAGCTAAGCAACCTGTCCTCCTGTTGAGTAAAATAAGTCTCTGCTAACCGCCTCTCATCCTCCCTTTATTTATTTCACAGGCAACCTTGCCCACACCAAGGGTAAAGGCATAAACACCTTGCGGACGCCGTCACGCACCATCACCTTCGCCAAGGTACTAAGAGCGCTCACTGCATTATCACTGTATTATCTTTTACATCATGAGCTTCCCCTGAGAAGCTGTTCAGTCTGTTTGTCTCTTCTTGCTCGCGCTACCAGAGCCTTCACACTTCAGCCTCTTTTGTGCTGTTTTTCAGTGTAATTAAAACATCTTCTGTTCTGATCTGTTTCTTTTGAACTCTTTGCTGCTCTCCATTTCTTCATTTCTTTTGGGAAAGATGGGAGTGCTGACCTTGTACAGTTCTTTTTCTTTCACTGAGGTAATACTCATAAATCCATATAGTGAGTGTTTAAATCAGTGCGTTGTTTACCAGTGTGGACGACATTTTTTTCTAGTGGGTTGTATTTTTTTTCCTCTAGAGCCTAACTAGATACGACATCATTCTGTACTGATCTTACAGAGCAACATTTCAAAACCTTATGACTGTATTTACGCTCTACAGTGTAGAGGACAAGACAAGATTGCCCGTTCCTGCTGAAGGAAGCGTTCTGGGAGTTCGCTCTCCTAAAAGCAATCAACAGTAGCAGCAGCATTTAAATGCAGACTGTTTGATGAGTTCTTGAATCTATTTCCATTCATCTGCATATGTTAGACAAAAAGCTCATCAAAGGAGCCGCTCTTAAGAGGCACGACGAGCGTTCAGAATGCTGTAAACAGTGTGAGGCTGATAGCTTAGCACAAACTGGTTTCCCTCAGTGTTCTGGTGCTTAGAATTAGATGTAGAGCTTGTTGAAAGGTAAGGAGTATGTGCAGGATGAAGGTTGTAGTTGTATTTTATTAGAACCACATGGATGCAGCATCCATGTTGTCTTTAAGAAATCAAATACTCTAAATGTATGTAAGTATATTGATCTATACTGTGGTTATACTTAGTAGAAGTTGTCTACCTTTAAATTGAAAATCTCACTTCCTGAAGTAACAAATGTCTTTCTTTGTTGTTGTTGTTGTTGTTGTTTGTGGTCAGCTGAGGCTGTTTTAAACGTGCTATACAAATAAACTAGTCCTGACTTATACCTCAGGGTGAGACAGATTTCTTCAGACCTTAAACTTATTTGGCCCATTTTCTAATCCATTCTGTTGGTTCTGTGTTGATGCCTTCTTGGGAATAAATCTCATTCCTGATAAAAAAAATAAAAAAAAAACTAGCTTTGCCTGAAAGGCTGCATATGTTGATTAATGATCTCAAAAAGAATGATACATAAAAAAAAAAGAAAGTAGTATGCAGAGAAACATGTCGTGAAAATATGGGCTTCATTATAGTTTTTAATCTGTGTTTCAGTTTACACAGTTTGTAATACTACATCACTGGTTCCCAAAGTGGGGGTCGCCAGCCACCAAGAGGGGGGTTGCGAGATGCCTTCCATAAAAAATAAAAAAAATCATTTAAAGTGCATTAGTATATATTTTTACCCATTTTTGTAAATATACAAAAAGTAGTCCAATGTCATATAAGACAGTATCATTAAGTGAAATGAATGTGTACATTTTTTATTGTTTTTAGGCTGTTGTATTATTTTGTGTTCCTAGTTTTTGGATAGGTTTATTAGTGTGTGCGTGGCTGTCGCTACGTTATATACCGAACTAACCACCTTAAAGAACAGTGGGGGGTCCCCCCAGTTTCTGTCACCCTTATTTTGGGGGTCACGACCTGGAACCCCTGCTGTACATTACCTTGAGGTCAGTTTCCTCATTTCTCCTTCCCACTTGGCTTCACTAACCTTCTGTCCTAACGTCCATTGTACTTACATGTTCCCTTGCAGTAGAGACTTATCAGTCAGCCTAACTTTGATTGTTCTGAAATGTTTCCTTGCAGTAGAGACGCAGAAGAGCACTAATGGGATGTTGTTATTATTGATTTTTCATGTTTTGTTTCCGTTTGTTCAGCCGGGTGATCCTGGAGACACGCCGTACCATCCAAGAGAAACCACCAACATGAGAACGCAGACAGTGGCGTCCTACTTCAGAGTGAGTCGTTGTTTCTCTTCAGTCAAATTAATGTTGATTAAGATTTGTCTTTTACCGCCGATATTCTTCTGAACAACTTTCCTACATGAGCCTGTAACGAATCTGCCTAATGGGTTCTCCAGTACTCGCTGATGGATCTGCTGTCCAAGATGGTGGCCGGGCAGCCTCACTTCGTCCGCTGTATCAAACCAAACAACGACCGCCACGCCAACAAGTTTGACCGGGAGAAGGTTCTGGTTCAGCTGCGATACACCGGAGTCCTGGAGACGGCAAAGATCAGACGACAGGGCTACTCCCACCGCATCCTGTTTGCTAACTTCATTAAGAGGTCAGCAGACTCTCAACTCTCCCCTGGGTTTATTCAGGAAGAAAATATTATGTATTATTGTTTATCTATATAATTTTCCAGCTCACTAAACTTCTTGTTGCAGGTATTACATTTTGGCTTTCCATGCTCACGAGGAGCCAGACGTCACTCCAGAAACATGTGCTGCAATACTGGAGAAAGCCAAGCTGGAGAACTCGGCGATGGGGAAGACAAAGGTAGGAAGAGATGTTCTTTGTGACTCGCTCTATAAACACTCGTTCACTTTCAAGGGCTCTTGGTTGCAGGTATTTTTAGGGACACTAGTGGACATTTCTAAGAGGTTTTAGAGCGTAAGATGTACTCGTCCTTCTGCCCGTTCTGACCTAACAATGAAAAATGATGCACTATGTTTCACCTCGTCTCTTCAAGTGCAACTATCAGCTCTACTAAACATGCTGCACTTCAGGCTTAAATAGTTTTAGTTTTGTTCTATCTTGTGCACTGTAGTGTTTTTTAAGGCTTATACCCTTTTACAATGATTTACAGGTTTACTCCAAACAATATTTCATACTTGGTTAGGATGGGACAAATATCAATATGAATATTATATCATCATCCTGACTTGTTGTGTGACACAATTATCAAAAGTGCCATATAAGCAAATCTTTTTCTTATTTTTTTCAATATAGTGCTCTAAACTAAGGTGTTACTAGGCGACTTATTGTACAGGCGACTCTGTACCCATGTACAGAGGCTGAACTGTAGTCCTCATAGCGGACGTCCAAGGTTCAAATCCACCTGTGGTCCCTTTCCTGCATGTCGTCCCCCACTCTGTCTGTCCTCGTTTTCTAACTCTGTCCACTGTCCTGTCTCTGCAATAAAGGCATAAAAGGTTTTGGTCTGTTGAGATTACAGAAACATAATTTCTCGATGGTGTTGAGGAGTAATCCTATTTTGCCAAAACACTTTTTGAAGCACAAAGAACATCTGAACAGCTGGCGTTAGCTTTGGCCTTTAACCAGATTCGACATGGACTCAGCGGTAGCCTGTGACAGCTGATATGACCTGCCACGTTTTCATTAACTTGTAATCCTGATCCTGTTGAAGAGATAGACAAAAAAGATTCAATAAGGTGACCAGCACAGTTTTCCTACTTTCAGGTGTTCCTTAAGTACTACCACGTTGAACATCTGAACCTGATGGTGCAGCAGGCCACACAGCGGATTGTCCTGCTGCAGGCGTACGTCAGAGGCTGGCTGGGGGCAAAGCGATACCGACGGATATTAAAAGAGCGACAACAGAGTGCTCTGGTGCTGCAGTCAGGTTTGCAAACTTAGCCAGAACATGTACTGAGTAAAGAAGCTGGCATTCTGTTTTCCTTGCCAAATACTTACTTACTTCTTTTCCACACTTTTCAGCTTACAGAGGTCATAAAGCTCGGAAGAAGGTGAATGACGACAAAAGCAAGGCAAAGTTTGAGGCCGTCATTATTCAGTTTCAGGCTGGTAAGAATATAAGAGATGCGAACAGTTGCACAACGTATTTGTAGTTTGGTTTGTGCTTACTTGATGAACGTTTCCCTTGTCATCTTCAGTCTGCAGGGGCTACCTTGCAAAAAAGAAATACAAGGAGTTGGTGGATGAGAAGAACAATGCCGCAACCAAGATCCAGGCCCGCTTCAGAGGGCACAAGGAGAGGAAGAATTTCAAAGGAAAAAGGTACAAGATAGAGGAACTTCACTTAATATGGCATCCAAAAAATGTAACACTTTTTCACTAAGCTGTTACAATTTTGTTTGCAGGGAAGCCAAAGAGAAAGAAAAAGCAGAGAAGGCCGTCAAAGAAAAAGAGCAAGCGACTCCCGCACCAGAGAAGACCCCGGATGAAGCAGATTCCCCGACTTCAAGCGGTGAAGCAAACAACGAGGAAGAGGAAACCAAGGCTGCCGTGGTTCTCCAGAGTAACTTCAGGGGCTACAAAGAGAGAAAAAAGTTTAAGGAAAGAAAAAAGGCAGAGACTGAATCAGAGGTTCAGCAGAATGCAGTGATGGAAACTCAAGTTGAGACAGAACCTACAAGCAATGACGAGAGCGGGGAAAAGACAGCCGATAACAAAGAGGAGAACGATGAAGATGAGAGCACATATGAAGCAGAGGAGAATTTCGACAGCGATGACACAGAGGTGCCAGATGATGAAGGACACACGGAAGTGGACGAAGACGCACCGATCGAGGACGCAGTGGCGGCAGATGTCTGGCAAGAAGAGCAGGAGAACAAGTTGCAGAATGGACAGGAAGAGTCGGTCACCATAGAAGAAGAAACCAAGGCCGCCACTGTTCTGCAGAGTAACTTCAGAGGTCACAAAGAGAGGAAGAGGCTGCAGGAAGAAGGGAAGATCCCTGCTAAGAATCAGAAAGCGAAAAGTCCTGAGAGAGAAGCCGTTTCTTCAAGTGATGTCAAAACAGAAGACCAAGACGAAGCCAAAGCAGCAGTGGTACTCCAGAGCAACTTCAGAGGCCACAAGGAGCGCAAACGACTCGAGGAGGAAGGAAAGATCCCCAAAAAGAGGAAGAAGGAGGTACAAAAATCAGTGCCAGAAGCAGCACCTGAGGAGGAGAAAGCTGCGACCGTCCTGCAGAGTAACTTCAGGGGCCATCGAGAGCGAAAAAAAATGAAAGCAGAGAGAGAAGCTAAACATAAAGCGAAGGAAGAAGTTGATTACGACATGGCAGAGGAGGCAACGGAGGACACTGTGGATATATCTGATGTGGTGATCGAACGCAAAGACGAGACGGATGCTGAAAAGGAAAGGCTCGAGGAAGAGCAGGCCGCAGTGAAGATCCAGAGCAACTTCCGAGGTTATAAAGACAGAAAGAACCTGAAGGCCAACAAGCAATCAGCAACGAAAGAAGCTGCTCAGCTAGACAGCTTCTCCACAGAGGTAATGTTTTAATATGCCGCAAATAAACCTCTCCAAGTCATTCTTTCTCCGCTCATCTTGTCTTTATTACATCTTTTTTTTAACAGATCACAAAGGTTTCCCAGGACTTCGTGGCCCTGCAGCACAAGTTGAATGAAATCATCGAGGCCCATCAATCGAACCCCGAGAAGAACGGCATGTTTGTGAGAGGGAAAACAATGAACGGCCATGCTAACCAGAACAACCAATCGAGTGAGTCCATTGTGATTTACTCTGGGACAAACAGAATGTGAAGTATAATGATTGCACCACTGACTGCATGTGAAGGTGGACGACATGTCTCAACACGATCCCGTTGTACAAAAGTAAAGCCAAAATACCCCCCGCGACATAATAATAATAATAATAATAATATAATTTATCCTTTATTAATCCCGCGAGGGGAAATTAAATTTTACACTCTGTCTAATGAACATGAACACACGCATAGGCCGAAATACACACACATGCACAAACAGGATGTTATGGACATGCATTAATGGAGAGGTCTCAGAGTGAGGCGGCTGCCCACAGCGAGCGCACTCACATTTAACACTGGAGAAGACATTTGGAGCCAGAGTTGTGCATCCAGCCCCTTCAGCTAATCCAAACACATTTAACTTACCAATAAAACAACAAAAATCCCTCAGGTTGGTACAGTCCATAGATTTGTGCAGACACTGACGGTCATGAAAATTTCAGTGACTCCTGAGTTTGTATTTGTCACATTTCCTGCACACGGAGCCGCAGGAGCAGCATCTTTCAACAGAGCGGTCAATCATGGTGTTGTACTTCATTTTAAGCATCAAATAACAAAATAAAACCGGACATTTCTCTGAAAAATTCGCACTTAAAAACAGCATGGCAAGAACTGATTTGTCAGAAACCATGTTTGAGAAGAAACATTTTAACCCATATCCCATATGTTAACATGAAGGAGTGTAGGTTATCGCCTATACTGCAGCCAGTCAGTAGGGGGAGCTCTAAATGTTTTGACTTTGCGTTTGGGTAGCTGACGTGTCGATCATCTTTTGGTGCGGTCTACGGTTTGCACTGATTGACCAGAGGTTAATGTGTAGACCAGCTGAGAAAGATTGACAGGATCATATCTATCTTTCTGGCATCTTTTGTGAACTTGTTCCTCACAGACACAAAACTAAATGAAGTGTCTGTGAGAGCGCCGCGGCGTCTCTCCCTCAACACTAAAAATAAACACCATGTTCCAGCTGTGTTTATAAATATCCAGGATTTTAGGCAGGATTGGCTTCTTCTTCATTTTTCTGAAGGTGTGTTTGCTTGTGTCAGCTGCTTCCACACTTTCCTTCTCCTTCTCTGAATATAAAAAAAAGATTTTTATTACAGTCGCCTCACAGGAGACAGAGATGTTATCGACGACGCCGCTCTCTTGTCTCTCGTGCGGCGTGATTAGATCAGGAAACCTGGGAAAGTCAAGTGGCAAAACAGGAAACGCTTCTCTTCCAAATGTGTCATCAAAAGTAAAATTTGATTTGCACAGGTGATAGGTGTAATTGCTTTCAGGACGGTGAGTGGGAGGGGGGGAGCGGCTAATTGAAAGTTCACTGCTTTGCAAAATGGAGCTGGCAGCTATAATGTCAATGTTGTCAAGCATGAAAATAATGTAATAACAATATAATAATGACAATGATTACATTTCCTTTGCTGACATCATGATTATTCTGCCATTCATTTGACTTTTGTGGACTTTTTAGTTTTCCTACAAAGCATTGGGTGTCTCTATTTTCAATATATTTTAAATCTGATGAATTTGTAAATGCACTGATTTGTATGAGTCTGATTCTCACTAGTTAAAGTATTTATATGTGATTTTTCACACTTAAATATAATAGAAATCAAGTATATCCTCTGAAAATAACTCTGTGAGTCATGACTGTCTACAATGGGTGTAACACCCGAGTCCCACTGTCTGTGATGTTTTCAGAGTTTTCAGAGTCCTATCTTCAGTTTGTTTACATCGCCCGGACGGCCGGCTGACTCCTCCCCTCGCATATAAAAGTTGTTTAATATATAATATATAAATATGACGTTCAGTGCCATTGCAGAGAGTAGATAGGCTAGATAGATAAACTTTATTGTCTGTCCCAACAGTGACAGAAATTCTCCTTTGACAAGGCTCAAACCTAAAAAAAAAATCACAAAAGACCATAATATGATTTGTGGAGTAACTGAGGTGTTAATAAGACATCTTTACAGAAGCTCCTTGCATAATATTGAGCAGAACCAGGCTACCTATTTCCTCTAATTCCTTTTTAAGTTAAGCTAAGCTCACTGGTTGTTCACTTCTTACATGCAGGTCTTTTCTGTATCTACTACTATCTGTATTTTTTTTTCAAAATATATTCCTAAAGCTGACATTTTACTCCCATTACTTCACTTGTTCAGTTTCCTAGGGGCACAGTGTTTCTTTAAATGTGGGCATGTTTGCCCTTTACAAGCTTTTCTTCTGCACAGCACATCGCCTGAGGTAAAGCAGAATGAATTATCTGTGTTTTTTCCAATGGCTCCTGCAACTCCCTACAATGTACAATGTGTTTTTTTTTTTACAGCCCCCACTAGGTCATTTCTCCAGTGACAGAGCCGAGCTGTCCTCATGCATTTCAGTGACATAATAAACTTCATGAGAATAATTTAGGACACACAATTTAGGCAGAGCGGTGCCAGTCACACCGCTCTTCATGGGAAAAGGTCATCAAATGTTAATCACGTTTTGTGAGAAAGCGTTTCCAACAATTATGGCAGGAATTAATCAGAGGCTGTGTGAAATTGGCTCTACTTGTTTGAACAAAACACAATGACCTTTAGATGAAGTTGTTCAATAATATTACAAACTTTTCACCTTCCTTTACCTGCGAGCTCGTGCACATGATGGATTGTTTTTTTCTGGATGTTTTCTCCTTGCATGAACAGTGATTGATAACGAGCAACAAGCAAAGGTCATTGTAATATGTTCATAATTGTTGTATCAAATGTTCAAGGAGGGACAGTGTAGCATTATATCAGGCATGACCGATATGATAAATCACAACACATGCTCTACAGTAGGGAAGATGTGATGCATGATAAGCCCCGCTGCACACAAACGCAGGTCTCTGTTACTGTTCAATACAGTGCAGGGAATCGAACATGCATCGCCACAAAGTTAAAGGTCGCTTTAAGTGGGTCAAAGGTCGTTTCACATAATCTCTGTTGGAAAATTCGCATTGGTTAAAGGCCTTCGGGTTAAACTGGAGTGTGTATAGAAAGCAGTTCAATAAGCACAGCAGAGTCAAGGGTCAGCATGGAGTCTGATAACAATCAACAGTCTCTAACGTGAACCAACCAAACAACATGCCCGCTGTTTGATTTAAAGGCTACAAGAAGGACAACAATGACAGTGTAATGTAATACTCACCATTCTGTTTCTGTAGGTGCAATCTAGGGACCCATCTGCAATCATCGTCTGTCACCTGTCTGATAGTCGAGATATACCTCTGGGAATGGAGGCCAGTTTTTCTGTAATTCCTGTGAAAACGGCGGTTAGAATTAAATGACTTCTAGCCAAGACTATCCGTGTGGCGTTTACGTCTGCGCTGTTAACACCGTCATTTCTTGGTCCATTTCATCCCTGGAGTGCTGCCTGTTCGTCTGTCTGTTGTGAGTCTCAGTTCAACTTGAAAATAAAACTCAAGCAGCGGCTTCACTCTGGATTACTTTAACTGTATGAGCATGTACTTGACTAACAGGTTTTAAGTTTGCTGAAATCACATCATGATACAAACAACAAAAGTCCTTCAACTAAGACATTTGACCAAATAAAAAAACCTTTGTATAACCTAAGTACATGTTGATTATTATGAGAAAAAGTGGTAACCATGGAGAAATCCATCACAGAAAAGGTCAAAGAATAATCGTCCCCTTCATAATATTAAAAAGACTGATATTAAGACCTCAGTATAATATCCGTGAATGCACCATTAATGCACAAATGCATTCTGGGTAATGTAGGAAATTATAAGATACAGATTATGAGTATGTTCTTCTATGTGTTTAAAACAATGAAGAGAATATTGAATCTATTGATGATATAAAGCGTGTTAAAGGTTGTATCGTCCTTATAAGGAGACAGCAACACTACTTTTAACGCTCTTTGTTTCTTTTCAGCTGATAAGAGAATGTCTCGGACCCCCCGCAGGACCCAGCAGCCAAAAACCCTCAACACCCCAGAGGACTCCACCTATTACAACTTAATCCATGTGAGTGATAGAAAAAAAGTTTGATTCCTTCTACAACAAAGCGTTGCCTTCAGCCGCTGTGGGACACTGTAACTACGTCCCCACATATTGTCTTTCACAATACTCTATTGATTGGCAATTTTTCTCTTTCTCTTGTTCTCTTAACTACAAATGTTCCCCAGGCAGCCAATAACAAAGCTGTCTAGAAACGTATGTTCCAGAGTTTCTTTAGCACATTTGCCAAATAACAATGTTCTTGACAAGTTTGTTTTTCTGTGTGATAAAGGCAGCTCCTGTGTTATTCTGGCTGACTGTGATGTTTGATTTTATTCAGTCAACAATAGCTCACGGCAAAGCTGCGCATTCTGAGGAACTTGAGTGATTTTTAATAGAAAAACTGGAGCTACAGTTAATACATCTAATAATTATTACCAATAATGAAGACCAGGCATTTATAGGTTTAATGCGTTGCAACAATATTATAAAAAAAACATTTTCTGAATCATTTTAAAGAGCCCATATTATGCCCTTTTTGGGGTTCATATATTTAATCTATGTACCTACTAAAGTATGTTCACAATAGCTAATGTTCTAAAAAAGTGTCTGTTTTCATGAACTGTCACTCCATGCACCGGCTCTCTTCTGACTCTCTCTCTAAGGCTCTGCAGTGCCCACGTTCAGAGTCCCCACGTGTGCCAAGTCTGATCTGATTGGTCGGCAGTCGCTCAGCACGGTTTTCGGAAATGTCACACCCCTTTTACCATATTGGGAATGCAGCCACTTTGGCTCCGAGGGGAGCAAAAACATTAGCACCTTAGCACTACTATGCTACAGCAGGCTATGGCATATCGTGGGCATGCTACAGAAGTTAATGGGGGTGCAACATGAGCTGCTCGACTTGCCACAATGAGCCAATGGGCTTAGATCAGTGATCTCACACTGACAAGACGTCACACAATTTTTATCGAGGGGGGCTAGAACCGAGCGTTACATGTGGCTAATGCTACAGCTAACAG
This sequence comes from Labrus mixtus, assembly GCF_963584025.1. NCBI lineage: Eukaryota > Metazoa > Chordata > Actinopteri > Labriformes > Labridae > Labrus > Labrus mixtus. Next base: position 20,123,444 of record NC_083630.1, on the reverse strand, counting down.
GAGGACGTAGGAGAAGCCGCGTTTCCGCAGACTTTGAATTTTTGCACAAAGATGTGACTAAACATGCACAGGACACTTGGAAAACACACTAAAGAGCATATAAAACCAGAAAAAGCCGAATATGGGACCTTTAAGGTCTTCTCTTCCAAAAGCTTAAAGCTAACACTAGCATGCTACCATGACAACAATGACGATGCTAAATATGTTGAGAACTATGACATCATCATGTGTAATGGTAAAGAGTTGACTACCTTACTTTATAATGATTACCATGGTCATAAACAGTATTAAACAATACCAACATTGACCTGATGTTGGCGATAAAGGGAATGCTATCACCAAAAGTTAGCACCAAATATTCAGAGTACATCCCGATGTCCTCACTTGGGCACTTCAGGAGAAGTCAGGGGATCACCTCAGTCACGAGGACTCATGAATGTTGGTTCAGATTTGTTTGTCAACCACTCGAAGAGTTGTTGTGAAATTTCTCTCTGGGCTGATGTGTGGAAGAACTCATTTCCATCCCTCTCTCTATTCAGCTAGCACGGCTAAATGAATCTTTGGCTTACTGGTCACAATTTGTAAACCTTGAACCATTTGCTTTGTATTCTTGAGTTGAAATATAAACCACGAGATTTGAACCCACTTCTTTATAAAGCACTTTCTTTCCCCCGAGCAGAGCGCTCAGGAGTGTTTGATTGACGTGTAGTAATCTGTGCTCTGTCTTTCTCCATGCAGCGGTCTGTCCAGGACGATAAACGAAAGCCCAGGAAAGAGGAGTAAGTGGCCGGTTTCTTATTTCAAGCTAACTTTAACAACCTCTCACTGCTATTTTAAAAGGTTGGCGTGCTGCCTGCTGGCTGTGCACACCGGGTCCAGAGTAATGACTGCAGCCCAGCGCCGACATAAGGACAGTGTCTGGGACCGAACTTAATGATCTGCAGGATCACACACATCCTCTGTGAAATTAATTAGCCTCATCTTTCACACTGGTTACGTTTGCTAAATGAAACTTAATGTAAGGCATCAGAAATATTTGATATTTGGTTTATTTTAAACACAACACTGAATGTAGCTGCAGACTTTGCTAAAATAGAAAAGTGTGCGGGGATGTGTGCATTCATGCTTCAGTATATGCGGTCACAAGGTGAGCGTATACCACCCATAGTGAAGAGGGTGAAGATAGACTGAGAGGGGGGGGGGGGGGGGGCTGGCTGAACAAGAAGAAAGCAGGGTACTTAATCACAGCAAGTCTGAAGAGACACACACACACTGAAACACACACTCAGAACGTAAAACATCAAGGGTAATAATTTGTTAGCAGATAAATAAAGCCAGCGACGGACAGGAGCAGTTTACATGCATCATTAAGGATGAGAAGGTCATGTAGGAAAGATGGCATCTCGTGCTGAGGCTGACAGCCGGGGTGGACGGGAGACGGGAGAGCGTGGGCGGTAAGACGAGTGGAACCTGAAGAGTAGACAAAGGTGATGACAGTAGTTAGGAGTAAGGAGTACAAAAGGAGGAATTAGAAGAGTTAAATAGGATTAGTGATTTGTGCCAGAAATATCTATATTCCATTGCCGATATTAAAGCACTGATCCATCACGTCTGTACGATACCCCTTATCTAAACATTTTACGTAATAGTCCTACGAGCAATGTCAGAAAATCTTTCATGTTTGCCATTTTCAACCTTTGCTGTAAATGCCATTCCTTTGGACATCGCCGTCCTCTTTACAGCGGAAACTGATGTCTTATCTTCTGATAGCAGCTTCAGCAGTTTGCTGAAAATAAAAACGGGAGAAAAAACAAGTCAGTCAGCGTGAGCAGTGAACCAAGAGATGATCCAGCCTCTGGACCAGACCTGGAACACTTAAAGGGCTGAGCTGATTCTGAGTGGCTGAACAAAACCCGCAGATAATAAAAGAGCAACGACAGATCGCAAAAACGAAATCTCAGATCAGTGTAATGAAAAGCAGAAATAACACAAAACGCAAGTTGACAGCTTTGTGAAGTTGTACTCAAACAGAAATTGAGATAAAAGCATGCATGCTTTCCATATTCTTACATATATATCTTACCCTATCCTTTGTCTCATTGGCTCTTTATTGAGGACACCAGGGCAGTGCTAACTTCTGTGTTGGTTGACAAAATTACAGCATCTGTGTCACACTCCAGGGGGGGACATGAATGTTAAATCCAAATTAAACAACCATCTGTCCTGCAGTTGTTTAGATATTCCACCCTAAACCACAACTATCAACCTCACAGTGGCACAAGTTGATAAGGCCGAACATCACTAAAATCATTTAGATATGTTCAAGAAAACATGCTGAAGGTTCAAATCCATCCAGAAGTTTGAAATATTTTTGTGATTCAACGAGAGCTTTGACCTCCAAGTTGTAAGTGTTAAGATAAAATCTCCTGGTATTGTGCTCCAACCTTTATTAAACAAGTTTTCATTGTTGATCCAGAGCTGTGACTAAGAAGCTCAATGTCATCGAGGTTTTGTCCTCTTACATAATCGTATCACATAATTCAGAGAGCAGGGAGATGATTAGAGTCGGGGGGGGGGGGGGGGGGGGAATCTTCACTTCAGCCTGAGAACAACACATTCATCAGGACTCATCAGCAGGATGATTATGTACGTCTGCGGTTACGAGGTTAGGCCAAGCCACAGAATCACCAAAAGTGTTAGATCATCACGGTTTACAGGACCTCCGTGTGTACTCCAGCCAAGAAGACACTGATTTCCAATAGCAGTCTCTGCAATCTGTGAACAGTGTGTGGAACTTATTGACCTGCGCATGGAAATTCTCTTCTTCACACGTCTGTTGATGTAAAGGTCAGAGCCGGTTCAGCTTCAGAGCAGCAGACTGAGTGCTGCTGATGGTCGGCTTACAGTCGGGTGGGCAGAAGCTTTCAGACTGTGGGGTTGGATAATTACGCTCTATTTGCACCATTCCTCGGTTATAGACAGAATGTGAGAGGTGGAATGTAACTAAGTACTCAAGTAGGAATTATAGAGATGTTTCTCCAGTATTGACATTTTATTTAGCAATATCACTCAAGAGAGATCGTGACGGTTTAGGAGCCAAATTTAGTTTATCTTACAACAGGGTCCTAAGTCTCTGACTAGACTCTTCTCCTCTGTCGCCCCCCGGTGGTGGAATGAACTTCCAAACTCCATGTGATCTGCAGAGTCCCTCTGCACCTTTAAGAAAAAGCTAAAGACCCAGCTCTTTCATGAATACCTACTAACTTAATGATGATGGTCTCCATATTATTGATGATGATGATGGTAATGACGATGGTTTTTGTTTGATAACGACGACTTATAAGATGGTTTCTATACTGATTAGAGCTCTCAAGAACTGACGTCAATGTTGTGCTTTGCCTCTGGTCACTTCCTGTCAGCACCTGTGTGTCCAATCAGACTCAAAGCTGATCGTTTGCTCTTACTGACATTGTTCTCTTTTTTCTAGATCCTAGAAAAAAGAAGGTTGTGATGTCGGCCTGGTTGTCATGGTTATGGGCTTTTATTCACATCATTGTGCTGGTGTATTGAACCGCAAACTACAGCAAAGCCCAGCAGCAGCCGGGTCACTCCTGGGTTAGACTTTTCTCCTTTAACAGATGAACTGAACTGCATGGCTGGGATTCAGTCGAATAGGAACAAGGCCACGGATAAACACGATGTGCCGATATTCAGTACGACAGCAACACAGCAGTTATACAATGCCTCCTATCTAATCAGGTTACTTGTTCAGAACTACCTGAAAACTTAAAAACCTCAGGTGGAAACGTTGTACTTTTTACATCACTACATTTGTCTGACAGTTTTACTTACATTTCAGACCCTCCCTGTTCAGTGAAAAACATGTTCTCCTATTTCCAATTTGCAGCCCCATGACTTGTTTATATAATAAAACTAATTTCATGTCCAGGAAATAGAACTAGAAATGGTCTGTAGGAGGAGGAGAGTCTGAATAAAACCTTTTTTCTCCTGCGCTGTAAGAACTAAACAACCTGAATGCATCAGTGGGTTTTTTAAATGTCTCCTTTATCTCCACAAGTCCAATTATACATTTCTTCTGTTTTCCTTTTTTTTTTTTTAAATTTGATCTATAAGTTAAGGCAACTGTTCATTAAATTCTCTGTGGGGGTGTGATGCTCTGAGGTGCATGTAGGTGTAATGAAGCTATTCAAACCACTTCCTGAGGTATGAAACTTTCACTGTTGTGTTCACAATATGAAGCTCAGGACAGCAACATTAAAAAGAATGATGATTAAACACAGCTTCATATTATAGAGGAGATACTCAGTTTGTTCAACATCTCTCAAAGGGACATCACACTGGATGTTTTTTTGTTATAAAAACCTTTTCAGTTCTGACCAGGATTTGGTTTACTTGACCGGGTCCTTAATGTCTATTTGACACCATCTCTATCATTCTAACATCCATCCCTCCTCCCGTCTTGTTTATGCTCCAGTCCGGGGAAGCTGCTGGATGTGGACGACCAGTACTACAGAGAACTGTCCACCAGCAGGTCTGAGCCGTCCCTCCCCACAGAGTACGCGTCCCCCAGCACCACGCCAGAGAGACGGATGTCCGTAGAGAGGAGAAAGTCAATGGACAGGAGGAGGTCCATGGACAGGAGACATTCTTCTGTAGCCGGCAGGCAGCCCCGAGAGCGTGCCGTCACCGAACCACGACCTCCGAAGCGTGCAAATGACAACAGGTTGGTCCCTGTCTGCTGTGCAAAGCTGAAAGAAAAGAGGAGGAGGTCAGAGAAAGAGATTCAGATTTCACCTCTTTGTATACAGTACCAACTTTATAAATCCTGTTATATTAACCACCAACAAATACATGAATCTTTAACCGTTTCCTCCCATAGCTCACTGCTCAGAACGCAGTTATTAATTACTGCTAATATGGTGATGTTAACGACAAATCTGACACAGAGATTCAATATCTGCTCCTTTAATTCCTTTCAAATGAGCAGCGACTTAATTTCCTGTTTTGGAGGCCTGATAGTGTACAAGAAGATTGTGTAGCCTCTCAAGAAGGCAAATATTAGCTGACACTGAAATTCACATGATCACAGTTGTTTTTAGTTTTTATTAAGTTTTTATCCAGCACACCTCATGATGTACATAAAGAACTCATTATGTGTCAGAACAAGGAGCAGATCAAGGTTTTTAATGGGCTCTGCTATCCTTCTCCAGCTGTCCTCTAATTTACTGTTTATTATACAGAGAATATAATAAAATGTTCTTTCATATCGTACATCTGTAGGGAAATTCATCCTCAAAGTACAGAAAAAGAGACGCTGTGAAAATCTCCATTTCGACTTCAATGACTGAACTAGTTTCCCTCAGTCATTTATCTGTGTGTTTACAAGCAAACACTAATAGCAGGAGTGGAAATCCTGAGTCATTAACAAGCACTTCACTTCATCTAAGAGACAGCATAGACGGAGATTAATCCCCACAATAATCCAGTTAACATTACACAAGATTAGAGGAGAACATTTGCCCTCTCAAAGAAAATAGTGTTTTCATTTTTAGAATCAAATTCTTAAGGATGCAAATTAAAGACAGCAGATGGATTGAACGACTCTGCCTCTTTAAGTGTTCAGTAAGGACTGTGTGTGTCCTACGAGTAGTTGTGTCGCTATGAACAGCCTTCAAACAACTTCTAGAAGTTTAGAAAATGCTTATTTTTAACAATTTTTTTAAGGTACACCAACTACAAAATCTCTCATGTTAGAAAACAGATATTTCAATATTTTATATGAAACACTAACATCATCTTATTTGATGTCTCCTGGAGGCTCACACAAGACGCAGGTAATCCTGGAGCAAGATCGAGCCACATTTTACAAATAGAAACAAGACTTTGTTGTTGTTGTTTTTCCCACTCTGCTCTAATCCTAAAGTTTTATGAAGGTTTTGAAGTTAGCTATCCATAATACTACTATTGTAGCTTCTGACTTCCTTCTAAAGAAGAGGCTGATTTTTTTTTCTTGCTTTATAAAAAAATTTAAAAAAACAGCTAACTGGCACTCGTATGATAAAAAAAAAAAAAAATCATCTTCAGAAGGAATTACAGAAAGAATGGTTCACATGTACGGCTAATACGGTCAACAAAGTGACCTCCATACATGGAGGCTGTAGTCCTCCAAGAGGGGGATGGCTGTGTTTGTTTCCGATTTTGTGCTCTATCCACTGTCCTATCAAAACAACAGCTTCATGTTTCCTCTTTCAGAAGCTCTACAAATCCTGGGTGTGAGATTTCTTTAAGTTTAGAAGAAGAAGAAAACAGAGTCCCCCCCTTGGTGTTTTGTATTCAGCTCGGTCAGAGGGCAGATAGTGACAAATCCACGTCCAGATCTCATCTGTTTTCCTGCACAGTCACCGCCTCGGACAGCACACGCAGATGATGAACGATTCCTGAAGATGATGAACAATATGAAATCTTTTCAGCTTTTCTCTCTCTCTCTTCTGTTTTTTCTTCTTCTTTGTGTTAAATTCCAGTCGTCTCCCATATTGTTTTGACAGGCGCTCTGTTCCCAGAATGACCTCCACCGAGAGTCATGCTGAGGAGAACCCGTACGACTTCAGACACCTACTGAGGAAGACCTCCCAGAGACGAAGGCTCATCAAACACTACTGAACACATGACCCAACTTTTTTTTAAGCCGTTTGGCACACAGTCCGTCCAGATCTGTATATTTATGAGTATGTATTTAGCTAATGAATAGAACGTCTGACTGCTTGATCATCCATCACCACCAGTCTTATTCATCTACATGCAGCTTAGACAGGATGACGCTTTATGTAAATAATAAACACCTTTAACACTGGCTGTAAATGAAGGTTTTATTTATGTAGCTTGTAAAGTAGACTATGCTCATTTTGCTGCATCGGTTTCCGGCTGGGTTTGAATTCATCCATAAACATTTCAACATGAAACAAAATTGTGTAAAATATCTATAGATCATGTAAATAAAAAAAAGCCATGCTCTTACACATGAATACTTTGTATTTCCATCATTGTTTCGAGTGTTGTCATCTTGTAAGAAGTTGAAATTCACTTTTTTATTTTCTATAAAACAAAAGATATTTCTACTTTGTTGTTATTTTTTAATCAAGCTAAATTTAGCTGAGCAGCCACAATGCAGAATTAGTAATTTAATATGTTTTTTTTTTATTGTATTTGGCTTAATTTCAATCAAAAACACTTCCTGTTTGGAGGTCTTTGGTGTGTTTCAAAATGTCTCAGATATCAGTAGCAGCTGTGTCATCTTGATATCAAACCAACCCGTTTAAATTCCCCCTTCGTGTGCTCGTCTCATTCATATCAGCTTCTTTGAGATTCAACCTCTCAACCTTTATGTGACATTTTGAAGGAGAAAAGCCCCACAGGGAGTGTTAGTGACTCCCTGGTGACATTCACTCACTGCGCACACACAGACACATAAAAAAAAAACTACAAAACACACACACACACACACAGGAGCATCTGTGAACGACTCCAACTCCCACCAAACCTGCACAGGAAGAGGATTGTTTATGATCATTTAGAGAGAAGGAATAATTATATGTTTGTTCCAATAAGACATCTAAAATATCCTCTAAACCCCTTTGTTTAAAAAATGAAACAGAAAAATAACTGTGATACATAAACAAACATTGCAGTTTGATAATGGCCTTTGCTAAAGGCTACACTTTATTAAAATCACTCTCTTTTTATGGCATTAAATGGTTGTTGGTGATTGCTTTCATTAATCACAATAGATGAAGCTTTAACTGATGCCTGCAGGCTCTGTTTGCTCTCGTTCACTTATAAACAAAGGGACAAATATCTTTATAATAATAGGTTTTTAAATAACATCTGCAATAAGGCTTTGACAGTCAGTTAGTTTCCAAATTTTGATTTTTTTTTTTAAAGATCTAAAATCTAACTTGAATATTTAATAAAATTCGTGGATGTGTAATGTTTATCTGCTAAAATAGACAAAATAAAAGCTGCAGCAATACGTTTTATCTATGTGAGGTTTTTTTTCCCAATAAAACAAATAAGAAGAAAAACAAGTAATGAGTAATCTTTATTTTTGGGGTGGTAACGTGCCCCCTGCACTGAAGGAGAGAGGAGGGGACCCATGCGCACTGTGCCTCCTCTCCTCCGCGCTGCTCCTCTCCTCCTCCGACCGGAGGCGCGCAATTAGAGCCTCCTCCGTCGCCTCCAGTCTTCAAAGTAATAGACCTGCGACAGCCGGCCAGATGAATTAGTCGGTGTTCAGTGTCTGCATGGAGGGTAAGCTGAGCACGCGGGGGGCACGGAGAGTGTTGGAGATGTATGGAGGAGTCACGACGCACGACGCAGCGCAGTTCGTCATGACTTGGAAGTGAATCACGATGGGATTTCTGTGGTGACGTGAAATTTAGGTTAGATGCAATTAGGCATGGCTCGCGTGCTGCATATTTACCCGCAGCTGTTGTATATAGCTGCTTTTTGAAACCACTTTTTTATTTCAGCTGCAGCTCTTTTTTTTATGATTTTTCTCTTGGTAGTGTCGCTTTATTTTTGCGCTTGAACTTGCACTATTCCCTCTATAAATTGAGCGTGGTTTTTGCGTGTGCGTGAGTGCGCAGCTGTAATCAAGTCTTTTGCGGGATTTTTCTCGAAAGACGCCGCTTCATGCCTCTTGCACCTGTGGACGCCTGCAGACAGAGCACCTTGGACGCATTTCGTTCTGCTTTCCTCCCCATGTGTTTCATCGTCTAAGGCTTTTTTTTTTTCCTTCCGCACAAAGCGCTTGTCGGATGCGCGGCTGGGTTTCCAGAGGTCTGCTCAGCTTCAGCACCACACCAGCTCTGAACAGCTCCGGGTCGTCGCTCCTAACCACCCGGCAACGATGGCATCACACGGCTTCTGGTCTCTTGGCGGAGATAATGCGGGGGCCAACACCGGCAGTCAGAGCCCCAGTACGAGTGAGTGGCTTTTTCGTCTACCACCAGTGATGGACTCCACTTAATCCCAGTGCATTGTCTCAAACCAGTGCAGCTGCAAACAGGCCTGATGTATTTAAGAGTCGACACATCTGCTTTTGGATGCAGGAATGAAGCCGAATTGGTTGTTGTGCTGCAACTTGCATGGCTGCTATGATAAAGTTGGACTCCAGCAGCGCCTGAATTCTTCGTCCTTTTTTTTGATTTATCTCCTTTCTCTTGCAGCCAGGGCTTGGTGCCAGGCAGCGGCCCAGAAATTTCCGGGAGGGATTGGATCGAAATTATGTGGTAGGCTATGTTACGAATGGGGGTGTTGAGGAGAAGAGACGCTATCTCCTCTCTCGTTATTTCCTTTATTCAATTCACGGCCCTTGTCAGCAGTCATGTAAATGTGTCATTGGTGTTTTGTGGTGTTCCAAAGCGCTGCTAAATGTCGGAGAGGTGGAGAAACCTGCCGAGCCCACCGACAAGCAGCCGCCTCAGACAGAAGCAGGCGGAACCTGCGGCTGCAACAAATCCTGCAACTGCACCAAAGCTTCTGTGGTCTTCTCCGACCTCTATTCAACAGGTACAAAAAGCACGCTGGAGAAACTGCTTTTTAAAAACACTGTCCGAATCCTGATGAAAATGTAATGCAGTTTTTTTTTTTAATCTCCTATTCGCTTTTAAACAACTGGAAAAACGTCAAAGTATGAAATCATTGCATCTGACTGTTGAAAAATCTTGCAATGGCTGTCACATAAATGACTTTTTTGCTTATCTTAAAAATTACGCTTGTTATCCTTAATAAAAAATACACGATGAGAATAAAAAGAGTAATAAAACATAATAATGCTGCGATTAATACCTCTGTTTTATCTTTTTTTTTAAATGTAAAATTCAGCTAGTTACGGTGTGTATTTTTTGCAGTGCTTGTCTATTTCTGGAGAGGTCACCTTCAGAAAAAAATGTCACGTTTTCAGGTGTTGAACATCGTACAAATAAGAAACTTGATTCAATTTTGAGACAAGTAAACATCAACTAAATAACCTATAGGATTTTCTTTTGTTTTAAGGCCTACATATTAATTTCACGTGTTTCCATTTTAAAGACCTATATGAATGTTAATGTGTGTTACCCTCCAAGGGCCCATTTCAACGAGCAGAAACTGAAATCAGAAATAGACATCTTCATCTTCATCTTCATCTTGTTGTAATCTTTTCTTCTTCTTTTTTTTTCAGACCTGTTACCCGCCATGGACAGTGACGCCAAAACAATGACCTTCCTTCAAGAAGTTGTGGATATATTACTCGCTTACATCGTTGAGTCTTTCGACCGGGAAACGAAAGTTATTGATTTTCATTATCCCAACGAGCTGCTGCAGAAGAACAACTGGGAGCTGCAGCAGGAGCCCGCCACCCTGGATGATATCTTGATCAGCTGTCGCGCCACTCTGAAATACGCCATCAAAACAGGTAGGGCAAACGTTTCCAATGGTGGACACTAATGATTGATAGACTAAACACATTATAAAAAAGCCTGTTTTTTTTCTGATTTTTGAAACAAGCTTAAAGCATTGTCGGTTTGTCACGTTTAGAAATATTCCCTGCTTCAAAGATTTATACCTGCGAGGCCTGGATTCTGGCCTTTTGCCTTATTATCGTTGAAAACATCAAAACCACGACGTTAATTGAATATCTAATTAAAAGAAATAGAAATAACACAAAATATCTGATAGGAAAATTACATTTGGTAACACAGAGGAAGAGCTAGACCTACATTCAGAAACAGAAAACTTAATTACGTCACAACTGATTCTAAATAGTACGAACTACTAGCTTGTTGTTAACTGGTAGGTGTTTTTTTTTTTATATTTATATTGTTTATATTTTTTTGTTGAGAGATACTAAAGAAAAATATATAATATGGAGGAAAAAAAGCCTAAACATAAAAAAACAAAAGAGGCTAACATCTTTGCTTGAAACGAATGAAAGATTAAATGTCAATAAAAAAAGATTCATCATGGAAGTTGTCCTCCTTTCCCTCCTCGTGGCCAGCAGACCGACAAACGCAATGACGCAGTAAATCTGGTTCAGCAAGTAGCAGATAATAGGCTAATAACCAGCAGGCTTCATGGGCCAAGTCCATTATTCTCTCCTGACTCTTACAACTGCACAGGACAGATATCATTACCCCCCCTTCAAAAACAAATATTTTATAGATCTGTGGGTAACAATTCACCTTAACTCTTTATTTTGCTTTAAAAACAATTGTGTAGACATGTAACACGTGCTTATAACATTATAATATAAGGGAATATTCAAGTGTTTAGTGATGGTGAAAATTATTTAATCCTCATATGAAAATTTATTTCACACCATGTACTCATAATATTGTAAATGATGCACCATCTTTTTTTAAAATGCCAATGTGAAGAATATTTGTTGATAAATACATTATGATGCACACTGATCTGCTTACACTGCTTACATGTTATTAAACCAGTTGTTATTGTATATTATTGTATTTTTTGTAGGTGGTAAATTTAGGTGTTAAGTGCAAGATGCTACATTTAATGTCTACAGATGAGAGAGAAACGTACTAAACCAGCTTTTAAAGAACAGTTTATTTGGGGCCTTTCTTTAAATTTTTGAACTCTCCTCCTTAATGAGGTTTCCTGTTTTATTAACAAAAGTAGGACACTTAAATTGGGAGTGTTTACCTCCTCTAGTAAACTTCTATTTTAACCCATGCAGCACTAAAAGCTTTCAATATTCCTCAAGATGCTTTGAAACGTCACTGCGTCTGCATTTCTAACCTGCAATTAAAGCGTTCAGAAGATGACAGCTTCTCTGCCTTTTTGCACAAACTCAGCATAAACACTTTTAGAGAAAAAAAAAAAAATCAATTTTCCTGCCTGACGTCTCCTGATGAAAAAAAAAATAAATGTTCAAATTTGCAGCCATCTCTCACTGCTCCCCTCTGCTCCTTTTCATCAGCCCACCCCAGGTACTTCAATCAGCTCTCCACAGGATTAGACATGGTCGGACTGGCTGCCGATTGGCTAACCTCCACCGCCAACACCAACATGTAAGTGTCCCACCCTCCCCCCCCCCCCCCCCCCCCCCCCCCCCCCTCCCCCGTGCTTCATCATGATGTTAAATGGTGATAATGATAATAACAATGGATTCTATTTCCGGTCCGTCTGTGTGCTCTCTGCTGTGCGTCTGCAGCGGCTGATAGCGGCTTTTTTTCCCCACTCAATCATGCCGAATGAAAAGGGTGAAATGAAAGGCAGACCCACGCCCCTTTGCACCCCTCCCACCCTCTGCCTTTTATCCCTCCCCCCTGCCTCCCATCCCCATGGGGCTTCAAGGGGAGAAAATTAGCTCTGAAATTAAATTCAGGCTAATCTGAAGCTAATTTTGGCATGTGTGTGTGTGTGTGTGTTTTCTGAGAGATAAATTCTGTGTCTTTTAACCCTGCAAGTAAGAGACACAGCAGAACACGCTGCTGCTGACACTGTGTGTTGAAAATGAAGAGAGCTGATACACCATGTACTAATCTAGAGATATAACACGAGGCAAAGACTGAATATTTACTTTTCAGTGCAGCAAAAATCTGAACAACAATTACAGTATTTTCTAGTGATATGATGCATAAAACCTTATAAAATAAGTTTTGCATGTCATGTTAAAAAGCATAGTTTTTTCTGCAGTATTTCAAATGAAGAATATTTCTCCACTTAAGTACACTCTTTTGTGTTTATTCACTTTTGCAAGACTCAATTCCGATTTGAAATATGTTTAACAGCCAGAAAATGTTCATTTACTTGCTGTGTCTTTTTTTCAACATGAGTCACGTTACATTTTGTGTAACCAGCAGCCCCTTGTGACTTACCTTGTGTAACACAGGTTCACCTATGAGGTGGCTCCTGTCTTTGTGCTGCTGGAATACGTCACTCTGAAGAAGATGAGGGAGATCATTGGCTGGGCGGACGGGCGAGGAGACGGCATTTTCTCTCCTGGTATGTATGTGAGGGTGACGCCTCCCCCCCATTTTCTCAAAATGGAACAGCCTGCTTGTTCTGTAATGTGTCAATTTGCATTTTGATGATATAAACGAAACTCTCAACAAAGCCAATTAGCATAAAAATAATTTTCTTTCCAGCTAATTCCCCCCACCTCACCTCCTTTAAGTCTTTAATTTCTCCCCTGCACTTTTGTTCGACACATGGCGAGGAGCAATCACTGGAGAATTTAGTGACAAAGACTGTGATTGGCTCTGACACTGTCGACAGCGACCTCTCAGATTTGGATGCCGTGTCATCTTCTTGAAACGCTGTAAACAAAATCTCTTTGTCATTGTTGTGCGTTTGGTTTATTTTAAACATGTGCAGACATTTTTTTTAAGTCTCTGCTTGTGTCACCGCAGCGTTCCCAGGAGACCTGCTGGTTGAGTTATGTGATGTGTGACACTGTAAGTCATTGAGCTCTGTCTGTCCTCTAGGTGGTGCTATTTCCAACATGTATGCCATGCTGCTGGCTCGCTTCAAGATGTTCCCTGAAGTGAAGGAGAAAGGAATGTCATCTGTCCCCAGACTGGCGGCCTTCACATCCGAACATGTAGGCATTTATGAAGAAATATTTCCACTATAATGTCAACATGCAGCTTATTTGATGAAATAATGAGTATTAAAAACACAAGTCAGAAATCTATCAATACACTTCAGCTGCAGCAGTGTTTCATTTATTCACTTGTTTATTTAAACATTGAGAGTGAAGCCTAATTTTTTAAGGTACAGACAACAACAGAGCATGTTCAAATAAAATCAGGCAGATACAATTACAATTCTCAAAGGACAAAATTAAACAAGAAAAGAACCACAGAAAAGAACTTACAGTATACAAACGAAGCCACGAACACCTCGACCGCACCGTGCTGGGATCCTGCTAGGACCTTGCAGAATCAGGAACTGTAATGAGATCCTCCACGGTGATGTAGTCGATGTTGTAGTCAACGAGGGCAGACTTGTGGTAACTAGTTTGAACTGTTAAATTATCCACCAGGAGGAGCAGTGATTATGGAAGCTAAAGTGCTGCGTGTAATACTGTATGCGTCAGTCTGGTGCATCTCTCTCTCTCTCTCTCTTTGTCAGAAATAGCCTACTGTATAAAATTAATCCTAAATGTGAATTTGTATTTTTGCCTCTAATATTTGGACATTAAGTATTTAATCATGCTTACGATATCTTTTTTTTCTCCTCATCGCTCAAACTCTTCGTCCCATCGCTCCTTTGTGTGCTGAGTTATTTTTGGTGGCTTCATCTGTAATAGATCCAAACCAATAAAACAAAAACAAAAAACACAAAAAAAAAAAAAACTTGTATTAATGATATTAATGTGGATAGATTAAAACGTTTTTGGAGCTCATTCCAAGTATTTAAGCCATAGTGAGAGGAAAGCAGATCTTCCTGACTCTGTGTGATTTTGGGGAACCTTTAAGGTGAGCCATGACTGTGAGCATGTGTGACAGCCTCCCATGTTCACAGCTTAATATGTGTGTGTTTGTAGGGAGTGTTTGGTGTGTGTTTTAACAGCGTCCCTGTGTCACTTTCACACCACCAGCGCTGACACAAAGCTGACATTATGTGTGTGAGACGCAGAAGGACACGAGGTGACTGCTGCGTCTGACACATTATACATCACCAGCTTCATCTTTAAAGGACATTTCAAAGATTGCTGCGAGCAACAAGACGTCTCAGAGCACAAAAGAAACATTTCAGCGATGATGCTGTTTGACAAATGTTATGATGTTTATATATTTCTATGTATTTTTTTCTCCACCATTGACCTGAAGCACAGATCATTAAACTCAACCTTGTGCTCATCTTTCAGAGTCATTTTTCAATCAAGAAAGGTGCAGCAGCTCTGGGCATCGGGACAGAGAGTGTGATCTGCATCAAAGCAGATGAAAGGTAACGTCTGAAGAGTCTGAAACTGGAAGGTGAAATGTTGTAGTTCTATTCAGCTTCCTTAAACATTTCAGGAAGGGCTTCATTTCTTTCTCTCTCTTACCTCTACATGACAGGTGGACGTTATTTTGTAGACGAAGATTCTGCCTCAAACAGCACGAGATGCATTTTTTGAAATGTTAAAAATCACACCTGGGGTCTTTTTTTAAACGTCCCCCTCTGAACTTCTAAGATGGGCTAATGAGAACAAAAGTCTGAGGCTCAATATTTCACAAATATCAACAAAAATGTGACTCAGATCCAAATGTTTCAGTAGCAGATGTTTCTGTGATCACCCTGTATGAATAATTAAAGCGATAAGAGTAAATAAGTAATTATAATGAAGAGAGCAGTCTAATAATGTCATGTAGAGTAAAAGGTCAAAACAGAAAATCCTTTTTTCAAAACATCTACTTTGATAAGCTGAAAAAAGACTTCTGGAGTGTTTTAACATCAATGCATTTGTCCTGTCACATAAATAATTTGATCTGAAAAATTCTTCCTCCTCTGATGAATTCACGAACATCCAAAGAAGAAGCTAAAGCTTGTTTTTTTGTTTGTTTGTTCTCCGCAGCGGTAAAATGATCCCAGCTGACCTTGAGAGGAGAATACTGGAGGCCAAACAGAAGGTAAAGTGTTTCACAGCTTTAAAAAAAACTGTCGACAGATTGACACAGATGGCGAGCTTTGAAATAGCTGCTTCATGTGTATTTTCTTTTTGTTTGCGTCTTTGTGCAGGGTTTTGTCCCTTTCTTTGTGAGCGCCACCGCTGGAACAACCGTGTACGGAGCATTCGACCCTCTCATCGCCATCTCTGACGTCTGCAAAAAGTACAACGTCTGGATGCATGTGGATGTGAGTAAAAGCAACCTGACCTTTCTGTGGGAACCTTAAGGACACAAATCTGCGTTAAAAAAAAACAAACCCCTGTGTCTTTATTTAGGACACTATTATTAACTAAAACGTCTGCTGTGCAAGATATCCATCCACAGTGGGGATTTCAGTGCAGGAATGCAAAGAAATACCGAACTCAGCAGCCAGTTTGACAAATCTATTATGTCTGTCTCGCCTCTAACTGCTTGCGGTTGACCCAGATAGGAGCCAGCCATTTCCTATCTAACACTGGGGATTAGAAAAAGTGGAACAGAGGCCGTAAATCATCTCCTCCCCTGACTTTGCCATCATGGGCCCTCTCACTGAAGGAACTCTATCTATTAATGAAGGTGATTTAGTCCTGACAGGGGGACACCTCTATTAAGAGACATAAATGGCCTTATCTATCATCCCTCAACCGGCCGAGATTGGAGAAAAACATCCGGCGTCCGTCGGAGATGTTGTTGTTTGTGTTGGAAAATGTGCTGCTGTGGACTCGGCTCTGGATGGAATAAAAATGTCTGGTGACCTTCGTAGCTCCCAATAGAAACATTGAGAGTTATCGTTTTATCTAATCGAAGCTGACGACCGTCATGATGTTCAGAGTGAACATGCTAAAAGCCAATCATCAATACAGTATCATGAGACAAAAAAAGGACGCATTTATCTTCACAATTTATAAACGGATTGGTGAAGAAATGAAAAAACTGAAGCTTCTGGGAACTATAGTTATTTTCAGTATTTATTAATCTGCCATATATTTGCCTGAATGCACACTCTTGTGGGCACAAGATAAATATTTTTTTTACTTTTAGGGACTTCAGTGGCTCCGTTATTGTGTTTTTATCAGAACAGCTCCTGTGAGAAACTCTTAGTTTGTGTCCATTTTTTTGCCAACCTCTTTGGACAAAGCCTCTCCTTGTGACTTTTGTCCTGCACATGCGTCAAGTCGCGTTTTTTTTACAAAATAATCTCACCCTGCTTTCTTTCAACAGTAAAATGTTTCACTTAATGAGATTCTTTGCCGTGCACATTTAAAAAAAGAAGGCTGGTGCTGCAGGTTGCAGTTAATCATGTCGTCTGACACCACCAAGAAAAAGTCAATCTTAGTGTTTATTGTCTGTTTTGCTTTGGAAGCTCCTCTAAAGGCATCAGTGTTAGCTTTAGCCTTTTTTAAACCCAGAGTATTGATATCGGTCTGAAAAAACCCAGAACTGTGGAGACTATATCCAACAAAGGATCTTAGTATAGTGTTACATGTAAGGGTAAGATTTATGGGCAAAATGAGTAAAACAGAAGCTGAGATAACCAAACCAATGCTGGCACCTCTGATCCTATGTTTCCCATAATGCACTCTGCTATCATCTTCTGTCCAAACCTTGTAAACTCGAGTCAGATCTCTAAAAATCCAGAGCAATCAGATAAACAAAAGACTTCTGTTTCTACAGAATGACTTGTGAATGAACTTTGAGAGTAAAAACAGTGGAGTGTTCCTTTAATAAGAAAATATTTTGTTATTAATCTCCCTTCACACAATATCAATAAGCCAAGTGTCACATGTCTTTACTGTCTGTTTGTCTCATCAGGGCGCGTGGGGAGGAAGTCTGCTCATGTCCAGGAGACACAGGTGGAAGCTGGACGGAGTCGACAGGCAAGTTATATTTTATTTTGAAAGGGATGTACAAGCTGCAGAGCTTTGGAAGCTAACAAGAATGTGAAGTAATGACACATGGCGGTTGTTTTTTTTGTGAACCGCAGGGCCAATTCAGTGACATGGAACCCACACAAGATGATGTCCGTCCCTCTGCAGTGTTCAGCCCTGCTGGTCAGAGAAGAGGTACGCCTCGTCCGAGTTAACAGAATCTACACGTGACACACTTTGAACGTGTGTTTTAAAGTTTCTCTGGTGATGATAACACATTCTGGATGTGATTTTTTTTTTTTTTTACAGGGTTTGATGCAGAACTGCAACCAGATGCACGCCTGCTACCTGTTCCAGCAGGACAAACACTACGACCTGTCCTACGACACCGGAGACAAAGCGCTGCAGTGTGGACGCCATGTGGACATCTTCAAACTGTGGCTCATGTGGAGAGCTAAGGTGAGGAGAAGCTAACATGGAAATGTGCTCTCTATTTCAAAGATTTGATGAAACATTGTGATTCAGCTAGATCACATGGCAGGGAGAGCTGTTGTACTGAATACCAGCTCTGCTCTGACAGAGTCACACAGTGCAGATATCCAAAACAGCAGCTTGACCTCCAGTGTGATATTGAATATATTATCCAACAGAAAACACTTGTTACAAACCACTTTTTTTTTTATTCAATCTTTCATTTGGCTCAGTCAACACAACTAGTTCTACAACTTTACTCAACTGTTTGGGGATCAGATAGCCTAGTGGTTAGTGTGGGACTGTGCGTGGCCCTTATACAGAGTCTTCAGCGTTCAAATCCGACTTGTGGCTCCTTTCCTGCTTGTCATACCCCGCTCTCTCTCTCTCCCTGATTTCTGACTCTATCCACTGTCCTGTCTCTTAAACAAAGGCAAAAAAAGTCCCAAAAATAAACCTTTAAAAAAGAGCTTTACTCAGCTGTTTCTAAGACACCCAGACATTTCTCTGCACTTTTACTACTTTGTGTTTGTCTGTACAGAACTGCAGACTAATGACTTTGTATTGTGTAGGTTTCAGTTTCAGATTATTCTGAACCAAAGCCTTATTTTGTCTCTGAGAAGAAGTGTTGGATATTTAAGTAGTATACATTTGTTTTTTGATAATATTGTATGTTTTTCTAAGTTATATTTTTGGGGCCTTTAGCCGTTATTAGCTATGACAGCTGAAGAGAGACAGGAAATGTTGGGAGGAGAGAGTGGGGGACGACATGCAGCAAAGGGCCGAGGTGGATTCGAACCCACAGCCACACAATGAGGACTATAGCCTCCTTATGTTTAAAAGCTTACTCTTGGATTAATTTATTAAGATAAAAAGATTAAAGGGGTAGGACTGGATAAGTTATTTAACTTCATCTTTTCGAACATGGACTGATTAAGGAAAGATAATCGAGCCACTACAGAAAGTATGCTCTGATTGCTGTTTGCTTTGTTTGTAATGTACATTTTTATTTAATTTTAAAACATGTCCGAAATAAAAAATAAATTAAATGAAAATTAAATGTTGGGCGCAACATTACAGCTAGGCTATCTGGTGCCCCATATTGTTTCTTTTTCAATCTTATTTATGCACCAGGAGTGAATTTAATGCAACATTTGGAGTTTTTTATTTAACAGAAAAATATGATTCGCTTCAATCTACTTATTTACAATGTCACTGCAATACATTCAGTCTCACAAAATCACTTCATTGTCATTCATCCAAACACGTTTTTTCAGCTCGCAGGTTTAATAGATAAAAATCTTTTCTTTTCACAGGGGACCATCGGGTTCGAGGCTCAGATTGACAAGTGCTTGGAGCTGTCAGAGTACCTCTACAACAAGATCAAAGACAGAGAAGGATACGAGATGGTCTTCGATGGAAAAGTGAGTCCGCGTTTAGCTTTTCACCCTCTCAAAAGATAATTCATCTGCAGCCCCAAAATTAGAGGAAAGTAGCCAACATTAGCCTGCTTGGCTTCTTTTATCTCAGTGTGTTCAGTGTCATTACGGGTGATGTGATTGGCACGCCGTGTGCTCTTGCTTTGTGTTGCATGAATGCCATTTTTACCTCTAGCTGCCAGTGTAATGTGCTGCTATTATGTTTAATGAATAGCATAACGGCCTGTAATTGCTCATATGCATATGAATGGACTGGTGTCTGAAATATCCTCCACCGAGCAAAGCTGCAGCAACACAAACATACTGGGGGACGACGGGGTTATTAAGCTAAAAACTCTGGTGTTAAAGGAGTGCTTGGACACTCGGAGTCATTTATAGTGAAAGCTCTTTAATGTTTCAACGCTTATTGTTCCCCCGCTGAGGATATAAGAGCATCATAACCCAGAGGGTGATGGCCCAGGTGTTCACTTGTCTGTGCCTCCCATTGAGCCATTACATCAATCTGATGCCGAACACAGGAGCGCCGAACCGGCCCGGGCTCTATAAATGAGGCTGGTGTGCATGGCCAGTCAGCTGTTGGTAATGAATGCGTTTCCACTCGCAGGCAGCCAGGCAGCTAAAAACAGGGCGTCACATGCCAAAAAAAAAACGCTTGTAGACGGTTAGAGAGGGACGCTGGATACCTTTGAGATGAACACCTGAAGGATTTACTGTCTGCTGGGGGAGATGGATGGACTACGGTTACCTTCAGGGAGTTTTATTTTGAGGTATCTAGAATTTCAGGCAGGGATGATTCATAAATCTGTGTAATAAGTGTAGTAAATGTGTGTATCAGTACTCATGCATGTGGCTGGGTGGCATGTAGGAGTGACATATGTTTAATCATTGCTATATTTAAAATAGAAAAAATTTAAACTTAATCAACTGATGTTTAATAACTTTGATCACTGATGAATATGAAGGAAAAAAAATGTTTGTAAAATGCGACATTTATTAAGAACATGCACATTATCTGAGTTTTAAAGCCATTTGTTAAAGCCACCGTTTGATCTGAGGGAAGTTTATGTGAAAATAGCTTCTACGAAATGATCAATTTTCAGACATTTTCATTAATTTTTTTCTTCCACTTGAGGGCAGCGCAACTGACATGCAGCTCAGTCCGATACAACATTCCTATGTTGCTTTATATCACCTTATTATAAAGCTTACATGGCTAACATGTTAGTATAAAATAACATGTTCACAAATCCTGCAGATTTCCAGTCTAGAGTACATCACGTTTCGAGCTACCTGACAGATTTAAGCTCACTATTCACACTCCTTTAGAGCACCTTTTTCACACTGTAGCTGCTAAATGCTTGATCGTGTATAATCACTAACCCTGTCTGCCTGCGAGTTTGTCTGCAGCGGCTGTTCGCTTCATGCTGAGCAGTTGGTGTATGAAGTGTTTATCTTTTTGGTTTCAAACAGCTGCCTGCTCAGAGAACGCACACAGTGTTGAATTTTACCTCATGATGGCTTTAACTCCAGTACTGTTTGCCAGCTAGCTCACCGTTTAATCCTGGTTTAGTGCCATTAAAAAGTTGATGATTTCTTGATTGGAAGAAGTCGTGATTTACAGCATGAAATTTGTTGTCTAAAGCTAATGTTAGCACAGATTAAATATCTTCTTACATCAATATTTGTGATGAGGTTTTGATTAAAGAGCAGCACGTGTCTTTTTTGGGGCTTACTGTGAAATATGTGCACAGTAAGACGGGTGGTTTGATCTACAAGCTTTGAAAAGGCATTTTTCTTTTCACCATGACTTTGAAAAGAATAACAAGCTCATATCAATGACATCCACTTTTAGGTAAACTGAGTGAATGTTTTTTCTTGAGCGTGTCTCTGGATGTGTATTCCTCTCATCTCTTGTCAACTCTTTTCGCTGCCTCAGCCTCAGCACACCAACGTCTGCTTCTGGTACCTCCCTCCTGGGATCCGCTACATGGAGGACAAAGAGGAGAGGAAGAAACACTTGCACAAGGTGGGTGAGCCGAGATAAGAAGCCCCGACTATTGTATCCACCACAAACACCTCCCTCTGCACCTTTTATTTACCCTGCACGCCCGTCACTCTTATCCAGCTTCACCATCATATATCGTCCTCATTAGAGACTCCGGATTAAAGAAAAGCACGAGAAATACTCCCTTAAACGGTGACTTTCAAAACAGGATACGCTGCCACAGAGGGGTGAGGATATTCAGTTAGCTAAAGAGTCCGTCATTCAGAGGCTCCCACGGCAGCAGGGGCCTAATAATTGACAATTAGGACAAACAGATGGTGAACATGCCTGCCATACATAAGAGGCAGGCATGTTCTCTCCTGTCGTAACACCATCCACCACAACTCGCTGCCATGTTTGTCACAGCGGATCAAATGGAGCCATTTCCTTTTTGTTTTTCTGACGTTTGGTTGAAAAGCCGTTATGCCTCATTTGAACTGAGCGTTCGGCCGGCTTTCTCTTTTCCACGCACTCTGACGCTCAGACCAGTGGATGATGTAATGTCCGCTGATGAATGTAAGGAAGCTTTCCTCAAGTTCTAATGTCCTGATTGACTCACTGTAAAGGACGAGGATGACTGGAAAACTGCTGGGAACGTGCAGCTGCAGGGGATTATTGTACGGAAAACTGCAGACTACACAAACCCAAAAAGGACACCTGCAAGAGATTTAAAAAAGTTACAGATGATTTGATGAAAAGTACGGCACCATCCACCTTTTTAAATAGTTAGGCTCTCTACACTCCAGCAGACAGAAATCCTACAACTAACATATGAACCAACTCCAAGTGTTTGAGGAGTTAGTGGAATTATGCAGTCTCTTTTTTATTTATCATTTAAATACCCCCCCCCCCCCCCCCCCCCCTTAGATTTATTAAAATTCATGCTGGATTACGCTCGACCTCGAGGGCACTTCATGTGAGTCACAGTTCAATTTAAGCCCTTAAGCTGAAGCTGCAGTCAACTGTCACCTCAAGTTATGAATCTCTGGTGAATATTTTAATGGAGCCCTAAAAAAGATAAAAATGCAGCTTCTATAAATACTTAGTCAAAAATGTTGGTTTTACTTTGTAAAGTTTTATTCTCTCTGACATATACTTCAGGGATGACAGACAATTCAGAAGTATGCTTCCCCTTGAGTGCAAAGAATGAAGTTTTTTTTTAATTTCAGTGACTTTGGACATAAGAAGACTGCCTTGTAACAAATGTTTAGGGTGCAAGTTTCAAGGATTAAAAGATCGGTTTGTTTGATAGCTGAGGCTGATGTCAACAGCTTGTTCAATAAAAATGTATATGAAACATTTGACTTGTGGAAAAGACCCTTTGAAAGGTCTCCTCATCTGGTCATATTACGAGGATTGTGATGTGAGGAAGGTGGACCTGACCTGACCTGACCTGACCGGTTAGTCAGGTCTCTACACTCTGGTTTCATTTCCCCATTTCAGCAGATGATCTCTTCAGGCTGTTTGAAAAACAAACATGGTTATGAACAGAGATGTAGAGACACAGCTCAACTTGGATGTTTTATTTTTAGGTAACCTTTTGACTCTAAGTGCTCTCCAGATTTATTTAGCTCGACCCTCGTTTCATCAGAGGTCACATTTCATTTCATAGTTAATAACTGGCTGCACGACTGACCAGTGAATCAGAGAGTTTTCTCCAGAGCTTATATACAGATGAATATTTTCTACTGTAGTTTCTTCAGGAGTTGATTTGAACTCCTTCTGTATTCATGGTGTCTTTCAGGTGGCTCCAGTGATAAAGGCCAGGATGATGGAGTACGGCACGACCATGGTCAGCTACCAGCCACAAGGGGACAAGGTCAACTTTTTCCGCATGGTGATCTCGAATCCCGCCGCTTCCTTCGAGGACATCGATTTTCTTATTGAGGAGATTGAACGACTCGGCCAGGATCTATAAGACTCATCTCACCGAAATCCTCCTGTACTTTTCCCCCTTGACGGATGAATTGTTTGTCGTGAATGTACTGGTAAACTTTTTCTTTTTCTCTCTCTTTCCTCCAAAGTCGCATATTTAAGAGTATATTTGAGAAAAAAAAGATATATCCATATATTATGTATTGTAGCTTTGCCGTGGGCTAACTTGGTCCAAAGCTATGTAAAAGTGCTTCTGTCTGCCTTTCCTATAGTGTAGTATATCTGAGAGTAGTGTAAGTGATGTAACTTTATATGTACTTTTTTGTGATATGAAACGCTTGTGCAATAGGCCGATGAGGAAGAGTTTATTTTTGAATCATTTCTCATTTGCCGAGTGTGTTGTTAAGTGCCAAATGTGGTTGTGTTTTCTTGTAACTTCACATTTTAAACTTCTGGTTTAAAACAAAATAAGCACTTCACCTTACCTCAGCTTAATCAACTGCCTTTACATCTGCACATCGTCCCTCCAGCAGTGATTTTAAATATTATCCCCTTCAGCTGGTGCGTTAAAGCACACACAATAAGTATCCCATTTCCCAGAACAGGCCGGAAAATGTACAAAAAAAAAACAACAAAATGATTTCCACCACTATTACACAACAGTCAATTCAAAGCATTTATGAACGCATGTATCATGCATCACGTCGGCCTTTCACAGTTTGCTCTGCAGCTTCGGATGCTAATTTAATATTGTTGCTTATGAACACTTTCTACTCTTTTTACACTCACTTCTTTCTAGTGTATTCCACGTGGTAAAAGCTTATTAAACCCATTTATGTTTGATGTCACCAGCTACACACGCGTATCAAAATGAGCACCATTTCCAACCAGGCTGTAAGTTTAGCTCTGCTAGTTCACTTTATGTGTTACAATGATAGTCGAACTATGGAATAACCAACACATGCAGACGGGATGTAAAGTTATAATCCTTAGGATTTTCTTTATTCCAAACAGATTTTTTAAATTCTATGACATCAAATGGATCAAATTCAAATAATATGAAGCGTACATTTTCTTTTTATTTCGCTCAAAACATTAATTAACTGTCCATGTTTTTTGGCAGTTATTGTGTATTGGGGGTGCACAGCTTGGTTACCAATTGGGCAAAATGGGCAGCTGCCACTGCCAACAAGCCCAAGACCCCAAGAGGCCACTAAAGCCCTTACCCCCCTGCATGTCGTCCAGTTGTAGTTCTTTATACAACTAAGACTAAGCTTCACTAAAGAATGGCTCCTGATTTGTTAGTTAATCCAAGTGGCCATCTTTTCCAAAGGAAAACCAAAATCCAGGTCCAGTTCAAAAACTTTAATTTTTCAGTAACTTGGTTTGGATTGTACTCCGATCGTTCAGGTCCCTGATAAAGTTTATTTAATAAACAGACA
This sequence comes from Labrus mixtus, assembly GCF_963584025.1. Lineage (NCBI taxonomy): Eukaryota > Metazoa > Chordata > Actinopteri > Labriformes > Labridae > Labrus > Labrus mixtus. The sequence goes on along the minus strand of NC_083630.1, from coordinate 20,098,646 downwards.
AAGATTTATTTCAGCATAGGACTGGTTGCACTGGACTTCTTTAGAATATATAGGACACAGGGTATATTTACGATGCACAAAAAAAGCACTAACAGATAGCATTCATGAGGGAAATTTGCTTTTTGGTCCAGAAGACACACTAACAATGCACCACCAAATATGGCCACCATACTGAACAATCCCTTTAGAGCTGAGCATTGTTCAAACAGGATATATATTATTACATTTTCTGCTAACACTTAAACCAACCAGAGCATAAATCTTAAGGATTATAACTAACTTTTAAATCCTCTCCTCTACAGTACTACAAATAGAGATGCCAGATGTGAGGAGGGATTTTTCGATGAGCACTTAATGATAGATTAAAGATCTTAAGGAAGGGGAGGGGGAGGGGACAATAATCACAGACTGGATAAAAGACGTGGACGTAGCCACAGTGACGTCACCAATTTGTTCAACGACTACAAAAAATTAGGCCACAAGTTCGGCTCATCTTTCATCATGTATTTAGTTATATTTTTGGAGCAGGAAGTGACCATATTTGGACATAAAGGTGGTCAAACTTGTCAATAACAAGCTAGCCACACCCTAAACACTTACCCAAACGAGCTACTTTTTAATTTATTTGACCTTTAATTGGATTCAAATTAAACAGATAACCACATGCTGTATTGAAACTATGAACTATGAACTCATTCAGAAAACCAAAAAAGGTAATAAATCATGTGAACAGTCGGCTCCTTTTCTCATAGACCAGTGGAGTCGCCCCCTGCTGGCCTCAACAAGAATGCAGTCTTGAGGCACTTTCGCCTTATTTTTGACTTTCGACCATAAGGCTACGTCCACTCCTTTTCTCCAGTTTGTGGCAATAATGGTGATGTGTCTGAATACAGGAACATGAAAAGATTTGCAGCAACTGTTGTACCTGACATCACTTGCACTACGTCACCTGGGGGGGAGGAAGAGCGCCCCCTAAAGCTTTGCAGCTGAGATTTCGTCTTTATTCATTCACAAGCAATATTTAAAGATGGGTCCAACCTATATATATAAATATATATAAAATATTTACCCCGAAAAAAATATCAGAATGAACAGTGAAGTGTACAATATTAACACGATAATCAAGTTTTCCTGCTACGCACAGTAGTTAGCGTCAACCTAAACACATGCTTATTGTAGGCAGGTTAGATGTTGGACCATGAACCCTGATTGAACACGCAGCGGTTCTGTAGCATTTTCACTAGAACACGTTAGAAGAAGCACAGATCGCTCAACATGGTCGCTCAGTGTACAATCACTTTTGATCATAGACTGTAAATAGTATTTCAAGATGTCCTAAGTACATATCTTTGTGTATACATAAGTGTATATAAGACCTATAACCAGAGACTATTTGTGAGGTAAAGTTATTCATATTTTCTCTATCTCTGATATAGATTACTTGTATTTTCATCCTGTTTGTCCAGAAGGCTTTTTTCCTGTGTGTGTACGTACGTATGTCTGAAACTTGACTTGGTTTGTGACTCTTCTAGCTATTTCAAAGAAAAACGTGTTTCAGGGAGTGGCTTTAAAGAAAGAACGGACAGATTTCACCTTGAAGTACTTACGAGGTCTTGCAGCGTGTGGATTTTGAAATGAATATGCAAAGCCATGGCGACTCTGAAGCACTCTGTTTCTTCGTGCACAAGTGATACTTGACGGCATGTTGCCGATGTGAACCCTAGTGTGTTTGTGACTGTGTTGCCTTAGTATACATTTGCCGGTATTGTCTAGTTTTCCTCCAAAACGGGGAGGGTCGTGCACTTTAGAGTTGACCTAATAACGTGCAATGTCCAATGGTTGTTCATAAGTTGATGTTAAGAAAAAAAATACTCAAAAATGTAACTTAAGCTCTTTGGTCTGAATGTGTCATGAATCAAGGGTCGCTTTGAAAAGACGCTGTTTCATCTTTTGCAGATTGTAACAGAAGCCCCGAGCAAACATGCATTCATACATTTTATTATGTACTTTGTTTTCCCCCTGAGGACGAGTCATTTCCTCTTGTTTTATAGAGATATCGACTCATTTATCCGCTATAACCAAAGCTGCAAAAGCACAAACAAAACATATATAGTCATAGTCTTAAGTTACCTCATAAGAGTGGGCGATGGCAGCACGGTATGTCAGGTTGTGTTTTCTGGATCGCAAGAAAATGATCCGTCAATCATGAGAAAACAAGCTTTGTAACCTTGAGTTAATGAGATATATGAATCCATTGTATTCTCAAAACTAGTCTCGTAATCCCCCATTAACAGGAAAAATAAGTTGAGATCTCAAGAAAACAACGAGAGTTAACTCATGATCAGAGAAAACCAGAGGTTAGTCTAAAAACAACGAACACAAAATCATGAAATCTGTTGTTGTTATCTCAGGAAAATGACATAAATCAGTCGAGATCTAATGAACACGACTGAAGTTCAGTATTTGTCACAGAAAACTAGTGTGGTTACCTCAAGATGATGAGGGTTAATAGATCCAGATCTGCAGACAATGACTGAGTTAACTCATTATAACACAATACAAAGGGTGTTGTTTTGAGATAATGAGATAAAAAAAAGTCGAGATCTCAAGAGAACGACCGGAAATGACTCGTGATCGCAGGATGAAGAAGCAAACAGAGAGGGGCTTCCGTACTTTGTAGATATTGAAATCTTTTTAAGTTGTCCCAAATGAGATTAAGCACTCCAACGCTTGTTAGATTGATTGGTCTGATTTCTGTCCCAGATCAAGTTGGTGCTCGCACTGTGACACAGACAACATCCGTTTAACAGCAGCGACACAACCTCGCCGTGTCAGTCGTGGAAAGCCAAACATTTAGTTCCTCTCGCCGCTGCTGCTCGACTCGCTTCCTTTGCACGTGCATGCGATGCCTTGCCTATCCAGCTTGTGTGTTTCTGTGTCCTATATACCTATTTCTATCTATAAATATATATATATATATAAACGTATATACAGTCTGTGTAGCTCTGTAATGATCCTGTCTGACGTATAGCTTAGCCTGTAGAGTAGTGCTCTGTCGCTCTAGCCTTTACATGTGATCTGTGTCTTGAGCTTTCCGTAAAGTTTCTCTCTCCGTGCCGCCAGCATGCTAACCTCGCCGACGCATTTGTAATCCTCTCCGCGCTTGATCTGACTATCTCTATCCTCCGTCTTTCTCTTCTTCTTGCTTGAAGACTGTCGCAGCTCCCAAACGTAGCCTCTTATATCTATATGTGTAGTCCCTCAGCATGTCTCTATGAAAGCTTCTCTCTGCTCTTGCACCTGTACGACCTTCTTCTCTCTTTCTCTTCCGCTTCTTCTTCGCCTCCTGCAGCAGTGACAATGTATCCTCGCAGCGCTTTCCTCTCTCTCTCTCTCTCTCTCTCTCTCTCTCTCTCTCTCTCTCTCGGCTATTCCTGCTGTCTGTGTGTCTGAGACGGTTTGTTGTCGTGTCACGGTGCCCCAACGCCACTTTATTTTTATTTTTTTCATTTCTGGTTTTCTTTTAAGGCCCTTGACTTTATGGAAGATTTAGATTTGATTGTCCAAATACTTGTTCAATGCAAGTGTTTGTTAGCCTTCAACACAGACGTATATGACAAATGTACCCTGGTTCTCTCGCTGACAGGAAATATTTGTTTGTTTATGAGAACAGTTAAGACCCCTTGTACTCAGAGTGCACTCAATTTCACTGAACATGGTGCGATTTTGAATCATGTATTCTGCAAACTGCTGTGCTAGCTCCTCTCAAACATTCATTTGTCCTGAACTCTATGTTACTGTTGGGAAAATAGAAATAAATATTGTCCAAACAAACGTTATTCTCTTCTTCTTTCATTCTTTTTTCATGCTTTTGTGAAACTTTGCTTCACACAGGAGACCAAACATCACCTGGACACAACAACAAGAGTTTCAATTGTTACATAAGCAGGTGAGAACATCTTTGAAAAGGAAAGTAGGACATGGAAAGTGATACTCCTACTAGGTGAGGATGGATAAGTGGTTTTAAGTAGAGTACTGGTCTTGTTTATGTAATCCTGTTATGACTACTAAAATCACCGCCTCACAGAGTGAAAATTGAAGCGAGCCACACAAGCAGCAGCATATAGAGAGGAATTATCACCATCGCCTTTGGCAAGGTTTTGGATTCTGCGTCTTTAAAAATGCAGTCCTGATGCAATCGCATGCAAATACAGGATATCATCATCATCATCATCATTTATTGACAGACTCAGGAGTCCATTAGAAAACAGATAGACAAACAAGGTAAAACAAAAAACACCACCAACAGCACACTTTAAAGAAAACGACTCATTATAAAAACTAAAAAGCATTCGGTAGTTGATTTGCATATTTCTTTTTGAGGGACACAGTGTGCTTCACTGAAGGTTAAGAGCGTTTCAAGTACAGCGATGTAAACAAACAATTAAAGGACTGAGCAGATTAAAACACATGTCAAATAAATAAATCCTTACATGCAGAATAAAGTCCACAACACTAAAATATCCAAATCAATCTGATAACCGTATGAGCTCCCAGTTACAGAACAACATGCTGCATGTACCTCTCCAGTGTCTGTTTTTTGGGAGCAACACTAACGGGCTGGTTACAAACGCTTCTCTAGATGGCGCTGCTGCCTCATGTTTTTGACAAGAGGGAGCAACAAAGAGTCTTTTTTTCTGTGCTGTGAATGTAACTGGAATAGGAAGCAAGTCAAAATGAGTTTCCATTATTGTCTCAATGAGATGTTATTCTTTACGTTTTTTCCCTCTCAGTTATCTCTGATGACTCCATCCTTTAATGTTCAAATGAATAAATAAAAAAGACATGTCAAACTATGTTAAAGGTTTCCAGATGTAATGGCACAACTCTAATTTACACACACACAATGGATGAAGAGGAAACCTGACAGCGGAATAATTACTGCTACAAGTAAACAGAGATTGACCATACTATTTAATGTAAGTGACGAGAGGAGATCTATATGTATAAGTCTGAAGTTAAACATCTGGGGAGCAAATGGCCTGCTGGCTCGGAGTCGGACCAGAAGATACTGGATCATTTTGAGATCACGAACATGACATTCAGTTAGTTCCACTGATTGCTCTGTACAGTTTGTGCGGCTCATGCATGATGAGCCCCAGGATTGTTCGATACAGTTATTAATCAATCTCCCCTTATGTTCTTCTTCTGGAGCGGGCTGTTGAAAGGTTGTGGCTACGAGGGCTGTAGAAATGAACGGTTCCTACGATGCAACGCGATGCAGACGTGGAGGATTCTGCATCGAAGCAGTGACAGAACATTACAGATGACTGTGTACTGACGTTGCTTGTAGATTTTCAGGTTGTGGATGGACCTGCATCATTTATTTCTTTAGGTTTAAAATGTGAAGACATAATAATGCAAATGTAATTCATTAAGTAAGTCGTACGTAAAAGTAGTCAAGAGATGTGCAAAACCTCATTAAAATCTAATCAGTGGATATCAACAATTTTGTATGGACCAAAGTTTTAAAGAGGACATATTATCCCCCTTCTCCACCTTTTCAAACAGTCCCCCTGTGGTCTAACTGAAACATCTGTGCTGTGCTTTGTTCAAAATATAACATGAATCAAGCACCAGAGGAGGTTTGTGACCCTGTATAAACCAGCTCTCTCAGAACGCTCCGTTTTGGTGTGTGTGTCTCTTTAAATGCAATGAGCCCCGCCCCCTGAGTTTTCCCCGTAGACATCACTCCTCTGTAGCGAGAATAAAAATGGCGGACATGCGCAAAAGTTTTGTTCTAGGCTGGGGGTGGAGTCCATGGGTGGAGATACCAGGGGAGGGGAGGGTAATCTTTTTTAACCAGAATCCCACTGTGACATCACAAGGAGAGCAAATTTGAGCATTTTTCTCTGTGTTGTTAGACTTATGCAGACCACAAACAAAGAACTGGATGGATCTATTTCATATTTTGCGGGTCGGTTAACACTCAGGTTACCCAAATATATGTTCAAAAACACTGTAAAAGTGGATTTTTCATAATATGTCCCCTTTGAAATCAGCAAAGAACCAGTTGAACAACAAGTCAAAAAACTGAAAATACAACACTCTGCAAATTATCTACAGTGATTTTACCTTCTGACGTTTTATTCAGTATCATGTGTGCAGTTGAAAAGCCACACTGAAGTCTTGTAATGCACACATGACGTCATTATACGAGCTCTCTTCCCTAACAGCTCACACGGGGAGTTTATGATCCGTGGTTCTCCCCTGTGGAGCCACACAGAGACAAAATGGCTTGTCAGCTCATCCTCCATTAATTATCATCAAGGAGCTACCTCTGTGTACTTTTGACATCACATTTCAGATCCCGCTGCCATGAGACCAAATTAATTTCAATCAACCTTCACACGCCGCCTCGCCACACTTGTGGAAGAAGGACGTCGTGTCAGGAAGAAGACGACAGCAGAGTGTAAATATTTTCATCAGGGTGAACATTAACTGAAAGAATAATAAGGATAATGGCTAAATAAGGAGGTCTGACATTTCCCGGAGATTCACCCTCTGCGAGGTCGTTCCCAGATGTTCCCACATGAGCCGTTCATCACCTGGAGGATCTGCTCAGCGTTCGCAGCAGCCTCCACCATGTGGAGCACATCACGGGCCTTGTAAAAAATCCTCTGCACTCTAATTCTACATGTGATTACACCAAGAGAGAGAAGAGCCGCTCCGTCCGAACAGAGAAGGAAAAAAATGCTGCAAACATGTCATAAAGTTTAAGACGGAGAAGTTGCTCTCCTCTCAAACTTGGCAGAGATTTACGGGGCGAGCGAAAAGATGGTAAAATCAGGGTGGCTGGCTGTCTTACCAAAGCTTTCTGACAGAACGGCCAAAAGGATTCTAATGCTTCTGAAGTCTTCCTTGAAAACAGACCGTGTGTGTGTGTGTGTGTGTGTGTGTGTGTGTGTGTGTGTGTGTGTGTGTTCGTAGGGCAGCTAAGCCAAGCCAGATGTTGGTGTCTTTTGGAATTGGTGGCATTCACCTCACAGTCTCTCTCCACTGCCTGAACTCTACCTCTGCCCCTGATGTCAACCCAGGAGCCGCCCGGTCATCCGTTAGTGCTCGGTTTCACTCTGACACTCGGCTCAGCTCGCACATGAAAGCCCGCTCGCCTCAGGGGAGAGGACAGCATGCATGCTTGACAGCAGAAGAAGTTGCAAAGACACGTTTTTTTTAGTTTTTTTGCCGACCATGTGTTGTGTTATTTATCAGCTGTCCGACCAGCAGGCAGGGATTTGTAGGTTTGTAGGGCAAATGATCTCTTAAAGGTGTCAAAGTTTAAAGCCGCTCTTATCAGCATATTCAAGACTTAACAACGGTTCAAAAGACTTCTACTGATTCAGTTTAACTTTGCACTTACTCTAAACTCTACTCAGATTTAAAGTGTGTTCAGGATCTTTTTTGTTGTTGTCTTACAGTCAGCCCCGTGTCCAGAGGGGTGGCACGGGGTGGCCCCCCTTGAAATCTGATTAGCCACCCCTAAAGTCCTAAACTGTGGTTGGCTGTTTGCCCTGACTTGTGTTAAAACCGACTACTACGGCTTTTATGCACAACACTTCTTGTAGTTTTCTGTACATATCAGTGTTGCACATTTTCTTTTGTTTGTACTTGAAATTATAAAATACTTTTCATAAATATGTTCTAACACTGGTGAATGGGGAAGTAATGCAGAGTGTCTTACTGAACCAAAACATCGCCAATTAATGTTTATTTGCATTATTTATTTGTTTATTAGACATAGTGCAGGAATTAATGTGTTTGAATGCAATTTTTTAGTTCTTTAAATTGTGTCTTTGAACATACACCACCTTTCTGAGTCAATATAGAATGAAGCTAGAAACAAATATAAGTTGACATATGGTGTTATAAATGAGATGGTTGATGAAGTGTGGATTATTGATATTTATTGTGTTTTAAATCCACTCGCTTTCTGCTCGTTTCCTGCACAGCATAAAAATAAAGTTAGCCTCGAGCCTTTGGACCAAGTGGGAGGCTTAGGAGTAAAACACTGAGTAAATTCTTGGTGTAAATCCAACAAAAGCATGACAAACATTAACTTCTCTAAGCATTTAATTAGGTTAAAATTCCAGTTTATTTGACGTTGTTTTGCTCATAATTTAAACTATATTCAATAGAATAAATCACAGATCTCAAAGTGCCACAGAAGTAAGAAAACATGATCATTAATATAAAGAGTGAGGGTAGCAGAGAGTTAAAAAACATGAGTATTGAAAACAAGAAAGAGCATGCAGTAATGATCTTATATCCCAACATACTAACATACTGTATGTTAATAAATAGTTACATTTAAAGAGACACCGTTCAACTATGTAAATGTACCGACATCTCACTTCAGCAGTTCTTCAAGATGGTGGTCACCACTTCTGCTAAAATCCCTTCCACCTTCAAAAGACTTTCATTTTTTGGAAGTTGCGAGCCACGGGGTAATCTTCATTATTATTCCTCATGGCATATTTACCATTTAATGGTGATGGCCTTGTTTGTTTGTGTAGCTCATAAAGACGCAGCGATGTAGACTTCAGTCTGTTTAATAACCAGCTACAAACTCCTCACGGGAGCTTTAAGTTTGCTTGTTCGATTATTCTTTTCACCTTTTCACAAGGTTGAATCTGCTACAAATACAAGACTTTTCTTCAAGCCCACTTTTAGCTCAGCCCACCTCAGTCAAAGTCAGTCATACTCATTAGCTTCTCCGACTTTGCTGTGCAGCCTGCTGCTACCTGTGCATACCACATACACACACTCTACTCCCCTAGACTTATTGTGGCGTGTGCAGAGTCATTTGTATGGATGCATTCAGTGAGATAGTTAATCTGTAAGCGCCTTGCAGAGAAAGCAATTAACCTCATGGACCACCGGGGGAGTTCGTGTGAATGAGAGAGCATCTCTTTCTCCATTTAAATGTACACCGCGGGGACTCCCTCGCTCACTGTCAGCCAACCTATTATTCACCATCAGCACTTTAAAACAGCATCTGCATGAGGACAGCAGGACAGCCATCGCTCCACTTTACATATCCATACACAAAAACACACCCAGACTGACTGATCCCCGTGACTCTGGAGTTTTCGGATCGCCCTTGACGCAGACATGATTAAGGTCAACTTAAGAACAAGAAAATGAAAAGCTGCATTCCTGGTGATCGGGGAATATCAGACACTGGAGACAACTATGCGGAGCCCGTGCCAAGTCTGGAAAGCTGGAGATACAGCATGTCCAATGTGATTATTTGAAATGCCAGTTGTGCAGGTGAAAAATCTCAAACAGAAAGGAAGTATTGCTTACTACCAAATAAATCGTTTTCCTTAGACAGTGTCAAAATAAATCCAAATAATTTAAAGTGCGAGGCGGTTCACTTGTTTCTCTGTGTCAGACTGAGAAACGATGCACTGGCTGTTCAATCTGAATCCCACTTTGTGTTTGTGGCCACTGACCTGCCAGCCCATTCCCTCATGCATCAGTAATTCCTCTAATGAGGAGAAAAAGACCGACACAGATGGACCACGGAGGGGAGGGGATTGCGACAGATGAGTGGACGCGTTAGAAAGGGAGGATGTGAAGAATTCACAGTGAAATGAAGAACAGAGGGCAACCAGGATTCAGTGATATGGAGCAGTGTTGTGAGATCAGAAACATATTTTTGTTCGGACAAAAATATATTTACAGACATAATAAAAACTTACCTAATCATTTATGTTCACTCTACACACACTACATACATTTCTCTCCGATAATGCAATAGGGAAGGATGCTTGAATGCTGCTATAAAATCAGGAATTTCGACTTTAGAACTATTTGTATTGAATTACAATTTCAGGCAGGCTAACATGTTTACTTGTATTTTAAAAAGCCTGTTTCATTATGACTAACTAATTAAATGTACGCTTCTTTAACATCATATTAACATATTTGACTGATAGCATGTTAGCATACTGACAGCAGCCTTTAGCCTTGAAGAGCTGCTGGTATGGCTGTAGACTTATAGGCAAATGTGTGTAATTTGGTCAGTTTTCCGGCCATTATAAATCATATAATTCATGATTCTTGATAGTCATTTGTCAAATCAGGGTGCGTACAGGCTCTTCAGAGTTGTCTGAGGTATGAGAATTAACCATCACTACATTTTGCAGCATTTTGAAACACTTTGTTGTCGAGAAGAAAAGGAGTAACAAACTGTCTTTCTACTTCAAAGACGCGTTTTTGAAGCTTGAACAGTCGACATCATGTGAAATCTAACCAGCTGGATGATGTAGCTCCACACTTTTGACTCACAGGCATCAAAGGGATCTACAGTCTCCTGCCAGAAATAGTATCACTTGATGTCACCCAATAGTTCATGCCCATGTTTAGTGGCACTTTCTTTTAAATGTGGCCAGACGTTTAGAAAATGACTAATCTTTGTTTGTGGTTTTCTGGGGTGAAGTATAACTCACTGTCAGAGACAAAAACTACCAGACTGAAGTCCTTTCATATGCAAAATGGATTTCATTTCCATATTTAGTCTATTTAGTGTGATTTATTCCCTGAAGAAACCGACAACCTGGATAAAAAAAGAATCTGACTTTCCTCACAGCTCATAAATCGGCCGTCGAGTACGACTGTAACACACAGCATGGAGGACTGCAGCATCAAACCTGACCACATGGTCTAAACATTTCCCTGTAGACAAGAGGCCTTGGCTCTTACAGTAACATCCGCTTCTGATTAAAGCAGGCCTGTCTCCGGCTTTGTCCTTTTTAAGTCAACATCGGAGCAGACTGGGGCCAGGTTTGGGTTAGGAGGGTGTTCACCTCGACCACAAATCACTGAGACTGATGCGACCGCTAACGTTACACCATGTTGAATTTCTTTCAGTGCACAAAAACAGATGAAGAAGATACACATTTAGAGAATAAAGTTCAGTCCTTTCATGACTTAAAACTGAGTGGAATTTCACATATTGTTAGCCAAGTTATTAAAACAGTTGTAACTTAGGAATCATAGGAGATTCTGTCGTGTTGAAGTAACTTCCTCACATGCCATCGATTGTTTGAGTGAACTCCAAACACACAAAAACCTTCAGAAAGCAAAAGTAAACTCACAACAGATGCACTGCAGTGATGAATGATGTCTTCGTGTTTTGTTAAAAATACGCTGGCATGAAGTTCTTTCAGCTGCATGGTACCTTTCATGTTTTTACATCATTAACACATTTGGTGACTGAATTTCTGAATTTTTATTTGATACGTTAACGTTAACGTTCTGTAAACCATCAATGAACTCTATTTTTGTACATGTGTGAAAAAAAACACATGTGGGCTTTGTTACCTTGCAGACTGGTGAGTAACTAGTTTTTGCAAACAAGTTCCTTAAACCTTTTAAAAGATGAAACCATATAATTAGTGTATGTTCAATGTTTATTCTGTCTTCTTTTCCCCAGGTGATTTAAAAACAATGTGTGAACTTAATGATTTCCTAAATTTGGTCAAAATTACCTTAAACACTCGAGCTACACACACTTTCTAGAGAATCTCAGGAGGACTGCCCCTGAAATCCTCCTGATCTGGTTGTTCACACATGCACCTCACAGCGAGAGACGATCACTGTCCAATGGGACGGGACACGGGGGGGGGGGGGGTCTCCTGAGGTCAGACGTGACATAAAAAGGAAAGACGAGGAAGTGGCAAAGTAAACTTTCGGATGAAGTTTTGATGACTTTTTTTGTCTTTCAGTTGCGGGTAATAGCTGATAACTTATCTTGATTTATGAATTTAGAAGGTGTTTTTTTTAATCTGTGTTTGCTTGCTAGCAATTTTCTAATTAGTGCAATTTGTCACTTGTCTTGGAGGATGAGTAGGAGTAGAGGGTTTTACCTGCTGCTCGGTGTTCGCAGAGCGTTCTCCGCGATAAATCACATCCTCAGAAATGTGTGATGACATTTTCCACGAGCAGAGATCATTTCATCTGTCCAGCTTCTGTCCACATTTTGAACGCTAGTTAATACTCTTGTTGGCATTAACCTTCTCCAGAAGAGGATAACTAGCTCTCCAATTTACCAGCTAAAGCTTTTGCAGCTTTTTATTGGCTGCATTTGGTACAAAGAAAGTTTAATTAGGGGGTTGTTATCGAGCTATTTTGGTGGAAAAAGCCAGCAGCTGTTTGAAATTTTGTGTTTAAAAGGGAAGAATTTGGTTAGCGGTACAACCAAAACAGAACTAAATGAGGCTAGCTAAAAGGCTAAGATGCTATAATAAGAAGTATTGCTGAGCTAAGGGGAACCACAGAGACGGGGGATAACTACGAGGCTTTGAGGCTATCACATCATAAGAATTCATTTGTCTTAGAAACTCCTTTAATCAAAATGTTCTATACTGATGGTTCAAAGTTTCCAACACACACCCATCCCCTCTGCTCAGTTTTTAGTTTCCTGCTCTGTTTCTGTCCCAGTTTCTCTCTCTGATGTCTCTGAAACTCTTTAAGTGCTGTGGGTCTTATTTGATCTGCAGCGTCAGACATCTGGAGCACTGCTCCACTGAAACACCTGTTTCCAATTCAGGCAACCGACAGAAACATTTGATTGTTCACAACCAGACTATTTTCTTTTTTTTTCCCCTCTCATTGACTCACAGGCCATTTGTTATTTTGAATCCAGAGAGCAGCTTAACTTAACTTCATACAGTTAATAGATGGAGGGTTTTGAGAGGATGATTTTCCAGGTATTAAGTCGGCAATTTTGGCACCTTAGCTGCTGAAAAAGGTTGCTTTGAAATAGGTGTTTGAGATTAAATGGAATGAGTAGAGTCTGACTGTTAAACTTTTCCCTTTTATTTAATGGAAATAAAAGCTGTTCACTTGTTTGTCATGATAGACAAGAAATCAGTTTCAAGATATTTAAATAATTGTTACAGAAGAGGTCACATGTTGTGGCTGTATGGGAGCCTTAAGCTTTCATTAGACCAAATTAAAAAAAACTATATACCATGCAAAAAAGTTCAAAAAGCTTTTATTTTCTAATTGGATTAAGAAGTAATCAGATCCTGTTAACTGCTCTAAAACTGCTGTTTTCTTGGAATGAACACACAAAGCAACATCACTCTGACATACTAGAGTGTTTGTACTTCAAAATAGATCTACATTTTATTTGGTGTTGAACAGTAATGCATGCATTGATGTTCCACAAGTCATGTGCAGGGAGTCCAACCACAGAAAAACAAAAATCACTGAACATAATGAAGGGAAAATAAAGCTGAAGAATTTCATTGGCGCCTTCGCTGCCAAGTCCCTGAAACACTTAATTGTGCCTAATTGTTTAGAGGACAGAGCACACACAGAGGCAATTAAGCTCGATGTGCATGAGCGACTTTGCAGGGAAATAGCATTTAGGCCAAAGAATAACAAAGTGTGATGTTTGTATATTTCTTAAAAACTATGTTAAACTACATGTGTGCAAAGAGGCTATGAATGAATGTGTTTGAATATAGACACTGTCTACTCTGTGCTTCATACATGGAATATTGTTATCTAAGATAAATGTGCTTCCTATAGTGGTAAATACTGCGGTCCTGTTTTATAAAACTCAAATAAATATGGGGAAAAAAACATAAAATACCATCGTTTGCTTGGCTACGTAACATTTGTGTATAGCTCTTTGATAAAAATACTCTTCAGAAAAGTAAAGGAATAGTTTGACATTTTGGAAACTGTTATTTTACGATATGTTGTAGGGACAGTAAAAATCCTCTCTCGTAGTGGTTACATAGCAAGACAGAGCAAGAGCATCTAGTTAGTTTAGTTTAGCTCAGCATGAATACTGCAAACACAAAAAACAGCAAGCTTTGTTTTGCCCAAAGGATGGAAAATCTCATCAATCCTCATCTATTCTCTCCCTATTTGAGCACCATTGTTTAATATATGGAAAAAATGTTTTAGCATGGCAAGGGGTCTTTCCTGCATGTCAGTGTTAGCTGTGAAATCCAGGTGAGTGAACTGCTTAATTGAGTGTAAAATAAGGTGTAAATATGCCTGTTTGGCAGAATGTGAACTGTATTTCGTTTCTCTTTTCTTGGAATTAATGTCTGTAAAAAGGATGGTTAGAGATTTAGTCATCAAAATGTATAAATGTAGGTGAATTGGTACATTATATGATTTGTATGAAGGAAAATCTGAAGACGATTGTTTTGTGTTCTTTTGCAGAATGTCTGTGAAAAAGATGGTCGTTTATTTATTTCCTCTTCTGTGTGAACTTTAATTCCCCTAGAGGAGCTGTTTGTCTTTGTTTGTTTGTTATATTGTTCTTTGTAAAAGTGTGTATGAAGGGGTGTGTGCTGGTGCTAATGGGGGTCTTAATAAAGAAAGAAAGAAAAGTTAACATCAGGAGGTTACTGTTATTTAAGAGATAGTCTGGAGCTTTAGCCCTCTTAAAATAGGGACAGTTTTTACACTAAGAAAGATAAAATGTTAAGATACCTTAAAAAAAATGTTGGTGGTTAAATTTAGTTCACCTCAGGCCAGGCAACGTTAAAACATTCCCCCTGCTACCAGTCTTAATGCTAAGCTAAGCTAACAGTTTGAGTGTTGTATCTCCCAAAAGGACAAACGATCATTTTAAATGTGTATTGATATAATACAAAAAGATTTGTTACATACACTTCTAAATATATTACACAACTCGTACTACATTTATGCAAAAGTAGGCATGCCAATGTGTGCCAACACACACACAAATACATACATATTGGAGCACCACTGTACATGTTCTTATACACACTCATACTTACAGTAATAACACACACGCTCACACACACACACACACACACACACACACACACACACACACACGCTCTCACACACACACACACACACACACACTCACACACACACACACACACACACACACGCTCACGCTCACGCTCACGCTCACACACACACACACACACACACACACACGCTCACACACACACACACACACACACACACGCTCACATACACACACACACACACACACACACGCTCACACACACACACACACACACACACACACACACACACACACACACACGCTCACACACACACACACACACACACACGCTCACACACACACACACACACACACACACACGCTCACATACACACACACACACACGCTCACGCTCACACAAGCTTTCCATAAAGAATTGGTCACTGCTCAACCAGCCGAAGTACTTCAGTACTTACATGTAAATAACACAAAAAGGTAATTTCTCAATACAAGTCTAACAATACAAATATGTGTAAAAAATGAATTATATTGTTTTTCATCGCCCACTTCCGTCCTTCATTTGGTAAATTGTTGAATCTGCTCTGCAATTCAATAATGTGCAAAAGTGTCTTTTTTTTCTCTTTTGTTTTTTTCAAAGTATAAAATTACTGACTGCTTCATCCTCTTCTTGATTACACTGCAACCCAGAGGATTGAAATGTTAGTGCCACCCTCGTGTGTTATCTGGTTAACTCGTCCGCGGATGCAGTCCAGAGTGACAAAGACAGCGGTGCCGTTCTGGACTGAGAAAGAGGTCCTCAGCCCGATACTGGCCCACTGGCTTCCTTCAGGCATATGTCCAGACACCTGCTGAGCCACAGGACCTGCCTGCCCGCCCTGACCCCCAACCTGCTGCAAAGTAAGCTTAACAACATTGCAAGAGTGTATCAGCTTCAGGTTGAGGGCTATGTTCGCTATGCCTTTCTCGTGGAAGATAAAGTTTTTCCGGCTGCTCGGCTCTCCTGATCGGGCCAAATGAACCTGCGGGGTGTCCGGGCTGATCTGATGGAATAACAGCGGTTTGTTCCTCACTGCTCCTGAGGGCAGACCCGTCCTGGACACCGTGGCGCTCAGGGCTGATGACACTGCTGAAGGTATCCAGATCAGACTAAGTATGCTGATCCCGGTGTTGTCCCCAAAGTAGCGGATGTTGCACTGGGATGGAGATTGAATCTCAAAGCTTAGGGTGTCACCGCTGTTCACGCTGACGGTGCCAGAGAGGGTGATGGAGGTGTCCCTGTAGTGGACGCCTGTTTTGAAGGCTTGCATCGCCTCCTGGCCAGTCCCGTTTTGATTAGTGTGGGCGATCAGGGAGAAACCCTCGCGAACGCAGGTGTTCCCCATAGAGTACAGAGCCTGTTGGAAGACAAACTTGACAACCCCGCTTTCTGTGAAGCGTACGCCGCGGTTGTCATGGGTTAAGATGATCATATACGGGTCAGAGACTGAGGTCATGCGGAGAGTTGGACGGTAGCTTGTTTGGTAGTGTGCCAACAGGGACATCTGAGCCGTCATGGCGACAGCACCGGTATCATGAGACAACCAGAGCAGGCTGAAGGAGGGAGTGTTGACATCATAGATGTGAATATCCTTGCTCTGATTGCAGTGGTGATTTGGACTCCTCAGCTGCAGAGTGAACGTATGGTTAGGCTCCACCTCAACCCCACTGCTCACACTCACACCCTGGAAGTATTTCCCATCTGGCTGTTCAATACGAACTCCGCTGAGGTCCTGACCCTCCTCTTCCTGGCTCCCGTTGAGCCTCATCCCCACCTGGAGGAAGTTTCTGCAACTGTGCTTAATCGCAAAATTATGGTCCAACCAGACGAGGCCGTGCTGCAGGAACCTCACCTGCCCGGCCTCATTGGACAACAGATCCGTGACCTCTTTGCCTCGGATGTTTAGTTGAAGCCCGGGGAAGATGTTGATGCCAGGGGTGCCGGCAGGAGGGACTGCCACATTGGCGGCCCACGATTGGGACAGACGGCTCTCCGACGGCTGGCCGCAGACGGCATCGCTGACGGCTGTGCAGGAAACGGCGAGAGGCTCTCCATCACACTCAGTGCACGCCTGACACTCCTGCAGCTCCTGGTTGTAAAAGTAGCCGTGACCACAAAGACCCATCACTGCCTCTCTCTCAGAAGCTCCCAGACACCTGAACCCTCCTGGGGAGAGAATGAAGAAACCAAGAGTTAAAAGGAGCGTCAAATAAAAGGTTTGTAAGTGCCAAAAAATCCAACAATTTTTATCAGAGTTCTGTAAAAACATCTTTAATTTTTGCCCCACTACCGAAAAATCAGTTGATAAATTGCAATAATCATCCAACATAACTCACCTGGAGTATTAAGGCACTTCACTCGCTCTCCACAGATGTTGGGTAATTCAAGGCATTCATCTCTGTCCTGCAATTAATACAAATTTGTATTACTGTCAGGAATGCAACTTTGACTTCATATTTGGAAGCTGATATCACTCTCTGTATTCTTGTGCCTAAAGGATAACTTAAAAACAATTAAACAGAAGAGCATCTCGGTTTTTCTTTAAATTTGTAGTTTTTTCAAGCATGAGTCATGGTGGCAAAGTGTGAAATTTTTATTCCAAATCAGCTATTTTAATGCTCACACATTTTCTGTCATATGCTAGAAAACCAAAGACTGATAAGCCAATTAAAGTATCCGCTGCAAGTGTTGCATTTTGTCTACAGTTGTTTGGGTTTTAAACCTCACAGATGACAAACTATATAAAAGGCAGATAGACGCTATCCCAACCAATGAGGAAACAGTTTTGTATTTGAAATACAGACAGTCAATACCTGGCACATCCTGTCTGCAGTCGGAGAACACTGTGAGATCAGAAAGAAGCCTGGTGGACACATGGTGCACTTCTCACACTGAGGCGGGTCCTTCTGAAAATCACAGAACTCCTCCTGTCCACAGGGCGTGGGACATCCCAGAAGAGGCTGAGGGAAATGAGCCTCTCCGACTACATCCATCACTTTGGCGTCCACGTCCATTTTGTGCACTGCGTAGGACTTCTGCAGGTGGCTGCGGGCCTGGCTCTGCAGACCCGCCATGTGGCTTTCAAAGTAGCTCTGCAGCTCGCCCTGCAGACCCTGGAAGGAAACCTGTTTGATGGTGTCCGAGAGGAGGCCGTACTGCGCTTTCACCACGTCCATCTGCTCGTACATGCGCTGCTGCTGCCCCAGGATCTCCCTCTGCTGGGAAAGTAGCGCCTCCTGTTGGTCGGCGAGCTTCTGCTGCAGGTCTCGGATGACGACCTGCTGCGCTTTCATGGCCTCCACCAGCTTCTCCTGTCCTTTTGCCAGCTGGAGGTGCAGAATGAGGGCATCTTCGGAGGGAACTTCATTCTCACCTGAGAGGCAGATAGTGAGAGATTAGATCAGTAAAAATCTCTCTACCTACCTATCCATCCATCCATCCATCCATCCATCATAGTTCGTTTTCCATTCAATCTGCAGAGTACCTCTGCACCTTTAAGAAAAAGCTAAAGACCCAGCTCTTTCATTAACACCTACCGATTTAAGATATTGATGATGATGATGATGACAATATTTAGGATAATTTTTATGCTGATTAGAACTTTCATGAAAAGCTGTCGATGTTATTCTTTGCCTCTGTGCACTTCCTGTCAGCACCTGTGTGTCCGATCTGACTCAAACCTGTTCGTTTGCTCTTACTGATGTTGTTTCCTCCTCTCTAGATCCTTATTTGTGTTGCACTTACTCTCTGATGTTCGTCTGCTAGATGAATTGTAGACTTGATTTTAGGTTATTTTAAGGCTAGCATTTCGTTTACTATACTGAGCCAGGTCTAAAAGAATGAAAGTACTATAGGCTTTTAAAAAAATGATATTACCACACGTCTGTTATCACACGACTTTAAGGGGAAACCTATATGAATTTGAGGTATCGGAAAATAAATATTAGTGTTGGAATATTTCTATTCAATGATCACAGCAGTGGAGGAAGAGATTAAATCAGATTCAAATGATGTAGAAGTCTAATGTTCTGCAAAAATGTGTGAACACTCAGTGAACCCATTCAACTGGGCAAACAATGGCAAGTGCAGTGAAAGTTCCCTTTATGGAGCAACATCAAAGCTGTCGACATTTTCTGCACAATTGACTCTGAGACATTTTTCCAGTTCAGTTGCTCTGGTGGTGTCTCTGCAGATATCGTTTTGGGCTTAAGGTCAATAAAATAGTCCTTTGCGTTTTCACCACACTCTCCTTTGTGTCATCAGTTGTGGTCAAAAAGAGGTTAAAGTTAATGAAGAGTGTCATTCCATTGGTTAGACATGCTGTTTTCAGTGCAGTATAGTAATTCATCAACTTCTCTTGGGGCAGAATGGCGCGCTAAGGACATGTTGCAGAATTAAATCGGTCTATAGTCATACAAACACACATTTCTGCAACATATAATGATGATGGCAGACCTGGTTTGATGTCACATGTGAGCTGGA
Organism: Labrus mixtus; assembly: GCF_963584025.1. NCBI lineage: Eukaryota > Metazoa > Chordata > Actinopteri > Labriformes > Labridae > Labrus > Labrus mixtus. The sequence continues at coordinate 20,079,309 of NC_083630.1, read as the reverse complement.
CACCCAAAGGCGCGCTGCCAAGTTCTGGCGACGGATATCCCAGGTCCGGAAAATCTCCCAGGAACATCGCGGATATGTCAGACAGATGGAGAGGAGGAAGCTGGCTGGCGGTGGATGAAGAGACACTCTCTTCTGAACCGACCAAACATCCCTCTCCCACACATGGCTTCGCCCGAGTTTTTGGCCGTATCCTGAACGGCAGTCTGCACTCGATCCCTCTACACTCTCGGGTGTCATTTGTGGGCTGAAATTGTTTCACAGGAGCGACACAGTCCGGATCCGTGCACCCAGCGGGGTAAACTTCAGGCGCTCTCCTCCGCGTACCGCTGCTGCTGTCACCGTGCCGCCCGCGCAGAGGCTGTCCGGCCGGATAAGTGTCTCTCTGAAAGCTCTGGTGCGCATAATGCTGGCCGGTGACTATTTGCGCAGCTCTCCCCTGACTTGTTGGGTTGAACTGCCGAGGTGGTCTGGAGGACCTGCTCCCCGGACAGTGCGCTCCGGTGCACGGTCTTGGATCGCCGGTTTCCGCGCCGTAGCAGTGCGTCCCGCGGCAAATCTCAGCGACAGCTTGCAGTGATACCCAAGACAGCAGGAGCAACAGCTCTGGTGTTAATAAAACCATTTTGCGTCAAGTTATCTCTCTCTCTCTCTCTCCTCCTGGAAAATAAGACAAATTCAAGTTAGGTGTAAAATCTGGAACAATCCCTGAAAAATAGTTAAAGTCCATCTGATGGGATAAAATCCACTTTGCCTGAACTCAAACTTTTAACTCAGAGACTCTTCTCTGCTTTTACCTTTAGCTCCAGGGTTTGATGAGTCCGGCTTTTCCGACCGTCTGTGAGAAATAAAAGCTGTTGGCTCTCTCCATGCCTGAGCCACACTGAGGGCTCCTGCACTACAATGTCAGTATGTGGCATTCCTAAGACTTAATTAGCATCAGGTTTCCCCGGCCACAAATTAACCCTTTAACTTCCTTCCTTTCTTGCCTCGGACGCATCCAGTTAGAAATAAAATGGCAGGAAGTAGCAGTTTTTAAATGGCAATAAAGCATTAATGTTTTTTTTATGATCTTAAAACAAAAACAAATGGGAAGATTTGTCTTATAGACAAAACGTTCTCCACTCCTGCCATCTCTCTCCGGATGACTGTCACTTTACATTTGGCTCACTGTTGACTCTTGTCTGACCTTATGGCCATCCAAGTTGCAAAAAAAAAAAAAAAATGTCACTTTTTTTTGTTTAACACATCCTGAATGTTGAGACAGCTGCTGGTTCTCAGCCCAGTGTCCTCCACATTAAACTGGCCCTGTCAACACTGAGCGCCCCTCTTTACAGACAGAGCCAACAGAGGTCAGACTTTTTGTTAGAGGGACTGTGGCAGAAGTCAGGAATGTAAAACCCACAGCTGGTTTTTGGACTGAGGTCTACTCTCTCATTTAAGTGATTCAGAACAACCACATGTCAGTGGGAGGTTATCTGAGGCTGATTTGTGGTAGGATGTTTGTGTAACTTAATTTTCCGTTTGTGTATATCAAGGTCAGTCTGGTATGGAAGTCCAATCTTGCCAAAAATAAAAATAAATCAGATGATTTTTAGGAAGAATCTCTTAAGTATGAATTGTTCTGCTTATGAAGCTCAACTCAATAATCAAACATTTTTACTTTATAATCTACAACTTATGAAACATTTTAACTTGATATCTAAAACCTCAGACATTTTGTGCCATAGCTTTTGTAAACCTTATTTGAACTTCTATTTTTGATTCCGTATCATTTACTTTTGACTATGCCTTAAATACACATTTATTCCCTTAAGTGTTATTAACTTGCACTCCCATTATTTTAATACTTTTTTTATATTTAACTTATTTTGTTAAAAAATTCTAAAGATGTTTTCATAATATCTCATATTTGACAAAAGTTTGATTTAATTTGCCCTAATTATCAAACATAGGTTTAATGTTTGACCAGTTCAAACTAATATTTATATATATATTTTATTTTTTTACCGATTGCACAATTTGTATTTATCTCATATTTTGACTAATTGTCTCAGGTCTCAGTGTCACATAATTTTCTCTTAATATCTCATATTTTTTTAAATGTCAGCGTTTAACTTTGCTGCAGCTTTTTTAACTTTTCAATCATCATTCCAAAACTTTCGACCCAGCATCTCAAAATGTTGACCTCAAAAGTTTGATTAACTATGTCTGTTTATATTTTCATCATCTCTACCTTGTTTATTTTACATGGCAGAAAGGGGCCTCCGTACTCTGCAGGGTCTTTTTAATCAAGAACTGAAAAAAAAAAACTCGCTTTAATTGTGTTTTTGCATTCTGTTGGCAAAAACGAACAAAGGGCTGATTAGAAACTTAAATGAGTTGCATACGTACAAATAGACCCGGCTAAATGATCATTATATTCTCTGTATAAACATTCAGAGGGGATTGTTGCTTCACAAAGAAAACAGGAAGCTTAGGTGGATGACCTGCTCTCCACCACCCACTGAGCTCATACGTGTTTGGCATGTACAGTACAGCCGAGTACACACAGAGGGCACTACAACACTCCTATATGCATCACTCATCACTTCATCATAGTGACAAATTGTCCTCTGCTGCACTGGATTTGACAAATGCTTTATGGTTTTGCAAGGTGCCCACTGGTTTTGTCATTATCACCTCATTTTCATTTACTGCAGAGGAGCCCAGGAAAGGTATTCAGAGGTGTGTTGGAGCGCTCAGATATAACATGACGGGGACTAATGGCTTTAAGGCATGCCCTCACACCTTACCATCTGGAGCCCTGTAGTCAACCAAAATACTGGTTTTATTTCAGTCATGGTTTTTGTCTTTGCAAGCTGTAACATTAAAGTTGAAGCTAATACTTTATTTATTTGTAAAGAACAATTAGATCAACGCTCTGCTTTTGATCGTCTATTATTGTTGACTTTCCTGCTATAAGTAAGTTATGTTTGTATTTTGTCTGTCCCTGTCCGTCTGTTTTTTTTGTCTCTATCCATTCTGTCTCTCTGCCTCTCCCTCTATAAAACTTTCTCAGCCCATCTATTTACGGCAGACGGCTGTCAACCAGTGTTTCTCAATGTGCTCAGGGTTTCAGCCTGGACAGGTTTTTCTTTACACTGTTGCAAAGAGCTTGCTCACTAGTCGATTAATGCTGAGTCTTAATAAATAGTTTTACAAAGAGTACAGTCTAGATGTGCTCTAAATGCTATCTTAAGACATTTTACAAAAAGCAGCTCAAAGACCTCACTCATTGTTATATTACAAAGACCCAACGTTAAACCATCATGAGCACAGCACTTAGCAACATTTACAGTAGCAAGAAATTACTTCTTTATAAGACGCAGAAATCTTTGGCAGAATCAGTTTTTATTTATTTTTCATGGTATGTTCCTGTAATCGTGCGGACCTGAGAATGTATAGGCTGTTCACGGGGGAACCCTGTTGGCCATTTAGATTGTTGAAAAATAATCAAATGACTGATAAAAACAATCTTCTACCGATGTTTAAGCATTCATGGCAAAGCAACCATTATCGGTATCTACTCTATAAAACCCCCTTCTGTCTTAAAAGCGACAGTAAAAATCACAGAAAAGGCATAAAAATGATTCCTCTCTTTCCTCCTGAGCTTCTCAGCTGTTATTTGAGAAATTTTCTCCAAGGCACCAGCATGTTCAGGAGACATTTGGAGCTAATAGGGAGCCTGCCTTTGGGTGTCCATCTGTTTGTCAACCCCCAAGAGAGGCAGGAAATAAGTGGTGGTTGGGACACATGCCTGTACCCCGACTATTTGTTTAATACATCACGAGTCACGGAAAGGCTCTCTTGGACGCGTTCAAGGTTATTTGGTTTTCCCCCCGTGGAGCTCGGCTTCTCTGTGATGTAAGGATTTTGCCACAAAGAGGGTGGTCTGTGTTTCCCACTGGAACCGAGGCCGGTCTTGTGGGAGGAAATAGGATGCAGAAGGGCTAATCAAAGCAAAATAATGTACTCAGAAAGTAACATTTTGGGGCTAATAAACGGATTAAGAAGATGAAAATGAGTTACAGCAACTGGGGATGTTGATGTAAGCAGAAGAAAAGGAGTCTCTGTAGTCTGAGATTTAAAAAAATAAAGATGTGAAATCTTGTTTTTTCGGCCTCCCAGGTTGACTCAAGGAGAAATGCAAATAAATAGAGCTATCTGTGTCTGCTTGGTCAGATAAGAACCAGAGGCTATTCATAGCTTGACAGCTTGACTCTCCTTGGTTCCCCCTGAAGATAACTGACCTTGTTGCACCGCACCAGCGTCTCGAGATATTCTTTCCCGATTTTGAGCAGAGAAAAGGAGGGCAAGTGAAAGCAATTTTGCATATATCAGTGCAGTGTTGGAAAATAAAATAATAGAAATACTTGGTTATTGTATTGATGACAGTTTTCATTAATCAACCAATCAATCCATCCTATACGGCTCATACGGCGGATCCCATCTATCAATGGGCAAGGGCCGAGTACACCTTGGGCACGTATCAACCAATCAATAAAATTTAATTTGTATAGAGCCGTATCGTAAAAAAAAGCTAACTTGTTAACTTACATACAGTCATGAAGTAGGTCATCCTCCTCGTATAATTAGTTTCAGAGACCAAAGCTCATACACCAAGGCTTAAGCACTTGCAACACTGATTATAAAAAGTTAGAAACCTCGAGCAGAACCAGACTCATTAGTGAGTCAGCCAGCTGGATCAAGTATCCGAACCTTACAGACAGGAAGATCTTGTAGTGACAAGGATCAAAGTAAATGTCACAGTACCCGCTCCATGACTTCATTTAGCATGAGGTGTGTGTGTGTGTGTGTGTGTGTGTGTGTGTGTGTGTTATCTAATTTCAGAGTATTTTTGTGTGAGTGCTGAGGGCTTTGTGTGTTTTGTTTTCCCCTCCCCTCTCCCAATCTGTCCTCTTCACTCTGCTCACCTGCGGTGGATCTGCAGTCAACTTCACCTACAAGAACCCTGCACCAACGCTCCAGTCTCTGCCAATCACAGACCTTCTTCTGCCCATTCCACCTCACTGCCAACAAAGCCTGGCAGCCAGCTCACACCCAGTGGGATAGTGGTGCCTAAAGAAGTGGGTATACTCTTAATCTCCTCCCCCCGCCAAAAAAAAACAAAACAAAGAGGATAAACAGCCTCATGTGAGTGACATCTAGGTCTTGCATGTCTTAGTGTTAAACGTTCAGTTTACTGGATTTGTAAAACTGGTTGAAGTTAAGTTAAAAGAGTTAAAAAGTCTTCTAAACATGACATGTTTTTACATTTACTTCAGTAAACAAACTTTATCAGTACATTTTACTTATTATTACACAAGTATCTGTATTTCTATTTGAGTAGAGAATGTTTTTCCTAGAGAGGATTTGTTTTAAACATGCAAATGCAAATATTTTCTAAATGTATGGCCGTGTCTGCAAGTAACACTATCTCTTTTAGAAGAGTTGAGATTACTGGGGCTGAGCTGGAGTCTAGTGTACTTCATAGGCGCTGCCACATTTGCACACTAGCCTAAAGAGCTGCTGTAAATCAGTTTCAGCAAAGTGAATTATTAACTCAGAGCGACACTCCTTCTGCTGATTCAGCCATTCTTCTCGATTGCACTGACACATTTCTTTTTCTGTCTTTCCTCCGAAGACTTCATCGACGGCTCAAGCAGTTGTCAATCAGCCCCCCTGAATTGAAGTCACACCGAACTTGACAGAAGTCTTCTCATCTAAGTCCAGGTTTCAGCGGCTTTGAAACAGTTCCAGTGCAGTGCAGATAAGGCGGCGATAAGGACGGCCCTGGGCTGCCTCGACAGGACCGTTGTGAAAGTGTTGAGGTCTTCTGAGCAGGAATGCAATGACAGGTCTGGACCTGCACTTCCGCATTTAACAGGAAGAAGTGAAGAGCCAGAGCAACAGATGCAATCCACATCAACACACCCAAATGAGCCTGCATGTAACTGTTTTTCGGTGGTGAGCCTGGTTTGAGAATAACATTTTGAGTTGGAGCTGGTTTCCATGAAGCTTTTGTCTTGAAACTAACTGGTGAAAAGCGGATTAAAAACATTCGAAAAGGTGAGTTACAAGTCTGTTAAGTTGTACCTTCAGTTAACGGCGGACTGAAGCTGCTTACCTCTCTATGACTCTGACTGTCTGAAGCTTTGTTGTATTTGGTTTCCTGCGCTTTCAGATAACGTTTATCCTGGTTTACTGGAGGAACACCAGAGAAAATGCTCATTAAATAGACATAAGATCCTGTGAAATATTGAGATTTAAATCCTTGTACTTGATACAAACCTTTTTTAAACCATTTAAAATGGCACACATAATTCTTTGTTTCAGTAAGATTTAATTTTGTTGCTTGTTTGATATAAGGGAATTATTGAGCAAACTTTCATATGATGAAAGGTGTTTGTTCATAAGTGTTTCCTTCCAACATGGGTGGACCTGGCTTTAATGTCAGACTGCTGTATGACTCAATAACCACATGAAACAGATAACACTGGCCTCATATATTAAATATGGAATAGTGCTGTCAGTTTGTCATTAATTATAGGAACATTTTTCTCCATTTGGCTTTTGTTTAACTTGAATAGCAGTGAAAAATGACGGAATCCACTTGGAGCAGTGGAGTTAAAGTGCTTTAGTTGTCAGTGTGTTTTTGTACTCTTTTCATGTCAGAAACTCCAGCAAAATATGTTTTCTGACTGTCGAATGAGTCACGTTGTTTGGGGATTTTTGTGTATTTAAAGACAAGGTAGGGATTTTTTTTCCTCAAAGTAAATATAGCCTGTAAATGTAAATCTAAGTGTCTGATTTCAACAAGTACAAACAAACAAACCCTGGTGTTGTTTAAAGTTATGATTCCAGGTTTTTATGCCTTACAATACTTATTTCTGCTGCAGAGTCCTTCATTTTCCTTATTTACAGTAGAGATCAGTCAGTTCTGTAAACACGTCTGCTTTATGAATATCTGATTCGAGTAAAAGAGGGCGTTATGTACATTATGGTAAACATGCTCTGCTTCGATACGGCTACTTACTGGTGTTGTCTGGTTTTCATTTGCTCTCCCCTGAAACTTGAGTTACGCATATGTGGACTAAAATTGAGATTTTTCATGGGCAAACAGTTTCTGTAGGAATGTAGACGTCGCTTGCATGCTATATTTTTGTCTTTTCATTCTCAGGATACCAGAAGTACAGTGGGGTGTTTTCTCAATGCATTGTGCGGGTTTGGAAACCAGCCATATTTAATCCCAGAGTGTTTCCAGTAATATTTCATGAATGCTGACAAATCACATATTTCAGAGCGGTTTCTGCAAAGAGGCAGAGACATACTTTGGATGAGTGTGTTATTCATGCAGCAGTGTTGTCCAGAAGATTTGAATATGAATCTTAAGTTCAACTCTGTTTTGCAGTGTATTCAGTCATTGAAAGGAAATTAAATTATCTCATTACGGCCTCTCTTCCTCACCTTTCAGAGGACAATTACAGTTGTCATAAGTTTATCCTCCCTGTGGAAAGTAGAGCTCACTTTAGAGCACTTTATGAATCAGTTATCTTTCTTTCATAGGGGTTCATGCCAAACTGTCGCTTCAACTATGAACGTTTTCCAGGACGCCTGATAAAAATCTTCAGTATGATTCAACATCTAAATCTTCAATTCTTGAGAAAATTATGTTTTTTTTTCAAAGTCATTGCTCTTTGTTTCAGAGAAAAGCTGGACCTGTGGGGTAATGTTCTTGAGGGTTTGATGAGAAGATTGATACAACAATCGTATGTGATGAAGCTAGAGGCATAAAATCTGCTAGTTAGCTTAGCCAAGACTGTAGATTGGAAACAGGTCAAGTCATATTGTGTATGTCAAGACAAGTAACAATAGCCTGTAGCTATAGTTGAAAAGGGATCAAGTTCTTCAGATTTCAATCTACAAAACAAAAACTAGCTAAAAAAAACCAACTCTGGAATCAGTCACTGAAAAGGGAGGGGTAGCCTAAGCTAGGCTAACTTTACTACATGAGCACTGGGCTAGCTAGAGCTCTATTTTTAAATAAAAATGAGGTTATTACACTAAGTTGGTTGATGCTGGAAATCCTTTAAGGTTAAAAATTTAGTTACGGCTAGTTAGGTGATGCTTAAGTTGATTTGGTTAAGGAGGCTACATCAAATTAGCACAGAGGTGTCAGAAAGCTCAAACGATCTCAAATGGTTGGCTAGTAGTTAGCAACCAAAGAATCAGATAAAAATGTGTTTGCAGATCACACATAGGCCTACTATTGAAGAAGAATCATATCTGTGAAGGAAGTGACTTTAAATATAGCTTTTGAGAGAAAAGGACATCTTTGCCTCCTTAAGCACAAGTCTCTTTGATTTCAAGGTCTGACCGCTCACACTCTCTGACTTGTTTGCACAAGCACTTCACTAAGTTCAACAGAGTTACAAAAAAAACATTTTCCCTGTGTCCTTTAAAGAAACAAAAAACCTCAACGTTTTACAGTGTTTACATCTGTTGTGTTTGGTTGGTGATGGTCCAAAATCGTTCTGTGGTTGTTTCATTGAGATGTTGTTTGTAATACGCGGTTGTCACAACTCAATGCAAAATGTGACTCCACAGGAAGAGGAGGGAAATTAAACTAATTGGGGAGTCATTATAGCGGAAAATTTTATTTATAATGAGAACGTGCTGATATTGAGACTGCAAGCGTTTAGTGTTCTGCCATTCTGCCATAAACTATCTCAATGCAAATTATTTTCAAGCTATTCATTGTTGCAAAGCAAGCCGGGTTAAGTTTGCAGGTGGGTGTTCATGTCACCATTTCCTTCACGATTTCAACATTGCAAGTTGCAGGAAGTTACCCTGTCACCACTTCCTCCAAGGGGCAAACCATTTGAATGAAGAGATGGGGGAGTGGGCCACATGTACACGTCACATGGAAATTATGGGCCAACACTGTGATCCTACCAAATGTGGTCACTGTGGAATACATTGCTCAGTACCATCAGTATCTCAGAAGTTTGTTTTCTAAAATAGGCCAAAAAGCATCAATGGAATCAGAGGATACACAGTGTCTGGTAAGCTTCTGATCATCCATGCACACACCATGTGTTAGATGTCGGAGCAATATTGATCTGTTTCACATTCAAATTAGAAACATCATGTCACGGCACTGGATGAACTTTTGCCTGGAACATCATCAGTCACACTTCAGAGTGTAACTGAAAGGTTGTTTTTTTTGTCTCTAATGTCCCGGTTTGGTTTTGATTAAATCCAAATGCAAATGTTTTCTTTTTTTCCTGTTGGATCTTAAAGTTTACTGAACAGATTCCAAACTGTGATAAACGAAAGCAGAGGGTTACACTTTGTTAGAGAAAGTATTTTCATATCTCGTGTACTGCTGAGCAGGAAAAAAAAAAAAAAAGAAGATGACAAAGATGTAGTTATGCAAGCATTTTTTTTGTGAGACAGAAAACCAATGAGATTGAGGGGTGGGCAGACTTTTAAAAGTTTTTTCTAATTGTACGTTTTGGCTTAAGGGAGAGCCGTAAAAAAAAACAAGGTGTGAATGAGGTTTGTTTGTGATGAAGTCATAGCCATAATAGTGCTACCATAACCATCATCACACCAATCTATTAGGTAACCCTGACTACGCCTTATATTAACCTGTGTCTTCTTCTTGTTCTTTCAAATGAACATATCCCACCCTTCAAGATTTGAGGACCACAGTGCTAACATTATGAACAAAGTTGAGCCCTACTCAGTACCTTGGTTTGCTTGATCTCACAGGTTTAAGATAGCCTGGCTAGCTGGCCCATCTTACAAGCAATATCACCATCGCTGTAAGAACATAAAGACTTTGTTTGATTCACATTTTGTTCCAAACTTTAAAACCAAACACTTGAATATGAATGAAGGAATAGTTGCATGTTGCCATCATTCTGCATAGTGTGTAAAATATGGAAAGGTTTTAACTTTTCAAGATAGCACTAACCATGCTTACTCTGTTAGGTTCTAGTAGGCTATACTTCAAGCTAAATGTTAATATGAGCATGCTAATAAAGCAACAATATCAATGCTTACATGCCAAGGTAAAAGTAGGTATTGTCTACCATGGTCACCTTTTCTTTTTGCATGCTACGCTACCATGTGTAAATCTTCAAAAATGACTCCTCAGCGTAGCTATTAAGAGTCCGTTAATAAACATTAACATCCACAGAACCACAGTTAGAGGTGTGTCTTTAATGTGAGCAGTCTTTAGTCATAATGTGGCTTGCCTAACTCGGTTTAGACCGCTTCAGCAGTTACAGTGCAGCAGCATTACTTCCTGTTGAAATGTCTTTAACCATAATACTTTAATTTATTTGAATACTTGCACAGTCTCTGCAGGGCAAACTAGATCATCAACATGCAATGGAGCTGCACAGAAGCTGCAATATAACGCATTACAATTCTGGAATTATTGAAGTAAAACCCCATCTTAAAACCAATGTACTGTAACTGAGTGAACTCCCACTGACACCTTCCAGCTACTGGTCAGAGTCCACTGTAAGAAAACAGGGACTGTGTTTTGACTGCACACTGTAGCCCATCATAACATTTACTCTGAGGAATGGGGGATTTAAATAAAACATGTGTGAGCGACAGCATGTTGTACATAATTACAGAAGGAAATCTCAAGAGAATCTTCAGGACAAACAGTCCTTTGCTGCTGTTTTTATTCTTCAGACTGAAACTTCTTTTGAAGATAGTGGCTGTTTGTGTTGTTTGGTTTGCATTATGGTATCAAACTCTGAACATGTTAATTTGTAATGTGAGCATGATTTCAACACATAAGGGTCTGTATTGGCAAAGAACTGATTGCAGAAGTATGGGTCATGAACTCCAGTTACTCTGTTTGACTAATGTCAGTGTGGCATTTTGAAGCAGGAGGTCAAAAGATTACATTAAGAAACATGCAAGAATCCCATCAGTGAAGTGAATCCCTGCAAAAAACAAAACATCTGGATGTGTGATAGGCACTCCTGGAAATAATAAAGTACATTTTAAGTGTGATTCAGGCTGTGAATACAAAAAGGAATATTGATGCACTCTCCTGTTCAAAACATCCAACAAGACACAACAAGTTGTGGCGGGAAAAAAATGAATGCCTGGAAGTTATGCATACGTAGTTTTTTTTCCTCTGAATTTGGGCTGGAGTTGTTTTGCAAGATTTGACGTGTCCTCAGGGGGGCAAAATCCAACTGCACGCCTGTCAGAATCAGACAGCAGTGCTGTGTTTTAGCGCCGGCTGTTTCATGTATATTTAACACTTTACTGTGCGGATAGATTTACCTCTTCATTCCACACATTCCTTCTCTGTCATCATGACAACTGTAGCAAATCAACAACATTCTTTGCTTCCTCACAGCGCTAATCAACACACACAATTGATTAAAACAGTATTTTTGTCACAAGCCAAAGTCTGATCTTTTAATCATTTTCTGTCTCCAACATTTCTTTTGTTGCTCTGAACAGATGGACGCCATAGACGACATAGACGCCATGTTCACCGACCTGCTGGGGGAGATGGACCTCCTCACACAGGTGAGCTACCACCATTGTCATAACAACTAGAAGCTGAAGAAGATAGATAGCACCTCTTTAGTGCTTCTCTTCATATATACATATTTATTGCTTGTTTTTTTGTTACCATCTATTTCTTTATTTACTCATTGTTTTTTTATTGTTGGGTGTTATTGTACTTCATCACTGTTTTCCTTTATTTTAGTCCAAAATAAGTAAATGATTCTACTTCTAATACTTAAATGTTCAAGCTTTATTTCCAAGAAGTGAGTGCATTATTTTAACATTTTTATTATTGCCCTTGTTTTTCCTCTTAATTTGTGTTGTCCATCAGTTGCTCTGTTGCATAAGTTACAAATGTAGTTGTTGGTATAAAAGAAGAAAAAACACTAAAGAGGAAAAAGAGAATTTTAAAGATCAAATTAAAAAATGAAAGTCAAGAACTTCATAAAAACTGACCTTTTTTTCTTTGCAGTATCAGATCATCTTTGTTTTTGCAATAATGCAATATAAATAATGCATGTGTTGGCAATAATATATAGTGTGTAAATGACAGAGACTCTTTTCATGCAACTCCCTCTGAACACATCACATTTTCTCCAGACTACCCATGGTTAAATCTTTCACCATATTACCTTAAATAGACTTGTTTCTTTTAGAGACAGACGACAAACTTACTAACGCACACCATCGATCACCCAGACCGGTCAGCACAACAGACACGGCGGAGGGGAATTACTCTTTGTGGTCATCTAACAGCCATAAATTACACTTGCTTCTGCAGGGGAGGTCAAATGGCAAACTCATAAGGCAGCCAGAGAAGATTACACTTTTTTTTTCTCAGTGAAATGTCCTGCTGATTACTTTGATGTTGTTTTCAAACCCCCCAGGTATTTTAAATCACTGACATTTCGCCTGTGGAGCTTAATATTACACATATAAGCCCTGTTAGGTGAAATACCTAAAAACAGATGTAATATTGGACGTGTAAACATACTTTCTTGCATAATGTTTATGCGTGGTTTATGTTTCAGAGCACTGAGAATATGTTGTAGATTAACTCACTGAGCCTCTGGGGTCTTTTAGCTGTAGCTTCAGATATTTTTTGAATGCTCAACAAACACCCTGCTTTGTTCTTTCTGTCCTTCAGAGTCTCGATCAACCAACAGTCGCTCCTGAACCCCTCCCCATCCCCAGCACCACTGAAATGAACTACTCCATTGGATTCACAGACCTTAATGGTAACTTTACATTTTAAAGACCTGGACCCTTGACCTATTTGTACACAGCAGTTTTGCAAAGATGTAGCATGTTTCATCTGTTATCAAGATAATGATAATGATTACCTGGAGAGGTGATGATGTAGTGAGGTGCTAAACAGCATCCAGTTGCTCTGCTGGCTCCTGTTCAAGAGGTGATTTCAGATAAAGATTGAGGGCCCGGTACGTGCTAATTACTCCGGCTATAATGAGCTGTAAAACAAGCAGGCCAATGTTAAAGCAAGGTTACAGCATCTGTTGTTATTACCACTCTAAATGTCCCTTTCCCTGTTGTCTTTTTATTATCTGTGCCATTAAGCATGTCAGGCTTGTCAAATCAGATCAAGCTCCATAAAGCTGTTTACGTAGCATAAAAAACTCTAGCCTATAGATAAAACTGAACCCACAATTTCTAAGACTAAAAATCTAAAACCGTGCTTAGGCCTGTAGCTTTTAGCAGTGCTCTACCTTAACCCTAACCCCTCACATTTTAATTAAGCATATATGTTTGCTAACTAATGTTTGGCTGTTTGCTAACAGGACTGAAAATGTAAAGACAGACTAGAACCTTTCAGGGCTTTGAACTTAACATTAGCATGCTACATGTAAACAATAACAAAGCTCACATGCTAAGGTTTAGCAGGTTTATTATATTTCTTTAGCATGTTTGTATCGTAAGTTAATTTAACCCAATAAGCACTTTAACAACATTTAAAAACTAAATCCATGTTTAGCTGTTACTTTAACCACGATAGGTTAGCAGGTTAGCATGCTACCATTTGATAATTAACACACAAAGGATAATGGGGTTATTTGTCGTCTGCCAACTAGATGGTCAAACCAAAATAAAAACAAATGAAAGTGTGTTTTTTACCTGATAATAATGTTGGTTGAAAAATGATCAAAATGTTCTTGATGGGGTTATTAAGGTAAATTCGAGTAGTTGTTGTAAATGTCAAACTCACAGCGGGGGGTGAGGAAATGTCAGCACACTTCTTTCCCTGGGGAAACATTATTGATCTGTACAAATCTCATGGCAAAACAAGAGTTGTTGAGATATTTCAGACTAAACTTGCAGTCGATTGGTTGACCGACAGATGAACAATAACTTCTCTAAAACAATAAATGCAACCTTTACACCATTAACTATTGCTTTAGCCTTTGTTTCTCACGGGAGAAAAGGGAAGATGAATAAGGGACGAATTGTAGGAAATACTTTCATTTAGTTGTTATTGCACAATGAATACATAAATATAGTTCTGAATGTTTAGGGAAAGTACAAGCTGTTTCAAAAAAGGAACCAAGGAATCCTCTACTTGATTGTAGTTTTAAAAAATTAGCTCAGTAGTCAACATTTTTAAGGAGAGGAGTTATAGGTTAGATGGTAACAGTTTGAAAATATCTTTGGACTTTGTGTTCATTAGAAATAATGTAATTTCTTCTACCACCAGAGTCCCTCCATGAACTGGAAGACCATGATTTGGATGCTCTCATGGCCGTTTTGGTAGCCGACATCAATGCAACGGAAGAGAAACTCACGGCGAAGATGAACGATCAGAAGGTGTTACCACCGCCCCCATCAGACCTGCCGGCCCCACCTAAGGGCATGAGCACCTACTCTGCTTCCTCCATCGCTTCCCCAACATCACCCGCGAGCAGCACCGGCAGCAATGTTAGCACCCCAGCCTCCTCCTCCGCCTCCCCATTGCCACCTCCGCCTCCTCAGTCTGCAAAGCCTACAATGGTGAGTCAGCAGTTCTGAAGATAAGAGGAGCATTTATGCAACAACCTTCTGACCTGTCTACTGGGAACTGGTCCAAAATTAAAGAAGTGGGAGTCTTCATTTAGAGTAATAGAGAAATGGTAGGGAAAGTAAAATAGTGATGAAAAATTTGACACATTTCTGTGCAATGCATTGCTCTTAAAATACAGTATGCATAGAGGGAAACAGAAGGCAAAAAGAGGAAAGAACGTCACAATCTTCATTTCATTGGTGGTGTGTCTTAGTTTACCCGAAAGCACTTTCTGAGCCCTGCTGCGTGACAAGACAGTATTACAACAAAAACATCCCCAGTTCCCAGCATATGAATTTCTGGTGAGTCTTTTTTGCCTTTGTTGAAATGGGAAGAGTAGTATTGCTCTTACGACTCTTGGACGGTGAGATCATGGCGAAGTGGTTGCCGGATGGAGGCATCTGTTACTGTTACAGAGCTTTGTGAGGCACAGCAGCCGAGCAGTCTGTCTGGAACAGATCAAACACACACAGCCATGAGGCAGGAAAAGAGTAACAGGATCAATACCAAAGGTTGGAGTAGGGGAGGTAAGATCTGGCAGCGGCGGGGGGGGGGGGGATGAAGCCAGACGGGAGCTTATTGCTTTAGCAGGGCTTGTTACCTCATCCTTCTGAGGTAAAAACACCAGCTGTGCCGAGGCAGAGAATGTGTCATTGTTAAAGGTGTACAAGTTCATTAAATCTGCACTGGAGACAGGATTTTTATGAACTAGCACCTGATTCCTAAGCCAAGGAAAAGGTTACCCTATCCCAGCTAATTGAGATTCAGCAGATTATGTGTAACGTCCCGGATGAAGGTCTTGAATTGACACTCCAGTTTTGAAATTAAAACTCAATCCAAACAAAACACGACACCTCCTGCAACAGAAATTAACTCGCCACTGATTTACATTTTGCACCCTTCTAAAACAATATTCTAATATTTTGGGAAATATGTTTTTAAGTCTTTTTGTTGAGAGTTAGATAAGAAGAAAGATACCACGCTCATGGATAACACAATAAATATGCAAATAGCTTAGGCTGGACGGGAGGGAAAACGCTTATCTGCCTTCATCCAAAGGTAATAAAACCCACCTACCAGCATCCAGAAAGCTCAAGGAAAACAGAAGCTAATATATGGGTTATTTACTTTGTACTAAATAAAGAAGAAGTTACAATTTATGGTTTAACTGCTGGGTATGTTACCAGACTATTTCTCAGTCTAATAGCAATGACTTCCTGGAGTCCCCGCTGGTTGGCCTTTGGCTATGTCACAGTGATGAAAGACATAAGAAAGTCACTTTTGGCACATAATAACCGTTGTTTTTTCATGATCTAAATGGCTTTTTTGTGACATGTAGAGGTGTTTGTACTGTAGGTCATTTTTTACCTTTAACCAGAGCGGGCTATCTTTTTATTTTCTGTTCAGTTCTAGTCTCAGCTAAGCTAACCAGCTGCTAGCTGTAACTTTACCAATTCAACAAACCAGTAGGAAAATATTATTGAAATTCATATCTAACTTGAGGCACTATAAGTTTTCTTTTCCCAAAATTATAAACTTTCACTTTATGTAACACATGATTACTTACACTAAGATGACATTTTTGGTATTAATTATTGGAACATTTTCCGTTATATGTAGGTATAAGTTTGAATACAATGGCTGAATGAAAGCATGCACCAGACTTAAACTACATTGTAGACCATAACGAGTGGCAGATGAACATAATTATGTGCTTAATTATAGTACAAATGTCTCATTAGATGTTATTATTTGTCCTGTTTAGGAGGAAATCGAAGCGCAGATTAAAGCGGACAAAATCAAGCTGGCTCTCGAGAAGCTCAAAGAAGCTAAAGTGAAAAAGGTAAGACGGCCAAACACTGAAGTGTACTCCTCTGATCTAACATCCACTGGCGCTGTAAACTTTAAAGACATTGTGAATTACAGCTGTATGGACATGACTGTAAAAGACGTAATGTTGAAACATAGTAGGGCTCTTTCTTTTCTTTTGGATGAGCCATCAATCAGAGTAATGGATGTGCTGCTTTCATCCTGCCAACATCCTGCAGGACGGTACGGTTTCCTCTCTGGGCGATGTGTGGACACTATCTCATCTTCAAAGCAATCCCAAAGAAGTACTGACATGTGGTTTCACATGCAAAGCTTCACATAAGGATCTGCCATTTTATACAAACCACTAGTTTCATGCCATTGCGTACACTACTGTTATCATAAGTGAAGAGACTGAGGATCTGGTTCAAGTTCTATCTTTATTTAACTACTTGTTACAGTTGCTTGTTTCCCAGTTAATATGGTAATTTTAAATTCTTAGAAGTTGTTTCTAAAATGAACTGACAAACAACAGTTCCAAAGAAAAGAAGAGGAAACAGACCACTGGCCACTTTCACAGGAACATCTGTCCCTGGGTTGTTAGATGCAGAAGAGGAAGGTGTGGTCTCAGAGGTTTCAGCAGATCCATCTGTGGTCAGAGGCCCTCAGGTTTCAGATAAACCCACCGGTCCCCAAGAATGCTTTCGACACGGGTCATGAATTTTGTAGATACATAGGAAATTCTGCAAGAGGAAACATAATTCGATACCCAGTGACATTTCAATTCATATTGTTTTCCAAGGAAGGGCGAGACAGGGGAACATGTGATCTAACACTTTAAACCCGCTTGATAACATCTCTGAAACCCACATTTTTATGACACAAGGCAAGCGTCTGGCTGACCTCGGTTCTGTGAAACTCCTCAGGAGTCCAAAGCGGGATTTGTTTCAGATGAGAGGAAGTGTGAAGCTATATGAGCCTGTGAGGAAAGCACTGCAGCGCTCCAGAGCAAAATTAATCTCAGCCAGCTTGGGAGAAACAGAGGTGCTAAGACTGCAGAAAGAGTCAAATAGAAGGAGGAAGAAGTTATTAGAAAAGGAAAAGACGTTAAACAGAATGAGACAGAAGTGCTGATGCTCCAACTCTTCTAACTAGCATCAGGAAACAGAAACAAGCATTTACTCTGGAAAGCCTGTAATTAAAGTGGAAAATAAACAAGCTGCATGTGCTTCGAGGCTGGATCTGATGTCTTACTTCAGAGACACCTGCTGCTGTCAGCAACGTTTTCTTCAATCTGTCTGGCAGATGACACAGGAAACCGCATGTAAGAACCACGAAACTTCAATAGTTTGACATTATAGGAAAAACACTTAAGCCTTTTTTCAGGGTGTTACATGTAGAAGTTAAAGTCCGTTTAAGAGAAACTATTAGCCTTGAGAAAAGACCTGGTTTTAAAAATGACAAATAACATGTTATATCTCATGTTGTTGTCCAAACATAAACTTAAAAGAACATTTGTCTTCTACAAGGGGTTGTGTTTTGTTTCAACCGTTAACTTTGAGAAGCTAAGCTACCTGCTACTTCTCTTGTGTCGATCTTGTCATCAAACTCTCGGCAAGAATGCTGAAATTAAATTCACTGCTTGAGTCCATCATCTATTTGTCAGAGAAAATACCCAAAAAGTGAAACAAAGTCCTATTTTTTCGACAGCTGGTGGTGAAGGTGCTGTTGACTGACGGCAGCTCAAAGACCCTGATGGTGGACGAGAGGCAGAACGTCAGGGAGGTTCTGGACAATCTGTTTGAGAAGACTCACTGCGACTGCAGTGTGGACTGGAGCCTGTGTGAGACCAACTATGAACTGAATCTTGGTAAGTCACACCAATGTAGCAACAAATGTGCGTTAGCCTAGCATGTAGTGTATGCTACTTAGCGCTAAGACTGCATTTCTGTCTACCAGTCAATCCAACTTCATCTTCAGAGCAGCTGTCATGTACATCAGTGGAATTCAAAGTATTTTACCGAACTGAAACAAACAAGTGAAACAAAATAAACCGACTTGGTTACTAATGGACACAAACAAAAAGAAAAAGGATAAATATAATAGAAGTGGTTAAAGTTAGCCTTCAACTGTACTGACGTTTTTACTTATAAAGGTGAACGTTGAGCAGTCTAGCTGCTCTCTGTATCATGTGGGAAATAGTTGATGATGATGAACCAAACCTTAACCTTAGACTACATGGCAACACTTAAGCTTCTTGCCTGTCGACTCAGGGTGACTCCTTAAGATTTTTATTTTGCAGCTGTTTCCTCTGAAACAATGAAATGTCACTTCCTGTGTCCACTATGTGGCGGGAGGGCAATCTAATGCATTTAAACATAATGTTTCAGCATGTAAAGTGAAGACTACATCATGCAAACATGATATTGATCAAATCATTGTTGCTAGTGACTGAATATTTACATGTGCTGTACGTGTCTTTGTGCATGTCGGAGCAGATTAGATGTGTTAAAACACTGGCCTCTTTCATGGTGAGTCATTGAAATTTGTCACACCTTCGTAGTCATGCCTTTACACCCAACCAATCTATAAAAAGCATTATAGCTTTTGTATGATCAGAAAACACAGCCACGTAAAGCTGGGTGTCATCAGCATAGAAATGAATAGAGCCAACAGCAAAGACATTATAACCTGTCGGACTATTGGCGATTGAAGCAGTGCCTCTTTGTCCACGCACAGGGGCTGAGGAGTTTTTATGAGCTGTGATCAATCCATCCACAATCCTCTTTTTTATTAATGTGTTGTCACCCGTTGATAAAGCACCGCAGTGGTTCAGTCTGTTGTCATTTCATGTCAGAGTTGCTATTTAAACACCTCGTGACAGATTGATGATTTTCGGGGGGAAAATGAAAGATGATTTAGTACACATTAAAGCAAAAGTATGGAATAATTGGAATAATAACCGGGCTGCTGAAAAGGCTTACTGGAAACAGCAACAACGTTAACAAAGATAAAATGGCACACTGGAGACTCGACTATGTTGACAGTTGATTAAACCGCCGCGGCATAAGGTGCAAGTGTTGCTGCAAATACATCAGCAGAACAAGGAAAACACAGCAGTGGTAAAGCAGACTGCCACTTTAACAACATAAGCCTTCAGTTATATGAATTGTCCACTGAACACACACACACACACACACACACACTGACACATAAACGCACACTGTGCACGGTGGGATATTTCATTCATGTCCAGATGATGGACTGTGTTTTTATTGGCACGATGGCGGCCACACTGCAGCGAGCTCACAATGAAACATTGATCTGACTCTGATTCATCTGTCTCTCCCTCCTCCTCTTCTTTTCTATATTCTCTCTCTGTCTCTTACATGCACACACACACACACACACACACCCCCACACACCCACACACAGTGTAGGCAGGTGGGTTTAATTTGCTGTATCGGACACTGTCAGTCATCCTCCCTGTCATGCGGAAATAGAAGCCTTATGATCTCAATCCTCCGTCTGAGCGGTCTGTGCTATATTTACTTCAGCTGGACTTCTCCATTCGCTGCTCGTTACCTCGATGGTTATCTATAAATTATTCATATTTTTACAGAACCAATTTTATGTGTCGTAAACAGGGAGTCATTTCACCTCCCTGAAACCGTTTATAATGAGACACTGCTGGTAAAGTCATTAACCTCTGTGAGATATCAAATCTACGTCAATATTATTTTGTGTGAAAATGATATTCAGGTAATTTTATATGCAGCTAGTTAAACCATGAAACTCTAAATTAAGGGATAAGCCTGGAACTATTTCATGTTTTTTTTATTTTCTAAGATTCCATTAAGTGGTTCTCAACGGGGTGGTCGGGACCCGAATGTGGGTCACAAAGTCGTTTTCCGTGGGTCGGGAATCTGTGCCCGAAAATGATGCATTTTTAAAACTTGTTTTGTACGGTTGTGGTCCAAACGCCACTTTTTCCCATGAAACAAATCTAATTGAAAAATATCAGCAATGTGGGTCGCGATTTTTCATTAAGAAGTTGTTGGTGGGTCCAGAGTTGAGAACAACTGGTCTACAGTACCTGTGTTCAACTTAATTAAGAATCATGTCACCCAGTGCAATGATGCGTCACAATAACGCATTCATGATATTTTTGAACAACAATACAGGCCGACAGCACAGAGGACTAAAAGGGTCTGTCAACATGGTTTTCTAACACTAATATGTGTCCTTAGTCTGTCTACAAACCCCCAATCATGAGAAAAGTCCATCCTCTCCGTCTTTTTCCTGCTCCACTTTTCACAAAATATGTGCTCAAACAAACCGTTTGGAGGTTTTCCCTTCATGACATCACAAAGGGCAGTAGCCCCTCCCCCAGGTGGGTGACACTCCCACAGCTAGGTGTTTGTTCTGCCCTCTGAGACTGCCTTCTCACCGTAAACAACACTTGTTAATGCTGACAGCCTTAACTTTTATGTAAACCCCCCTCAGCGTTACTTTGATTAACTTAGTTTGTTCCTTGTCTTCATTTGTATTTTCATCTTCTACGAGATTTTGTAGAAAATGAAGTATGTTCTTAAAGTGGCAATAAAGAATTGTAAAAAAATATTTAAAAATCAAATCAAACACCAGATACTTCACTTTAATCTCAATCCCAAAACAGGAAGAAGAAACACTGTGGACGAACTTTGAAAGAGGACTTCACTCATTATGCTGCCAAGAAAAACAAATGAGGAAATGTGTGTTTCCCTTTGGTCAACAGTTTATTTTTAATCAAATGACAGCCCATGTTTAAATCAGCTGTCAGAGGAGCTATTTGAAGCATGTCACACAACCCACAAACTTCTGATGTTTGGATCATTTGACTCACTGGGGGAGGACAGGATCTTGTGTCATCTCTGACTGAGTGGACTTTATGACAGTTTGACAATGGAAACGTTTTACACGAGTTCATTTTTAAATGTCCGTAAACTCCCCAGTGTGTGTCACATACCAACCAGTGCACATAGTCTTCAGCTTCAAACCTTTAACAACAAAAGGTCGAGGAAACTCAGCCTAGAAAAACCTGACACAGAGCTCAACATCAGCACCATGTTGAAACAAACCTCCGCTGTTAAATTCAGCCATGTGCTAACCATGCACGCCGCCGAAACACACCATGTGGTTAATGCACTTCAAAGAGATTTTCACTCCAGCAGCAAAGTCACAGCATCCGTTTAATGATTGTAATAGTCAAACTATGGACTGGAACCCTGGCTGCAATCTATTTAATGCCTACCTCTGCCTCGCCTGGTATCCTGTAATTGGGGAACGGGGCTAAACTACAGTCTAATGCCCACTCCATGATGGAGATCTTTGTGTGTGTGTGTGTGTGTGTGTGTGTGTGTGTGTGTGTGTGTGTGTGTGGGTGTGGGTGTGGGTGAAGAGGAGGAGGAAGAGGAAAAGTGGCTCTAATGTGTTGTCGATGTTTAGTGCCACTTAAAGTTCTTCCAGTGAATGATCAAGCTTGTATTTTATCGAGCCCCTCCTTGAGTCCACCCACAGAAACAGACAATGGCAGAGCTGTGAATTTCACTTTGAACCAAGCTCAGCTGATTTAAAGATTTTGTGACAGACTGAACTACTGTACATACGACAAAGCATTCCTTTTGACAAGATTCATGGTAAAAAAAAAAAAGATCAAAACAGAAAGACCATGGAGAGTATGAAGCTCAGACTGTTGGTGGTTCTGGTGGAACCAAAGAGTACGGGAGCCTAAAGCAGACATGCATACATACATTTTATTCCATTATAATGAGTCATTTCCTGTTGTCTCTTCAAGATCTGGACTTTTATTATTGTTTATCTCAGCCTTCTATTTTGTTTCCTAGACCCTGATGTTGTAATCATGAGAAAACAAGCAAGTTATCTCGAGATAATGACTTAAATGAATCTGTTATAATGGGAAAACCAGCTTTGTTCTACCGAGGTAAATAAGAAAAATAAGTCGGGATATGAGCAAACAATCAGAAATTATTAATCACAGGAGAATGGAGAAATGAGAATTCTGCTTAGGGCTTTCCCTACTAAAGCGCTGCACGGATTTGTCGAAAGTGTTTCAATCCGCTGAGTAAGTTCTTACGGCTATTAAAGATAGAGAAGTTGTGTTTTTATGTAGGGTGATAAAGCAAGTAAATGTATTTATTACAGACTTTACGTGAGTACAATAAAGAGGTATTTCGACTTTTACCGAGTACGATTAAAAGATGCTACAAAAGATCATACAACCTCAAAGTATTCCTCCACATGTTGGCTTTCAGTAAATAATCTCATAACTATCACTGCAGGATTGCTAACGTTTAAATTTCCTTTTTCTTCTGACAGAACGGACGTTTGAAGACCACGAGAACCTTGTGGAGCCTCTGTTAGCGTGGGCGAGGGACACCATGAATAAAGTCCTCTTTCAGGAGCGGACAGAGAAGAATGAGATGTTCAGAAACCCACAGGTTGGTCCTCTCACTCATTGAATGCACCGTCATATACCTCCAAAATCAGATATGGTGTGCAACACTGGCCTGTTCATTATTCTTGGCATTGGTTTGTGTAATATCTATCTCCAGGTTGTTTCAGCCCAGCGCCATCTGGCTATTTTCACTGCTGAATTATTGTCTGAATTATGAGATGTCTTTCCTTCATGTGGAATGACCTCTTACATTTATATCCTCACTGTAATATATCAGACCAAACAGCTTCAGGCACAAGACATCAAGATCTTGGCATGTTTGTTGATATAACGGGAACCCTTTTATAATCTCGGAGTGTTTAATGGATTCGGTCTGTTGGCAGAGACAAACAGCCAGGTTGGAAAAACCAGCTACGTATTATTCTCCTTTTTTAAAATACTTCATCATGTCTTCCACAAAAGACAGGCCTGTTTTATACAGAACGTCGACATCAATTTACCATTTTTACTTTTGACAAGAGCTACCAAAAAAAGAATTCCCCTTCAGGCTTTCTCTCGCCACAGACCAAATATAGATCCAGACTATAATAAAAACGGAAACTTGGCCAGACATAAAAGAATAAAGAGTTAGGTTTAAGGGCGATTGAAAAGTTATTATGATGATTTGAATCCTCCTTGAGACGAGGCTAGCCATCACGCTCATTATTATCTTTACACCTCCTTCATCCCACCTTTTGTAAGTTCTTGTTTTTATATCGTTTTCTTATATTTTTTTTTTACTTTTCCACAAGTGATGAAGTTTCTTGACAGTGAGAGTAATGTTGTTTAAAAGCTTTTACTTTTTTATTCCACTTTTGTGTTCATTGTTTTTGCACCAAAACACCAAGACAACTTTCCTCATAGATTCAAACCTACTTGAACCCAAATCTGATTCTTAGCCTAATTTTAATGCTATTATTTAGTATGTTTGTATAAAAAAAATACTTAAAAAGTTGAATGTTTTTATCCTTGACCAGACTAATAAAACAATTCTGTAGCTACATTTAGTTCTCATAGCTAATCATATTGAACAGACTGACATCAGGTAAATAAAACAATTAGCCATATGCTAGGCTAGCAGCTCTGTCACTGTACCAATGAGGCACAGAAACACTTCAAGCTACATGCTAACGTGAGCACGCTATGTGTTCAATATAGCAAAGCTGGAAGTCTGATGTTAAGTAGGGATACATTCATCTTGTTCAGTGTTTGAGGTTTGGACTGTTAGCATGCTAACATTTTGTAAACCAAATCTACCTAGCTACAAGTATAAATAAAGTCACTAAAATAAACCTCAGCTTTCACACAGTAAGATATAGCAACCTAACAGGAACCAAAGGTACATGCAGAAAGGAATAAAGACTACAAAAATAGATGCCCATACTCACACAGATATTAAGATTGTGATACTTGTTAGATACTTGTGTTAACCAGGATTGCTAACATGGCTAAACGTACCCATTATGTTAGTTTACTGGTGTACTATGATCACTAACGCTCTGTTTGTCTTATTCCTGCAGAACTTCTATCTATGGAAGAAAGATCAGAAAGCTCTCAAAGAAATAAAAGACAAAGACAAGGAGTTGCTAGTACAGGTAAATAAAGTCACACTCATGATATTTTCTTTAAAGTTAAGTTTTCCTAGTGGGACCTCAACTCAGTGACCCCCTTTTCTTTCACCCCCCTGCTCACCTCTGCAGGAGAACTTCTGCGGGACTTCTGTCATCGTGCCCGATCTCGAGGCCGTGCTGCACCTCAAAGAAGACGGCAAGAAGTCCTGGAAGCAGCGGCTCTTCCAGCTGAGGGCCTCGGGGATTTATTACGTGCCCAAAGGGAAGACAAAGGTCAGGGATCAAACGGGGGGCATCATTTTGTGGGAAAGACCTGACTATAAACACATGTCCAACAGCTAATACTCCAGTCCAGGATGATTTCAGATTGGGATAGTGCAAGTTAAGCAGCAGGGCTTAAAGATGACAAATCAAGCAGTAATAGACTACGTTCACACTGTGTTTGTTTGGCTGTTCAGAATACTTTTTAAATGTGAGATATCCCTCAGAGCACAGTTGGTGTGAGTCCAGAGCTTCTTTAAATCTGGCTTTAAGACTTGAAAGTTTCATTCTCACTGCAGACACTTTCTTCTGTCGCTCTGTTTTTTTGTACAAAAGTGTTACCCCAAATACTTCCACGGTCTAACACTTCACTGTCCCTCCAATGACTACCTCCATCACAGCTGTCTTCCATGTTTGTTTTCATTGAGTGCGAGTGACTCCCACTCCCCTCCGTCCTGTCAGCGCAGAACTGTTACCAGTGTCACTCGACAGGGACGTCAAAGTCTCATTTATTTATATTATTAGGACATTAGCACATGAATCAACATATCAGCAAATAGCTTCCATGTCAGTATGCTGGAATTAGCACAAAAGTACCAACATGGGTAATTACAAAAAACATAAAGGACAGATATTAAAATTGAGTATATGACTGGTTTGTTTTTAACCAATCTTTCTTTCTTTCAGTCATCCCGTGACCTTGTCTGCTTTGTCCAGTTTGACAATATGAACGTGTACTACGGCAAAGACTTCAAGACCAGATACAAAGCTCCAACTGACTTCTGCTTTGTCCTGAAGGTGAGTAAGCATTACATTTGTTAGTTCGTAAATTTACCACCCAGTCACGGTTAAACTGATCAAAACAGAAGCTGCAACTTCCCCCCCACTCCACCCAGACTGTGACGCTAAAGAAAACATTCTGTCTGTGCAATGAGGAACACACAACACAGTTTAGCAAGACATATTGGTGCACTACTGCTGGAGGATACACAGTTGACTGCACAGCTGATCTCTGTACTGGACATGTGAAATGCAATAAATAGTTTAATTTGAAGAAGTGAAAGGAGACGGGTTCATCCAATTTAGCCAAATGTGGTGCGAAGTAAAGACGGGTCCTTTTGAAGTAGTTCCTTATATTTCTTTACAGTAAAAGCTCTGTGCATTTAATTAGAAGAGAACTTGGGAATATTAACATTGATGAGAGGTAGCCACAGTTCCCATTTAAGACCAAGAAATGCTGACTTGCATTAAAAAAAAGTAAGTTTTGTATGGGTTGGTGGTCTCTCTTAAAGGGATGTGAAAGTCTGCATTCTTTCTTTTCCTCTATCTCGTCTGGGAAATAGAAGAATCAGCAGATTACCTTTAGACTACTTTTGGAGGATCAAAAAAAAAAAAAAAAAGCTTAGAGAGGCAGAGAAACTGTATTACCCACCTGTGAGAGACCGTCTTCAAGGTTTAAGCTGAAGGGAGGAGACTGCATGTGCTGCCAGCCAACGTCAAAGGAAAATGGCCTGTGAGGGTGGATGTTTGGAAAGAATAACCCGGTTTCTCATGGTCTCTGTCCTTGTTTTTAATGAGGAAATAAGAAGTGAAACTCCAGAAAAGCTGCTGCACATAGTATGCAGATGATACACTAATAATTCTGCTAAACTCTTCAACATGGGTGTGTTTTGACACATCAGTGAAGTGGTGTTTACATGCGTCCAATAGCTGCAGCAGCTCGAGGACGAGACTGAATCTGTTTAAGTTCATGATGTAGCTGTTCTATATTCAGAGGAGCAGCCTGAGGTGGTCGCTAATAACATCCTCATTATGTACAACTGATAGCAAAACATTATGCTGGAAATCATCTTCTTCTTCTGGGGGAAACAATTTACAAGTACGATGACACAGCAAATAGTTTTCAAATCAGAACCGCTGTGGACACTTATTGGCAAACAAATACGACTATTAGACCATCAAACATCTCTTATTTTTTAAATTACACTGAATTACAGGATGTACGCAAATGTGCACATGTGACCGCAAGTTCTCTGCTTCCTAATGTATTAGTTTCATGCCCAGAAATGCTGACAGGACAACTCCAACCAACAGGAATTGAAAATACAAACGTCCAGTTAACTCTTGTTGCTGATTAAAATTCTGATTCTAGACTAACTCTGCCCCCTTGTGGTAGCCTATGATATCGCTAGAGAAGAGCAGATTTTACACATTCAGGTCTGTTTACAGGTCTTGCTGAACAGTGACGTCACTTGGGTTGGAAAAACATAAGTTTAAAAAGTTAAGGCTGATTGAGGCTACATTCGCTTCCACTAGAAAAACATCTGTGTGCAATGTCAGCAGACGCTTTGCACTGTGTGGGTAATGTTTGAAATAAAGGCAATGAAAATGTAGTAACTTTTTTTGTTAGTGCTTTCAGTAAAGAAATACTTTAAAAATACTCTTTCCATAAAAACTCGAAGCAAAAACTTGTGCACACTGTCATACATGCAAAGTATTGTAATGGACCTACTTTCCAATTAATGTATTTTTGCAAGTTAGACAGCGCACAATAGTTTTAATGCGATTTTCTAAGTACTTTAAATTGGAACTTTGCACATACGTCTTTGTTTTTGATTCCCTAAAGTATCAAGCTGAGAGGATTGATATTTTGCCCAAACTGTGTTAATAACAAGTACATATCATTGGTGGGGATAGAAGGGGTAAAAAAAAAAAAATTTGGCTGCATGTAAGCAGAGCAAACAAAGTGCCAGAGAAATAAATACACAGTAAATACAATCTAACACTAGAGTAAAGAAAAATACAAAACTAGAAATTCTACATGTCAGTCATAAATAATCGCCTCAAATTTAGTTGTCTCAAATGCAAACATGCTTTACAGGGAGGTAAAGTAGAGGTGTTGATGTGAAATACAGATTACAGAGCAGTGAATGTGCATTTACAGCTACTCTTTATCACGGGAAATGGATCTGCTCAAGATTTGTTTTTTTGTCTCTACAGCATCCTCAGATCCAGAAAGACTCTCAGTACATCAAGTACCTGTGCTGTGATGATGCTTGGACCATGAACCTTTGGGTGACAGGAATACGCATCGCAAAGGTAAACTGAGCCAACGCTGCGTCTCATAATAAGAAATATCTCCATTAGAAAAATAACTCATGGTCTTTGGTGTGGTTTTTTTTTTTGGACTTGCAGTACGGTGCGTCGTTGCATGAAAACTTTAAAGCAGCAGAGAAGGCTGCCGTCAGCTCCGTGTGGGCCAACCGCAGCACGCCATCGAGCTCCAGTTCATCAACACCTTCTCCCACCATCACAGGTAGCCTCTCACACACGGCTCACTGAGTGTTTCTGTGATGTAAAAACAGCCCAGGTGGGATGAAAATTGTACAAAACTTTACTTTAAGAATATGATTACTCATGTTTTCTTCTTCTTTGCTAGCTAAATCACCAAGCCAGGCCAATGGTCACGCTCCGAAGCCCCAACCAGGACCTGTGTCTCAGGTACAACCCTCTTAAGTTTAAATCGCTGAAACCAATGATCTCTATCAATGTCATTTGTCATGTTATAATCATTGAGTTTATCACATTTCACAAAAATCTTTACCTTAGTTTTTTTTTTTTATAATCCCAAAATGATGCTTTTGTGTTTTGACCAGCCACCAGACACGGCGCCATATTCATTCAAGTTAATTTACAACAATAGAAACAGATAAAAGCAGCAAATGTGTAAAAATACTCAACAAGAATTGAACTGCTGTGTGTTGGTAAATTCACAGGGAAGATGCGTTGAATGGTTTGAGAAATCTAATAATCTAAGTATTGAAGCGTCTCAATTTGGGAACTGACATCTAAAACTAACAACTTATGTAGAAATGTGAAAATGTATCCATTGAATCTTTGATATATGGGATATAAAATTAGAAATCTTATACCTTTGACTCTATATTCATAGGTTCATAAAACATTACAACTTGTTTATTATTGTAGTTTACTAAAGTTTGAACATTTATAAGCAACAGATTAACAAAAATCAAAGAAACAGATTCTGACTTCATGTCTAATGTTTGAGTCTGGATACTACATTTCCCATAATTCACCAGGAGCAGCATTCTAAGTTAGACCCAGTTAGATCACCGCCTGGTGAACAACACTTGTCTGATTGTATAGTTTCTTTATCTTTATATCTCTATCTTTCAGGACTTTGGAAACGTCCCTCCTCCACCTCCCCCTCCACCAATGGCGAATATTCTCCCCCCACCTCCTCCTGACACGTTCCTTCCCCCTGCGCCTCCTCCTCTGGCACGCAAGAACTCAGCAAAACCTCCTCCTCCCCAGCGACACCTGCCTACAAACTTCCCTCCACCTCCACCTGCAATGGACAACCTCCCTCCTCCACCACCGCCCCCACCAATGGACGACGCCTCAGAGGCCCCGCCGGACTTCCTCCCGCCCCCTCCTCCCGCCGCGGGCTTTGGTTCTCTTCCACCTCCTCCTCCACCTATTAACTCCTTCCCACCACCTCCTCCCCCTGGTAGTTTTGGAGGTATGGGCCGATCTTTGCCACCTCCACCTCCTGATCCGGGCTTTTTACCACCACCTCCACCTCAGCCAGTGTTTACAGGAGCCGGCGCCCCTCCTCCACCTCCTCCCCCGCCGCCGCCTCCAATGGCCGCCGCTCCAAGAGCACCAGTTAGACCGTCAGTGAAGAAGATTCCTCCTGCCACACCTAAGCGTACGACACCATCGCTACAAGGAGGTGGAGGAGGAGGAGGTGGAGGTGGTGGAGACTTCATGTCAGAACTGATGCTGGCCATGAACAAAAAGCGAAGTACTTAGGCTGAACCAGGAATTTGTGGTCAAGTCAAGCTGCGTTCGCACAACTAACTTTATCAGCCTCGACTTGATTTCAGAAAGAAACATCTCCAACATGAAGTGAGACGTCATCTTTTTTTCTAAACCACCTTTCTCCAGAAATAAAAGCTCATTAAGCAGGGGAACGATGTTTCTTTTCCTGGACACCCTAAACTGACGTGCATCCATACACATCTGTGATCCAGTGATGAAGAGGATTCTCTGTGGTGTTTCTGGAGATCTTGGCTTATTTTTCTGACATCTTTAGAGTTGCAAAAGCATAAAAACAAACAGAAATAGGCTTAACCTACTCATTAGTTTGATCCACTGGTAGCATGATGTGTTGTGGTCCGGACTACCACAGTGAACGGTGTATTGTTTTTGTCTTCTACATCACCAGACAATGATCCCGTTATCACAAGAAAAACAAGCTTTGTTACCCGAGAAATAAAGAAAAATCAGTCGAGATGTGGAGAAAACAACTGAATATAACTCGTTATTGCAGGAAAACCAGCATGGTCATCTTGTAATAACAAGATAAATAAGTTGTAATCTCAAGGAAACAACTTGTAATTGCTCATTGTCACAGGGAAAAGGAGTAAATCAATGATATGTAGGCCTATGCATGTTGGTTTAGGGTTTCTGTTACTTTGGAAAACAAAGGGTTAAACTGTAACTGTACAGAGATCTAACACCTAGGACTGAGTATAATCTGCCGTCATTAACAGGATTTATCTATTAAGGCATCAAACGTGTATTAGGACTGTAAAGTTGTCTTCAAACTTCAAAGAGAGAGATTTACAGAATTGTATATATTGCCACATGTCTGTATGGACGCCTGTAAATACTTAAGAAACACTCAATAGATAAGCATTCTGTGTATAAATGTACTGTACTTTTTAAATGACGGTCGCCTTAATAAACTTTTAAATTCCATGAAGCTCGAAATGAACGTCTTTTATTATGATCCTGTCTTCATGTTTTATCTGCTCCCACTTGTTGTATAAAACATGAAATTATGTTTTGTTTTGTTTTTTTAAAGATTTATTTTGGGGCTTTTTGTGCCTTTAACGGAGAGACAGGACAGTGGATAGAGTCGAAAATCAGGGAGAGGGAGAGTGGGGAATGGCATGCGGGAGGGAGGCCACAGGTGGGATGTGAACCCGGGCCGCCCACTTGAGACAACAGCCTCCATACATGGGGCTCGCTCACTAACCACTGCGCCACCAGCGCCCCAGAAATTATGTTTTTGAAAGGCAACCACCTAACTGGAAATGATCTAAAAAAAAATCAATCCAACTCTTAAAGAAAAAGCTGAAAGATTTTTTCAACTTAAACGCTCGGAACAGCTGCAAAACAAAAAGGCGCTTGGTGCTGCATCTTTTTCTCCAGGCGGCCGCTTTCTGCTGCCAAACGCTCTCTCCCCATTGGAGACAATTGAAAAAAAAAGAAACACAGGCGCTCAGAAAAAAAACGCTCGGTGAAGTTGTAAAGTAAGCCCTGTGATTGACTGGCAATCAGTCCAGTGTGTAACCCCGCCCCTCACCGAATGAGAGCTGGGATCGGCTCCAGCCCCCTGAGACCCTGACTGGGAGAAGCCGTGAAGATAACAGATGGATGGAAGTTGTGAAGTAGTCGAAGTAAAATCAAATAAATTCTCCTGTGGCCAAGTGGGCAAAATCAAACGTATAGTTGGTTGCTGTATCAACACACAGTTAAAAAGTTGTGACCTTGACATTTCTGACCGAATATATTGAACCTGCATCAAGAAAATTTAATGACAAATGAGTTTATTTGAAGGTTTTTATTTTGAGTCTTTTTTCTACATCCAGGTTTCACTCAAGAGGAACAGCTGACCTTTAACATTCTCGCCCACTGTGGAGGTCTTGCTGCATAGCCCGCCTCCTCTGCAGTCTCTTGTGTAACAAAGGGAGAGGACAGGATGTGGTGCAGCAGCTCCACCTAGTGGGAGACGAGTCAATGACAGCAGGTTAAAGACTGATCTAAAGTCCTGTCACAGAGAAAGAATTAGAGCAGGGCAAAGCTTTGATTTCTCTTCATATGATTTATCACTTTAATGTGAGCTGAATGAGTTATACACACCTCTGAGAAATCATCCATCTCAGCTTTCCTGATGGCCGACTCTGCCATCCAGTTCCTCAGCACGTATCTCGGATTCACATCTTCAAAATAGTTTTTTTACAATCAGATCATGAAGGATATTTCATGCTTGAAACAAAATTAAACTGTAGCCTGAGCCGCTTACTTTTCATTCTGTTTCGACGACCCGCTTCATTTTCTTCTTCTTGTCTACACGGAGTAAAAAGGCTTACATTTAAATTTGAACTTTAATGTATTCAAAACAACCTCAACACACAACATCACGACACAAGCAATTAAGTGAGAGAGAAAAGCATGAACTGTTGCGAGCAGCTTTACACGTCTTTGCTTACTTGCTGAGCCGCAGCAGGTACGAGCTGAGCCAATCAGAGAAGAGCGCATGGGATGACAAGTCTTCAAGAGCCCACATCTAATACAAAACAAAAACATAGGAAATGATTTTAATAAGTTATTCAAACCAGAATGAACAAGCTGATTCTGTTTGTTTTTGGATTTTGCATGGTAACTTTTCAAAACAGATGTGTGACATGAAGCTACTGAAGCTCGACCTGTGTGAAGTTCCTGTTGTGAAGCCGTTTGGCTGAAAGTTCACTGAGCTGCCTGAACGTCATGGTGAAGTCTGACTGAGTTTCCTCCATCATCTGTTCAGAAAAAACACAATAAGATTCAGAGTGAGAAAAGGCTGATTAGTAAAGTTTGTTTACTGGAAAGCGTGTGATTATTGTCATTGACTTGCCTTCAGCAGGAAGGCAATAATATAGCCATCATCCACCTCTTCACCCAGAAGCCCCAGTTTAGCTTTAAACAGCTGGTGGATCCTGAAAATGCAAGAGTGAGTTAGTATAGAAACCAGTGCTGAGATAAGAGCATGGAGGACTGCACGGGGCTCACCTCATCTGATAAATATCCACATATCCTTTTAAAATAGTGTTAGCCCTGAAAAGACAAGAAAGCAAGTCATTATACACTTCTTAAATAAAGAATATAACAAGAGTGGAGCACAAAGAAAGGAACATGGGGATTATGAGCGACAGCTTCAGAAGACTTTTGAAAAACACAAACACATGCTTTCAGTGATATTTCTCATGACAAATGATTTCACATGCTCTTCTGACCTGTTGCTCCTCACGCTTTCACCACAGTGAGGAATATGTTACAGAGGTCGACATAAGTCACATATCTACAGTGTTCTCATTATTTGTGCCTTCTGACTG
Source organism: Labrus mixtus (assembly GCF_963584025.1). Lineage (NCBI taxonomy): Eukaryota > Metazoa > Chordata > Actinopteri > Labriformes > Labridae > Labrus > Labrus mixtus. The sequence goes on along the minus strand of NC_083630.1, from coordinate 20,046,342 downwards.
AAATGTTAAAACTCCTCTTGTTGGAATGGGCTTGACATACTGAAGCACAGATCTCAAGAACATTTCAAAAACTGTTAAGTGGTTATTTTGTTTTTTTAAATCAAACGAGACAGTCTTTGGGGATATGGAACTTTTTTGTAAAAATTATTTAGGAAACAAAAAGCAGCTCCGTGTGCCCAAAGACTGACCCCTATATTCCACCAGATGTGTGTTTGGTCCGTCTCCACTCTGTAAGCAGTGAGATAAGACACCCTTTATCTCATGCATGATAAGTTAGCTTTCAAATATACACACCCATCTGCAGTGTAAAATATCATTAAAAAGACACAAAATAAAGGCAAAGCTAGTGTTCTCCTGGATGAAAATGACTGAGTATAACTGAAACCTGACCTAAGTATGCCTGTGCCAAACTGCATGACTTAAGATCAAACCAGAGCAGTGGTGCTGCATATAGTGTTTGGACACAAAGTCAAAGTTCAGTCTGGTATTCTTACATCTTCTGCTGTCTTTTGGAAAGCACAGGACTCAGAGCCATCAGGAGCTTCTCCAGGTTGAACAATCCAACGTTGGCCTGAGCTCCTATCCTGTATCTACCCTCATCGTCAGAGGTGTTGGGGACAAACTCTGCAACACCACAGCTTCAATAAGAGCCCGATATATTACAGGTAGTCATTGTAATGATAAGTCAGACAATGCACCATCGTACACACCGGGGTTATACGCCTCCATGAAGCCAAACGGTCCGTAGTCGATGGTGATGGAGAGCAGGCTGAAGTTGTCCGTGTTGCAAACACCTGTTGTGATAACGCCAGTACACATGAGAGGGCGTGGGTGAAGACTGAATGATAAAATGATCGGGCAGAAAAATGTTCTCACCGTGTGCGAAACCGACGGACATCCACTGTGCGATCAGGTGAGCAGTTTCATTTACAACATGGGAATAAAACACCTAGAAACATTAGAACACAAAGAATGAAAAGAAGCTCCTTTAATATCGTCTTTTTGATTTATTAAAAAGAACTCAAGTTATATTACATATACTTCTCGTAGCAGCACAAGAAGGCAATAACATTGAACTGGCTTAAGAGAGACCCCCCCCCCCCAACCCACGAGTCTTGGAAATTAGTTTTCAAAGGAATTTACATAATGGAAAAGATAACTTTTAAAATAAGACTGCAAAATGCCAAATTCCTTGACAGATGGTTTCCATGGCAACAAGTGATGGAGGATGTTTAGATACAGGTGGGCAAGGGAAAATGTGGTGATATCTTAATTTATTACATACTGAATAGGGGGATGTATGGAAACACTATTGTAGTTGCAAAAACTGAAATTAAATCATGGTTATGTCATTGGTGATGTGTGTGTCACTTTTTTGTTTTGTTTTGGGTGTGTGTGTGTTTTTATTTTATTTTAATGTGGGTTGCTTGTTGTTGCTTTATTTTTCTCTATTACAAAAAAAATGGGCAAACTAAGATATTATTGTAATCATTTTGTTTTCTTCTTCTGCATTATATTATTGTTTTGTATAACATTATTAAAAAAAACAATAATGATGTAAGAAATTACAAAATGTTCAGATAAATGAACTATGTTTGGATTGCCCAATAAACACAAAGTTGCAAAAAAATAATAATAATAATAATTCAAGCAAGAAGTTATAACGGCGATATTTATCAGAAAAATAAAAGGCTCTTTCATTTTTACGTATCACACTTACAGTATGCCTGGATTCACTTTATTTTAAATTCATTGTATGTGCTCTACTGAAGTAACATCAAGCAATAACATTTTATACAACTCAAATTCTTAGCAAACTTACCAAATATTTCTCTGGGTCCTCTGAATTGATTGAAGTAAAATGTTCATCTATCACAAAGTTCAGCAGCTTTCTTAAACAAACACAAACATAAAGTTGTGTTAGGAGCTACATTACGCTTCAGTTTCGGAAATAGGAGGTGAAGAACACCTGAAAACAAGACTCACCTCAGGAGATCTACTTCTCCACTTTGTGACAGAATCTCTAAAGATCCGATCCGAAACCAGGACCTGGCTAACCGGAGAACAACAGCTCCTGGAAAAATAAATAAAATAAAACAATAAAATAAAAAACAAACTATGAAATCTAGAAAAATGCAAAGTTTCAAAGTGTTTTGGCATGAACGGCTGCACCTCTCTCTGTCTTCACTTTGCCATTGTAGAACTGATCCCTGAACACCGGCTCGTCACTCACAATCAGACTAAAACAGAGAAAAGTTTCATCAGGTCGTTAACAGAAAACATTCTGCAAAACAACCGTGAGGTCAGGAAAACATCACAGAACTGAAGGGTCATGCCATGAAAACAACCTGCACAAATAAATCTATTCAGATAACTCCATCAGTCTCACCTGGCAGCCCTGCTGGTCTGAACACCGAGGGAAAACATGGCCTCGCTGCACAGGAACTCTCGAACAGAAGAGCGGATCACGGCTCGACCGTCTCCTGATCTGTGGCGATGTTTTAAGCATCACACAGATATTTCTGGTTAGACATGGATTTGTTGCCAATGTTTAACTTGGCAATATGAAACAAGAGAAAAAGTGGAAGAAGAAGATTGAGGAAAACACGGCGGCTACATTAATCGACAGCATACCGTGAGTAAGGGGTTTTCCCAGAGCCTTTAAGCTGCAGTTCCCAAACTTCTCCTTTCCTTTGGTACATTTTGAAAACAGAAGAGGTTAAAGCTTTAACTTTTAATGCAACTCAAATATAAGATATGGAAGTTCTACGTGTGGGCGCTGAGAGTCGGCATGGAGAGGGGTTACTCTGGGACGCAGGGGCTCACTGCCCGGCGTCCCCGGATAAAAACACAGATGAAGGGAGGTTCGCGCTTCACAACCCAAACAATGTCTCTGGATCTGTCCATCAGCCTACACAGTTGAGTTGCGGTCATGTGGTAGGATTAGTGTTGTCACTACCTGGAGCTCTCCTCAACACTTCCTTGGTGTGCTGAAGGTGGAAATGCTGTTTTGGTTGCTGTGGCAACTAAAGGCCGTAGGGTAGGTTGTGTAACTTATCAGTAGGGCATGACTGGGATGAGGGATGTCTTCACTGAGCACTTATCATTTTATTAAGTATCTTGTGTTTATTTCAAAATACAGTCCTTTGAATATGTAAGAAATCTAGTTTAAAAAAATCCTCTCACCTGTTTGTATACTGACCAAGGGAATGTGCTCGACCGTCACCAAGCTGGCCGGCCCAGTAGCCAAACTGATGGAGAAGAAGAAACCCATAAGCACTGACTGCCATCAGCAATATGCTTTTAAATGTACATAGGCAGTATTTACTTAAGTAACTCCTAAATTGAGGACATATTTGTTGAAGAAGCCAATGGTTAATCAACTTTTTTTTAAGTAAATGAAGCTGTAAAATAAATCAGAAATCACCTGATGACCTCCGTATCTGTGTGCGAGCGGTTCACATCCTGGCACCAGTCGGCCACCACTGGCATAATTCAGAAAGTCGTCAGACTGAGTCACTGCCACGTTGAAATCCAAGATGCCTTCAATGACATCCTATAGAGACATGTTAAAATATATATATTTTTTTAAATCCTCTGTTTTTTAAATGAACCCTTTATGTGATGAATATAATAAAACATCACCTTGGAAACTGCTGCCAATCTCAGCGGGCCTTTTAGTGGAGTTGGAATAGATTTGGAGAAAATGCAGTTTTTGACATTACGAACAAAGTTGCCATCGAGCTCATCGATTGGGAATGACTCTGCAGAGATAAGACAACAAGCATTATTTCATTAAATTGCATAAACCTCTTTCAAGTGGACCTGTATGTGGATAAGAGTCAGTGTTACCTATGAGCTTCGTGCAGGACACTCTGAACTGGTCCAGGTCTTGCATGAGGTTTGAACTCATGTTCCACCTGGACTTGAATGTGTTTGATGCCTTCATGTCCTGACTGTGGCAGAACTCCAGTACCTGTACAGGTGTGAAGCTGACTAATACTAAGACAGACAAAACTAACACTGTGTGGATGCTGCACATGTTTACTGACAGAGAGCAGCTACCTGTAATGTAGCAGGAAACAATGTAGATTTATTAACAACAACACAGATGACCTCAAATGGATTGGTTGGCTTCTACCTGCTCATGTATCAACCTGTTATAAATGATGCATTTACAGGCTACACTCAGTTGTAAACCGTATTGTTGAAGCACAATAGATAGACAGATAAATAAGTTAGGTTCATGAATCAAAATATCACGCTAGCTTTTAGCTGCCCAGCTACTAATCTCGTCACAAACACGTCGTTGTATTTTCTAAAGAGACCTCACGTTTAAAAAAAACTCATTGTAGAGCTTTATCTAAAACAAAACATCCATGATTTACTGTCTACTGCCTTCTTGAATTTCATTTCTAAGTATTTTACTCTAACTCCTCTGAACTCTCTATCAGCTATACGTCACGACGCCTTCATGCACAGTCAGAATCATCGGAAAAACAAGATTCAGGCGGGACTCTTGAAATGTTATCCTATCCTATCCTATGACATTGTCTTGTTTTTCATTCAAAAAGATAAAGATAAAGATAAACTTTATTGATCCTCCATGCGTTACAGCAGCTCAAGAAAACAGGAAACAGGAATATTATAATAGATTTCTTATTTATTTTTAAGACCACTCATTTAACCGCTCATAACAATTATTTATGACCTATTTATCATGCTTTTAATAGAGCCACTTGTATGTGTGTGTTTCTGCTGTTGTTTTTGTGTCTAGCTGTATGCCTACTGATGCTCTTTTACACAAATGAAGTTCCTAACAGATAAATAAAGTTATTTGAATTGAATATAATTATTAAAAATAAAAATAGAAGTTAAAAAATCAAACATATTTACATCAGTTAAATAAAAAAAATACAATAATAGTTTATAATTATAATTATTCAGTTTAATTCAATTCAGTTTAAGTTATATAGCAAATTTCATACAAACAGAAACTCAATGTGCTTTACAGAAGACAAAAAAAACACAACACAATACAAACAAATAGATTCATTTTAAATCTAAAACACATATATAACAGGAGACCTCACCATCCCATACAACACACACACATGTTCTTACTTGAGTGCACACAGGGACCATACACCATTATGGGACCATTAAAGTATTGTGTGTTATTTTAGGTTACTTTGTTCTTTGTAATAAAAGTTCATGCTTTGACCGCTAGACGCTGCATTTTTGTGCATTTGACCTTTAATAGCAACATAACACAACAAAATATCTTTGTACTGTCCATGCTGTGCAGACATAAAGACTGGAAGCACACCAAAGTCAGAGAACGACATTTTTACCTTTTGAAAATCCGAGCATCCTAGGAGTACGTGAACGTGATTTAAATTCCTTGTTATGATGACGTCACCTTGTTACTGTTTTCCGGTTCCGTTCTGATATATAACCCGTCCCGGTGCACGCTGTGTGGGAACATGGCGGGTCCGTGGTGGAGGCAGTGCCGGAGGTGGAGTACAAACTGTACGAGCGCCAGTTTATTTGAAACATTGTGGCAGTTAAACAGCAGGTCTGCGGCCCTGTCATCGTCCGCTGTGGGGCGGACTTCACGCTGCTCTGGGCCGAGGGACGAGGTGAGTTTCCCGGCTGTGAGTAGAGAGGATACCCGGCAGAGAGTCCTGTCAACCCAGGAAGGTCAAACAGTACCGAGAGCTGTCAGACCCTCTGCAGGGTGTGTTTCTCTGCTAAAGGGCTGCATTACATCACTGTCTTTCACATTTACTGGCAACATCTGCCGTTTTTTATTTTGCAATAGTCTTTCTTGTTTTGTAAGGATTTGTGAAATGAATGGTGACTTGTTGCAGGAGGTGTTGGCTGGATCACAGCTTCAGCTTCATAAAGGTCAAGACCTGTTCCTCCTGACATGACATTTACACTAAGCTCTGTCCTTTACTCAGTCAGCTGTCCACTTAAGTCTAACCAATGTCACACAAATTTAGATTAATGTACAGATACCACATCCATTCATTCATGACACACATGTTAATTACTTCCGCAAGTGCTAAAACAAGTAAAAAACTACAAATTTCATACTAGCATAAAACTGTAGCTACCCTTTAAATAATTTAGTTTTTTTTTTTGTATTATTAGTTTTCTGTTTTTGTATTTTTTCAGGTATTTGCTGAATTGTTTTTTCTATAAATAACTTTTGATCTTGGCTTCCATTGGTCATTTTTCTTAAGGTGTTTGAGATTCTAAAGTAATGTTTCTATCATGTCTGTTAATTCTTCAGGGGCAGGCATCAGCGCTCCCGACAGAAACAAACCAGAAAACATTAAACTACTCCTCGTCTATCACCAGGTGAGTTGTCTGAACCTGAGGCTTTTTCCGTAAGGGCTGCAAAAAAAAGATTGTTGTAATTGTTGAATACGATCGTGCAATTATTTTAAAAATAAATTGCTTCAAATGAAGTATCCCAAATTTTTGAAAATATATTTATCCAATCAAGAAAACCTAAAAACGTCTGATTAGCTACGGCAGAAGACAATGAAAAAAGAAGCAATTCTTTCTTTCTTATAAGGAAGAATCATCGTTTTTTTTTTCAAGGTTTTAGCCTGAAAAATGCCTGACACAAATAACAATTTCTAAAAATAATTGGCACTCACTTTTCCCAGATGAGTAGAAGTCATTCGGCAAATTGTTTCAGTTCCTTTTTGGATGTTGTAAGACGTTCTACTGAAGGATTTTGTGTTATAATCATTGCTGTTTTTAACCAACAGTTAGTTACTTGCAGGCTCTGGATACAGAAACAATTCTGATTAAATATCCTTTAATGCATGATTTTTATTATTACATGGAGTAGTATGTTTCTTTCTATGAACTCCTAAAAGAGTACATTTTGATCTGGTAATAACTAATAGACGATCTTATAGGGTTAGGGTTAGTAAATAGTTAGTAATAGTAAATATTCTTAAATTTTTTGGACATGACTTTTATGATTTTTCCGTTCTGTACAGACACAAGCCCCGGCTGCTGGATCCCAAACTACAGACCTGCTCCTGCAGAAAAATCCACAGCGATGCAAAGCTGAAAGACCCGTTCACACTAGCGCAGAAAGATTTAAAAAGTTTATACGATGACATCAGAAAGGTACAGAGAATTCACTTACTAAATGTGACATAATGGTTCCTCTCTGTTAAAAATAAAGACGGTATATAAAGTCTATCTTATTGTCCTGTACTGTTGAAGTGAACAGGAGACATCATCCTGTCATGTGATGTTTAGCAGATCTTTATCTCCTACAGTAGCTGATTATGACTGAAATCAAAGATGCACATTTTATCCCTCTGCCTTGAAGGAGCTGTTTGTTTCCAAAGACGAGCTGAAGTATCTATGTGACTACTACTTCGATGGCAAAGGCAAAGCAATCCGACCGATGATAGTCGTTCTGATGGCTCGGGCGCTCAACATCCACAGCAACCGAGCCGGGTAAGACCGAGTCAAGTTACAAGTCTGTCTTTATTTGCTGCTGCTGCTCCCACTGGGTGACCTCTGATACAGTTGTAAGACTAACACACCTTGTGATAACTTCTTAAATTATTTTATGAAGCATCATCCAAGGTGTTTCATTTCATCTCACTTCCTTCATCTTTTATTGTCTTTGTCCCCTGCAGAGACCTGCTCCCGGGTCAGAGGGCCATAGCTATGATCTCAGAAATGATCCACACTGCCAGCCTGGTGCACGACGACGTCATAGACGGGTCAGACAAACGGCGAGGGAAGAGAACCATCAATGAGATGTGGGGAGAAAGGAAGGTGAGGGGACTAAGAGTTGACCTTTTCCTCCTACATACATCTTTTTAAGTAAGGAAGTTAATGTCTTTCTTTGTTCCTCCTCCAGGCGATCTTAGTTGGAGATTTCATCCTCTCAGCGGCCTCCATGGCCTTGGCTCGTATCGGTAACATCACGGTGGTAAAGGTGTTGTCCCAGGTGATCGAGGACCTGGTGCGAGGTACGGGAATATCTTTGTTTATGTCAGTTTGTCATCTCAGTGATAAATCTTTATTGAAGTTGTTCCTAAAGATGTAAAAGACCAGAAGCTGCAGTAAAAACCTTGTAAACATTGTAACTCATTGAGTCACTTGTGAGCTCTACTCACTTCATCTTAGAGTCTAAGAATCACCTTTAACTTACTAGGATCAGTTTTCAGGTGTCTTCATATCTTAAATCTTTTCGCCTGTGCTTCCAGGTGAGTTCATGCAGCTGGGCTCCAAAGAGAACGAGAACGAGCGATTCAAACACTACCTCGAGAAAACCTTCAAGAAGACGGCCAGCCTCATTGCCAACAGTTGTAAAGCAGTATGTACGTTCTGTCTCCACACTAATATCTCAGAGTTGGAGGGAAAGCCTCAGCTTTGACGCCCACTGTTTTTTTTGTTGACTGTTTCCCTCTCTTTCACTGAAGGTTTGCATTCTGGTAAATTCTGATCCCGAAGTTCATGAAATAGCCTTCCAGTACGGGAAGAACGTCGGCATCGCGTTTCAGGTAATTATAGACTTAAAAAAATAATAATAATTAAAGAGAAAATACAGCACAGTACTCTTGCGCAGCATCAACATACATCAGAAAAAGGCTCAACGTTTCAGTCTCTCTGGACCTTTTGTCAGGTGTGCTGTCAGGATTTTCTCTTTTCAAGACTATATTTTTACATCCTACGCACCGACTTCATGAGACAGCTTGATGTGCGAACATCTCCTATTAAAACCTTTTTTTTTTTTAGAATCCTTTAAACTCCCTACAGAGTTTATCAAATGTGAGAATCAAAGCAGCTGTGGCTCAGTTGGTAAAGTCTAAACGAGAAGTTTGAGGGTTCGATCCCCAGCTCCTGCAGCCACATGTCCGATGTGTCCTTTAGCAAGACAATTAACCCCCAAATCCTGCTGCTTCAAAGGTAGCTTGTGAATGTGTATGAATGGGATTAGTTTACTTAAACAAGCTGAAGTCCATTTACAAAAGCTCCTTTAAATGATAAAAAAAAAGACTTATTGGGATATCCGTTTAGAAGAGAGGATATTTAAGGACAAAAATGGTCCTCAGATTTTTTTAAAGGTATTTAAAAGTCGATAATAAAACTGTTACTATGGGGTTAATTTTTCTGTCCTGCAGCTGGTGGATGATGTGTTAGACTTCACATCTGGGGCCAGTCAACTGGGGAAACCCTCGGCTGCGGATCTCAAACTGGGCCTGGCCACGGGGCCGGTCCTGTTCGCTTGTCAACAGGTGAGGCTGGCAGAAGCTCTTCTGATGCTCATATGTAAACGAGAACACGTAAAACACTGTGTATTTACTTGATGCTGCCGTTCTTTAGGTCAGTTTTGTTTCTGTCGTTTTCAGTTCCCTGAGCTTCATGCGATGATCATGAGACGTTTCAGCTCTAAAGGAGATGTGGATCGAGCCTGGCAGTACGTCCTCCAGGTAAGACCAAGAGTCACACAAGCAAATGAGATTCACCCAAAATAAATGTTTTCATGAGAGACAAGTGGAGCTATACCAGTATGCATAACTTAACGTTCCTTTCGTTTTGTTCTAGAGCGACGGAGTGCAGCAGACTAACTTCCTGGCGCAGCGTTACTGTCAGGAAGCCATCAGGCAGATCAGCATGCTGCGGCCGTCTGCAGAGAGAGACGCCCTCATCAGGCTCACTGAGATGGTTCTGACCAGAGACAAGTGAACCTCCACTGAACTCCACTTCAGGCAGCTACCCACCTACCTACCTGTGGGACAAAAATAACTCACCCTGCACCCCCTTCCTCCTCTGTGTCAACGCAGGCCAGGGGGTCGGACAAAAACTGTTTGTTTGGGAAGGATCTCTGTGGCTGCTTTTTAGTGCCAAGCAATCTGATCAATCACTATCAAGGGATGGAAACGGCAGGCGGGGGGGGGGGGGGGGGGGTCTCTCTGAGTGGATATCTGATCGATTAAACACACCAAAACATGAGTTTCAACAATGATGAAATCTATAAAAACACTTTTTATTTAAAATTCAAATCCATTAGAGAGACTAGAACATCTGACTGCCATCAAAAATCATTTGGAAAATGAAATATATGAAGTATATTAAACTAATAATTAAAGCAGAGAACTGCACCGTTCATCATCACTGCATACAGTACTGTACCTGCAAAACGCCTCCAAAGACTGAACTTGTTTAATGTGACTGAAAAGTTTGTCACAGGTTGGTGCTGAGCTGTGGCGGCGTTGCAAAAAAAAAAAAAGATTAAAAAAAAGAATCAGATAACAGACACAAAGAAAGTGGAATAATGTCATCGGTGTGTTTGTTTGGATGGATTTTTTTTGTCTTCTGAGATCCGTCCACACCTGAGGCCAAACAGACACGTCTGTATGACTTGTGAGGTTGCTTCAGTAATGCAAAGTGCCCTGTAACAACCGAGGCCTTAACATCTGCAACGACTGTGTGATCAATAAATATACTATTATGTTTTGTTTTTTTTAAACCAAGCCTGTGCTCCTTCCTGATTCCTCCTGACTGACCACACACACACACACACACACGTCCGTTGTGTAGAATTGTTTATTATAAAAAGACTGTACATGAATCTTTCATTCAACATATTATATGTACAAATGAAGGGCAGACGGGGATTGATTCAAATATTTCTACTCATGAAATAGAGCTGGAACACTTTTTTTTTTTTTTTTTTTTTAAATGAAATGAAAATAATCAAGGCATTAGCTGCAGAATTCTGAAAAGGAAGTAAAAAATTTGGTCATGTTAGATGTCGGGCCAACTGAAAATTTTTTTTAAAAAAAATAGGATGTTAAAGATGATTCCCAGACCTGAGTGAGACCTTTTATATATCGACCGGCTGATTTTACTCGATTAAAATATGTACACCTGTGCAGCCCAGAGGATTTCACGTTCCAGAGCAGGTGGATGTTGCTCACTGAAGGCCGAGGAGGTATTCGAGTTGTTTCTTGGTCTACATCACATCTGAGGTTTCACGTCATGGCAGTGTCAGATATACCACTCCAGTCTGATGTATAACCACTGTCAGAGCCCGTTGTCTTCATGTTTAACAGCAGATCCTACAGGTGTTAAGTGGATTAGAATAAAGCTAATAACGGTGATGTGATATTAGAAGCTAAACAGGGAACGTGTTCTCTCTATGGAAGCCTTAAGCGGACATGCAGCCACACATTTATCACTGGTGATTTCCACATGTTTGTTGAGATCTCGACTTATTTACATCTTGCGTTCTTTAAGGTTACAAAAGCACAAAACAAGCTTTGAAAAACGTGCCTCTTAGTGTGGGCGACGGCAGCATGGCATGTTGTGATCTGGCCCATCTATGACCAGCGTGTTGGTTGTTTTTTTTTCAGAATTGTTTTTGGGTTTTGCCTTAATTTAGAGAGGACAAGATGAAGAACAGGTAATCTGGAAGGAGAGTGGGGGAATGACTTGGCAAAGAAGGCGCAGGTCAGACTTGAAACCAGGCCACGCCCCCCCCTTGGAAGATAATAGCTTCTGTACATGGGGCGCTACCTAATTGCTAGGCCAACAGCGCCCTGACTGGTTTTCTAGATTGCCATAAATATTCCTGTTGTCATGAGATAATGAGATGAATTAAAGGTTTTGAAAAAGACTGAAATTAGGTTTTTTTTGTAATATGTTTGTAGGTGTTGGTAAATAGAAAAAGTCTTTGTTTATGTTCTACACAGCAAAGATGAACAGTGATAAGTTTGACTGTTAAAGGAAATCAGGATGAGATGTTCCTTAAGAAGACTTAATGCAAGAACAAGATCAGCAAAGAGAGTAGATGTACCTCTTTGTCCACAGGGGGGCGCCAAAATGGACGCAAACCAAAAGTTCCCCACAGGAGATTTAATCTGTCATAACAGTTTGTTGGTTTGATGCCCCGAAAAACGCGAGAAAAAACGAGTCAAGATCTCGAGAAAACAATTGGAATGAACTCGTTACCACAGGAAATTAGAGTAAATAAAAACGTACGGACGCATGTCGGCTGAGAGCTTCCATATCGAACAGATCAGAATGTGTGAAAACGTGAACTCAGTTTCATTTTCATGATGTTTAATTAAAAGCATTTGGAGTTCTGAGATTGTTGGGAAGCCTGAAATTCACTCTGGAAGTTCAGAGATTTAAAGAGCGTAATAAAAGGTGACAAAATAAACGTTGGAAACATTTACAACTAAATGGAAGCATAATGGCGATAAAACTCAAGATTACATTTTCATCCCTCAAAGAATTTGCATGCTTTGACGCCAACGACGGATCATCAGGAGTATTTTTTGTTTGTCTCTGAAATACATCACACAGGTTTTTAATTTAGTGGATTATCGACAGGCCATGTGCGTTTTCTCTTCCACACACGATGGAGTCAAAGGAGGGCACCACTAATAAAAACTATCATATAATCAACATTCACTGAATTTCACATTACATAAACCCGAGTTTCTGCAGCTCATGTTATTTACAAGTGACCGTACAAACACTTCTTTGTTCCATCAGACATTATACTCTTGTTCACATATATCTTTGTCCAGGAGAGATGGAGTCCTTCAGCTGTTCGACCATCGTCTTTGAGTTCAACCGTTGTGAGCATGTGCAGTCTGATTCCTTAGAAACTTGTTTTTTTACATATTCCATAGATGTCCCCCACCCGCCCATATAACACCAAAATAAACTAAATAGATATTACTTTTCATTTTATTTGCAATCAGTTAAGGGGAAGAACATTCTGTCATATCAAAAAGTAGGGTCATACAGTTATGTCTATGCGTCTCAGGTGAGTGGAGATTGCTGCTGCGGCGGCGGCGGCGGCGGTCAGTCCGTCATTGGATTTATGATATGACTGAATAAATAGACCGTACTGTTACTGTCGGGTCTCTTCAGTCGGCGTAGTGCATGATGGACTCCACGTAGTTGCCCGGGAACAGGCCGGTGACGCCGCCGCTGACGCCTTCATACCAGCCGTCGTCGTTCTTCTTGATGACGTAGATGATGGACCCCTCCATGAAGCTCAACTCGTCGTCCTTGTCTTTGGAGTAGTCGTAGATGGCCACCACTGCAACATGAGGGGAGAGGAAAATAAAAAACCTGATACATGACAGACGTGGCAGAAATGTTTTGTAGAGGCCATTTTAATTATTATTATGGTTTAAGTTTGTGTTACAGTATATTTAAATAAGTCTTAATTTATGAGAAGTACTTGATTTGACATGGAAACCTTTATGGTGAATAATGGATTTATTTGGACATATTTTGTGTTATGGGTGGAGCCGAGTTAATTAACGCACAGGTGGTGAGAGAAAAAGTAGATCGTTTTTTGTTTGTGGACTGTGGTGGAGGTTATAGGAGCCACGCAGCAAATGTTTTTTGATTGTGACCTTTCGTTATGAGTTTTGATGTATTCATTTTGGATCTGTTCTGGAAACAAGTGGAATTACGAATAAAAGAAGAAATCGAGTGAAACAACGGATCTGTGAGTATATTTAAGTGGACACGCATCAGGAACGAACAGGTCGGCTCCTGTGACACAAGTGACAATTTTTATATGACACACAAGAAGAAATTGCCACGACATGTTTTAATGCTTGAATTTATCAGGGTGAAGAAAAGTTAGATATCAAGTCAAATATCAAAGCAGCCAGTTGAACCTTTTAATGGTTTAACAGAGTCACTGTGGATATGTTTACTGACTAAATTTAACTGAATTCCCTCTGTGGGGAAACTGTTTTGATTAGGAAAAATAAGACTAAGAATATCTCTTTCTTGATACGAGTGTGTTTGCATTAAATGTCGATCAATAAAAAAAACAGCAGGAAGATTCTTCTTTTCAAACAACAGAAATGAAATTGAAATAAATATAACTGTGTTTGTCTGAGACAACGACAAGAGCAACTGAAGTCAGACCTTCCTGTAAGGAGGAAGGAGTTTATGCAAGACCTGCCTCAGGACTACAGATGAGATTTAGCTGTTCAGTGTATTGCTGACATCTTCATAAATGATTGATTCATTAAATAAAAAAAGATAATAATGAAAAGCTGTAGATTCAGAGAGGAGAGCCAGTCGTCCAACATCTTGTCCTGAGACTGATCTCTGCAAGAAACCCAACGATCCTTTGTGACAAAACCACACATCACACCTTTCTCCACATAGTTCTTGGGCGCCCACTGTGGGTCTCCGTCAGCGTAGGGGTCGTTGTACTGCACCACGGCGGCGTCCTCCTCCTCGTAATCAACCGGAGGAGGCGGCGGAGGGGGAGGAGAGTCGTCGAACATCGGCAGGTCGTCTGGAGGAGGGGGGGGGGGAGGAGTAGGAGTATCTGCAACTGTTAAGCGAAAGAGGAAGTCAAATTATTACCAAAGAAAACGTTTCTCTCTGTTGGAGTTCAAAAAGATCGACATGAGCCCGGTGCTGGAGAGGACGGCGGCTCAATCATGCAGAGTTACGACAGATCATGCAGAGGAGTGTGTGTGTGTGTGTGTGTAACATGCTGTACGTTAACGTTGAAGTCACAGATCAGGATGCATCACTGTTAGAACTCATGCATCTCTTAATAGGATGATATTCTTCAGGTTTAAGCTTCTTAAGAGTTTGTGCTCCTCGTTGTGGCTCTGAAACTGCTCAGACATGCACAGACAGAAAAACGGGATTTATTAATATTAAAGAGATCTCTTTGCATGCTCAGTCACACTGTTTAAGTAGATCTGCACAACAGCATCAATGTGGGGAAACATCTATAAAAAGGAACGTAGATTGCATGTTTTATTTTAATCATCTTAAACTCTATAACTGCCTTGAAGTCTATAAGTTCATACAGACATCTAGTGTTGATTTCAGTCAAGAAATAAAGTAAATTCTGTACCTAAACCTTTTTTTTAAAGTGGTATTTCACTGACCTGCAGGATTTAGAACAACAGGGGGCAGCAAAGAGTCCCACCTTCTTCAGCTCTATGCAGTGAACTTTGGCCCTTTTTTTCTCCTACATGTAATAATCCAGCTCAAGTCTGCAGATAACAACTTTCACCTGCAGATAACAACTTCCGTTTTAAGAGCACAGCGGTTCAGATGTTTATTCCAGTATGTGTTGATGGTGGCCGTAACACGTTCAGTCAGTTTAAGGAAGTTTTTTATAACTCCTATTTTAGGATACATTAGTAATTACAGCAGCTCTGCATACGCCCTGTAACTTTTGGTCTGATTGTTTTAGTCTCATAATTAACAAGTTGTTTGTTTCTAAAAAATGGCAGAAAATGTGGCTCAGTGAGTCCTGAAGCTGAGGAGGACGTTCTGAGACCCCCCCCCCCCCACACACACTTCCCATTTTCTGACTCTATCCACTGTCCTTCCAATAAAGGAAAAAATCCCAAACATAAATCTAAAAAAAAAAAAAGAAGCCTAAAATCATTCTCATTCAAGATGTTTTTTTCCTTTTTTAAGAAAATAATAAAACTTTTATCATGCATCAATATGGGCGCATGTTTTTAAAGTGATTTTCACAATTTGTCACATTTAACAAATAATTTTGAAACCACAGAATATTTAGGTTTAAGCTGGAATCAATGAGTTTTTCTAAAAGTAGAAATTAACTTTGAAAGGTGGTGAGTAACTTCACTCTGTCTATACCCCGATGTCTAATATGAACTGTCTCTGAGTAAAGGTACACATAAGTTAGATAAACCAGGACGACTCAGATACACAGTTGGATGGTTTAGTGCTACAAGAGGTTAATGTTATTTGTGTTCTACAGACAGGAAGGAGAGGAGGGTGCATGCTGGGTGTTCTTGAAATGGTGGAGTGGTTGGCACACACAGAAGGGGGAGAGTACGTCTTAGCCTCTTCACTTACTGCTCTCCTGCATCCTGGCCACAAAGCCAGTCAGAGGTATCTGTGGAGTCAGCTGGGGCATGGGGGGAGGAGGAGGAGCGATAGACACTGAAAGCCCGGTAAAAGGAAAAAGACAAGAAAGGAAAGAGAGGAGGAAGAGAAACACAAAAGGAAGAAAGAAAAAAAAAAAGACAAAGCCCATCAGTCACCGAGAGAGAACGGGAAAACAGTTATGATGAGTGCATTCAAATCCAAAGATAACACCCACAGTGACACAGAACACAAACTGCAAGAGAAGAAAATCTAAGAGAACAGGAGAGAGTGACAGATTGAGAGCTGAGATGCTGAGTCAAGTTAATTCATCTGTTGGCTAACAGAAACGTACAACTCATATTTTTTTAAGCAAAATGATCAAAATTGAAAAAAAAAAAAAAAAAAACGACAACCAACAGATGAATTCACCCAGCTGTGCGCAGATCAGACACAAATGTTGTGAGGCTGAAAAAGTTGAGTGACGTGTGTGTGAGTGTGATGAGATTTCACAAGCTATCAAGGGAGGATAAACGGGCGGATTATGTCTGATATGTGACGATCGGACGGTTCCCACTCAGGGCTCTGAGAGAAGTGAGGACTGCTGGTGGCCATGAGGGGGCGCTGTTTGACTTACATGTCTACAGAACTTAATTCCAAAACCTTGGCAAGCCTTAAGAACTCCCTGCAGATCTGCTGTCATGTAGTCCTTTACGTTTAAAAAAAAAAAAAAAAAAGTGCAGTCTTTCCTGAGTCAATGATGATTAAGGTTTTGACTGATTACTAATTAATAAACTGAAATCAGAAACACACATTAACAATAATATGCATCTGTCTGCTGATAATGTCAAACACATTGTGATCGGAATGTGATCATCCACATCTGGAGGAGTTCTGCCTCACATTGTGATCTGATCTGAGCCAGGTGTAAATTAAATCAACACAGTGTGACTGCAATCCTGAGGTGGGGGGGGGGGGGGGGTGGGGGGATCCTCACACTAGAGTTTAAAGACCACCACAAGTTGGCAATTAATAGCTGGTAAGTCTATCCTTAAAAAAAGCTTTTCATTCATGAACATTAGATCAGATATCATCATTTATTCAGATACCAATCATGGTCTGTTTTTTGTTTTTTTAAAGGGGGAAATATTAACCACATTTTAAACCTACTTCAGCGAGTTAAGTTGTTTAATAATCAAAACTAGGGGTTAACGTCTGACCGCTCTTTTACACGAGTCTAAAATCTGATACTAACAACTGCTAGCGGTCATCGATTGTTGCTGCTGTAGAACACAAGAATGAGACATTCTGCATCAATACTAAAGACGTCCCGTGGTTCGATAAAAAAAGCCTTGACCTGCACTTTCAGACATAAGGGTAAGTCAATACTTCTGACCGGAGTGCACGTCTGACCTTCAGAAAGCAGTGACTCACTTTTTGGCTGCAAAAGGTTAGCTGGCTTTAGTTTGTGACTGGTGCATCATTTGGAAAAATGTGGAGTGTTGAGGATCTTAAAAAGAGGTTTTGAATGGAGACAGAAAGGCCTTACTTGAATTCTGACCATAGCCTGGAGTGCCTCCGTTAATATGAGGCTGCTGTTGTTGTTGTTGTTGTTGTTGTTGCTGCTGCTGCTGCTGCTGCTGTAGCTGTAGCTGTTGCTGCTGAAGTTGTTGCTGCTGCTGCAAGGAGAACTGGGAAGTGACCGACGGCGCCCGGCGGTAGGTGCCCGTGGCCGAAACCATAGAGACAGAGGAGTTGGAGGGGTTGTGCCGTGAAATCTGCCGCGAGATGGTTCCAAACTGGGACATTGGAATAGGGCCCAGACCAGGCCCCGGGGCCACCACTAGAAGCACCCAAAAGAAAGGGAAGGAAGGGAGGAAAGAGAGCAAGAAGCAAAGAGGGAAAGGGAGATTCGACAAAGGAGATAGAAAGGGAAAGAGAAGGGGGGGGGGGAGGGGGGAAGCACCCAAAACATGAATCATCAGGATGGTAAAAGATAATGAGAGCTTTTAAATTAGGATTAAAAGGACCACACCGTATGAAACAGACAATCAATAACCAATCAGAGGAAGTAGCTAGGGAAGCAATGCCGATTGTTAATTGATAATTTCATGAGGGGAAAATGAAACACACAAAAAGTCCAAAGAGGTCATCCGAATAAATCCCGCCCCTAAGGGCTCTTTGGAAATGCAGCGGAGGCAAACTAAAGAAAGGGATTAAGTGGGCAAAAAGAGGACAGCAGCAACAGAACAGACTGATCCTTCAACAGAACTGGCAGTGAGAACTTCTTCTTCACACGTCTCTCAAAAATTGGATTACAAAATGTCTTTTTCGAGGCAATCTCACGGAGATATCTCGGAACGACGGCATCAAAACAACAACATCAAACGGCTCGATTTTCAAGGTTGCAAAAGCACTAAGTGTAGACGTGGGTATGAAAGACAAAAAAAAACAGACAGGGAGAGAGGGGTTAAGGAGAGAATTTCCTGTTCCCATTTGTAGATAACGCACCGTCTCTGAGGAGAGGCCGTGCTCTCAGATAGGAATGGGTGGAACCAGAGGAAGTGCAGCTTCAGAGGAACACAGGAGCAAACAAACTCAAACTGTATTTTCACGGGCAGAAGTAATTATAGCTCAGAGTGTGTGTGCGTGATGTTTGGACGACGAGATGTTCATGTTTCAAGTGATCATCGCGTTCAAGTCGATCAGATAGTAGCAGCTACTGTGTACACACACACACACACGCACACGCACGCACACACACACGCACGCACACACGCACACCAGAAGCATCTGGAAGATTTTCAGCCTGAATCAAAGTCAGTATCAATCAGCGGCTCAGAGTCAATACATCCTGCTCATTAAAGTTTCATCAGGCAAAATTGAACGTGTTGCTTCATTATCGGGGGATCATATTACAGTAACTGATGTGAGCTGTGAGTCTACATGTGTGAGGATTAAACGATGGCTCAGTGTTTTACAATTATGCTATTAAATGATAAATAAATGTGCTTGCAGGAGCTTTTTTTTTTTTTTTTTTTTTTTTTTTTTTTAAATTGGCAACCACAGCTGGTTGGGCTCCTTTATAATTCTCTCACTTCCTAATAACTACTGGCTAATTTCTAAGTATTGGTATATTTGTTAAGTCAGGTTGCACCATTTCATTAAAAAAAAAAAAAGTCTGACTGTGGCTAAAAAAAATGAACCTGCTGCTAGGGAACATACAAAGCTCCAATCAGTAGAAATAAACGACGACACAGGAAGTCAAAACAGCAGCAGGAGCTTTTACTTAGCTTCTCTTTTGCATAATAATATATTCAACTAGCGAAAAAATAATTTGCTCATATAGGCAAGGCTCTTATATTTATATGCAAACAAGTAAAAAAAAAGGTTTGTTTCAAAAGCAGAGGAAGGCATATGACTCTACAAAGAGGGTGAAAAAACCCAAAGATGCTAACGGCTACTTGGCAATTAAGTTAATAATATTCTGAGTATGACAAGTATTTTATGGTAATATGATTAATAATGGTAAATTCAACTTACTATATCTGACAATACTTTGTTAAACTAGTCATGACTTTTATATTCAAACCTAAAAGCAAAAACTGGTTTCTTTCAAAGTACCACCAGGCCTATAAATTCACAAACATGCTAAAGGTTATTTGGGCTTTTAGCTAATCAAATGTTTTAAGCATTAAATGTTGCATATTATACCGTTTATGTATTTTATTTTATATGTAAATTACATTTCAGCAGGCTATCATTGACCTGTGGCACGTGGTTAGCTTAGCTGTAAAACACTTACATGTTACCAGGTGTCAACTTGTATTCTTTCTTAAAAACATTTCTGTGGTGAAAATATATTTTTTTAATATCATGTGAAGTCGTTGTGTTTCCATTCCCACAAAGAAAATTGCTGTAGCCAGGTTACGCTAATACAGATCAGAAGATGAGTTCCTTTACTTTCCTGATGAAAGTAAAGGAACTCGATTGAAACTTACCTGTGCAAAAAGAAGTCTCAAAGTTTGCATGCATAAATATTTGTTCATGGAAAATTCTGTCCAAACCCCGGAGAGATTCAGACTTCTAAATTGTAGTTACAGGTTTTGTATATTTATCTGGTTATGCAGCCACTGGAGGGGAATATTAAATAAGTCATTTTGAAGATTCTGCAGGCGGTAATTAACTTCATCCACCAAGCAAGAGGAGATCTGAGTGAGACTTCTTTTATAACCAATTATAGCAGATCAGTGGAAAATAAAGAGGCATCACCACCACCACCACCACCACTGAGGATTTAGAAACATGTTATTGAATCACTCTGATTTTCACCTGGTAAGTCTCCAAACAGAATCACATATTCAGTCTGTCCACACTGCAAGCAAGATGAGAAAACAGTCCTTTTCTCGAGTGCTGAACGGTGAACGAACGGGTAGACGTGCAACAGTCACAATCAAGAGACCATCAGATCCTCACTCTGTCCTTATAAGATTTGATTTAATGAGCCTACAGAAATAAATATCCTAAATAGAGAGAACAGCTGCATCCATTACTGAAGTTTGAGGAGGGTACTTTCTATCAGTTTTCATCACTTCTGTTTAAGCAATTCAATATGAAACTAATTATGTAGCCTGATTGTCTTCTACATTGAGACATGATTGCACTGAGTGAATCAGAGCCTCTTGCTTACAGTGTGTACAAACAAAGCACCCAACCACACCCTTATTTCGTGCATCTCCCTCAAGAGCAAGATCCCAGCTGATTATCCGTATCATCGGCGGTCCCGGCAGCAGAGGCTGACACGTGCAGCCGTCGGGAGTTGAGGTGTCTCACCTAAAGTTGACGGCAGTGGCGGAGGTGGAGGTGGAGGCGGGGGTGCTGGGGACCCGAACCCAGCCATGGAAGGAGGAGGTGGAGGAGGAGGAGGAGGAGAGGGTGGGGGAGGAGGTGGAGGGGCTCCAGGAGGAGCAAACATGGGCGGGACTGAAAGGTGTATTGACATTAGTGAGCGTTTATTGCAGAATAATCCGCCTGCTGCACCGCTGCTCTGTTACATAACATCACATCACTTCACTCAAGAACCCCTCCAAGGCCCGGAGGAGCGCTTCGACTTTGTCAAGACGCCGCTCCACTCACGCACACACTTGGACACACTTCTTTTGTGGTATGAATCGAGTGTTTCCATGGCGACCGGCTTGCAGGGAGAGCTGTGGTTAGTTCTGTGCTGCTGGCTTGATCCCTGCGCTGAGGTAAAAAAGCTGCTACACAAACCTGAACTATTTCTCTTTCAAGCTTTGAATTATTTGCAGAAGTCAAACACTAGCATGTAAGGATTATGTAGGGTGTGATGCAGTGCTATGTGTAGCATGTGTATGGTGTTATGTGGGCCTTAGTGCCACTGTAATGCAGCAGGTCTTTGCGCAGCTTGGCCTATTTACACAGTTGGATAGAGAATCAGCTGTGCTTAGAACACAATGGGCCGCCATAATCCCTGTCTGGTAAACATAGGCTTTGCATAGCCTAGTCTCACTATGTGCAAATAGCATGTTACATTTACACCTTGTCAAGTAATACCTCGACCGGTTTACACATGTGTAATATAATAGAAAAAATAACTTGTTTATGTGTGTGAATCTCTAATTTGTACCATTTAAAGTAAATAATTCAAACTGAAATGTGGTTATTTTATACAAGCAGACAGTTATGTAAGGTATTTAACTGTTGGTCATAGTGTGTACAGCGGTGTTATTTAGTACTGCCGTCTGCTACTATTTGATATATGTTCAAATGTAAACTCAGGCTGAGGTTTTTAACACAGCCTGACAATGTTTGAAGAGGCAGATCTGATTACACAAAGGCCAAACAGACCTGATTTTTGAGTGTCAATAACGTTTTTTGGAGCATGAAAGGTAGATTTCTATGCTTCTTCAATCCAATCCGGTGTTTTGAGCACATAAAAAAGGAAGCGAAAACTCTCTGAAGGCCTCCCTAATGATGTTCTTAGGTAGGTCAGCAGCACTTTGAGGCAGGTTTTTTTATTTAAAGCTTCACAAAAACGCCTGCAGCTACTTGAATACAATCCCTTTTCCTTTCTTTATATGAGAAAGAAGAAAACAGGCCTGGTGTAACTGTGGCTGCATGATGTGCAACTATAGCTGACAAAGCTCACCTGGTCCAGAGTTTGGGATGGAGGGTGTAGGCACGGCGATGGGAATGCCAATACCGCTGCTGCCGCTGTTCTCCCTGCTGCTGCTCCCCCCGCTGCTCCCACTGAAGGAGGAGAGAGAGAAAGAGGACACCGTTTTATTCAGGGCAACACGCTCACAGGGCACAGCAGGTAATACTGCAGATATGTGAAGGCTGCTGCTCATGTCCTATTTAGGATTGAAAGACTCCAAACTTGACATTCTCTGCATTGTGTTGTTGGGACTGCAGAGTGACACACCCAGGTGAGCAAGACATGACTCACTCTGTCGGAGGAACAGACTCAAATGGTATTGTATGGTATAGTTAACGGTTATAATAGATAGTTGTGCTTTTAAATGCTGCTTAAAAAGAACCCAAAACATAACTTTAAAGTGATGATATGCTCCTTTTTTTTTTAAAGTCTATTAAGGTGCACTCACACTAGGCAATCCGTACCGTACCAAAGCACGTTTCACCCTCAGAACAGAGCACTAACTCTAGTGAAATGAACTGCACTCTGTGTGCTTCCTCGCCCCTGGCACGGTTGGAAGAGCAAGTGCTTCGGCACAGTACAGTTGCTAATGCACGAGCACAAGCACGGGTACACAACGTGGACATGAAGGACAATCTTTCCCGACCTCCTTTATGGAGAAATCCCCCCCGAGTGTTCTGGCTGATTAAAATGTCTCAAAATAAGCCACAGAGTCAGTAAAGTTGCTGTCATGTTCTCTGTGTTGTTTACTGATCTGCCGACGCGGATTTACCTGCGCATCCCTTTTATTTTATTTATTTATTTGTTCGTTTGCGTGTCTTGTAATATAAGCGTGCTTCATGATCCCGTTAAGTCATGCATGTGTTGTATTGTAACGTTATGTAGGCGACAAGAGGTAACCGTACTCAGGTCATTCAAATAACTTTTTTAAAGATTTATTTTTTAGGCTTTTTGAGCCTTTAATTGAGAGAGAGGACAGTGGATAGAACTGGAAATCAGAGAGAGAGAGAGAGAGACAGAGAGAGTAGGGACTGACACGCAGGAAAGGAGCCACAGGCTGGATTCGAACCTGGGCCGGTCGCTTTGAGGACTACAGCCTCCATACATGGGGCGCGCGCACTAACCCCTGCACCACCAGCGCCCCAGTGAATGTATGACAGTTAATTGTTTTGCTTTAGTGTAAACAATTAGGGGCCGGTATGTTGTGGCCAAATGGCCATATGAATTACTTACAGTTAAAAAATAGAAAAGAGCCAAACATTAATGAATTTAGAATTATTTGTTTATATTATTGTTTATTCTGGTTTATTTTGGGTTTAGTTTTTGTTAATTGATTTGGGGGTATTTGTGCCTAATTTCTCCCTCTTTGGGGGCGGAGCCGCGGCGTATCAGCAGTGTCATTTAAGTTGATTAAGGACACCTGGGGTGAGAGTGAGAGTGGGGAAGCGGAACAGTTTTTTTGACTGCAAAGGGATATTTATGGATATACGTGACATAGCGAAGTTTAGTTTTTGTTGAAAAGTTTTCTATTTATAAATGTAGCTTATAAGTTGACTTTGGATCCGCGGCTGCCTTTTGTTTTTTATTTGATAGCGTGTTAAACCCGCTCAGCAATGGCTTACCTAATTGATTTTGTTTGAAGCCATCACAGTTATTGTCATATTTAGTAATTACTTAATTATAACTAACAGATGAACCACTGAAGGGAGTCCTGATAAATATCTGCATCATGATGAGAGGTTTACTTTTAATGCGGTCACGTTTAAATGTGGTACTATTTGTAGGGTTGTCATGTATCAGCTTAGATATGATACGAGTCTAAATCAAATGACATACAGTTTCTATCTGTATTGATTTGAAAGAAAAAGTACACTGACCCAGCAGAAGCCTCTGAGGAAACACAATATGTGTCAGCGATGCAGTGGCCTGTATAAGCGCTGTTTCGCCCTGCGTTCGACCCCGGGGGCTTGTAGATCAATGCCCTGACCGACTAAATCCCCCTCCTCCTTTTCACTGTCACTCTCTCTCTCTCTCTCTTATCCCTCACTTCAGCTGCAGCCCCCTCGCCCCACCTCTCCTCTTCCTGCTTCTTTCATCCGACTGATCCCTCTCTCCCCACCTCTCACCCCTCACCATCCATCGACCTCTCCCTCTCATCCCCTTATCTCCCAGAAAGCGATTCGACTCCCCTCCACCCCTCAGTCTTCCCTCGTCCCTTCCATCTCTCTGAACCCCTGCTCGCTCGCTCACTCACTCCCACCTCCCCCCACATCTCTTTATCCCCATCATCCCCCCCTTCTCTTCTTTGATCTGTGTCAGTCGTGCCCTGGGGCATCCAGCAGGGGTTACCCCTCTGAGGGTGTTGGTGGCGGTGCGAGCCGAGTGTTTGTGAGGATAAAGGCTAAACAATCTCATCGTGTCTTCTCTCTCTCTTTTGATGTGACGACGTTCTTCACCCCCCCACATCTGCATCTTCTGGATTGATCCATCCTGATCCCTCTGAATGTTACGCGTCCCTTTGCTAACCCCCTTTCTCTCTTCCTTCCTTCCTCTTTATTCAAATTCTCACTGTGAAAATGATAGCTCAATCATTCAACCTTCTCCTCTCCTTCAGCCTCCACACGACACAGCTGCTTGTTTTGAAATCAACCGTCTGTAACGCTTTAAAAAAAAAAGTTCAAGCTAACTCGCTCACAGCTGACAAAAATCCCCTGAGCCAGTTAGAAAGAAGACAGTGTTCTCAGTGAAAGGAGCGTAAAGTGAAAACAATATGTAAAAAGTATTTGCTCAGACGCTGTGACTTGATTTGAAAGAAAAATAGACTTACAAAGCAGCCCGAAGCCAAATCTAAGATGAAAAAAGATCGCGCTCCTTGCTTACAAAGACTGGAAATTGTTATTGAGGTTTTAGATGTGCATAAATAACCTGCAGCGCAGAAGCAGCAGGAGATGAATGAAAGGGGCTGCTGTAATCTAGAATAATAATCTAATACAGCGTGATTCCAGCTCAGGGCTCCGTTTAAACTGTTATGGTGTTACTGTACTGGTATGTAAAAGATCAAGTGTGCCAAATGAAGATTTGATTGCAAAAATAATAATGTTGAAACAGCCAGAGATGATCTGTGCAGAAGATGTGACTAACATGTAGCTACTGTGTGCTGACGGTGCAAGAAAGCTTATATTATATAAATATAAAACCAAATATGTTTAGCGTTTGTGCAGCATATTTCTAACCTCTTCACTTCTGCTTCTCTGCTGCACATTTGGAAAGCCTCATTTAAGTTTCCACTTTAAAAAACAAAAACCCGCCTTGCATCCAATCCAAAAAGAAAAGAAAAAGTAAATTATAATACAGTTCAAAACAAGCAATCTGATTGGACAAGATCACTCCGCCTCAGCCTGGAGTTGTGAATATTTTGATTAATAAAGAAAAACACGGTCAGCTGTTAATTTTGGTTCAATCTCATCCCACAGCAGATTCTGATTTCACTGGTTTCATGATAAAACTAATTTCTTAAAACGTACAAGTTAAGGTTCATAGTACTACGAAGTAGCTGGTCTGTGGTAACCATGGACACAAACAGAGAATGTTTGGGTTGCTTGGCAACAGTCTAGTTCCAGACAAATTGCGGAACTAGTCGAGTTGGTGGAGTTTAAAAATAATCTGTTGTTGATTTTTAACCACTGTTTTCTGCTTGAGTAACTGTTGTATGAAAGTGTTATCACACTTGAGGTCGAGAGGTTGTCCTGGATATCAGAACTGCAGCCTCGTGCTTACGACCGAATCACAGCAGTGCTGATTATTCAGAATAACGTCACTGCCTATCGTGTGATATTGCTTAAATATAAATAGTCCCTACATGACTGAAAAAATCGAATTGGAACAGCTGAACAGATGCAGCTGTGCTCAAACTATGCTCTCACTTCTGATCTGGATACTATTTACAAAAGGGTTAATTTTCAAAAATATATACATTTTTTATCACGTTTAATCGTCTGGTGCTGTAAACTCATTTGAACTTCATCGCTGATTTGTTCCTTCTCTGTGAGGGAAGTTGTTCAGAGATCTATTATTGAGCTTGTTACCAATAACAACAATGTCAGGAAATCTGGGAGATCAATTGGGAGCAACGTGCAGCAAAAAGTCGAACAAAAGAGGGACATGAAGCAAGCGGGGGGAGGAGTTTGTAGTTCATAAACAAAGAATGGATGAGTCAAAGAGGAGATGGTAGCTTCAGCTTGTGACTGTTGGTGGCTGTTGAAGAATTGTAAATTAGATGAAAAGCAGGTTGTGGACGCTGACATGACAGAAGGTGAATCTACACACAGTTTACTACTTATCTTTTAAATAATAGATTAGATTGTGATGCATGATTTATCCCAAAGGTCATTCACTTCTTCATTTCTATTTATAAACCATTACTTCAGCTAAATTAAGACGGGAAGTGTGGAGACGAGACGGTTTGGACGTTGACTCTAACGACTGAGCTAAACCAGTCGCTCACATTCACTAGTTTGAATGTCTCCTGTTTAGTTTGATTAGTTAAGGTTGGAATCCAAGTAAGGAAATGTTATCAGGATTCAAATAACTGACTTTTCTTATGCGTCGTTATCTGTCCGACAGAAAGATGTTAGAAAATAAAGAGGACCAAACAGCAGGTGCTGATATTGAATTTAGACTTCTGTTGAGGTTGGCAGAGACAGACGAGCTGAGTAAGCACTTCGGCTTAAGGCCTGTGTAATCAAATAGTGATGCCACAGCATTATTAGCTGAAGCAGGGCTGGTACAGCTCGACTGGGAGGACAGCAGCAGTCTGTTGACGGGGCATCAGGGCGACTTTAAACCACAGATCAGGAACATTTGTTTGTAGTCGCTCTGAAGGTTTTTATGCAGGACGACCTGGAGTTTGGTTTTTAAAGGAGAAAGTAGACGGAGCACTGGGGAACTTCTGTATAAACAAACACGAGGAGTTGGCCGAGGTTGGGGGAGAACGAAATGATGTTATATTTATGAGCATCGCAGTCAGCATAACAGGCTTTTTAGCTAATGAGGCGGCTCCACGCACTCGTAACTCAAATTTGATGAAAGCGTCGCCCACTTTCTCCGCCTTCACTTTTCTGGGTAACAAACCTTAAGAGCTACGTTCAAGGGGTGACTTTTTTTTTTTCCTTCTTCTTAATTTAAGCAGCACTTTATATTAAAGGCTTTTACAGATATTAATATCAGAGTGATTCTAGTCGCAGTAAGGAACCCTCAAAGCCTTGTCAGACACAGGCTGGATTTAGTGCCGCAGAGAGGAGGAGGAGGAGGAGGAGGAGAAGTGTGAAAGAGTGTTTATCTGCTGAACTGAAAGACGGGATTAAAACTACCTGACATGGAGGAGACCGCTGTTTTTTGGAGAGATGCTTTCCCACATTACTAAAAACACTGAGTGCACAATTTAGTGTTCAGTTCAGCTGGACTTCTTCCACTCTTTCCTATCACCCGTCTCACTCTGCACTGAAAGCTGTGCAAAGCTGACGGACTCATCAGTTACAAAGTTGAGAAACTTTTTTCCCATTCCTTGATTGATCTCAGACTTGATGATATCAGCAGACGCCAGCAGTGTTTAACCTGCTATTTTTTTGTGTTTTGTTTAACATACTTCTGGTTTACTCTCTGTTATTGAGGGACATACTGCTCACACACACACACAAACAGGACCTGTAGACATGCATTAATGGAGAGATGTCAGAGTGGGACTGCTACACACTGCTACACAGGGAGCGCGCCAGAGCAGTTGGGAGTTCTGTGCCTTGCTCAAGGGCACCTGGGCAGTACTAGTGACTTGGCAACCAATCTATTGCTACCAGACTTGAACCGGCATCTCTCTGGTTCCCAACCCGAGTCCCTACAGACTGAGCTACTGCCCCTTTTATCGACTCACTTAACATCTGTTGATGTAAGTTTACTGGAGACGTTTTAACTATTTATCTAACTGTTATTACTTTCTTATTATGAATCTAAAAACCAAAGACAGTTTTCAATGATGATATAAAACACAAAAAGGCAGTTAATCCTTATATTTAACATGAAACAGCCAGTGAAAACATTTTGCCTTTAGGTTGGATAGATAAAGATCAATCAACTCTCAGAATTAGAAAAGAGAAGTTCTGGATCTACTCTGGTTTGTGTGTGACAGACAGATCGTCTCCACAGTACCTGTGTGTGCGTTGCCGCTGGTTGACCGACGCCGTGCGGCCCGGGCTGTGCTGCTGGCCGTGCTGGCTGCCCAACCGGGCGGGGCTGGTCATGTAGTCGTTGGGCACCGTGGGCGGCTTCACCGGCTCCAGGGTCTTGTAGGACGCGTTGCGCCTGCAGCGGCAAAATGAATCAGGAAACAAAAGGGAAATGTAAATCTTACTATCCAAACTATGAGGCGGTGCTCAGTGAAGCATTTTAAAGCCTACATCATCTCCCCCGGCTGGATGAGAGTTCACTGCAGTTTACCCTCGGAAATTATTATCTGATAAGTGATGCAAACGGCTGCTGTGTGTTAAACGGCGGCTGGGTTCATCGGGGTGCGAGACCTGTCATATAGAAGTTCACAGACTTTACTTTTTTTTACTAAATCCCTTTCCTCTGGCTTCACTTAAATCTGTTTTTTGTCATCCAAAATAAGTAAGCGAGCCAAAACCACAAATCACAGCGATCACGACCACACTTGAGTTGAACTGTTACGTCCTGGAGCATTAGTTTTAGCAAATAACAGAGTGTGAACCAACACCACCCACCGAGCTGTTACCCCTCAAATCACAGGTAATTATCACAAAAACACGCGTGCCAAAAAAATAAATGAATAATTAGATATCTACTTGGACTGCATGTACTTGAATTGCCCCCAATTCGTCCCTGTGTTTTTTCCATTCCGTGTTTGGTAATTAGAGGATTAGTCTGTCCTTGGTGCTGATCGAAATGGAAATCTTACCCGAGCGTGCCGCGCCCTGACATGGGAGGGCTCGGTGGTTTCTGCGTCGGCGGGTTGGTCCTCGATAGTGTTCCTCCTCTGATTGACTGATTGTTTCCATGTTGCTGTGGTTAGAAGAAAGGTGCTCATTTAACAGACAAATTGTGGATGATTACAAAGTGGGTGACGAAAAATTTAATAGTTATAGGCTGCCCAGATGAAAACAAGATCTATGTTTTGGTTGAGTATTTAATGTCAATCCAGCTTGTTTTGAACTCAGGCGCTCTGCGTGTTTGCAGGTTGGAAACCTTTGGGTTGATTCAACAAGGCTGATAACTTGTACAATCTCAGTGCATTTTATGATTGTAGGTTTAAAAAAGTACTGAAGCTTATCAGCTTAGGAGCGAATCAAAAGTTTAAAACTCTGGTATTGCGACAACCCTACTGCAATGTAGTCTTATAAATTCTGTAAAATCGTTCGATGATACTTTGTCTGGGAAGCCTATAGGGGGTTTAAATGAACTACTGAACATTTCTAGACAACTAAAGACATGTAACATAAAAGAAGGAGATAGTAAATTAACAAAGAGGGGTAAGGGACAGGGTGGGGGGGGGGGGGGGTTATAGAGCATGTATGATCTGGGCTAAGAGGACTACAGTACAAGTTGGTTAATGGGGATAACATGGGAATGACAAAGATCACCACATGTAAGGGGGTCTGCTGGTGAAAGGGAGTTGGACAGATCTATCAATAATGCATTACAGTACAATGGGTCATGGGATAAACCACACTTACCTTGGCTTTTAGCCACTTATGAAGGCAAGGTATAAAAAAAGAAAAAAAAAGACAGAGAGGAGAGAGACAGAAAGAGGGCATGTCAAAAGGGCCGTGTCTCAACAGATCAGCAAGAGTCAAAGTACAACGAGGAGGAGAAAAATGACTCCCGGTTTGTATTTACACTGAGTAAACATTTTGCAAGAGCTGGGTAGGTCAGCCGTTATAACCAGAGGAGAACGCTGTGACTGTTGCGCCCTTTACTTAGACTTACAGGACCACACCCAGTGCCACATTCAGAGTGGATCAAATCACAGGGATTCTGATGGCAGAGAAACACGTTTTTATCTGAACAGGGAATCAACCGTAGCACATAGAAAAAAGCTGCTGTGTAAATAAGTGTTTTAGACCTCTTGAGCATCTTTGTGTGTATTTAAGGTTTTGGACTACAAAAACCATTCTCATGACCACGTTACTGGCAGCAATGAAAAAAAAAAAAACACCTTTGTACCTGAGTGGGCAGATGTCAAAGAGAATATAGAGGCAACACAGCAGCTGGCTTTATCTTCAGTTTGACAACTGCAGAGTCAAGTGGCTCATCTATAATGCAGCTTCCCCAGTGGCCTTTGCAGAGAGCATTGCAGCATCACAAGACCACGAGAGAGAGAGGGAAAAAAAAGCAACCGAAAGCGAAATTCAAGGCAAAGGTCAGAGAAAAACACCTTCAGAGCAGCTGTGAATGGTAAATTTCAAATTCACATTTCACTCTCCCCGGGTTATCGACGCTATACGAGATTCTATTTACAATGTAGGTCATGAGAGGAATGCCGAGGCCTGGGACTGCTTCTCCTTATCTTTCTGGGAAAGGCTGTGTCTCTGTTTGGCTGCCCGGCCCGGCCTGTCAGTGTGAAAAAAGCTTTAGTTACGTCCGAGGTGAATTGTGGACAGGCAGGTTCAGATTAAGGTCATTATCAAGTCCTGAAGGCTTAAGGTGTGGAGCTCGGGTGAAAAAGTAGAGCACTGCAGTCTGACAGAGCTGGGGGAGGCTGCTGGGTCAATGTTTGGATAGAACAGAATAAATCAGGTGTTCAGGACATAGACCCCCAAAATTAAGCCACTTCAACATGACACAGTTTATTGAAAATTGACTTTAGTTAATTCCTCATTGTTTTGAGTCTGAAAGCTAGAAGACTCTCAAAATCAAGAATAACATGTTGGATTATTAGAAATAAACTTAAAACTTTAATATGAATATTTCCCTCCCTCTTTAAATACAATTAACTCTAAAATAATATTTTAATATAATTTCTTTGAATTTTTCTTTCATACATTTTTTTTTTTTTTTAGTGGTACCCACTTTGATGACAAATTGGGATTGACTATCTTCAAGTAACGGAGATCCTGTGTGACATACTTTTTAAGGTAAATTCATCATAATCAGTGGGGGGGGGGGGGGGGGGGGGGTTAACCATGTCAAAGCTTTCTTAAGTTTATACAAACATTTTACTGCTGCTGATTTTTGTAAAAAAGCGTTCAACTGACAAATCATAGGCTGGCCTTTGTTGGGATGTAGTCACAAGAAAAGCACCACATCTGTCTCTGCAGTTAGCGCTGGTAGCAGCTAGCCGGCAGTTAGCACTAAAATACTGTATATCCGGAATACTTTATTAATCCCAAAGGGAAATTCCTTATGTCTATGAAAAAGACAGCAATCATTGTGGTCGTCATATTGAAAGAATATTAGTTGTTTATTTTGTAGAAAGTGAAATGAAACAAACCTCCAACTCCTCAGTCATTTAATGAACTCCTTCTAAAGGCTATCTCATGTTATATGGAAAAATAACTTAAATGTCTTTGTTTGCTTTGTATCCAGACACTCTAGTCACTTATCTGCTGAACAGTGTCATGATATGTACCTCACTACTTAATGCTGACTTGCAAGAATAGACATTCAAACGACACGCAGAGAAATAAATAAAGCAATCATGAGAAGAGAAAATATTCAAAGTCCCCAAAAACCCAGAGCTTTTCCTTTAATCTAATCTGGCGAACTCATAACTGACACAACATGAAATATCAAAGGATTGCAATCAGACTTCAAACACCTGACATCATCATGTCTGGATTCCCAAAAGCCCCGCTGACTAGATTAAACATCAGCTGACTGGAGGAATAAATCTCATCTTCTATACGAGAGCTAAAAAAGCATTACGTCACTGTGAGGACGACTTGAGATGCAGAAAGCGCCTGATCTGTCAGATTCCACTTATTATTGATACGACGCTGCTGTGTTCAAAGAAGAGTGTGATTAACTTTAGATGCATTGCACCTTCTCTTTTCTCTCAGTTCCTCTTTTTTTTTTTCTGAGCTTCTGCTTCTCTTTAATAATGGATGTGGACACAACACTGTCTCTTCTCTGTGTTACAACTCGTGCTTTGTTGTTAAAACTTATTGCACATTTAGGCCCGTGCAAACACCCCGGCAGCTGTTGCACGTTTCACAGTTTACTGGAAGCAAAAACGCATGATTTAAACTCCCATTAAAGTATCGATCCTGGTCGGTAAGTAAACCACAGCGATAGATATTCTATACAAGGCGAGCGTCTGACAGCAGCCATCACGGGCCTCTATATGAATTAATATGGAGTATTGATGCGGGGTATTGATTGGCTCTTTGGGCTGTGACATGCATGGATGAGAGGAGGTGAGTGATGTAGGAATGTCAGATGTGTGTGTGTGTGTGTGTGTGTGTGTGTGTGTGTGCGTCACACATTCACAAACTAAAGTGCACAACGTTTGAAGAGACTTCTTAAGAAAAAGCCGAGTCAGATCAGGCCCAGTCTAATGCGTAATGTTCTTAAAATAGAAACATCGCACACCCTCAGAGCAGCCTTAAGCACGGTGCTTTCAGTTATTTGACACTATTGTGCAACCATGTAACGACTTAATTATCCAAAATCCTTTAATTAAAACGCCCTTTTTTTACCCTTGAAACAGTAGTTGACAAAACAATCTTAACCAAATTAAATTCAGTATTTGATCTTCAGTTTCTCTGTTTTAATGACATTGTAACTTTCCATTGTTTATGTAAAAAATAGGAAGGGTAAAAGAATGATTGTTCATCTACATTTTTTTATGAGAATCTAATAAAGATAATTTAATAAGAAAAAAAATAATCACCTGGGACTAAGTCTGGAAAATGGAATTACAAGTAAGAACATTTAGTCAACTATGTAATTTGAAAGTTATTGAATTTGCTCACACTCAGATGGCATTTAAAAATAATAACTCAAAATGTTTGTTTGGAGGGAGATTTTCACAGTCCATAGTCTTCATGCTAAACTAAGCTAAACTAAAATAAGCTAAGCTAACGACCTCCAGACACTAGCTTTATATTTAGCATAAGATGAGAGTATGAGAGTTTTACTGTGTCCCTCGTGAAGCTTAAAAATAGCTAATCCCCCAACGCCCCTCCAAAAATGGTTTTCTTGTGTCCAGAAACATCATCGTTTTACAGTCTTAAAAAGAAATGTTCACTATGATCTGTGAAAATATTGACCGTGTTGTAAGAAACACAAATAAAATGCTTCGCTCCCCATTAGCCATCACGCTCGTCCATCATGTTGGAAGTGTCCAACCTAATTCCCCGCACAGTAAATTGTGGCTGACACAATGGCTTTTATCCTGCCTTATCAATGCCTGTAATGCTGCGGGACGGTAATGTGGGGCCTTCTAATCCAATCTGTGTAAGAGCTGCGATTGATTGGTTGATTGATGGGGCAGAGGAGGATTGAGATGCCTGGGGCCGTCAGGAAATGATGTCATTACCACCACTTTCAGAGCGACCCTGTGACCCCCCCCCCCCACCCTGAGCGAGCCCTGGCAGCAGAGAGGTATTGGAAATGTCACGGTTTGATCATCAGAGAACTACATGGGAGAGTTTATCACACCAGAATCAGATTCTTTCTTATCTCTAAGATCGCGCTGATGTGAATTTAAACCACAAATTGAATAGAAACCACATCCGCAGAGGTTTAGAGAAACTAAAGAACAAGATTACGAGGATGGTTTGGGCCTAAGTGCCTCTCAAAAGGTCTCACAAATTTGCCATTTTCACAGCACTCTAAGAATAGAGCTATTTTCTGAAAGCCATGTGATGTAATCACTTTTTTCAGTTCATCTCCTCCCCCCCAACCCGTTCCCACCAACCCACACTGGAACATATTCCTGTAGGGTCAGAAGGGGTGCTTTCTGAAGATGAAAGCGAAAGCACAAGAGATGGAGTGTGAGCCAGAAAGCGAGTCAAAGTAGGAAAGAGAAGAGTGGAGGGGAGATAGGAATACCTCTGGCAAGAACGAGAGGAGGGGGAAGGGAAGAAAATTAGATGTAGAGGAAGAAGAAAGTGAAAGAACAGAAGCCAGAGATAAACTAATGAACTCAGCTAAGAGAAATCTCATATGGAAACGAGGAAAAGGCTGAATTATACACAATATTTGGAAGAAAATGGAAAATCTACTCACCTTGACGCCATGGCCGACATCGTCCAGCACGTTGTAGTCGATAGGCTTCCTGATGTACCTCACCGGCCGCTCCATATTAGCTGGTGCTATGATCTTGTGGGTCCTCGCCGTGTTCTTGTTGGTCGTCAGGATCCCGATCTCCCGCCTGGCCACCTTTTCTTTATGGATGTCCACCGTCTGTACATGACACAGAGGAGAAGATGGGAATCGATGCTTCATTGGGAAGTCAGCGAACTCACAGTCCCAACAGGGACCCCTGGGACTGGATGAACTCGTCATACAGCAGCTTAAGAAGGTTTAATTAAATCACGAGGCTGCGCTTTTCATCACCAAGGTCGTAATCGGTTTACAACAGCCAACGCAACACTAATACAATCGATTGCGGTGGACCAATGACCGAAGCATGTGTATGTGGACGTAAGTGACTTCAAAACTTCATTGATGAGAATGAGGGTACTGGCTCGGAATCTTTAAATAACAGAAGAGGGCAGAAGAAGAAGTCTTTGTTTTCATGGTCAAACGTGAAAGAAAATGTCGGCAGTGTGGGAGTCTCGCACTGTCGTTGGGAAAGATCGATGATATGCCGTATGGTAAGACATTTAGTGACATTTCAAGTACAGTTTCAATACATTAAATTTCATAGCTTATCTGGAAAAAAAAGCAGACATGAAGAATTATAAAGAAGTAATGAAACAAACTCATGGAAATATCGTAATCGGCTTGTTCATTTAAACGTTGTTAATGGTGTCAGATGGTTTTCACAGTTGGCTCTAGTCAAAAAACTTCTGTAGAGATTATGCACAGTATAATTCAAAATGCCCTCATTGATTGGTTTTGGCCGCTGTCAAATCTTCCACGACACCAACACCACCACTTGGTTTCAATTCTCTGTCCAGCATTCAGACTCCCACTGAGCTGGGAGGAGTCCAGGAGCAGCTGCCTTCCCCCCTGAGAGATGAAAGACTGTAATGTCTGCTGAGGGCAGACCAGTAAACCATGGTCTCTCACAGGGGGGGCAGGAGTTAGTGACCAGCGCCAACAGAGGATTCCTTTCATGCCACATGGATCTGGATCTGGACTGTCTCTTTATGCTGCACTGTTCTACTGTATGACCGACTACAAGGCCTTTAAGGCTTCCCCAAGTTGAAAGACGCACCAACACTAGTGGACTTATATGTAGTCCAGTGGCGTGCATTCATTGATGACATCTCTGGACAATATCATCCAGTGGGCTGACATTCTCTCTAGTATATTTATAAAAAAGAATATTTAACTTCTTCCAGGACACGCAAGGATACAAGAAAGTGGATTGTTCCAAATGGTAGGAAAAAGAGGAATCAATATTTCATAACAGGCAAAGTTGCTCATACATAATTGCTCCCACAGAGACTTCTCATAGAAAGGGGAAACATCCGTTCTGTTCCAATACCCGGTTTTTTGTCTGTTTGAATTAAAAGGTATGACTGAGTGCTGACTGCGGTCATCTTGTTTAACCTGAGTCGGGCTGACAGAACATCTGAGGCTCGTAAAATACAAAAAAAAAAAAAGAACTGCCGAAACAAAGTCTTCCCAACGAAGCCAGTGCAAAAATATTCCATTTGAGCAACTCTTATAATTCCAATCCGTGCAAGGACTCCTCTGATATTGGATTTAGGCTCACAGCTTAGCCACCGATCAGAGATAATACCCAAATATCAGAGTGCCATAAATCATAATTGTCTTGAAACAACTGGGCCAAATTCTTATCAGTATTTTTGAACAGAAGCAGAAATACATTTTCGTTTGTGGAGGGATGATGGGGTTCAACGATTGGATATTATGGACCCAAATGGAAGAAGAGGTAAGGAAAACTTCAGCTGTTCTTGGTCTGGATTTATTTCCAAAACTTTTTGCCTACTTTCACCTGATTATGACCCAAACACACTGACCTGTCCTAGAGATTTGTGAAGTGTTTCGGACATGGGGAAAACACCAAAACTCAAAAAAGAGGAAAGTCCCACAACTGACTCCCAAAAAATAAACTCAGAAACAAGATTGTTGTTATAATATCAACGCTAAATTTGGAAGGATTCTGGTATAGCTGATTATATTCCCCCTTATCAGGAAGCAATATGCAGCTTGCAAAGGAGGGAAGTAAGAAGGCAAAGCAGTATGAGGTCATCTCCTTCCTGTATGCACAGAAATGAGCGCTGCTGTTAAAGCGAGAGAGGATGTTACAGAAGTGTTTTCAGGAGGCATAAATTCAAAACCGCTACGTTCATGCATCGAGACGTTGCACCCTGTTGACAACGCTTTTCTAACCCACTGAACTGTGCCTAAAGAACGGGGAATGGATCTGTCAAAAATGCAAACGTCAAAGTGGAAATGCACATTCAGGCTTGACCCCCTTTTGACCGACCCCAGTGGGGAGCTTCCAACCAAGCAATAGCTGCTAAATAGCCCGTCTACCTCCTTTGCCTTTTTGACTGGCACTAGGGGTGTTTACTGGATCCCAATGGTCCATCTGTTGGGTGGCAAGAGAAAGAACTTTGAATACACCCTGCCAAGCTGAAAGGTGGATAATTCAAATGTGTTTTCAACCAC
Source organism: Labrus mixtus (assembly GCF_963584025.1). NCBI lineage: Eukaryota > Metazoa > Chordata > Actinopteri > Labriformes > Labridae > Labrus > Labrus mixtus. The sequence continues at coordinate 20,009,432 of NC_083630.1, read as the reverse complement.
TGTCACCCATCTGTTTGAGGCCTGTGGGTGTTTTCCTAGAACACTGAGCAATCTTTGGCTCTGGTTTTTGTTTGGTTTATCCATCAGCTACAAGCTTTTGAGCATATAAGGGCCCCTACTTTTCTTTTATGAGCTGCTCTTCTTCATTCAGTCGCTAAAAGACGATCTAGCCACCTGTGTGACCACTTTGAGGCTTTTAGGTCATACATTGGCTGCTGCAAACATCATCATCGTCATCCATATACTCTAGCCAGACAGACTAAAATAATCAAGTTGAATGCACTTAAGACTGGAAAAGTTTTTTTTAACCATTCTGGGATACAAGTGAGTCAGTGCAATGGTTCCCAAGATGAGAGGCTCTTGTTTCGTTGTTAGTAGCAACAAGTGGCTAAATATTTGAAATGTTATTTATTTTCTTAATCCAGATCGTTGCCATTTTGGTTACGGCTGCAATGGGAAAGCTTTAGCTCCAAATGGCCAAAAAATGGTCACAAATCAAAAATGTTTGAACTTAAACAAACCAGGAATATAATGACGTGATATAATGATAATGATATTAACAGGGCATGTCAATTACTCTGTTCTATATGATCATCCTGTTATCACTCAATGTTTTAAAGTCAATTTTCAGTGTTTCATTACAATTTCTGTTTTTTTTGCCCTATATTCATATGTGAATAATGAATCCCAAAATATAGCACTAAACATCTCTTCCAACTGTGAACTTCTGACCCAGCCACTCCTCTGCTAAACCTCACTGCTCAGACTGCGGGGGAAGTAGGGTAGGGTAAGAGTATTTGAAAAACAGGTCACACAATGACCTAATATGTCTGAACAACATCAGCAAGAAGGGTGCACAAGTCTCGGTCCAGTGGTACAACCAATCATAAGGAACAGGGCTGGAATCTCGAAGCCTGACGAAAACGTAACTTGACAACCCTCTTACCAAACAAACACACACTGTTTTGTAAGGATGAGGTAAGAGGAAATCAGAAAGAAGAAAAAAAAAACTGTAACTCTTTGATACGGAATTGGGACAGACGGTTCCACTTCAGCACATGTTGGAGAGAAGAAAAAAAAGGAAAAAAAGACTTTTCAGCACTTTGGCAGACTGGCCAAGGGATGATATCCTCAATAAAATGCCAGCTATGCACAAACATGCAGACAAACCTAAAAAGCTGCACAGCATGTACTGTAGGCGTAATGGTGAGCTTGTGCATAACATGGGGAAATGACTGCAACTACACAAACACACCCTACATACCAACGTGTCAGTGGGCATGTGTGGTTAGACCACACTAATGTGTCAATGACTAATGATAGCGTTCAACTGCAGACAATCTGAAAACATGTTTCAGATACAGGCTGCAGTTCTTTCTGCTGCTCTGAGGTATTGCACGCCAAACACGCCGAGAGGTATTCAGTTAACCGGGTTTGCTATCCAAAAACATGAGGACACATTCTTAAATGGCATGTAATATCGTAAAAACCAAGCAAGACATGGTTATGAAATAAGACATGGCACAGGGTCTTATTAAAGGCCACTGCTGGCTGAGCGCTGAGATAAGCTCGTCTTTACAGCGGTCCAGGAATTGAAAATCCTTGTTCTTTACGAGGAGATTACGAGGAGATAATAACTAAGAAGCACACGTCTGTTAAACACATCAGAACCCTCGATTTTCAAGCGTACAGTACAGAACGATTTCCCACAATGGTGGAAGCAGCGAACAGGTGAAGAAGGCATGATGAGGACATGATCATCTCTTCTTTAGCGGTTTTATGTCCCCTTAGTGCTCTTTCTTAGCACAACTCCGCTCTCATCATCATTACCCATGTTCACCCCTGAGAGCGGAATTGAACAATTTGCGATGCTCAGTTTGTTCCAGCAGTTATTTTATGATAAAGTGCTGCGAGTGCTGAAGTGTGCTTTTCGTTTTGCTGCGCCCACTTACTCTTAACCTGCCTGCTTGGCGTCTACTACAGCTATGTCCTGAGTTATCCTGAAATAACATGCTCAGAAGATAGTCCTGAAAGCTGTTGCTTTTGTGGAATCTGGGAAAGCCAACACATGTAGAGCTTCTTATGTGCTCATTTAGCAGTGTCATTGTCGCAGACTTAGGGTGCGTTCGAATCGTCCCTCCTATCTCCTTTCACTATCCACTTCACCTTAACCCCGCAAAAACGTCATGAGGTCAAGGAAAGATGTTAGGAGAATTCATAAAGGACTTAGGGAAAGGCGATCTCGTTGCTCTGACAATCCGACCGCATTTTCCACTAGGCCACGTCATTAACTGCGACGGGCCGGCGGAGGTTAATGACGCGAGTCCGCCGTGTTGAAACTACAATGTTCCCGAAAATGGACTTCTTACCGGTGAAATAATCCTAATCACCACAAGGTTGGGATTGAAATAAAAGCAATATAGACTACCAGGCTACAAGTAAGAAAAGTGAAACCATCAGCTTCCTGTCCACTCAGAAATCAACATCAAATTAAGTATGATTATATGAAATGAATTGTTACATTAATGTAAGATATAAGATATAACCTACACATAATGTTTGAAGCATACAAATGCACAAAACATTCTTAAGTGAATGAAATATGTTGAATAAAACATCATCTTGATAAAAATGTCTCTTATCTTTTTATCCCTTGATCTGTGTCACTTTACGATCATCGTTAATGTTTGTGAACGGTCGGGTGCGCGACTCGCTTTAAATGTTGCGGCCGCAAGGAATTGTGGGGCGGCATATCTCATCTCCTTTCGTAAAAGGATGGTCCGGTGTATCCTATGCTAAAGGAGGTTATAAAGGAAGCACTGACCCACCTTTCCTTAACTTTTAGAGAATTCGAACGACTCTTATCATGGCCGCCACTTAAATGCTTCCGGGGTTAAGGTAAAGTGGATAGTGACAGGAGATAGGAGGGGACAATTCGAACGCACCCTTAGCCTGCTTTCTGTTGGACAGGCAGGTGCCAAACAATGGCGGTTAACTTGTGCTTGCGTGCAAAATTGTCAGCTTTTCTTTTGAAGACCCTATGGCTGCTGTAGTTCCCATTTTTCTATCTTCTGCTTGGCCCTCTGTCCAGCCTCATCCACAGGAAGAGTGCAATCCAACACTCCGCACCGAGCCAAACCGGCCGTGGAAGCGGGGTGCAAATGCCTCCGTGTCTGCTGTGTAACCCAGCGTGATTACAGCCAGAACATCTGAGGCTTGTCATCTGTGGAGTCGAGCAGTTGTCCGAAGGCCGTTTCTCTGAGCAGTTAGTGCAAAACAGAGAAATGCCAGAGCGTTCAATCTGCACTCCGAGCCAAAATGGGAGGTCAGTCGCCCCCCGTGGGGAGTTCTCCGTTTGGCAGCTTCTTGTTAAACATCCCTCGAAAAAAAAAAAACGGATTCCTCTGGTAAAATCTAACGACCCATGCGTGGTGTGATGAAGCCAGAAGCGGAGGTTGAGAGGGCTGGACGTGTGAAACCTTTGAGGGGTTGTTTCTCCCAGCAGAGAGAGAGAAAAAAAATAAAAAGCGTCTCCTGCATGCCAAGGTCGACGCTTTGTTTGCTAACACAGCACATATGGAAACACCTCGGCTGACATTAGCCAATCTTACTTTTGGGCTGAGGCCAAACGACTCCGACTGAGCTGTGAGTATACATACAAGCTGAGAAAGCAGTCTACATCATGCCCAGACATAAAGCCGGACAACAATGGAGACAACAAACATTATAAGATGAATCCCCGCTGCAGATGGTCGCTTCAGTACGAGGAAATACTTTTCTTTTTTCTGATCAGACTTGCTTATGTGAAGCTGTCAAATAATGGCCGTACTCTCAGGCGAAGCAGAACAGAGGTGTAGTGATATAAGATTTAATTGCAGAGTGGTTGCTGAGTGGGAAAATCATTTGTGGTACAAACGATGCTCTGCACTGGGATGAGAAGCAGGCGGAAGTAACCACATCTTCAACAGTCAGTTCCCATCATCACTTAGTCATATTTGACCTCACGTCAGGACAGGGTGGAGGAGAATGTGCATAAAACAACACGCTTCACACTTTACGACCCAAACAGAAGACAACAACTTCTGAGACGCCAATGCAGCAACGGTCTTAACCCGACACTGACGGACTGATTGAGATGAATTTGAATAGTTGATACATGTTTTTGGGCGAACTCCCGCACGCTGTCTACAAGAAACACATTTATTAGCAACGTTTCTGTACTGGACGTTAATAAGTCAAATCAGAACCAAACCAGTCTATTGAAAACATCCTAAAACATGTTGGACTTATCTTTCTTCTACACACCTGTCTAATTCTGTGAATGCAGTGTTGCCCACACATGGACGATACCTGGGCGGGCAACCCAGTTATATATAACCGTTTCTTTGTTAATTAAATAAATAAAAAAATAAACAAAATGCTACCATTTTCACTTGTAAAATGTTGTGGCTTCAGTGATTTTGATTTTGAGCAAGGCCACATTACGCTTCTGAAAATATTTAATTTTAGTCGTGCAGCCTTAGTATAAATGTATCTATTTATTTAAAGTATGGACGGTGCACATTAATGAACATAAACATGTTAATATGCCAGATTGTAGCCAGTTTCCCTCTGTCGTCCCTTGGCAGGTTGGTGGTAGAGACACATACTGTATATATAGCATAGTGACCAAGTTAAAAGAAATGTTAAGAATGTTTGAATGTGTTTGAATGAGAGCTAAGAGATGAATTTAAATACATTAAATATACCGCTTTTTCACAAGGGGGCTTGAGCTGATCCCAGCTTTAATTGGGCGAGGGGCGAGTTTGACACAACTTGACATTTTCCAATATCAGACCCATGTCTTTAAACTTTATTAACCAGTGCCCAGAGGCTTCAGACCACACACACACACACGTCGCTATAACCCACTGAAAAAATATCCAACAGTGAGGGGAAAAGGGAAATAAAGAAACTCTCTACAAGGTTCTGTGCATCACACAGCCAGCAGAGTGGGAGAGACCACCAGGAGAGGCAGGAGAGAGAGAGAGAGAGAAATACACAGGCAAGCAAGTGGAGACAGCAGGAAACACACACACACACACACACACACACACACACACACACACACACACACACACACACACACACACACACACACACACACACACACACACACACACACACACACACACACACACACACACACACACACACACACACACACACACACACACACACACACACACACACACACACACACGGACACACACGGACACACACGGACACACACACATACACAGGGAGACCTATACGGCTTCATTTCCTGTTTGGATCAGTGCCATTCTTCCTCGATGGGAGGTCAAAAAGCCAGCACTGCAGCACACAGACACAACCTTTCAGTCTTTGCATGTGTGTGTGTGTGTGTGTGTGTGTGTGTGTGTGTGTGTGTGTGTGTTCTTATCAGAGTACTGCACACACAAACACACACAGAGACACAAGTAAGCAGCAGAGGGGATCGGTATGTAACAGCACATCTGAAGAATGAGGACTGGAATGAAAAATAAGCTGAAATTAAGAACACAAACGATAGAAAGCCTCCCGTGATTGGATAAGAATATTACTGTGTAGAAACAGCCGAGTCTCAGTGAAGCTCACAGCTGGGGGAGTGTACAGTGTGTGTGTGTGTGTGTGTGTGTGTGTGTGTCAGCTTACTGCATCCACACTACTGTTGTGCTGCTTCATCACTGTGGTCACTGGGTTCACTGGGAGCTCTGGCCAACTCCAAAATGTAAGTGGAAGCCATTTAAATCATTACAAACACAGCTGCACCAGCAGAGTGATGAGACGTATTCAAGATTTTCTACAAGCTAGGGATGTCACGATTTTAAACTTTTATACACTTCTAGTCAAACTAAAACAATATCGATATCTGTTTCGATACCATGGCAACATAAAATAGAAATCCCAGGCAGGTAATATTGGCTGCTTTTTTTTTTTTTATAACTACCAAAAACTGAATTTTTCCTCAAAGGATAAGTTGAACAAAAAGTAGAAAAAGGAAACACCTTTCAGAAATAATTCAAACACTCTGGAAACACAATTTTCTGTAAAAGGTGAAAAACTTAACACTTCCATGCAGCCTAATCTGAAATAATCATGTTGTGGTTGTGGAATTTTGTTTTTTTTAATTTTTATTTATTTACATATATTTTATTCGTCCTGCTTTATTCCTGCATTTAATTTAAGTTAATTATAATTTTTGTTCGTCAGGTCTGTTTTTTTTTTTTTTTGTCTAGCATTGATAGTGTTACCCTTGTTGGGTATTGTTCTATATCATTTGTTGTCTGGTATTGTACTGTTGTAAAAAAAATTGAAAAACAATAAAAATGTTGGTCATAAAAAACACAAACACTCACACTGCATCGTCTCTGTACTTCCATTTAAGGTTTTGCTGACCAGAGTTTCCCACAATCACTCCCTGATAGTGACTCATTGTTTCCTCCATAACTGCCACACTGCCATTAGGCTGAATAACTGCTCATTTGTTCTCGCTTATAATATACCAATAAACTTTTTTAAAAACGGAGCTGAGGGGATTTTCTAAAGAGGGGCGGCACACTGAAACAATAAAAAAAAAAAAAGTTGGTATTTATAGCTTATTTATAGCTAGTTTATAGCTAGTTGGCTTCTAGCGAGTGTGAATGCATCCTCTTCTATTTTTAACTCAAGGGTCTTCATGCTCAATTTGCCAGTAATGCCTCTTATCTTTGCTTTAGTTTTAATCTACTCATGAAGCCGTGCAAGGACTGAGGATGCAACAGTATATCATTCATTGCACAAAAGTTGCAACAGAAAATGCCATAAATAGGGATTGAGGAGCTAAAAATGCTACTAATAACCGCCGGCGGCCTTGCTTGTGTTTCTCCAATGACTCAGGGGGTTCAAGGTCAGTTTAAGTCCAGGTTACTTTACATGTAACAAACAGAAGTGCAGGTACCAAGAGATTAATAAAGTGTTAAACATGCACAAACTAAACATCTAATTTTGTTCCCGTCAGTTTCAGTTTGTACGCGAGCTTCTCCTGTTGAAGCTCCTTAAACTGCTCTGTTGTATCATCTTTACAAACTCACTGCAAAGCTGCCGCAGGCTCCAAAAACAACAACAAGATTTTCAGACCAGAAGTTTCAAATACAGCTCACGTGTACCTGCATGCCTCTGGCTTCACTCTTAGAAAGCCACATTTATGTTCTGCCAATCGGATTTGAGGGGAAATCTCTCTATGAAACTTCAGATCTGGGGCTGGAAGATAAAAAAAAAAACAGATCCTAATCAAACAGACAAACCCACACCCCTTTTTATCCTCACTCTCTTCTGAGTGTAACACACAGAGAGGTTTCTCAATGTGAGCCACTTTCTTCCACGGGGGGGGGGGGACAGACAAAGCGCTGCCTGTTCGCAGCCTCTTAGCAGCCACTTCACACACACACACACACAGCACAAGGTGGAAGCCCCCCTGAGCTGCTCTATTTCCCCTAAAGCCCCTCTCTGCATCAGTGCTGCTGCAGAGAGACCCCGGCATCATGAATGACAGTAACAGCAGGGGAGGTGGCCACACAAACAAAATACCTGTCAACACAAACACAGACATGTTGTGCATGTGTAGCCGCTCACACAGATTCACAAACAGGTTTCCCTCTTGTTGAATCACAACACATCCTCTGAATATCAATGAGCTGACCAGGGAAACAATAAACAGGAGCACTTTCAACACACCAGATGTTGTTTACAATCATGTTTGAAGACACTTTAACTCCTGTATACGACATTTAAAGACTTACATATAAACATAACTTTGGGTTGGATCTATTGAAACAAGTGGGGAGTTCTGCATCCTGATTTGAGAAGACGGATTGGTAAATGGACTTGAGTTTGTACAGCGCTTTTCTAGTCTTCTGTCTACTTTACACCACAGGTCACACCTACACATTCACACACTGATGGTAGAGCCTGCTGTGTAAAGTGACCATCAGAAGTAACTGATCCCATTCATCAGATTTACACCGTCGAAGCAGCGGGAGCAACTTGGGGTTAAGTGTCTTCCTAAAAGGACACATCGACATGTCGCTGCCAGAGCTGGGGATCGAACCTCTGACTTTCCAGTTAGGAGACGACCGGCTCTACCATCTGAGCCACAGCCCCCCCCCCCAGACACTGGTTTCCTTACCAGACAAGTCCAGTGTGTTGTGCTTGGTAGGTATCCATCTCAGAAAGAGGCATCGGGTTTCAGTCTGAGAGATGCCACCACACCCTGACCAGAGCGAGCGCGCTGTAACCGTGGGCAACCCGGAGGACATGTCTCTGACGCCAGACAGCGTCTCACCACACGCTGACTGACGCGTTAATGTAACAGAGACAGTTAGTAGCTGCAGGCATTGATTGCTGTAGGCGACGGACAGAAACTGACCCAAAGGATTCATTAGACGACTGCAGAGAGATGATTACTCACAGCCTGTAAACGCTGGTTGTGCAGGACGTATTGCCCTGCGTGAACTCAGTGATGTGATCGGCAGTGACTTAAAGCTAATGTGAAATGATGATCTCTGCTTCAGACCTTTTCAAATGTGCAAATGGCATGTGTAGTTTTTTTTTGTTTTTTTTAACATGACTGAAATGATTTGTTTCTTTTTTGTAAGATTGGTAAACGGAGGAAAAAGGAAGGGTCGCCAGAAAGTTTCAGTGACAGACTGTCACGTAACCATAGTAACTCACCCACACCTGACTGCAGGCGAAAGAGAGAGAGAGAGAGAGAGAGAGAGAGAGAGAGAGTCGGTGTGCTGCTGACGGATCACTCTAAGCTGCACGCACAGAAAAAAGTGATAATGTTTTGCAGTTAGCCAACACAGCAGGGATTTTTCTAACTTTGGCTACCAAACTCTGATCCTCAGTGACATTAATGCAGGTCACAGCGTTTGTTACAAAAGACACACAAAACAAAAGCACAAAATGAATCATACTTTCATGAGCACAACATTGTTAGCTGTGCTGTTAGCTGGTGGCTGGCTAATGGGGCATCGACTTTGAAGTACACACAGATCCAGCTCAGGAACACGGAACAGCCAACGTGCATGGCTCACACTCAGCTGAACACGAACATCAGCATGGATACTTGAAAATGAAACCGTCGCACACTTCAGTCTGTGGATGTCCTGAAATTCTCCTTGTTCTACATAAAACAGCTCTGGAATCTAAAATGACGTTTCTCATCTGAAGACTTCTTCACAAAGTCAAAACAACATATACCCAGTCAGGTCGATGCTTTCCTCTGCATCACACATGCAGCAGAATTCAACACCTGCCTCAAGGGTAAATCTCATCTCCCATGATAAGTGGGGGCAACACGATAATGATCCACCTCTGAACGGGACAGTGGAGAGAGATAAAAAACACCCACAGCCTGCAGAGCTCGCAGCCCGACCTCTTTGTTATTAAAACAGAGATACGCTTCATTACACCGGGAACCTCTCCTCTTTTCTAATCCATCAAGAAAAACAACTAGAAGGAGAAACAGATTGTGTGTGTGCAGGAAGCATTAGGCGTTCAGACTCTTCTAGTTTTTCCAGTTAAGAAGGTAAAGCTGCTAAATCATTCAGATTTCTAGAAGAGGAAGATGAAAGTGATACTTGGTTATCAGCAAGACGCTAATCAGTTTGAACTTTCGCTCCACTTCTGCATTTCTTGAATTGGAAAAAAAATCAGGGAGGAAATGTTTCTTTTCATTTTGTCCAAAAAGTAAACAAAATGAGACGCTGGTAGCCCGGTGGTTAGTGTGCGTGCCGCAATGTACAAAGCAACAGCCCTCCAAGCGATCTTTCCTGAATGTCATTCCCACTCTCTTGTTCCAGTTTAAAAAATATATTTTATTTTATTATGGGGCTTCGTGTGCCTTTATTTAGAGACAGGAAAGTGGATGGAATCGTAAATCTGGGCGAGAGAGTGGGGAATGACATGCGCGAAGGGATCCACAGGTCGGATTTGAACCCGGGCCGTCCGCTTTGAGGATTACATCCTCCGTACATGGGGCACGCGCACTAACCACTACGCTACCGCCGCTTCCCCCTTGCCCTGATTTCCAACTCTACTTGAACAGTGAACCAGGCAAGCAGGGGCGGATCCAGGAGGTGGATTCTGAAATCTGACTGGCTATCTCAGATGCCACCCCAAAAAAACTAAACTATAGACATTTTCACACATGCACCTCGACTTTATACCCTGTGTGAACACAAACATGCCACCCTGATCAAAAAAAAAGTCAGGACACGCCCCTGAAGACCATAAAGAGTTATTCACACTTGTTGTAGACATCGAAGTCAGTCACAGATAATGAGAGGTGATACTTTAGTCTTGGCTTACATTGTTTCATATGCTTTTCTAATGTGGCTCAGAGGGTTGTCATAGAGACGGAGGCAGGCAGTGGTGTCGCTGTGACCTTGGTGTCGGCTGAACGCTGTCTGTCAGGATATTGACTCAAAAACCTGAAGGAGTGTAAATATACCTCTTTTTTTTGGACTCTCTCTTTTGCCTCTCTTCGCTTGTCACCATCCATCTTCAATTTCCCTCCGACTCCCCTCTGATTTGCTGGATCCGTCGCTCTATCCCTCTGTCTCTCTCTCTCTCTCTCTCTTTGAGGCCCTGGAGTCTTGCAAGCCCTCTTTCCTTCCATTAGACTAAAAATCTGACCTTCAGTGTATCCTGAAAGAATTTCTGGCACTCTGAGCACTAAGGAAAGTACAGATAGAAGACATGGGAATGAAAATAGGAACCAGCCTTTCCTCTCCATACTGTTTTTTTTTTTTTTAACAAAAAACAGCTTATTTTTAGTCTAAATGTTTGGATTCAACCATGAGATTGTTACAGTTATTCCACGTTACACTGAGTTAATGCATCATATTTCTACATATAATCTCAATATAACAGCGAGTTAACTGGCAGACCTTTAATAACATGACTGTTTGTGTTGGTGCTCCTCTTCACTGCAAAGCAATAAACACGGGGCTTAAAAATCTAAAAAGACCGATTGTGCTAAATGTCTTCCAATATTTGTGAAAGTCTGAAAACGACAGGAGCATAAAAGAAAGACAAACAGAGAAGCAGTCATGACGCTGAACACACACAAAGACAAACAGAAGAGACTGAAACCCTCAAAAAAAGGGGAACCATGGATTCCACTGAAGGCCTCGTACTGTGTTTGAAAATAACCGAGTCTGTGTGAAAGTAAGAGGAGAAGTGGGAAATGTGGGGTACCATTCTTCACAGCTGCACGCTCTGTGGTTTGTGTAAATGTGTGCGTGTGTGTGTGTGTGTGTGTGTGTGTGTGTGTGTGTGTTGGTGTGTGTTCTGACCTGGGAGATGTGGTTGATGGAGGACTCCATGCGCCGCAGCTGCGAGGCCTGGATGTCCAGCAGCTGGAGCACATTGTTGGCTAAGGCATTGATCTGGTAGGCCACGCTGGCCAGGGATTGGGTGGTGTAGGCTTTGGTCTCCTCCAGAGCTTTCCTCTTGTCCTGGGCCTGTGCGCAGGAAAACGGGAAACGGAGAGGAAGGGGGGGGGGGGGGGGGGGGAGATGGAAAACGTAACCCAGTTAGTATTATAAGTGTAGCGTAACATAACATTTACATCCATCCTCTAGCCAAGGTCAGGTCTCATTCTCACGATGCCTCACTATCTCTTCGGTTTTGAGATGATGTAACACTTCCTGAAGCAGCCATATTGGAAGCTTTGAAAACTGAATGTAAGACGTTTCACCATTGAAGATTTGGATTTGGAATTTGGAAAATCTTTATTGTCGCCGAGAGGCAATTTGGTTTGCAACAGAGGTCCATACAGTCAACACATCCATAAAAAAACAGCACAATGACATAAATACATACATATAAAACATAACTACCATGATATCACCGTGATGGACGTGAGTGAGATAAGGGACAAAGGACCAACAGTCCATAGTAAAAGTGCCTACAGCTTATTTAAAAACCCAACAGCTGATGGAACAAACGACCTCAGGTATCTATTTGATTTTGACCTCCTTACTTTAACCTCCGCCCTGTCGGCAGAAGTCTAAGCTCTGCATGCAGGGGGGGTGCTGAGGGTCTTCCGAGGTGGCCTTTGCCTTTCGAGTGGTTCTTACTTGAAAAACATGGCCGAGATCATTCAAGTCAACTCCAACTATCTTACGGCAAAGTTTAACAATATTTCCCAGCCTGTTTTTGTTAACGATGCTTGGTTAGCTTGATAAATCTAACATACACGTTCATCAAAGCATAGCCACATTTTGGTTATTTTGGAATAAGAAAGTCAATCTTTAAATGTGTATAAACACATCAAACAAACTCTAGAAGATTTCTAGGGTTTTCCCTTTACAAGCTTTCAAGTGTTGGCTAACGCTAACATCTAACGGCACAAGCGACGACACAGAGAACATGTATCTCTAAGATGTGACTTCAGAGATCTGACAGTATGTTTTGATGCACAGCTGTTGCTAAAATCTGCTGTTATCATTATTAGGGATTCAAAGTACGGCTAAGATTCAAGCTAACTACCGTAGCTACAAAGGTATGTTGGTGGCACGTATTTAAGCTTGACTTGAACATTTCATTGTCAAAAAATTAGTTTTGGTTGAGTCTGTTTTCATCTGTATGTGTATAAAAGAAAAGTTACATTTAAATTCAAAGAAAAGTAAAGTGTAGCTACCAAACAAGCTTCTTGCTAGTTAGCAGCCAAAACAAGAAGCTAGTTTTGTTGTTGTTGTTTTTTTTTTGCTTTGCTAGTAAGCTCTCTAGCCAGCAAATTATGTTTTAATTATGTTAAATTCAGCTTTAATAAGAGATACTTCACCATTTATGTCTATAGGAAACGCTAGGTTAACCAGGTCAATAAGAAAAGTGTGCTTCTTTTTTTATATGTTAAAGGCTTTATATGCGATTTTTTGATCCAGCAGATGTCGCCCTTGAGCACCAGCATGAAACCAAAACAACTGGCGCTGCATTGTTGTGTTAGCATGCTAATGCTAGAAATCTTTATTATGCTGGTATCTTCACACTGCATGTAAATTTACCTGAAATGAGCGTGATCTAGAAACACAGTTAAGCAGTGAGTACAGTATGTTATTCTTCTTTTCTCTAGTCCCTCAATTAAACAACTTTTATACGCGAGGGGAGGAGTCAGCCGGCCGTCCAGGCGATGTAAACAAAGTGAAGATAGGACTCTGAAAACTCTGAAAACATCACAGACAGTGGGACTCGGGTGTTACACCCATTGTAGACAGTCATGACTCACAGAGTTATTTTCAGAGGATATACTTGATCTCTATTATATTTAAGTGTGAAGAATCGCATATAAAACCTTTAAACGAGCCAATACAAGCTCAACCTCATAATGTTTGGAGAAGTATTTGTTCCCCACAATAACCTAAATGTGGAAACACAAACACACAACTACCAATTACAAAGTAACTCGTTCTTATTAGAATGAGGTTTGTATGATTGTTTTGTAAGAATGGAGAGTTTTCCCATACGAAACACTGTCAGTTTCAAAAAGTGGCTGAACCAGAAAAGCTGCGATAATGACGTGTCATACATCAAACAGGCTGAGGCAAAGAGCCCAGCTCCAAACAGAGCCACCATGTTTGATCTCTGCGGGCTCTCAACCAACGCTGCTCACTCGTAAAGTCCAAAGAGCGCGGCCTGGAGGGACGACACGGGGCTTTGATAACAGGCTGCTGTAAGAGGGGAGGAGATGATTACTGGTCGTAGTGGTTAGGGGGGAAAACGAGGGGGGGGGGGGGGGGTGGAAGGGAGCAGTCTGCCACATGAACAAAGGGCCAGAACAATAAAAACTACCATGTCACTGTGTGTAACATTACTGATTCCTCTTGGCAATGCGTAACTAATCCAGCAGCAATCCGTCCGGCTAAAAGCCTTCTGACCTGGAGAGCTGCCGTGTCGGTTAGCCCCGGCCCGGGTGGGGATAGTCGGGGCTTCTTTTAGCGGGGAATCAGAGCAGCAGATGTGTTGTGAGATAACAGCCTCGGGAAGGAGGAGAGATTCCTCCAGAGGGCTCAGAGCAAAAGGCCATCTGTTGAAAGCACACAAGTCATTCATGTGCACACACAGACACCTACTACTGACACTGCAATATGCAACGTGGTAGACGAAGGAGCAGCTGCAGGAAAATATACGAATCAACAAAAACAAACAAAACAAAAACAGCCTTTCATCCATGGCGGCATTTTTTTCAACTTGCAAGAGGAGGCTGTTTTTTTTGCTGTATAGGGACGAGATTTTAAACAGATTACTGAACAACATATGTTAGCCTGTGCAGAACTGCTGGCCTACATATCACACTGCAAGTCAGGGACTGTGTTTCTGTTATTCTTCTGAGCACTACAGCTCAATTACTGCTGCTAAATCACTATTTCTCAAAGCTCTGAATACAAACAGACTGGATTTAGTAAGTGGCCTCTTTGATATTACACATAAATGTAAGTTTCCTTAATAATGAAGTCCTCAGACAATCTCAATATTATTTTAAAAATATATTTTTTTAATCAAATATCTAAATAAAGTTGGTCGGCCCTCCCTCACTGAGAGACGCAATAACCACTGGCATCTTTTTTTATCTATAAAGCCCTTACTGGAAAGCTTCCATCATATATCACCTCATTGTTAAATCTGAACCCTGCTCCATGTTTAAGCCGCTCGAGTGAGAGGCTGGTTCTCCAGGTTCCTCATGCCAGGACTGACCTGGGGAAAACTGCTTTTATTGTTAGTGCTGCAAACTGCTGGAATATTTTACAACAGGACCTGAATTTGAGCACTTTTAACCCTTATGGACACTTTAGAAATATTATTTTTAACCGCCCAGTACCTGACTGTAACTGTTTTATTAGATTTTAATTACTCACTTATCACTGTAGTCATTTCAAGCTTTTAAATTATTTTAGTGTATATATTTTATTGCTCTTTTATTGATTTTATTTTCTGTAGTAGCTTTATCTTGTTTCTCGTTGTTTATCATTTATGTATGTTTTCTCGGCATCATGAGGGTCACCCTCAATGATCTCGCCGAGAACCTAAATAAAAAGGTTGATGATGAAATACCAGATGAAAAAAATTGGGTATGCAAGTTTAAAGACGTGGTTGTTAATCAACAAGCAGGGAGGTTTTCCTGTTGTTGTATTCTGGGAAATGTAGGAACAAAGGTTTTGATGTGTTACTTGTACTAGGGGCAAAGGTTGTCAAAAATGGCAATACTGAGAGAGAGAGAGAGAGAGAGAGAGAGAGAGAGCGAGCACGGCGGTGGTCTGTTTGAATTCACAAGTCAGTTCAACTAGATAATGAGAGATATTTGAGATGAAATACTTTAAAATTGGCCTTTACCCTACAACAGAAGAGACGGTCTAAATTGCACAAATAGACCTGAATGTTTATTTTTTTACCTCTGTTGATGATTTTTTATGTTTCGCTCCTTTAACAAGGTTGATATCATTTCCAGCAGTGTGTGTGGTTTTATGTTACTTTACGAGTTCAGTTGTGTGGGGGTTTACATATTTTCTGTTGACTGTCGTTGTAATCGTAAATCTTCACACGATCTGCACATGATTGCTGAAGTGTGACGTGTTAAAAAAAAAAAAAAGTCATTTTTTTGTATGTCTCACAAAGTCCGAGCTTCCAAACGAAGAACAACAACAGTTTTTTTAAGCAAATGTTCTTTAATGGCTGCGATCCACTTTCACACCTCTTGAGTTTATCTTGTGTGTCATTTATTCTTGATGTCAGCGTTAATGTTCAAATAGCCGACTCATTTTTTTAAGCTTCGGTGCACAAACACATTGTCTTTCTCACAGCTACAAGATGAAACAGAGCAAGCTGGCTATATCAGGATCACATCAGAAGCTGTTGAAGTAGGCCTTAAAATTAGTGCAGCGGAGACTATTAACAGTCATCCCCTCTGTTACGGTTTCACTTTTATTCACCCTGCAGCGACTAAGTAACTAGAGCGAGTCTATCCCTTCTTACCCTGGTTATCATGAGGTTACCTTAAATTAATAAAATGTAATTATTTTAATACAGAACTGAACCTGTAAAAGAAAGCCAAATAATTCTGGCAAATTGTCTTTGCAATTATTGAGAGAATGACCCAAACTGCACAAGTTTACAGCGGTGTGATGTGAGGTCGGTGGTGGGCGTTGGGAGGACAGATGTGACACTTGATTGCATCCCCACTGGCAGCATCTTAGCATGCCTTGTCCTGCTAAAGCCCCCTTGTCCTTTTGAATCAGAGGCTGGATGACCATAAATCCTCTGATTCAACCAGATTTGTTGCTAAGTTAACCAGGATTCCTCCCTCGCTACGACATCAGGAAACAGCAGATGTGAAGTAAAAAAAACAGCGAGAGACGGTGGAGAGAAGAAAGAACAAAGTGAGTGCATGCGCTGTGCAAAAAGGTAAATAACAGAAGCGCAGAGGTGAGTGCACGATATCACAATAGGAGATGCAGAGAATGGGGTAAGCTCCCAGAGAGCTTCAGAGCTCCAGGGGCATTTTATCTCATATTTCTGAGCTGAGTAATGACTGGAAGAGACTGCAGAGAGGATCCAGCAGGCAGTATAGTAGACAGGCTGTCAGCACCTCAGCTGAGCTTTAAAAAAAAAAAAAAAGGAGTACAAAGGAATGCATGGCCCGTGTAAACACAATGAAATTATAGCTGGGAGCTGAGGCAAGCTGGATAATCAAATAACCAGTTGAATACAGCAAAAAAAATACAGTGTCAGTGTAGCAACGGTTTGTTAGCAGAAATGTTTAAAGATATTAACTGTGAAGGCTGTTTGTAAGCATGTTGAAGGGCACAAGGAAGGAGTGGCAGGCGATAGAACAGTTCTGTTCCCAAAGACGTTATTCAAGATTGACGATTCAAAAACGTTGTTATCGGCTGTTATCATGCCAAACTGGATGGGTGAGTGCTGTGCAATCATGCTTTTTTTTTTAGCATGGCAACATGTTTGTGTGTGTGTGTGTGTGTGTGTGTGTGTGTGTCAGGGCTGAGTCACAACCTCTGTGACTTACTGTAGATATGAAGCCAATGTGGAAGTGCCAAAAACTGCAACTCTTCAAGATGCCACTTGAGTAAATCCCAATTAGACCCCATATTAAAAAATGCCCAACTTTACAGCAGAATTCAACAGTTTTCCATCCTTGCACAAAAAAAATGGGTTTGGTCTCTATGACTTATTTAACCATTCATTACAACCTGCAGAAGTTGGTAACATTTATAGACGTCACCTATACAACTGTTATTAAGGCTTTAAGTGCAAAGCTGTGATAATAAGATGGGTTCTTTTAAATGACCCAGTTTGTGCTGTCTGCCAACCTCAATAAGCATTTTTACTCCAATGAATCATCCCAAATGGAATATCATTCTTTGGGAAATACTGTCATTGTGTGTCCAACACCAGCCGATGAATCAGCCATGGACACAAAGCTTTGAAAACCTTTCCAACCCCCTCGCTCTTTTTCTCCAAATATGGTCACTTCTGGCTCCAAAAGCAACAACACAGCAACCACTATAATGCCCATCCCGAGGCTTCAAAACTTCAAAACCAACGGGCGATGGGTGATGTTCCAGTGGCTGTGTTATTTTTATACAATCCATGGTCAGAGCTGCTGGCTGGGTTAAGACATGTTGGAAGGAAAAGTCCAGACTTCCTCTCTGGGGATGACAAATCTTCAACCCTCCACCCAGAGGCCTGAACATGAGCAGGAAACGGACAAGATGAGTATCCCTCCTAACTCCGGGACATGACTAACGGAAAAATCAGGGGAAGTTAGACAAAGTATGTGAATCAAAACTCATGAGTAGATCTCACTGAATCATCCCTCCGAAGTTTGGAGCATGAACGCTCGGCCTCTTGACACAGGGTTTAAAATAAATAGTTCAATGACAGGCCAGATCTGTTTGTGCTGCGCTGAATGTTCAAACATGTTGTTACATTTGACAACTAAACAGGGTTTCCACTGTGCTATCTGCTCCTGAAATTTGCACAGCTGACAACCACATTTATGTGCTCCCACTTGTCCGGAGGGGGAGGAAATGCTACAGGAACAAAAATAAAACTTTCAGGAATGTTTGGAATTCTGCAGCATGTCAAAGATGTTGCAGAAATGTTCCAAGTGTTGCCGGAGAGCGAGGGACGCATGGACGGATACAAAACAAACACACTGTAACGGAACCAAAGAGGGTTTGTTTTTCTGATTCTGTGAGCTGATGGGTTAAGAGAGGAAACAGACACAAGTTGATGACAAACAACTTCTCTGGCGTAAACCTCCCACAGGTGCCGATGGCAAAAGGCAGTGCAGAATGAGTGTAAATAAAACTGGAAGGTCGTGGAGCTCACGTGGCGCTTCACAGCCGTGTGATGTATCGACCACTGGTCACTGCAGACTGGACACGGGGAGATAAGTGTGACGGCTGAGAGCCAGCGCTCTGCGGGTTGTTGTAATGATGTGGCCGCCTGACGTCCAGCAGCTTATTCAGAAAAGATGGAGCCAGTGAACATGAGATAACACAAAAGATGAGTTCTCCAGTTTTCCTGGTCATTAAACAGTGATGTATTACAGAACAGACGGAAGGTATAACCCAATATTGACTCTGCCAGCTGAGACAGAATGGTTTAGATAATGCCCGAATAGATTTCCTAAGAAAAATGACAATGTCTTATTTCCTCCTGCTGCTTCTTCTCTACAGCAGCAGGTTAACAAACGAGTAAATCTGGTGAATTATGATGACATGAAAGGACGGGTTTATGGCGATGTCATTACACAAAAACTTAAGAGGTAGCTGCTTCATTTATTTCCATGATGATCAAGCTAACGTTTCACTCGCCTCATTTGAGACTAATACACTCTGAATTACCAGTCGGTCAAAACAATTATTATTATTTTCACATGTTGGCTCTTGATGATGGTTATGAAATGTTATGCTCAGGTTTGTGTCTCACAGTTCTGATCCCCAAACCACATCTTAACAGGTTCATACCAAAACTATTAGTGCTCTCACAAAAAACTGGAATCAGTACAACAACCGTTCAGTGTGGAAATGTGCTAAAAGAATATCAGAATAATATCTAAGTCAAACATCTCATTGAACTGAGGTTGCTGGCTCCAGTGCGTTTCAGAAGCATGAGCAATTAATGGAGATCAATTGTCTTAATGGTTTTAGAGTTAACCTATTGATCTTTCTCTGGATACACAGCCTACAAACTGTTTGTCTAATGGACGAGTTAGCCGGTTTACAAATGGAACTGTGAGAATTTCAACAACAACACACACGGCAAATAATCTGCAGACTTCCAAGACTTGAATCCTTCCTTCAGTCGCAGCTCTACAAAAAAAAGAAAAAAGAAAAAGAACTCAGCAGTGAGTTCATAATTCTTCCTCGTCCACCTGAGGCAGATGGAGGCTGACAGAGAGGCCATAAGGTCCACCTGACCTTGAAGATCTGCCAACGCACAATTAAAAATTCCTTCAGTACGTCAGGGAAGAGTCACAAAGGGGGGGGGGGGGGAGCAGCGCGCACATGGAGGGAACTCATTAACCTTTGCTGAGTGACTTGTTAATTGTTTCGACCAGGCAGAAAGTCACTTTTCAACACCTGAAACAACACAATTAACTGATCCAAGAAGTACAAAACAAACATTCTGGGTCAGACCGACACAGATGGTGTTTGGATTATTCATACTAAACGATGCTGAAAAAAAAAAAAGACGAATAAATCAAACTCCAAGGAGACATTTTGAGTGTGAAACAATGAGTCAGTATACTCTGAAACTCCTACATACACTCCATCCAGACTGAATCAGATCGGTCCAACAGTCTGGACCGATAAAACCCCAGTCTGCTGAGGGGGTGGAGTGGCAGGTAGTCAAAAGGATGAATGATCCGGTCTGGTAGGCTGAGAGCCGCAACGCCACTCTCCATGCGGCGAGGAAAACCAGGCCACTCCAGAGAGAGAGGGAGAGAGAGAAAGTGAGAGAAACTGAAGGACAGGAAACGAGGACTCAGAGTAACCCAGAGAGACAGAACTGTGTTAAGAGAAAAATGTTACATTCTCCACCTGCTCTCGTCAAACTCCCATTAATCCTCCTGGGAAAAGTACAGGACAGGTACACCAAAGTCATACAAGCAGGACACAAAGAGGACATCGCACCTGTCCTCTTAAACGGTCGGGATGTTACTGGTGTTGAATTAAAAAAAATAAAATTAAAAAAATGACAGCCCGTGTTTAAAAAAAAAAAAACTGCTCATTTTCGAAAAGCAGTGCAAACTAAAAGCACAAAGCGGGCATCATGTTGGCTCAGTCGGCAGTCACATGCTCGGAGATTACAACACTGGATCCGACTGACCGTGTGACCTCCTTATTTGCCACACAACATCCTACTTCCATTTCCCCATTCATTCTTACTGTATGCTGATTATTTCAGCCGTCTCCGAGGACTCCTTATCATAATGAAAGTGCAATCAATTCCAGAGACACAAATTAAAATCATGTTTTGCACATGGTATGCTAAAAATCAATCAGAAGTATATTAAGGTACCGCTGGTTTGGTTTGGGTTAGAGATCTCAAAGGGGGCGTGATGTTGTCGGCTCTGAGGTTGTCAAAGTTAGATTTGGACATATCAACTAAAATCCTAATGAAACACTCGTTAGTTATATAAATGTCTTTTGTTAAGAACAAGTGTGTACGCCTCCTCTTTTGGGATGTGTGCGACAGTTAAAATGTATATTTGACAGCAACGTGGGTCCCGGTTGTATGTGGGCTCTTTTGTTGACACTTTGAACATGTTGAACTAGACGCAGCTCTGACATAAAGGCAAATATTTTCATCATAGCGGCAGACTGTGTTGCTCTATATCCACCGTTTACGCGTCGTTCTTTTTTGTTGCGTCATGTCCCGCCTCCTGAGACCATCCCCTCCAATCCAACGGGTGAAAGTCTCCCCCGCTGTGAATGCACGTTTGAACAATCAACTCAGAGAAACTTCAGGGCCCCGGCCTTCCTGAATTTTTATAGACATGAACGTGAAACGTGAAAACGGCTGCAGTGGACGAGAGTGGTGATGTTTTTAATCTAACTGCTCGGATCTTCATGCACGTAGTGAAACTGCTCCCTACTCTACTTTCATACTGTGGATAGATTCAGTAAAGTGACCGATATATGGACTGTCATGGACTGTGTTGCTGCAACTTAGGTTTCCAGAGTCCTTCTTACATCATGTTTTGTCTCCTGAGAAATGAACGCAAACAAAATATTTCCCTCATTTTAAAAAAAACAAATTTTCAAGCAAAATGTCAAACGCACGATGTTACCGGTTCCCCCAACTGTCACGATTTGCTGCATTTCTTTGTCAGCTATGAAGAATTAAAATGAAAAAGACAGATTTGCAAACTATTTTTTTTTTTTAACTTTCAGGTTTATAAATATAAAACACAAGCTGAGGACAGATAATAAACCCTGAGTGTTGTGTTACTGTATTTAACAAAGCAGCGCTCTCCGTCAGTGAGTCCTGCCAACACGGCCAGGTGGCCCACTTTGCATACAGCGAGTGTGTCCTTGTCCCCGAGGTCAAACCGACTGCTGCGACTCGCTCACAACAATAAAGAAGAAGAAGTTATTTCCATGGGGGGGCGGGGGGGGGGGGCGGGCATTCATGATTATTGTTTTAAACACTAAATCCATTATTTATCAGAATAATCTCTGTGCACGGGTCGTAATGTGACAGGGTGTGTTTCTGGCTGGGTTATAAAAGCCACTTCCTGACATGGAGAGGAGGCATTTCCAGGGAGCTAAAGTCCTCGGAGCCAGCAGGGCAAACAGGAAACGTAACTCTGTCCTGTCAGTGTGTCATATAGGATACACACACACACACACACAGACAGACACACACAGACACACACACACTGCTGAAAACACTCCCTAGGATGAACAAAAGTCACCATGAAGTTGAGAAAGTGGGGCAGCGATGTGTCCTTGTTCAGACGCAGCTTTCACCATCTGCTTCAGCCTGCTGAGCTGCAAACAGTCCTCAGTGAACAACAGCACAAAGAGAGAGAGAGAGAGAGAGAGAGAGAAATGTGAGGGGAGGAGGAGTGGTGAGAAGACGAG
This sequence comes from Labrus mixtus, assembly GCF_963584025.1. NCBI lineage: Eukaryota > Metazoa > Chordata > Actinopteri > Labriformes > Labridae > Labrus > Labrus mixtus. Next base: position 19,987,233 of record NC_083630.1, on the reverse strand, counting down.
CTGATTCAAGCTGAGGCATGTCGATGTGTAAGTGCCACAGTTTGAAGTGTGTGTGTGTGTGTGTGTGTGTGTATATATCTCCAGCAGACAGGGAGGGCTTATGAAAAGTACGCTGTTCGTCTGACGTGAGCTCTGACGTGAGCTGAACAGCTTAAAAATCCTGATTTTTTTTTTTTCTTCTTCTCTTAAACGTCAGCGCTTTAACCTAAAAGGTGTTCGCTGATATGTAAAAGGAGAGAAATGAAAATCGGTCAGACGCCATGAAACGCAACTTTTCAAAAATGGTAAAAAAAAAATGAAGGCGGAGATGTGATTTATTTTCATTTTTTCCATCCACTTAACTTTTCAAAGAATAAACACAGAGATCAATTTTCTTAATCTTTTCATATCCTATTAGGACAGTTGTGATATTACATCATCTACATACAATTTTTAGAAGCCTTGTCTGTTTACCAATCGCAAAAATCCAACAAAAACACACAAAATACTTAAATTATAAATTTACTGATGATAACATTTTCTGACGGCAACATGATAGCAATACTTTTCATGGCTTGTTGTTGGGCTCAACAAAAAGAGCACGGTATTGTTTTAAACACCTTGTGCTGGTGAGATACCTGCACAGCGTTCATCTTTTTCTCATTAAACAAAAAGAGCCAAAGTTCAAATGTGTTTAATGTTGTGTTTGAAACACAGTCAATGTAATGAAGGAATTATTCTTAGTGTGATGTGATGATTGTGCCCAAAGATGATCAGACTTTGGATTTATATTTCAGGGATTTTCTGAAATATTGCGAATAAACAGTGAACAGGATGAGACTCTAAATCAGAGCAAGGTACTCGGAGCTGCTTGTGGTGCTTTCACACTTGCACAAAACTCCTGAAAACCTCCTGAAATTTTCAGGGTGAGCTTATGTTATGTGTGAATGCAAACTGAAACATTTTTCACTCTGACTTTACCCGGATTTGTTTCCTGCCATCCCCCGTGTACATTTTCTCTACATAAAGTAGATGTATGAGGAAATATTCAGGAACAAAATCACCGCAAGTGAGTGGGAGGAATCTTTTATATCCAGTAACAGGCGCACGACTACAGACTGTGCGCTGCGGTGCGATCTCTGTAAACGTAATGAAACGGCTTCATCGTGTTGTCTGTTCGATGTATGTTATTCTACTCTCTTCTGCTGCTACCGTACGTTTGTCAATCTACATGTAGCATTGATATAAATTTAAAAATTGCGATCATAGCGTCGGACTCTGTTGATTCGGCAAGCGGTGGACACACACACACACTCCAGTCCGACAGTGATTTCCTCCCGCTGTGAGGTGCATGTGTGAGCCAGTCGGGGAGATTTCAGGGGCAGCCAGGCTGAAATTTTCTTGAAATTTTCAGGAGTGCATGTGTGAAAACAGCTCAAGACGTTTTATGATGCTAGAAACTAATAGTTGTTTATATGACCAACACCCACACAAAACCGTACACAAGTCAATTCTTATAATTTAGGCATGAAAACGGCCAAATTTAGGAAGTGAGAAAGTATCAGATCAATCATATGAGCAAAAAAACAGGAAGTGAAATGTCAGTACTGCCCTGACACAAATAGGTTGAAGCAAAGGTTTCAGCACTAAATCCAATCTTTGAGAATAGATCTAACTTCTCAACAACTTCTCTTCCACAATAAACCAAAAAAATCTGAGCAGCTGTTTGTTTCCCGTATACTTCACGGGGTCTATTTCTGTCAGTTTTTGTAGGTTGACCATGCTGAAGAACAGAATCATCTCATTACCTCAGCGGGGAAAGAGATAAACATTTCAGGACAAAAGTGTGCAAAAAGATTTCAGTGTTGGCCTTCAGAACGTGCACATCTGGTTCCAAATACAGTGGTGCTGCAAAGTATTAAGTCATGATGAAACATTCCTCATAAGTCAAATTACCGGCTCGTTGTTCCTACTTTAATATGAAACATCTTCATGATGAATACTCGTGATGTGTCCCGGTGCTCTGCCGGTCAGCACCTGTGCGTCTGATCGGACTTAAAGCCGTTTGTTTGCACTCACTGACGTCGTTTCTGTTGTTCTTACTCTCTGACGTTCATCACTAGATGAAGACGATGTAGAATACGTTTCTCTGTGTGAGCCTCTGGAGCTCACTGTGCTCAACAAACAAAATCAACAAAAGTTCCCACATTCAGGTCCGCAGTATGTAATCTCTCTGCAACTAAAATATAACTAAATAAACTTTAAAAGTCGCTGTAAAAAAAAAAATAGCAGATTGGCTGAATTCGTTTCAGTCCTATTTGGGGCAAAGATGACAGCCTTCCTGTGTTCTCGTGTTTGCTACAAGTGGCACGGAGCTTCTTCATCCGAGGACAAAATTACAGGGAGTCCCTCGAGGGAGTACAGCTGGAACGGACACACCCTCTGTCTCTGGCTGATATGGTGGCTCGGTCTTCCTGCTGAAAATATTTTCTCACCACTGCTGCTGCTGCTGCTGCTGCTTCAGCTGTCACTCAAGCTCTTCTCATATATATATATAAAGAGAGAGAGAGCTCTTTTTTAGTGGTGGCAAACCACAAGTATCATCATGCCAAAATTAAACAAGAGGAAGCCACCTGATGTCAGCATGACAAAAACATATTTACTTCAAAACAAGCTTTAAAAAAGGAGCTGTCACAACAGAAAAAAATGAACTACTTCATCAAGAAGAAGGGGCCTGTTGAGATTAAACCATGAAGAAGTTCAGGGAGAGAAAAATCAATACAATCCAACATTTATTGACTAAACAACAATCGCTTTACATTCCTCCCTGAGTCTCACAGCTGCAGAAGAATTACCTTGAATAATCCCTGAACGTAGCCAAAACAAGCAGCCTCCTGCACATTTTCATGCATGTTGCACTTTAAATCATTTAGGGCTTTCAAAAAAAAAAAAAATGCAGCAACAATAAAAAGCCCATGCACTAGCAATATATCTGCTGCACTGAGTGCTTACAAGCCCATAATGTACACCTTCAATAATGCAATATTGCTGTTGTATCCCAATGGGGAGTTGAACCCGTTTCTGCGGTATTAAATGGTGAGTTTAATGGCCTTGTGGAATGTAATGGACTACAGTGTTACTTTAATATTAATGTTTTTTATTTGGATTTTTATCGTGACATTTATTTCCACACTCTTATAGTTACATGTTTTTAAAAGCTGTGTCAGCATCCATTATGACAAAAAAAAAAAAAACTGCAGTAACTTTTCAATATAAATGAAAATAAATCATCTGTAAAACTTGTTCTGCAAGCTGCTGTTAACCCCACAGGCCTTCTTGTCAGCAGTGAGAGTGGGAAGCAGTTTTGACCTAGTGTAATAATAAAAAAAAAAAGTAGACACACCCTCTGTGTAAACCGAATATAAATGTTCTTGTCCAAACACTTAAAAGGATTGTGTAATTTCCCACGGTAAGTGAAAGCATCGCACTGTTCAACAAAGATTTCGGGACGGATAGTTTTATTCCATAACCGAGCCCTGCAGTTTCTTTATCCACGTTTCCTGTCCCAACAACCATTCAAATCCCGAGCTTTCCGCGACAAAAAAGGAAGCTTGAATGCAACACGGAGGCTAACTCACTTACCTGGACATAATTGTTCTCACAGTAGTCCGCGACTCTGGTTAGGTTTTGGTAACTCTCCACAAGCGCTCTTTTGCCGGCCGGAATCTCTTCCTCTAACAACATTTGTAGCTCTGCCATCTTTACATCTCACCCCGCAGAGCCTCCCTATCCCTCTCTGCCTTCCCTTTGATTGAAACAGCCACCAGCCCAGCTCTGCTTCGAGAAAAAAAAAGAAAAAAATCCTCTGCTTAGCTATTGTGGGATTCCTGCCCTCGCTTTGGCGTAAACTCAAACCCAAAGATCGTTTGTCTTAGGGAGGAGGAGTCACTCGATGTTTAAAAAGCGGAACCAGGGTTTTGTTTGGCAAATTTGTGTTGGGAGAAAAATGATAATTTGTCAAGCTGATCCGTCTTTTGTTATGCACTATTTCATATTTAACTTGATTGTGGTAACAGAACAACAAAAGATACTTTAAAGATACTGTTTAACCAAGCCTACTCCCAGTAGATCACAAAACACACACACACACACACAACCGGACAAGTCACTCTGACTCTGTGCAATAATAATGTTATATTAATGTTATATTATGTTTAACCATCCACTGTGTGCATGTCTGTGTTACACTGAATATTACGGACTACACTTTTGTCAAATAGCTGATCTATTTTATTTTTTTTAATCTATTTTTTAGTACATTCTTAATTTTTCTTTTTTTATTTAAATTGTACAGTGTTCCCTTTTTGTTTGCAATCTTTGTTCTTTGCTGCTGTAACAATGTACATTTCCACATTGTGAGATAAATAAAGGATTATCTTATCTTATCTTATCTTTAAAAGCCCATATGATTCAAAGTTTGAATTGTTTAAATTTTAAACAATCAACACCTACCAGCTACTTACACTTAATCCATTGTGGTGCGTGTTTCCCACCACAACATCCCAGTAACCTGCTACATTTTTTTATACTATATATTAATCCAAAGTTCACACAATTACTGACTGACTGACAGACTGACACTTTCGTTCATGGCTCTTATTCACTCTCTGTAATAACATATACCTGCAAATATCCTATCAGATGGGGGACAAATGTTGAACATTAGGGGTGTCTGTTTTAAATTCTGTAAATCAAAGGGTCCTTGACATAAGAAAGTTTAAGAACCATTGACCCCTAGTCAGTAATTATTTTTCAATTTTCAGTGACACTTGACGATGGTGTTGACAGGTTAGATAGCTGACTTTAAATATATATATATATGTATATATATATATACATATATACATATATATATATTTAAAGTCAGCTATCTAACCTGTCAACACCATCGTCAAGTGTCACTGAAAATTGAAAAATAATTACTGACTAGGGGTCATATATATATATACATATATATATATTTAAAAATGTATTATTGTGTTGAATCAACAACTTAAATTATTTCATGTTTCATGAATTCATGATTTTAGTGTGGTTTCATTTGTCTTGTGTATTTTATTCCCCATAGTCTTTCAAATGGGTTCCATAGAAAAAGTTTCCTTTTTGTCAGTATATTCTGAATTAATTTTCTTTCCTTTTAGATATGAGTTATTAAGCATTTAACAACTGGGGGTTGATGACGGTTTTGAGGTGGTAAAACTCGTTATTGTAGGCTAATTGACTTATCTCCGCTCTGAATATTTAACAGCGTCTTGTGTTTCTCGTAAATGAGGACAGAGTGAGACCTCTTACATTTTACATCCTGGTACCTATCACCATTCCTACAGAAGAAAATCTTCCCTGGATTTTGACAAGAGCATTATGGTACATGTAGTCCCCCCCCTTAACTGTCGCTACAATCGATACAAGATTTAAATCTGCTTTGGAGTCAACACTTTTTTAAATATTTAACCTTTTTTAACTTTTTTAATGTATCCAGAACAGAAATGTAGTTCTCTTGCGAAAACAGTTTATAGCTCTTGAAACTACAAAACATTGTCGCAGACGAGGAGGATTGTGGAACATGTAGGAAATGACAATATCCGGTCGAAAAACTACAATTCCCGTGATGCAGCCGTGACTAGCTTCATCATTATTGTTCATGGCGTCTGGTCGGGGGCTAAAGACAGGTCGCATTGTGACAAACAGATAGACTTTCACGGTGAGTTAATTTGTTTTTGAATGTTTACATCGTGTGTAGATGTTATGTAACACACATATCTGTTTATTTAGAGTGTGTGTCGCACATTGGATAGTGTGTCCTACATACACAAACGACTCAACCTCCTCCTACTGGTCACCGTATCATACTGGATAAACAGTAACTTGCAAGTTTAGCTGGTCGCAGTGGTGTTGAAAAGTGTAGTTGCATGATTGTCATGTAGAAGAAGACAGGGCGTGTGTTGTGTCATTCTGTGATGGTGTGTTTACGTGCTGTCTGCAGGTTTGTGTGTTGTTGACAGTCTCAGCGTGACACAATGGAGGTCCAGAGTGTAACAGTGGAAGAAGAGAGTCGCTTGATCCAGCTGAGGTTCGATGCCGCCGTCAAAGTGATCAAGAGTTTACCCCCAGATGGTGAGTGACATTCAGGCCACTTTAACCATTTCACTTCTTCAGGGTCCAAACGGAACTGTGTCAGACTTTTGGAGGCAGGTGGAACAGCTTGGTCTTGCCCTGGATCTTATCCCTGGACTTAAAAAGGCTTAATCCACTTTACCAAGCAGCAGTGTACGCAAGCCAAGCTTCCCCTGTCAGCAGCGTGCAACTTAATGCACAGTAACAGGGGCTGTCACTTTCTTTAAAAAAAAAAAGTCTGTCTTGTCTCAGAGCCTTCACAGATACGATGAGTGCAAGGTTGAAAACGATAATCTACCTTGAACATTTTTGAAGTGCTAAGAATCTGATTTTCTTTGTCAGGTCCCTTTCAGCCCTCCAATGACATGATGCTTAAGTTCTACAGTTACTACAAACAAGCCACTGTGGGAGCGTGCAATATACCGCGGCCTGGCTTCTGGGATGCAGTCGGCAAAGCGAAATGGTAAAACTACCCCTCTCCCCGCCCTCCTCAATTTATACAGTATTCTTGTACAGTTATGTTTTATTTTTATTTTTGAGTTCACTATTTGTCCTCTTTGGTTATGTCACTTTGAAGAACAATTTCCCCCTTGAGGGTAAAGCGGACCAAGCACAAGTCTTCAAGGCTTATCGAGAGATTTGACTGTGCATAAACCATGGCACTACTAAAATCACAGCAGTGTTTGACTTGTGCAAAATTGCACAACATGTCCACTTGTTGTCCACTTTGACCCCACTCTGCAAAGCAAAATGAAGCAGAATCTTCTCCCCCCCCCCACCACCCCACCCCCCTCTTTGTGGTCTCAAGTTGTGTGAGGTGATCTCCGGTCTCTGCTTGGAATGTAACCTCTTACCCACTAAGCTGGACGAGCGTTTCTCAGGGTCGCAGATAAAGAAAACAGTCCAGGAATCATAAAGAGAAGTCGTTTTGGAAACAGCTCTAGTTACTCATAAACGTTTGACCCGCAGCTCACAGAGAATACGTCGGCCTTGGTTGAACTGGGCTGTTGACAGGAGGTGGAAATTGGCGCAGATGTATTTGGGGGGAAAAAAGCTGATGATAGGAATTCTTCAACACTTAGCAGGACTTTTCCCCTACATAAATGATTTATTGATGCCGTTTTTTTTATTTGATCTTCTCAGGGATGCGTGGAGTTCTCTTGGAGATATGTCAAAAGACGAAGCAATGACGGCCTACGTTGATGAAATGAAGCTGGTAGGTGTTCTCCGTTATAGAATAACAGGTTTATTACACATGAATACTACCTGTGTGTATTTGCGCTAAACATCACATATTGTGCCTACGTGTAGATCCTGGAGGGGATGCCCATGACGGTGGAGGTGGAGGAGCTCCTGCGCGTGCTCGGCCCGTTCTATGAGCTGATTGACGAGAAGAAGAAGATCTCTCAGATATCCGACCTGAGCACAGGTTGGTTTTATTCACCAGGTGTGACTCTCAGTCTTTGTTTGTGAGGTGGGAAAAAAAGGAGCATGCAGAGCTTAATCTCTTTATGATTTGCCTCTTTTTGTCTGATGCTCAGCCCGTTTGACAATGTTTGCTAGGCAACTGGAAGGCAAGTACACCAACGTGTAAATATTAGATTCTTGTGTGTGTTTAGCTGTGTGTTGGTCTGGTGTTTTGTGTTGGCAGTAACCAGCTATGAGGACGTCGAGGTCTGGACCTCTGTCATTTTTTTTTCAAAAACAAGACAGCAATCTTTTTTTACTTCTACTTTTTTTTAAATTTATGAAGCACTAGATGGCTTTTACTTTGAAAATATTTATACAGAAATGCAATTTTGAAGTCGCGGTGGCCGCCTTAACAACATGCACCCACCGCGAGGTTGTTGGGGGGGTAAAAAAAAAAAAAACTCTGCACACACTCTGATCGTTACTTTACAAACGAGAAGTAAATGTGTGTGAGTTGTCGTTGTAGTTTAGCTTACATTGCATTTGAAATGCCTTGAATAGGAAACATTAATATTCAAAATTCTGGACCTCACTATTTTCTAAACCCTGGTTACGGCCCTGGTTGTAGGTTAGATACCTTTTAGTGCTGATTAGCAGGTAACTCAGATGTGTTGATGAAGTTCAGGTTTGCACTTTAAAGGTTTCTTTACCATCAGAAATCAACATTTTGATTGATTCAGATCGACTAAGGTGTTTGGAGTTATCGTGCCTATACATTAGATAAGTGAGTCATCCCTTTAGTGAAGTCTGTGCCTCTTAACCCTTGTGCAAAACTGTTTAATTTTCTGAAATGATACCTGGAGAGTGTATTATCAAAACACTTTGTCATTCCAACAAATGTCTCTTGTTGCACAGGGTTCGGTACCATGCTGAATTCGATGCCATCAAAGAGCGTCACAAAAAGCATCATCAGGACCATGGAAATGAACGGCACCCTGGAGACTCGCCCCGCAAGACTCAAATCAAAGGAAGTGAGGGAGAGGTCGGAGGATGAGGCTCAAGAGGAGGAAGGTGAAGAAGAAGAAGAGGAAGAAGAGGACGAAGAAGAAGAGGAAGAGGAAGTTGCAATAAGGGAGGTCAGAAAAGGTGAAGAAAATAAAAGATGTGTCCTGACATTTTAAAAACAGGAGAAACTTAAAGCACCAGTAAGGAGTTTCTAACTGCTTATGTAACAGACTGAGATGAACTCGGGTGCCTCTTTATGACCCACTAAAGCGGTGAAGTATTTCTGTGCAGTTAATTTTAATGCCTGAAATCACTCCTGCGGCGTGGGGGTCAGGTGAACTGATTCACAGCACGCTGCTCAAGTAGCCTTTTTCACATTTTACATGGCAAACAGTCACAAAAGGTGGTATATGTAAAAACTGTTAAAAGAAAGCAGATCAGATTTTTTTGTTGTTAAAGGAAAGCCCTACTTATGCATGCACAGGACTCAATAAGCGTAGAGATAAGAGTTAACGTTGTGTACACAGTGGTGCCAAAATCAACACACACCTGTCGCTTTAACTTGACCGAGTTTTCCTTTTTATTTTTTTTTTTTTACAATTTTGATTTCAGACAAGAAATCAGCAGCGCCGCAGCCAAAGAAGAAAGGTGCAGCAAGGAGACACAAAGCACCCCTGTCCAACGGTAAAGTGGCCAACGGGGGCACCCATCTAACAAACGGGAGTCATTCCAGGACCGCTCCGAGCACTGACGAGTCCCAGGAGGGTGAACCTGTACTCAACGGTCACCACGCGGGTAAGGGGACGCAACGTTTTTTTTCACGCTCTTTCTCGACTCCAAAGAAGGGGTGCCTGTGTGCGAGTGCACCTCGTGATCGGTTAATCTGCTAATCCGCCGTGTTTCCCGGAGCTGCAGCAGCGTTTCAGCCGCTGAATCTTAACACGTCCGTCGCTCCTGGAGAAGTTTGAATGCACTCAATTAAAAGCTTTGCGAGAGAAGAGAACACACGGCCTCAAAGTTCAGGGAGAGCTTTCGTCCTCCGTCTAAGTGCAGCATGGTTCAGTCGAGCTTTTACGATGCATCGCTGAGCTTCTTTTTTCTGATTTTCACCCGATCTCAGATCCGGGTTTAGATGTGTCCGGCCCCGGTCACCTTGCCAGTGACTCAGACAGCGAGGTCTACTGTGACTCTGTGGACCAGTTCGGCCAGGAGGAGGCAAGTTACCAACTCGTAATCACTTGTACAGTAAGATTGGTTGTAGAGCTAGGTCCCACCATGAGGGCTTGTTTCATCCTAATGTGTGCATTGCGTGCCTCGTCCGCAGAACTCGGAGCATAACCGCTCTCTGGACGAGCTGGATGAAGAGGAGAGCCACATCCTGACACCGCTAGACGAGCCGGAGGCGACGAGGGAGCTCCAGGAGGAGACTCACGAGCCGCCTCGGGTCGTCAGGTGTGGAGGAGAAGACGGAGACAACAGCGGAACAATATCACAGAGACAGATGCTGAATGCGGGCATGCCCGACAGCTCTTTGGTCAGAAGAGGAAGGGGTAAGAAAGTCCTGATGAGACTCTTTAAAAAAAAATTATAAGCATTTTACTGGATGATAGGGAAAAAAAAAAAAAGATTGGTCGCTTTAGTTTCATACTTTAAAGTTTTTTTTTTTGTTTTTTCTAAAAGGCTCCAGGTCTCCAGGTCTGGGCTCTGGCTCTCTGGTGCCCATGTACAGCAGCGGAGACGGGGATGGGAGCCGAAGAGGCGGAGCGGTGACACCCGGAGGGAGCCTGAACGAGCAGATAGTGGTGGCGCTGGCTCGGCTGCAGGAGGACATGCAGAGCGTCCTGGAGAGGCTTCACACCCTGGAGGCTCTGACTGCCAGCCAGGTCAGACCAGTCTGTTCGCTCACTCCTACGTTTCAGGGAGAAGAATTACACGGGAGGGGGATTTGAAACCGCATATTTATTAGAAGTTGAGCAACAAAGGGAACCAGCTGGTTGTGTTTCAGGGCAGATACTTCAGTAAAAGGTGACAAAGAGAAATCTAAATCTCTACAGAAAGGCATCAGGAGCCATGATTGGACGTTTTAGTAGGCAACTGGTTTGATTCAGACATAAAAATACAAAGATCACAGAGCTGCATGGGTTCTTCAAACAGAAGAAAATTATCAACAAAACCTGTCTAATACATTTTTCAGTCATTTCTCTAACAAAAATAAAAAGTCAGACATGCTTGTTTCAGCTTCTTACATGTCACTATAATTCTCTTTGTAGAGGTTATATCAGTCTATCAGTTCTGATTTCAGGGTGTAGTCAGAGCTTTTCAGTCGAGGCGATAAGAGGTTTTGCACTTTGAGACTGTAAACAACACTCTAAAGGAAAGTTCACCACTGAAACTATCAGATACTCTTCATTTTTTCATCCGAGCAAAGTTTATTGACTTTTTGTTTTATTCTTCATGCAGGCGAGATCGATGTCCCTGTCTCCAACGTATGCCCCTCCCCCAGTGAACAAGAAGAGACAGGTAACCACTTCAGAAGATGTTCTTCCTCTCAGTTTATCCTCATGAGGTTTATCAGTCAAAAATAATGTTGTGATGTTTATCCTCTCGTTGCCTAGAAACCATCCTGGTGGCCTTTTGACATTTCTCCGACCAGTTTGGCCTTTGCTGTCATATGGCCTTTCGTTGTTCAGTGGCTTATTCGCCTGTACCTGCAGAGGAGGAGAAGGTAATCTTTTTATGGAGAAAAAAAAATCAACTTGAACCCTGAAACATTGTAAAGGCAAAACTCAATTTAACCCCTTAATGTCTGCTGCTTCTCTCACAGGAGAATCAACTGAACCTCCGTATTGGCATAGATGACGAAGATGAGTCATCGTAATGTCTTTGGTTTGGGCTTCTTATGGCTGAAACTCCCACCCCCTCCCCTCCCCTCCCTCCCCGCTTCAAACCACAGCCCAGTAATTTGCTTTGCACTATGAAGAAGGCGTCTAAAGTAATCAACGAGCGGGAGGATATCTCTGGAGTGTGTCGTACTGTGGACGTGGAATCAAATAGAAACATGAATGTACGGGCTTGCAGCCTTTGGTTATACAACCTTTCTTTTAAGATGGTACCACTGTTAGAGGGAAAGGTTTTTTCGCTGTAAGAAATGCTTTGGTGATGCGAGGGGGAAAAAAACGTACAGATGGGAAGTTGTCAGCGTGTTTTGGAAAACCAAGAAACGGTAGCTTCTCAAACGATTCCCATAACTAAGGCTTTGTTGCACAAAGAAGGGCCCGAAACGTTTAATTTTTTTTTTGAGCGTAGCGCTTGATGTGGTTTGACGTTTTCACAATTCACTGTCATTGGTTGCCCAGGTGATGCTGCTAAAAAAAAAAAAAAAATGAAATGTTGTAATAACTGTAGTTTGGATTGAATGTAATATATTGATAAGTTGCGATTCTTTTAAATTCTGAGAATAAGTTAATATTTATTGCTTTTAGGCAACAGTTTTGATGAAGGCATAGCTGGCCAGATTTCCGCTGTATAAATGAGGTTTATGTTTAAAGCGAGCGCTAAATGTTGTGAATTAAAGCTAGAGCAGGTTTCTCGTCACGTCCGTCATATCTGTGTGCGCTTTACTTGAACGTGGTCCGAGTCTCCACTTCGTCGTTATCCGAATAGAAAAAGTGCCTCGACATCACAAGGTACATCATCCATACTGTAGGTGGCATTATGAGGTTTTTTTTACATTCACATACTGTAGCAGAACTGTTCCAGTGCCGGACCAAATTAACATCCATTGTACCATTTAGTGAACCATGAGGTGGTGAGAGTCTCTGACGACCTGATTTTCCGCTCAGCTGTGTGATCATTAACGCTCTTGTCATCGTCTGTGTTGTTTACGCTGTTTTTCTATATTGTATAATTTTGACGTGTGATGTAATGATATGTTTGTAAGAATATTGTTGAAATATTTTTGTGAGTGAGCGATAGTAATCATGAGACGTTAACACGCAAAGCAGTGCGATCTACATGAATTGTAACTAGATGTACAGTTCAGATTATAATGCAGTATTTTAATTGCATTCCCATTAATGAATATAGAATATTATATCATATTTACAAAAGGTCTGCTTCTGCAATAGCACTAATTTGCCAGAGCCATTTTGTTTTATTTAAAAAAAAAATAAAAAAAAGTATAACTTTCTACTGAAACATACTAAGGCTTTGTCTCCCCCTCTGCCTGTGGTAGAGAGGAGTTCGCATGTGATAATCCAAGCCTCAAATAAAGTTTTCATAAAGCATTTCAACCTGTGTGCTTCATTGAAACAAATCATTCAACAGTTTGGGAAAGTACGTCTGTAGAGAGGTGAAGCTCCGACCTTTGAGGAAGTAGAATCTTGGTTTCGCTTCTTCAACATGTCTAGAACACGCTGAGACTGTGGTGATGAACGGGGCCTCGGAGAAGTATGTTCAAATAGGCAGCATGTGAAATGCAAAATTGGGGCCATTATTTAAAAAAATATATATATATGGTGGACTTCCTGTTTGGTTTTGTTAGCACAAAACACAGGAGTGGCCAATGCCGTGGCATATGCCGCAACACGAGTGGCATATGCCGGTCAGGTCCACTCGTGCCGCAGCATATGCCGCATGAGTGGCACATGCTGGTTTGGTCCACTCGTGCTGCAGCATATGCCGCATGTGTCGCATCACTGGCTGCATATAAGTGGCATATGCCGCAACACGAGTGGCATATGCCGGTCTGGTCCACTCGTGCATATGCCATTCTTGTTCACTCGTGTCGGTCTGGTCCACTCGTGCCGCAGCATATGCCAGTCTGGTCAGTAAGTTAAACGTTCCTTAATATTTCGATTAAAATTCCTGATAAAAAAATCCCCTAACTTCATGAAAATGTCCACGTAACTTCTTCAGTTTTTCTTTTAAAATTTCCATGAAAGCTTCCGTGACAATTTCCGAACATTTTCATGAAAATTCTCAGCAGTTTTAAGTTTACTTTCCTTCTTTACACACTGAAAATCATAGTAGTTCAATCACCTGATGTTTTTATGTCCTGCCTTAAAAAAATAATACCCAGGACATCTCCCTTGATCGGGGCTCTGTGCAGCCAGTCCCTTCCCCCCACTACAACCCCAACACTGTGAGATTTGATTATATACCATTAAAAGGCACAACATACATCAGGTTACAAACTGATTTTATTTGTTTTTCACTTTTTTCTTAGAATAAACAAGATAAAAATCACACAAGCAGTGAGGAGCACTTATCTTTAAAAAAAAAAAAAAACTAGTAGTGTGGAAAATAGACATCGAAGTTACAAATAGAAACGACATAAAAGCATCCAAACCCAGAGCAGTTTAAATACCAAGTACCTACTATTGTCTTAAAACAATGACACAAAATATTACGAACAAGACTTACATATAAAATACATGAATGAATATATTAGCATGTTTTAGTTCAGCAGTATTGTAGTCCTTAAGAGTGCCACATGTACATGAACATAGAACATATTTATTTAGTCTTTAACCAGTATAACACCATAACAACACAGAAATCAAACCTATTATGAGCTAAAGCAGCAGTGGCAGAAACTACCTGGCTAAGGACGCAGTTTAAGAGACTTATAATAGGGTTGTAGTCCGATTTAAAAGATGTAATGTAAACCTAACTACTGTAACACATCGGTCAACAGATTCAGCTTCATTCTGGCTCTTATGACACGTGATTGCACAACAGGTAAAACATTTTTTAAAAACTGTTACAACACTGAAGAGAAAATCGATACGAATCCACAGACTCCACACATTTTAAGTTGTGTCAAAGATCTGATTTGGAAGATTTATCAACAAGTATGATGTTCTCATTTTTACCAAAAGTGTGTTGTTGACGAGTGCTTTTCGATAAAACTGCTGATGCTCGCAGCTCTACAGACTAAAGCCAGACACGGCGATGTGCTGAGCGTTGTTTCTCGCATCAAAGTACGAGGTGTCGGTTTCGTCCTCTGGCTGAGGTATGAAAGCCATCGGCAGGTTCTGCAGGTTGTCCCAGTCCAAGCCTTCGAACAGCGGGTGACACTTCAGCTCTGGGGGGGATGTTCAGACAAAAATGATTAAAATGCACACAACAGGTGTCTGACAGTTAGACGCACTTCATTAGGTAATCTACTGAAAACAGCTCCTTGAAAAAGGCCAAATCTTTGATTAATGAGCGGGGAAATTAAAGGAAATGTTCGCAGAAATATCCAGGTAACATTTCAAAGAAGATAAAGATTTCTTAGAACAATCAGAGAGAAAATAATGTAAAAAGCGACCCTCACCCTTAAGTCCCGCTCGTTTGGTCATGTCCATAGTCAGGAGGATCTCAATGGCATTTCTTGCATTTGCAGACAGTTCCTCGTCCTCCTCGGGCCAGGGGATATCTGAATGAAACCATAAACAGAAACATGTCATGATCATTATCTGTTATTCAAATTCAAATGCAGAAAGATGGAGATGAATAAAATGTTAGGCATGTTGATCTAGAGCTACTTTGAGGGTTTTTTTAGGAGGTTGTTAGACAGAGGGGCGCCAAAATCAGCATTCAGCATGTAAAAGGAAACAAACCGACCTCTGTTGAGAATATTCTGGAAGACCAGGTGAGGCGTCTCGTCGTTGAAAGGCGGCACACCGGTGAGGAACTCGAAAAGGCACACACCCAGCGCCCACCAATCCACCATGTAGTCTGGATGGGAGGGAAGAAAGTCACATTTCATTCAGCAGCTAGGTCCAAACACAGCCCCCCCCCCCCCCCCCCCCTTTGATTACTGTTAGAGTGCACTGTTTGTACTGTGGTGGCAGAAGCAGAGGCTGTGTTAGACTGAGGAGGGAGGAATTTATTCACACATAAAACAACCAATAACTGGAGAGATTTTTTTCTAAAGGGATTCACTTCACTACAAAAACTTTAATCAGAAAATCTATAAGAAAAAAAATATCTTCATGTTATGACTCAAAATTCATTATCCACCACATATCAGAGTCTAGATCTGTAGTTTTAGAGAAGAAATTTGGTTTTCAATAGATGCAGAGTTGAAATTACAATGATCAAAACCATCTAGTATTGAGTAAAGTAAAATGATTTGACAGGAAATGAACACAGAATCATTCATGTCACAGACTGACTGTTCATGCAGGGCTGGCTCTAGCCATAGGTGAGATTCAGGATGTGAATACTCTAGCAGTGAGTGTGTGGTAAAGTGAGCCAGAGAGAGAGAGAGAGAGAGAGAGAGAGAGAGGCTGAATCCAGTGTTGCTGAGGGAGAGGAGCAGGGAAGTTGACAATCCAGTAGTTGGTTTAAATTCAAAATATTCAGGGCTCACACCGGCACCCCTAAAGCCTGGCGTCCTAGGCCACTGTCTGTATTGCCTATGTCTATAGCCAGCCCTGTGTTCATGAACCCAAACAGCAATGATCATGCTAATAGCTAACATTGTGCAGCAGACAGGGGGATACTGCCTTGTTTACATCTGAATCCATTTCATAATGTCAAATCAATAAGATATTATCAGATGACTCTTTGCATTCAGATTGCTAAATGTCATAAATAAAGCCAAGACTTCCCAAAACATACAGATGTACAGAGCAGAAAAAACACGTGTCCAGTTAAAAGCACATCAGCCTTCACAAATCTGATTTCCAAACCTTAAACAATGGTGTTAGTTAAATGTTAAGAGATGATCCCATTTGTCCCAGCTGCTGAATCACACATTTTAAATAGGCTTCCCCATTCCCTCTGATCAGGCCCACAGTTTATTCACCACCAATCCAAGGGGCAGAACCAGAACCAGCAGGGAAAGGAAAATGGGAGAAGGATGAGCTAATTTCCTCTGGCACATTAGCAGGCTGGGTGAACATGCAAGCGCACTTGCAGAAATGGTAATATATATCAATATAAACTTACCACACTGATAACTTTCTGAAACCCAAAGAAGAGACCCGTCACAAGGACTACAGTGTCAGCAATCCAGTGCAATAACATATGACTGTAGGGCTATTTTGCAGGGGGGGGGGAAACAGCCATTGTTTTGTTGCTTTGGATTGTGAATTTGTTTTTCTTACCATGTGGTTTCCTCAAAAGAAGCTCTGGAGCCAAATAGTCAGGGGTTCCCAGAATGGTTGCACCCTCAACAGGCAGTGCACCCCTCCTCACACTCTTTGGAGTCCTGAACGGGGTGTGAGAGGTCGACATGGGCTGAGGAGTCTGACAAGAGAGAAATTACAAAAAATGTTTTGATTACTTTAGACATTCTCCAATAAAACACTCCTTCAATAATTAAATTATCCTGTCGACAACCCCCCCCCCCCAAAAAAATATGAGAAAAGTCCACCCTCTCTGTCTTTTGCCTGCTCTACTTTTCAGAAAATGTATGCTTTTTAAGAACAACAACCCCCCCTCCCCCCTCCCCTGTAAACTCACCTGAAATAGAGAGCTGCTGGAGTTTGGTCTCCTCTGCACCGGCGTTGCATTACCAGATGCAGAGTGATAAGAAGCCGTGGTGGACACATCCATAGCGTCGACAGAACCCATGCTAAGTCGGGACATGTTGGAGCGGTTAATAGAGCTACAGTAGCTGCGGAAAGCCACGACATTTCGTGGTTTGAGAAACGAGGGGCACTGCGCCACACCGGACAGATCAGGAGGGAGCCGGTTGAGAAAGGCCCGCTGAGATTCACCTCTCTGACCCAGGTTAACCAGTTTCGGTGTTCCAAGGGCAACAGAAGACGCAGATTGGTGGAGTGAATCAATGATGGAAGAGTCCGTGTTTTCATCCCGCTCCTCAAATGACGCTGAAGTCTGGTTGGTGGAACCCTTGTGCGGCATTAGAGATGCGTGGCTGTCAACGGTAAGAGACGTCTCATGCATGGAGCCATCGGAGTCGAGGCTCAGGCTCCTGCAGACGTCACTGTTCCCGGTAAGCGGGGACGTGAAACTCGAGTGGGACAAGTCTTTGGCTCCGTCTTCAAACACGTCCTCTGGCGGCTCCTCCAGGTCACAAAAGAGACTTTTTGCCACATTGATGGGACTGGAGCGTTTGGGAACCCAGTCTCCGGCTTGCTCGACCCGCTCCGTGGAAGCTATGAACTCATCGATTTGGATGGTGGAAAACGTTCCGGTCAGGCCAGTGTGCAGCCGTGCATCGTCCTGTGGAATCTCAAAGCATCTCTGATAATTTGAATTACTCTTTTTAGCTTGGATCTCCAACAGCTCAGGACTTTTCTCAACATCAGAAAATGTTCTCTTTACAGAAAGTGCTGATGGGAATAAATGATCCTGGTTGGTGTTGTGGGGCTTCTTTTCTTCAAGGTGGCATGCGTTGGTCTTATTGGACAGATTGCTGGTGACAGAAATGCCTGGTTTAGTAGACGCACAGGTTTGTTCCAGCCTTTTGGCCTCAGAATGTTGCCTCGCCTTCTTTTCATTTTCCTTCTGAAATGTAAAAATAAAGAAAATTATGAGGAAAAGAACAACTGGGGGATAAGATCAGAAGTGGTTGAAGGCATATTCCATTATTAGAATGGAAAGTAAGCCAATCAATCCTTTGTCAACAGTTTCCCTTTACACCTTCATCTGTTGTAGGTCATTATCATAGACTGTATATACAAATGGACAGCATGCCTCCGACTCCTTTTGTTGAACCAGATGAAGCCAGAATATCCCAGAGATGGGCGGTGCCATAATGTGAATTAAAAAAAAAGAGTCTGCGCAGAATGGATCGGCTGGAAGAACCGTTGCAAGAACATGCAACTTCCACATTTCACCACAGAGGCATTTCTACAGAAGAGGTTATTTATATATGTCACATATTATTCACAAATATCTGACACTTAATGACATTTGGGGTAACACTTTTGTTAGGAAAGACCTAACTAATCAAAATAAAAAATAGCTCAGAACACGACAGATTCCATCGAGTAAGAGGTTTTAAATTGACTTACCTCTTCACACTCCCACAGTGGACTGATTCCACCCTCGGTGTCCGTGGTGCTTCCTGCACTCATAGTCTCAAACCTCCTTCTTGTCTTCATTAGAGTAGGAGTCAGGTTTTTAGTCAGGTTTTGAGAATTAAGCACAATGCTGTTACATGCTAGGAAGACAGAGAAAACAACACAGTAAGTATATTTGACACACGGCAAAATATCACCTGATAAACACTCCATGCACTGACAGTTTAATAATGATTTAATGCTGTTGCAGTGATTCCACATGGTTAATTACATACCCCTTTTCCAAGGGTAGCGAGTTGGAGAGGACAGCTGATCTTTTGTCCTCATTAACGGAGAACCAAAGGAGTTGTTTTTCATCTTGATTTTGTCACAAGACATGGGACTGGACACAGCAGATGCACTGCAGTGACGCTTGCCTTCTCCTGCAGGCGTATTCTGTGTTGAAGAAAGAGTCATTATTCAAAAACAATACTGTGAGTAACTTTTTATGAAGACATCTCTCTATATGCAAAAATTATATATATCCACTTACAAATCCAAGGGAGGTGATCAAGGAGAGGACTTGACCCGGGGTGCGGAAGTAATCTTTCTTCGGTTTAGCCAAGGATGGAGTCGTGAGGATATCTGTAAGACTCAGCTCTGATAGAGAGCAAAGAGAAGTTATGAAGTAAAAATTATAAACTTTATAGAAGTGGTGTAAGTTTGACCCTGATAAATGTCATACCTCTGTCAAGCTTGACTTTAGAGAGGCCAAAGTCTGTAAGTTTGATGTGTCCTTCGTTGGATAAAAGCATGTTGTCTGGCTTCAAGTCCCTTAAAAAAAAATAAAAAAAACTTCAAGTTAATATTAGGTTGACAAAGAATTTCCACCAAATGCTCATTAGTCAGAGTTAAATACATTTCAGGACATAAACAGAAACAGTCGTACCTGTGAATTATACCATGACGATGAAGGTAATCCAAAGCAAGAGCCACCTCTGAAATGTATTTCACCGACATATCCTGGTCAAAATATCCATAAATGTGAAGTAGAGATTTGACGTCCCCACCAATGAGATACTCCATAACCTGTTAGCAACATGAAATAGAATAGAATAGAATAGAATTACTTTATTGATCCCAAACTGGGACATTGTGGCGTTACAGCAGCAGGTTATCCAAACACACAATATGAGTAAAAAAAACACAACATTAGCAAATCTAAACATAATATAATATTAAATACAAAGTAAATAAGCACTGAAAATATCAAAACTAAGAATGTGAATATATACAACCAGGATTTAACTTAACATTACTAGTCTTAAATAGGAAGATTAAATATGGAAGATTAAATGTAAATGTGCAGAAACAGAGTTGTAAATGGTTGTAAATTAAATATGGAATATTAAATGTAAATGTGCAAAAACAGAGTTGTAAATTAAATATGGAAGATTAAATGTAAATGTGCAAAAACAGAGTTGTAAATGGTTGTAAATTAAATATGGAAGATTAAATGTAAATGTGCAAAAACAGAGTTGTAAATGGTTGTAAATTAAATATGGAAAATTGAATGTAAATATATAGATTTAACAACTTTAACAGTGTTTTTTGTGCAAGTCATCATTATTTTGTGTCTTGTGTGTTACCAGGTAGATCTTGGTGGATGTCTGCAGGGAGTAAAAGAGGTGAACGATGAAGGGGCTTTTGCTTAAAGCCAGTGCATCTCTTTCTGCTTTCATTTGGCCCGTCATGTTTTTATCAACCATGTCTGCTTTTTTCATCACCTAAAGAGAGAAACACAACATTAACTTCATTTTTCATGTAATATATGTTGCATTTAATGGTTTAAAGCGGTCAAAGGCAGAACACAGCTCACCTTAATTGCATATAATCGCGCATTGCATTTCTTCCGTGCCAAGTACACCTTCCCAAAAGCTCCTCGACTGATGGGCTTCAAAATGATAAAATCCTCGATAGAAGGCGCTTTGGGAACTTCCACCGATTTACAGCCGTGCTTTTCATCCGCGTCCATGTTACTTGTTAAGTTTTTAACAGCCGACTGGCAGTTTCATCGCATAACAACAATCCCGGGTTTGTTTTGAAATTTTGAATTCCACTGCTTGTTCGCGGGGTCCTCGTGACGTGCCGTTTAGGTAGCCCAAGCGATTGCCTGTGTGGAAAAAGCCTTGACGTTTCTTGTAGTTTTAGTTTTGATCAGGCAGTAAGGAAAATCATGGCGAGTAAATATAAAAATGTCTTTATCTGGGGTGAATCTGAAGAGACTTTAGAATAGAATAGAATAGATGTTTATAATTGCCATTTGCACAGGTACATTGGAATTCTTGTGCGTTTCTCCCTGAGTCTGCTTCTACAAAAAAAGTAAAAATTATATATAAAATAGAAAAGCATTGTAAGAAAAAAAAGAGTAGAAAAGTACAAAAAAAGTAAAAGTAAAACTAAATAAGTTGTAGTAACAGCTAAGTGATTTAAACTAAACTGTACAGAAGTTATACACTGTATTAAAGTAAAGATATAATACAAAAAAATAACAAGGGGAACACTGTACAATGAAATGTAAATATAAATATGTTTTCTTATTGCACCTGAGGTTATTGCACACATATTTTTCACATTATATAATTGCACAGTTTTTTTGTTTTTAAGGTTAATATTGCACACTTGTATTGCACTGTGAGGTGGTCAGCTGTTTAGTCTGTGAGGTGTGGGGTGAAGTACTTCCTTCCCATCTTAATGTCCTGTGCTTACAAGTCTCACAGCAGCAGGGAAAAAGCTGTTGTGGTGTAGCGGGCCTTGTGGGTGGAGATGCTCTCTGGCCTGTGATGTCGCAGGTTATAGCCTGAGTTCTTCCACTTGAACAGAGCATGAGCTGGGTGCTGTTTGTCCTTGAGGATGCTCTGTGCTTTTCCTTAGAGCACTTGTTTGTTTTCTGTCCTGTGACCTCAAAGATTTTGGGTCAACATTAGAAGTTGGTTGTCGCTAAAAATTATTATTAACTTTTGATACTTATCGTATTCTCTATTGTATGGATAATTTAAAGCCTTCAATTACTGACATGGTAAATGTTATTTTACTCATGAGTAAATATCATATTCACTGTAGTAAGTGGAGAAACAGCAAACCCTCCTTTGACTGGTTTTTAAATGATTATCTCTGGAAAAAAATGAAATCTAGCAGGATTGCTAGAAAGATTAGTGCTGACTTATCAAAATTCTTATTGTTTTGATTTCTGGCCCTTGTTGAATGTTTTTGTCCTCCAGTTTGTTGTCTGCTTACATTTGCCTGATGTTTTCTTTTGGAAAAGTTTGATTTTTATGTATTTGTTTTTATATATAATCCCCCCTAGTCTTGATTTATGTTTGAATTATTATTATTATTATTATTATTATTATTATTATTATTATTATTATTATTATTATTATTATTATATACCCCCTGTTTTTATTTTTATTTTTATATTTATTTTTATTTTTATTTTTATTTTTATTTATCTTACCTATTCTGTTTAATGTGTATTTTTGAGCTTTCTTGTCTGTGCTGCTGTAACGCCCGAATTTCCCCTCTGGGGATCAATAAAGTATTATCCTATCCGAATTAACTTGTTCCTGTGTATTTTGCTGTTGTATGTTCATCCTCTTTAAGAGTTTGTATAAACATTTGTGTTAAATGTAATGTTAAATTTGTCAATAAAGACGGTTAAAAAAAAATATATATATATATATATATTTATCTGACCCAAGCTTATTTTTTCTCACAAGGTACCTACTGGAAGAATTCAAATAAAGTTTAATTAAAAAATATAAATGATCGAAGCACTATTCGAATGATTTCATCAAACGGGTAGTTTTTTTAAAAATTGAATTTTTATTTTTATTTTTCAGCTACTTTTTTAATTTCATTATTACTCAGTTCTATGTTGTTGTTTTTTTTTAACCGTCTTTATTGACAAATTTAACATCAAACGGGTAGTTTCTTACAAGTGACGCAACAACGTAAGCTGAACCCGGTAGTAATTTATCGTGACGTCATTTTGTAGTCTGTTTGACCTCAGAAGAAGCCGGAGAATCCATTTGCTGTTAGCTAAGCCTCTGAAAGTTGTGTAACAGGGAAAACAAGAGCACACCGCCCTAGGGAGGTCTAGGGAGCAGTAACACAGAGGGTACCTCTCCTCATACTATAATACAAATCATTTTGAAGTTTTATCCAGCAAAAATGTTTTCACTGTCAACGTTTCAGCCTCAGCAGGTAAGCCGACTGGGTAGCATTTTGTTTTATTTAGCTAGTAACGTGTTATCTCCGGACGCTCTCTCTGCCCTTTAGTTGCAAAGTAGTTATTTTTATGAATAGTTTGTTATAGAGATTACAGCGGTGAGAGTTTGTTTCTGTCGATGTCTTGTCTTTTGTAACGGGTCAATGACACATATGCTCGGCTAATATTAGCATGCTAACAAGTATCTCCATTATGAAGCCGTGCTGACGTCACGTTGTCTCATTATG
Source organism: Labrus mixtus (assembly GCF_963584025.1). NCBI lineage: Eukaryota > Metazoa > Chordata > Actinopteri > Labriformes > Labridae > Labrus > Labrus mixtus. The sequence goes on along the minus strand of NC_083630.1, from coordinate 19,964,179 downwards.
AAAATAACTGTACGTGCTGCTTCTGTCATGACGTCACTGACTGATATATGTGGAGAGAATGTGCAGGAAAGTAAATTAACTGGCTGCTTAGTTAATTTTTAAAGAGTCGAGGTTACATTATTCTGCACACAGCTGACGTGTGAGGGACAAACTGCTCTGACATAACAGCCCTGCCCCCTTTCTGTACTGTAGACTAGAGATTTACCTGTACACCTTTTTAAATCAATGACCTTTCTAAGTATAAGGTACATATACTATACTGCCCTACAAAGGCAAAAAGACCTCAACTCTCCAGAGAAAAATGACTTTAAAGTATTTTTGTTGTCCAGCCAAATGAGTTGCAGAATATTGGAAATATGGCAATTCTTTGTCTTTTTAATCAGGTTATTAATGTACATAAATCATGACCTTTGACCCTTATTTGGAAGTTAAGGTACTCTGCCGTTGCATTGCCTGTACAATAATAAGGCGTCATGCCAAGGCAAAAGGCAGTAACTTCCATTTGATTCTGTATTTCACTTGGTTGCATGGTTAAAATAAAACAACCAACACTGTTTCTTTGCTACACTTTAGTCAAGCTACCGTGTGTGTCAGAAGTGCTTGATGACAGATAGTAAAACAAAGGCATATCACCTTAACTCCACTGCAGTGAAACAGTAACTTCACTTTGATCTGCAGTAAAACAAAGGCAGAAGACCTTAACTCAGTTTGAGTTTTCCTGAATGCTGCAGTTCAAAGGCAAAGACCCTTATGAGTGAAGTTACTGGACTCTGCTTTGGTTTCTCGAGGGCTTTTGGAAGTTAAGGCAAATACAACCTACTATTTTCTCAAAAGAACAGCACAATTGACTCAAGATATCTGTCCACATGATAAAGCACATCTGTAATGTTCCAAAAATGACAAAAACTCATTTTCATTACTGCTTTTTGCCTTTGTAGGGCAGTATAGGTAACGCTGTATTTGTCACCATGTGGTGAGAGATGATTATTCAACCTCCTCTGTTTGTGTTTTTGTAAGATGATACTGCCCCTCAGCCAGCTCATCAATGCCCTCCACTCTCTGAAGAGCTCAGCCACAGCTTCGGTCCAGACCCTGCACAAAGACCTTGCTCAGGACCACAGTTCATTCCTAAAAGAGGTGAGATGGACACCAGATACAAAGGGTAGACACACAATACATAATCATTAACAATCTGCAGAGTCCCTCTGCACCTTTAAGAAAAAGCTAAAGACCCAGCTCTTTCATGAATACCTACTAACTTAATGATGACGGTCTCCATATTATTGATGATGATGACGGTTGTGACGATGGTTTTTGTTTGATAACGACGACTTATAAGATGGTTTCTATACTGATTAGAGCTCTCAAGAACTGCCCTCAATGTTGTGCTTTGCCTCTGGTCACTTCCTGTCAGCACCTGTGTGTCCAATCAGACTCAAAGCTGATCGTTTGCTCTTATTGACATTGTTCCCTTTTTTTCTAGATCCTTGTTTGTGTTGTACTTACTCTCTGATGTACGTCGCTTTGGATAAAAGTGTCTGCTAAGTGAATTGTAGAATTAACGACTTTGGTATCCACTGTTTATTTCAGAGCTCTGAAGAATATCCATCCTATACAGCTGTCAACATTTTGACTTACATGTGTTTGTTGTGAAATATAAAGCACATTTTTTTTCAAAGGCTGTAAGAATCTTAAGGTTATTTAAAAATGGTCTTCATTGAGAGTTGATGATCTTTTTCTATCCCTTCCCTCCAGCCCAGCGTGAGTCTGAGGGATCTCGGCCTGTCAGAGGTCAGAGCCAGTCAGCTAGATGAGCTGGTCAGTAGGTTGCTCCCTACATTGGGAACAGAAGAGCCTCCTACTGTCGCTTCTGCGTGGAGGACAAGTCATGTTTCTGCAAACAGCTTCTTTCACAACAAGCATGGTGAGCTGCTGGAAAGCCCGAATGAGACCCATCTTTATTGCCATCTTAAGAAAGTGGCCTTCAGCATGCTGTATTAAAAGCTATCTGGTTCAGTTTTGTTCTTGTAGTTAATACATTTTTCACATTTGCACTGACCTTTTGGTGCTTTTTTTTCTGACAGGGTTTTCACACAGAAGGTCGGGAGTTTTTGGCTCTCAGTCATTCCACAGACAACACCACAGTCCTCTAAAAGACATCTGC